>NC_086450.1:265966139-266651139 GCF_028390025.1 Pseudophryne corroboree | reverse complement strand
GGTACCCTTGATGAGAAGGACAAAATTTGGACATGGAGGTAATCCTTGATGTCCAGGGACACCATATAGTCCCCTTTTTTCCGGTTCGCTATCACTGCTCTGAGTGACTTTATCTCGATTTGAACCTTTTATGTAAGTGTTCAAAACATTTTAGATTTAGACTATGTGTCACCAAGCCGTCTGGCTTCAGTACCACAATATAGTGTGGAAAAATAATACCCTTTTCCTTGTCGTAGGATGGGTACTTTGATTATCACCTGCTGGATATACAGCTTGTGAATTGTTTCCAATGCTGCCTCCCTGTCGGAGGGAGCCGTTGGTAAAGCAGACTTCAGGAACCTGCGAGGAGAAGATGTCTCGACTCTCCAATCTTTACCCCTGGGATAATACTCGTACGATCTAGGGGTCAACTTGCGAGTGATCCCACTGCGCCCTGAGACTCTTGAGACTACCCCCCCACCTTGAGTCCGCTTGCACGGCCCCAGCGTCATGCTGAGGACTTGGCAGACGCGGTGGAGGGCTTCTTTTCCTGGGAAAGGGCTGCCTGCTGCAGTCTACTTCCCTTACCTCTATGTCTGGGCAGATATGACTGGCCTTTTGCCTGCATGCCCTCATGGGAAAGGAAAGATTGAGGCTGAAAAGACGGTGTCTTTTTTAGCTGAGATGTAACTTGGGGTAAAAAAGGTTGGATTTCCCAGCTGTTGCTGTGGTCCCCAGGTCCGATGGACCGACCCCCAAATAACTCCTTCCCTTTATACAGCAATACTTCCATCTGCCGTATGGGATCTGTATCACCTGACCACTGTCGTGTCCCTGACATCTTCTGGGAGATATGGACAACGCACTTATCTTGATGCCAGAGAGCAAATATCCCTCTGTGCATCTCACATACATATATATAGAATGCATCCTATTAAATGCTGTACATGAATAAAATATTTTTAGTCAGGGAATCCGACCAAGCCAACCCAGCACTGCATCTCCAGGCTGATGGCGATCGCTGGTCGCAGTATAACCACCGTATGTGTGTATATACTTTTTAGGATATTTTTCCAGCTTCCTATCAGCTGGCTCCTTGAGGGCGGCCGTATCTGGAGACGGTAACGCCACTTGATAAGCGTGTGAGCGCCTTATCACCCTAAGGGGTGTTTCCCAACGTACCCTAATTTCTGGCGGGAAAGGGTATAACGCCAATATTTGCTATCGGGGTAACCCTACGCATCATCACACACTTCATTTTATTTTATCTGATTCAGGAAAAACTACAGGTAGTTTTTTCACTCCCACATAATACCCTTTCTTGTGGTACTTGTAGTATCAGAAACACGTAACACCTCCTTCATTGCCCTTAACGTGTGGCCCTAATGAGAAATACGTTTGTTTATTCACCGTCGACACTGTATTCAGTGTCCGTGTCTGTGTCTGTGTCGACCGACTGAGGTAAATGGGCGTTTTTTTTAAAAACCCCTGACGGTGTTTCTGAGACGCCTGGACCGGTCCTAATAGATTGTCGGCCGTCTCATGTCGTCAACCGACCTTGCAGCGTGTTGACATTCTCACGTAATTCTCTAAATAAGCCATCCATTCCGGTGTCGACTCCCTAGAGAGTGACATCACCATTACAGGCAATTTCTCCGCCTCCTCACCAACATCGTCCTCATACATGTCGACACACACGTACCGACACACAGCACACACACCGGGAATGCTCTGACAGAGGACAGGACCCACTAGCCCTTTGGGGAGACAGAGGGAGAGTCTGCCAGCACACACCAAAAACGCTATAATTATATAGGGACAACCTTATATAAGTGTTTCTCCCTTATAGCATCTTTTATATATATACAATATCGCCAAAATCAGTGCCCCCCCTCTCTGTTTTAACCCTGTTTCTGTAGTGCAGTGCAGGGGAGAGCCTGGGAGCCTTCTCTCCAGCTTTTCTGTGAGAGAAAATGGCGCTGTGTGCTGAGGAGATAGGCCCCGCCCCTTTTTCGGCGGGCTCGTCTCCCGCTATTTTTGAAGTTAGGCAGGGGTTAAATATCTCCATATAGCCTCTGTGGGCTATATGTGAGGTATTTTTTGCCTCTAATAAGGTTTTTATTTGCCTCTCAGAGCGCCCCCCCCAGCGCTCTGCACCCTCAGTGACTGTTGTGTGAAGTGTGCTGAGAGGAAAATGGCGCACAGCTGCAGTGCTGTGCGCTACCTTTATGAAGACTCAGGAGTCTTCAGCCGCCGATTTTGGACCTCTTCTCTCTTCAGCGTCTGCAAGGGGGCCGGCGGCGCGGCTCCGGTGACCATCCAGGCTGTACCTGTGATCGTCCCTCTGGAGCTAGTGTCCAGTAGCCAAGCAGCAAATCCACTCTGCACGCAGGTGAGTTCACTACTTCTCCCCTAAGTCCCTCGTTGCAGTGATCCTGTTGCCAGCAGGACTCACTGTAAAGTAAAAAACCTAAGCTAAACTTTCTCTAAGCAGCTCTTTAGGAGAGCCACCTAGATTGCACCCTTCTCGTTCGGGCACAAAATCTAACTGGAGTCTGGAGGAGGGTCATAGGGGGAGGAGCCAGTGCACACCACCTGATCTGGTAAAAGCTTTACTTTTTTGTGCCCTGTCTCCTGCGGAGCCGCTATTCCCCATGGTCCTTTCAGGAACCCCAGCATCCACTTAGGACGATAGAGAAACATTTATTGAGCGAATAGCATTTTCAGGCCTTTTGAAAAAAATTCTTAGTACTCATCGTTAATCACTGAGCAGTATTCATGGAACAAACAGCCATCCCAACGGCCCGTTTCGGTTGTCACACCTTCATCATGGGGTCAGCTACAACATAATGCTCAAACAAGGGTCCTTATAAAGCTATACCATCAGTGTGAATGAAATACACCTGCTCATCCCAATTACCAATAATTCGAAAAACCCTCCCAAAAGTAGGTAGGCGGACCAAAGTGGAACCAAAGAAACAGGACAAAGTTCCCCAAGCCATTAACGCTGGTTCCGTCGTGCCGGAAGTGACGTCACGCAACTGCGATAGTCAACATCCGCCAAAAGCGGAACCCGAGCGTCGGGATAAGTTTCCAAGGCACTAACGATGGTGCCGCTATGCCGGAAGTGATGTCGCGTCATTGCGAAAATCAACATCCGCCAGGCTGTGAACCAGCCTCAGATCTCGGGCAGTGTCACTGCTTCCTGGTTCAAACACAAAGTTCGTCTAATATGAGGGTATACACCAAATCTAAATTAAGTCATACAACACAAAAATTTGACTAAAAATACAAATCATATTAATAATAGTATGGTAGCCTAGATGCCAACATTTCTTACACACAAACAGAATTGATCATATTAAATGGCAACCACTAGCCCTTAATTCAAAAAATCATCAAGAACAATAATGCAAAATAAGTTTGTGTTTGAAAATGCTGACACAGAGGCATACCATCAACACATATACATTTACAAAATAAACATAAATAATAATAGTGTCACTGTCATGAGCAGTCCTAAATACAGAAAAATAGCTTGATCAATCTACTAAATGACAATAATAGACAATCACAGAGTCTCAAAAATTAAAACCTAGCAACTGTATCACATAATATAACTGCAAATATGCCCACTTGGTTTACTGTGTATCTGACAAATACTCCATGGCTTTTAAAGGTACACTGGTGAGTGCTGAACTTTCTGTATATTTTTAAGTAGGTGGCCATGGGGTACCTTGGCGAGCGGTTTGCAGGCTTCCGTGCATTGGCCAATTCACTAACTAAAACCCCATCATTTGTTTATTGATGTTGTGAAAATAAGTGAGCTTGCTTTGGTGAGTGCTGAACTTTCTGTTTGTATATTTTTAAGTAGGTGGCCATGGGCTACGTGCACCCCACCCTATGAGTGGTGAGTGCAGACACTGCACCCCGCTTCTGGGGTGGTGAGTGCTGTGGTTTTATATTTGTTGGTATATTGTAGGATTAATCTTTGGTTAACTCATATTAACTGTGGCCACAAGCTTTGTTCATGCACCCCTACGCAAGCCCAATTATCTTAAACCTGAGTCAGCTGTTCTTTAGTAATTTATCAGCCAGTGTCAGGTGACTAGTGTACCTTTAAAAGCCATGGAGTATTTGGCAGATACACAGTAAACCAAGTGGGCATATTTGCAGTTATATTATGTGATACAGTTGCCAGGTTTTAATTTTTGAGACTCTGTGATAGTGTAGGACCTGCATGAAGATGGGGTACCTTGGCGAGCGGTTTGCAGGCTTCCGTGTGCATTGGCCAATTCACTAACTAAACCCCCATCATTTGTTTATTGATGTTGTGAAAATAAGTGAGCTTGCTTTGGTGAGTGCTGAACTTTCTGTTTGTATATTTTTAAGTAGGTGGCCATGGGCTACATGCACCCCACTCTATGTGTGGTGAGTACAGACACTGCGCCCCGCTTCTGGGGTGGTGAGTGCTGTGGTTTTATATTTGTTGATTTTATATATATATTTATATATATATATATATATATATATATATATATATATGGGACCCTGAAGCACCTAGCCCCTCAGGGTACAGAATATAGTGATATAGAAGAATGGAATCCCACACAACAGCTACAGGCACACTCAGTCACAGGTACAATGCAGAAGTTATTACATATAGACAATAAGACTGCACTGGACTAGTAAATTATATATAACTATGTAAGAGTATAGATATAACAATACACAGTAGATGCTGGATGTATATCACAGAATACTTGTACCAAGTATTCATCTAGCAGTACACTTGTTCTTAACTAACACTGTCTAAAATGACATGTAGAATACTTAAGTATCTGTAAAATCACAGCGCTGATGGGACAGGCGGCTTTACAGAGGAGACAGAGCCCAGCAGTCCCAGAGATCAGCCCAGCTAGTAGTGAAGGTGGTGCTAAAATCTTTGTCAGGGAGTGAGGGAGAGAGAGATGCAGCTCCAGGGCGGGAACACCAGCAGTAGATGGCGCCCGGAGCTGGGGGAGGGGCTACAGGTCAGCGCCTTATCCCCTCTGCTGGACTTCACCACTGGGTACTATGGAGCCTATTGTAAACGGATTTTAGTAAATCCAACCTGTGCTCCCTGCCCTGGTTGATATAGTGATGTCCCTGTGCAGTACAGTGTCCAAGCCAGCGGCGCAGTTCGTCTCTTGGGACCACGACCAGGCCACGATTTACCGGCTGGTCCCACCTGGGAGACCCTCTTAACCTGATGTGCAGCCACGCGATCCAGGAGAGAGTCAGCAGTGTGTGCCTGAAGTCCAGTGTGCCTCCGTTGCAAGTACCCAGGAACGAGGCCGCGGGAGCATGCAGCGCTGCTGGGGAAGGTGATAGAGCCGCAGCACAGAATGTCAGACTGACATACATAGTGCTGCAGCCCTTAAAGTCTTCTAAAAAAAACTCTTTTTCAGGGCTGCCTAGCGCAGCCCCACCTGTTTGTGACCTGCACTGTAGGCACCAACTTACAAACTGAGCTCCAATGCCTGGAGGCGGGGTTATAGAGGAGGCGGTGCAATGCATCCTGGGAACAGTCAAAGCTTTAGCCTGTTGGTGCCTCGGCTCAAGATGCAACTCTACACCCCCTGACCAGGGGCGTTTTAAGAGAGAAGGCAACGCGTGCTCAGCCTCCTCCATTCTGGTCCCCTCCTCTCTGCCCGGAGTGCTGTAGAGTCTGAGCACTAGAGGGCTCAGACTCTACTGCGCATGCAAAGAACTCAGAGAAAATGGTGCGACGGCCATTTTCCCTAAGATTTCTCTACTGCGCAGAACTCCGTGAAAATGGCCGCTTAGCCATTTTCACTGTGTTCTAACAGCGCTGCGGATGCCAGCGCTGGACTTCGGAGGGGTGAGTATTTTAAAAATGGGTGCAGTGTGTGCAGTGGGGGCCCCCTCTGGACTCAGAAGACCGTTTGCACCGCAAACACTGCACCCATTATAGAAACGCCAGTGCCCCCTGATTGTTATTCCCTGTGGAATACCAGTGTATCCCGCTTTAGAATATATATATGCATACATACATACATACATACATACATACATACACTGTATATACACACATGCTGTATACATACATACATACATACATACTTGCTATAAACACTTGCCTCTCCAAGTCTTGAACACATAACATCCACCCAGTCCTCCTCAGGAGGGCATTCTGGAATAAAAAGCCAGTCAGCTCCAGATGCTAATGCAGACACCAATGCTAGATATCTATTAACAGAAGGGAACAAAAAAAAAAAAAAAAAAGTACTTTTAAACGGTCTGTTTCTCAATCTTTAGGTTAGAACAAGCGTGTATTTCACAAAAGCTTAAACATACAGTACACATTCTGATTGCCTGAGTTGTTTCAGGCAAACTCTACAATAAATGTTTTCAAAATATTACAAATCATAGAAGTACAAGACAGTAGTTGCATACTTCGATCACAACTTTCATAAGTCATTCTATGAACTACCTCAGCTCTGGTTAAGTGACAATATGTTCAGAACTGTGCAGGTATTTATTATGTCTAATATATATTTATGACCAGTTGTAATATTGCTATTATTACAATAATTTGGTAGCTACTTCTTTGTAAAATACACACCAACTACATCAAGTTTGTGTTTATTGATGCTAGGATAGGATAGAACATGTGGGCATAAGAACCACATATGAGTAAAAAGGTTTTACAGTGCTACTAAGGGGGCCATACACCTGCTGCAGTCTATTCACAGGATTAAAGTGAAATTTGCGATCGGTTCACAAACCTAACACATGTTCTCTAGTCGGCTTGTAAAGAGATACTACTGATATGTCTATTACTGTGTACATGACAACATGTAACTTATTCAATTTTACATGCTTTGTGACTTTATTAACCATGAATTACACTGTCCTGCTATGCACTATAATGCGCATGCATTGCGTACTAATTTTTTAAGCACTTTCCAATATCAGTGTGAAGCGACACCTCCTGTCGTGTTTTGAACGCATCTGCAGATGTCTGCTGGAGTAGGGAGGTGCATTTTGCTAGGCATGCCAAGGGGAATACTTCTTGCATTGTTTTTTCACAACGCATTTTATGTATGTGGTGGCTAATACTGTATCGGCCCTATAATAACTTATAAAATAAAAGGATATTTATACACATGTACTACCAATTGAAATTACAAGGTATTACCCCCCAAAACATTCCTTAATATAGCAAGAGTGTGTAAAAAATAAGATTTTACTTACCGATAAATCTATTTCTCGGAGTCCGTAGTGGATGCTGGGGTTCCTGAAAGGACCATGGGGAATAGCGGCTCCGCAGGAGACAGGGCACAAAAAGTAAAGCTTTTTCCGATCAGGTGGTGTGCACTGGCTCCTCCCCCTATGACCCTCCTCCAGACTCCAGTTAGGTACTGTGCCCGGACGAGCGTACACAATAAGGGAGGATTTTGAATCCCGGGTAAGACTCATACCAGCCACACCAATCACACCGTACAACTTGTGATCTAAACCCAGTTAACAGTATGATAACAGCGGAGCCTCTGAAAGATGGCTTCCTACAACAATAACCCGAATAAGTTAACAATAACTATGTACAATTTATGCAGATAATCCGCACTTGGGATGGGCGCCCAGCATCCACTACGGACTCCGAGAAATAGATTTATCGGTAAGTAAAATCTTATTTTCTCTATCATCCTAGTGGATGCTGGGGTTCCTGAAAGGACCATGGGGATTATACCAAAGCTCCCAAACGGGCGGGAGAGTGCGGATGACTCTGCAGCACCGAATGAGAGAACTCCAGGTCCTCCTTAGCCAGAGTATCAAATTTGTAAAATTTTACAAACGTGTTCTCCCCTGACCACGTAGCTGCTCGGCAAAGTTGTAATGCCGAGACCCCTCGGGCAGCCGCCCAAGATGAGCCCACCTTCCTTGTGGAGTGGGCCTTTACAGATTTAGGCTGTGGCAGGCCTGCCACAGAATGTGCCAGTTGGATTGTGCTACAGATCCAACGAGCAATCGTCTGCTTAGACGCAGGAGCACCCATCTTGTTGGGTGCATACAATATAAACAACGAGTCAGATTTTCTGACTCCAGCTGTTCTTGCAATATATATTTTTAATGCTCTGACAACGTCCAGTAACTTGGAGTCCTCCAAGTCACTTGTAGCCGCAGGCACTACAATAGGCTGGTTCAGATGAAATGCTGACACCACCTTAGGGAGAAAATGCGGACGAGTCCGCAGTTCTGCCCTGTCCGAATGGAAAATCAGATATGGGCTTTTGTAAGATAAAGCTGCCAATTCTGACACTCTCCTGGCAGAAGCCAGGGCTAGAAGCATGGTCACTTTCCAAGTGAGATATTTCAAATCCACCTTATTTAGTGGTTCAAACCAATGAGATTTTAGAAAATCCAAAACTACATTGAGATCCCACGGTGCCACTGGAGGCACCACAGGAGGCTGTATATGCAGCACTCCCTTCACAAAGGTCTGGACTTCAGGGACTGAAGCCAATTCTTTTTGAAAGAAAATCGACAGGGCCGAAATTTGAACCTTAATAGATCCCAATTTGAGACCCATAGACAATCCTGATTGCAGGAAATGTAGGAATCGACCCAGTTGAAATTCCTCCGTCGGAGCACTCCGATCTTCGCACCACGCAACATATTTTCGCCAAATTCGGTGATAATGTTGCACGGTTACTTCTTTCCTTGCTTTAATCAATGACTTCTTCCGGCATGCCTTTTTCCATTAGGATCCGGCGTTCAACCGCCATGCCGTCAAACGCAGCCGCGGTAAGTCTTGAAACAGACAGGGACCCTGCTGAAGCAAGTCCCTCCTTAGAGGTAGAGGCCACGGATCTTCCGTGATCATCTCTTGAAGTTCCGGGTACCAAGTCCTTCTTGGCCAATCCGGAACCACTAGTATCGTTCTTACGCCTCTTTGCCGTATAATTCTCAATACTTTTGGTATGAGAGGCAGAGGAGGAAACACATACACCGACTGGTACACCCAAGGCGTTACCAGCGCGTCCACAGCTATTGCCTGCGGATCTCTTGACCTGGCGCAATACCTGTCCAGTTTTTTGTTGAGGCGAGACGCCATCATGTCCACCATTGGTCTTTCCCAACGGGTTACCAGCATGTGGAAGACTTCTGGATGAAGTCCCCACTCTCCCGGGTGAAGATCGTGTCTGCTGAGGAAGTCTGCTTCCCAGTTGTCCACTCCCGGGATGAACACTGCTGATAGCGCTATCACATGATTCTCTGCCCAGCGAAGAATCCTTGCAGCTTCTGCCATTGCACTCCTGCTTCTTGTGCCGCCCTGTCTGTTCACATGGGCGACTGCCGTGATGTTGTCCGACTGGATCAACACCGGTTTTCCCTGAAGCAGAGGTTCTGCCTGGCTTAGAGCATTGTATATTGCTCTTAGTTCCAGAATGTTTATGTGAAGAGACGTTTCCAGGCTCGTCCATACTCCCTGGAAGTTTCTTCCTTGTGTGACTGCTCCCCAGCCTCTCAGGCTGGCGTCCGTGGTCACCAGGATCCAATCCTGTATGCCGAATCTGCGGCCCTCCAATAGATGAGGACTCTGCAACCACCACAGAAGAGACACCCTTGTCCTTGGAGACAGGGTTATCCGTAGGTGCATCTGAAGATGCGACCCTGACCATTTGTCCAACAGATCCCTTTGGAAAATTCTTGCGTGGAATCTGCCGAATGGAATTGCTTCGTAAGAAGCTACCATTTTTCCCAGGACTCTTGTGCATTGATGTACAGACACCTTTCCTGGTTTTAGGAGGTTCCTGACAAGCTCGGATAACTCCTTGGCTTTTTCCTCCGGGAGAAAAACCTTTTTCTGAACCGTGTCCAGAATCATCCCTAGGAACAGCAGACGAGTTGTCGGCATTAACTGGGATTTTGGAATATTCAGAATCCACCCGTGCTGTTTTAGCACTTCTTGAGACAGTGCTAATCCCATCTCTAGCTGTTCTCTGGACCTCGCCCTTATTAGGAGATCGTCCAAGTATGGGATAATTAATACGCCTTTTCTTCGAAGAAGAATCATCATCTCGGCCATTACCTTTGTAAAGATCCGAGGTGCCGTGGACAATCCGAACGGCAGCGTCTGAAACTGATAGTGACAGTTTTGTACAACGAACCTGAGGTACCCCTGGTGTGAGGGGTAAATTGGAACGTGGAGATACGCATCCTTGATGTCCAAGGATACCATAAAGTCCCCCTCTTCCAGGTTCGCTATCACTGCTCTGAGTGACTCCATTTTGAACTTGAACTTCTTTATGTACAGGTTCAAGGACTTCAGATTTAGAATAGGCCTTACCGAGCCATCCGGCTTCGGTACCACAAAAAGAGTGGAATAATACCCCTTCCCTTGTTGTAGAAGAGGTACCTTGACTATCACCTGCTGAGAGTACAGCTTGTGAATGGCTTCCAAAACCGTCTCCCTTTCGGAGGGGGACGTTGGTAAAGCAGACTTCAGGAAACGGCGAGGTGGATCCGTCTCTAATTCCAACCTGTACCCTTGAGATATTATCTGCAGGATCCAGGGATCTACCTGCGAGTGAGCCCACTGCGCGCTGTAATTTTTGAGACGACCGCCCACCATCCCCGAGTCCGCTTGAGGAGCCCCAGCGTCATGCTGAGGCTTTTGTAGAAGCCGGGGAGGGCTTCTGTTCCTGGGAAGGAGCTGCGTGTTGCTGTCTCTTCCCTCGACCTTTGCCTCGTGGCAGATATGAATAGCCCTTTGCTCTCTTATTTTTAAAGGAACGAAAGGGCTGCGGTTGAAAAGTCGGTGCCTTTTTCTGTGGGGGAGTGACTTGAGGTAGAAAGGTGGATTTCCCGGCTGTAGCCGTGGCCACCAAATCTGATAGACCGACTCCAAATAACTCCTCCCCTTTATACGGCAAAACTTCCATATGCCGTTTTGAATCCGCATCACCTGACCACTGTCGCGTCCATAAAGCTCTTCTGGCCGAAATGGACATAGCACTTACCCGTGATGCCAGTGTGCAGATATCCCTCTGTGCATCACGCATATAAAGAAATGCATCCTTTATTTGTTCTAACGACAGTAAAATATTGTCCCTGTCCAGGGTATCAATATTTTCAATCAGGGACTCTGACCAAACTACCCCAGCACTGCCCATCCAGGCAGTCGCTACAGCTGGTCGTAGTATAACACCTGCATGTGTGTATATACTTTTTTGGATATTTTCCATCCTCCTATCTGATGGATCTTTAAGTGCGGCCGTCTCAGGAGAGGGTAACGCCACTTGTTTAGATAAGCGTGTTAGCGCCTTGTCCACCCTAGGAGGTGTTTCCCAGCGCTCCCTAACCTCTGGCGGGAAAGGGTATAATGCCAATAATTTCTTTGAAATTATCAGTTTTTTATCAGGGGCAACCCACGCTTCATTACACACGTCATTTAATTCTTCTGATTCAGGAAAAACTATAGGTAGTTTTTTCATACCCCACATAATACCCTGTTTAGTGGTACCTGTAGTATCAGCTAAATGTAACGCCTCCTTCATTGCCAAAATCATATAACGTGTGGCCCTACTGGAAAATACGGTTGATTCGTCACCGTCACCACTGGAGTCATCGCCTGTGTCTGGGTCTGTGTCGACCGACTGAGGCAAAGGGCGTTTCACAGCCCCTGACGGTGTTTGAGTCGCCTGGACAGGCACTAATTGATTGTCCGGCCGCCTCATGTCGTCAAACGACTGCTTTAGCGTGTTGACACTATCCCGTAGTTCCATAAATAAAGGCATCCATTCCGGTGTCGACTCCCTAGGGGGTGACATCCTCATATTTGGCAATTGCTCCGCCTCCACACCAATATCGTCCTCATACATGTCGACACACACGTACCGACACACAGCAGACACACAGGGAATGCTCCTAACGAAGACAGGACCCACTAGCCCTTTGGGGAGACAGAGGGAGAGTTTGCCAGCACACACCAAAAGCGCTATATATATATATCAGGGATAGCCTTATAATAAGTGCTCCCTTATAGCTGCTTTGTTATATCAAATTATCGCCATAAATGTGCCCCCCCCTCTCTGTTTTACCCTGTTTCTGTAGTGCAGTGCAGGGGAGAGACTTGGGAGCCGTCCTGACCAGCGGAACTGTGAGAGGAAATGGCGCCGTGTGCTGAGGAGATAGGCCCCGCCCCTTTTCTGGCGGGCTCGTCTCCCGCTATTTAGAGAAATTAGGCAGGGGTTAAATATCTCCATATAGCCTCTAGGGCTATATGTGAGGTATTTTTAGCCTTTATAGGTAATCATTTTGCCTCCCAGGGCGCCCCCCTCCCAGCGCCCTGCACCCTCAGTGACTGCCGTGTGAAGTGTGCTGAGAGGAAAATGGCGCACAGCTGCAGTGCTGTGCGCTACCTTTTGAAGACTGCAGGAGTCTTCAGCCGCCGATTCTGGACCTCTTCTGTCTTCAGCATCTGCAAGGGGGCCGGCGGCGTGGCTCCGGTGACCATCCAGGCTGTACCCGTGATCGTCCCTCTGGAGCTTGATGTCCAGTAGCCAAGAAGCCAATCCATCCTGCACGCAGGTGAGTTGACTCCTTCTCCCCTCAGTCCCTCGCTGCAGTGATCCTGTTGCCAGCAGGAATCACTGTAAAATAAAAAACCTAGCTAAACTTTTTCTAAGCAGCTCTTTAGGAGAGCCACCTAGATTGCACCCTTCTCGGCCGGGCACAAAAATCTAACTGGAGTCTGGAGGAGGGTCATAGGGGGAGGAGCCAGTGCACACCACCTGATCGGAAAAAGCTTTACTTTTTGTGCCCTGTCTCCTGCGGAGCCGCTATTCCCCATGGTCCTTTCAGGAACCCCAGCATCCACTAGGACGATAGAGAAATATCCATTCAAAATTGAATTTAGTCCAGCGTTTTCTTGGTTACCTAATCTGGTCCATTCCCTTCATGGGCTGGGTACAAAATCCCAGCAGTCTAGATCGGGATTCCGCTGTCGGTATTCTGATTGTCAGGATCCAAACTACATCCAACCATAATAACCTGTGCATGCAATACCAATTTTTGTTCATACAGTACAAATAAAGCCTTAGAGCCGGAGTCATGCGGAAAAACGTCACACTGTATCTTTGAAAATAGCTGTGAATTTCCACCTGTATTGACAGTCAGGTGGATATATGTATTTACACTGCCCCTATAAATCAGTTTGAGAAATCAGCTGCCATCATTATCAGCACAGATTTGCATACAAATCACCCATTTCTGCGAAATGACACTCCTATAGCTGTAAGTGGACATCCAGCTGATTTCCGTGCTACTTTCCATAGCCTCACAGATATAAGTCAATATGCCTTGCTTGGCCTTGTGAGTAGGGAAACCAATTTTGCCTCATTTTTTTAAATCCCGGGATTAGGGATTGAAAAAATCTCAAACCCAGGATTCCTGGGATTGAGTTAATCAATAACAATATGGCCCCGCAGCACAACAGAAAAAAAAAAACAAAAAAAAAAAAAAACTTTCAAGCCCCCAAATAAAATAACTTTCATGCCCCCCCATTCCCCAGCCAGCCCAGCCTCACACTAAGACAAAAAAAATATTTAATTGATTTACCCTCCCCCAGAGTCCACTCCAGTTGAAGAACAGCACTAATATAGAATAATGGTATTTAAGAGGCTCCTTAATTATAAGTAAGCCGCCGTTAGGACAAATACTGTATCATCAAGGGTTCCTTATTTCTTTATGTAATTGCATAGTCTGGAGTGTAAAATGCCCAGGCACGAACAATAATTTTGTGTTCGAGATAGAAAGAATATATATATACAGATATAGGCATGCAGATGTAGAGACTATATGGTGGTATCATTCGCCTGAAAAACTTGAAAGCCTACATGTACTAAATCGGATTCTGTGTCATTGTACTGTTTGTATATGTTTTGCTGTATAGAGTTTAAGTGGGTGCGCTGTTGATAGGGCGGACTGGCGTGTGGCTGTGCAGTGTGACCATTAACATCACGTGCAGCCGCATTCCCTGCCCGGGCCGCATCTGAGCCAAGTGCTCGGTGCTGCCAGGGTGAAAATAAATCTGCACATGCACACTGTAATCCTGGAAATCCTAGCACCAATCTCAGGATTAAAATCCTGGTGTTTTGGGGCCAAAATCCCGAGATCCCACCTATCACGATTCCAGGATTGGCCTCCCGACTTGTGAGTATGTGCAGTGTGAAAAAGAGAAGAAGCGACCACTTGAGTACAACTCATATTTAGTCCCTAAGTCACCAGAAAATATCCTGATCTTGAATGTGGCTTAAGAAATGGCTCAAACAGAGGATTTTTGGTCACTTACTGTTGAATCCTTTTATCTGAAGGTGGCTGGTGAATATTGGACCATTAGATTGCAGGTTGGTTGGAGGAGTTGGCACAAACTATACTGTAGCTTTAAACTCTAAGCTCCTCCCCCTGCAACCCCAGAATTCCAGTACCTCTTTAAAAAAAAATCCGGAAAGGAGTAGCAGGAACCCAATGAAACAGTTATAGCAATCAAACAAACTAGTAGGGAAAACACAGTCAAGAACCAAACCTTGCACAACTGTGCATGAGGGAGAGAACGCAGTGTTCCCCAGCCTACTTCAGAGAATAGGATTCAATGGTGAGTGACCAAACATCCTCTTTTCCCTTTCAGCAAGGCTGGGGAACACTGGACAATAGAACATACAAAAGCCACCTCAGGGGAGGAAACGCACAAGCTGCCTGCCGGAGAACTGTATACCTAAAGTGGATGTCGCCAAAGGCAAGAACCTGAAAACATAACAAACATGTGGGCAGATGGTTTCTGTATGATACACTGGTTAGCAGGATGCCGGCGGTCAGAATACTGACAGTGGCATCCCAACCATCTGAATACTGACAACCCCCAAAAAATAAGAATTTACTTACCGATAATTCTATTTCTCGGAGTCCGTAGTGGATGCTGGGGTTCCTGAAAGGACCATGGGGAATAGCGGCTCCGCAGGAGACAGGGCACAAAAAGTAAAGCTTTAGGATCAGGTGGTGTGCACTGGCTCCTCCCCCTATGACCCTCCTCCAAGCCTCAGTTAGGATACTGTGCCCGGACGAGCGTACACAATAAGGAAGGATTTTGAATCCCGGGTAAGACTCATACCAGCCACACCAATCACACTGTACAACCTGTGATCTGAACCCAGTTAACAGTATGATAACAGCGGAGCCTCTGAAAAGATGGCTCACAACAATAATAACCCGATTTTTGTAACTATGTACAAGTATTGCAGATAATCCGCACTTGGGATGGGCGCCCAGCATCCACTACGGACTCCGAGAAATAGAATTATCGGTAAGTAAATTCTTATTTTCTCTATCGTCCTAGTGGATGCTGGGGTTCCTGAAAGGACCATGGGGATAATACCAAAGCTCCCAAACGGGCGGGAGAGTGCGGATGACTCTGCAGCACCGAATGAGAGAACTCCAGGTCCTCCTTAGCCAGGGTATCAAATTTGTAGGATTTTACCAACGTGTTTGCCCCTGACTAAATAGCCGCTCGGCAAAGTTGTAAAGCCGAGACCCCTCGGGCAGCCGCCCAAGATAAGCCCACCTTCCTTGTGGAATGGGCATTTACATATTTTGGCTGTGGCAGGCCTGCCACAGAATGTGCAAGCTGAATTGTATTACACATCCAACTAGCAATAGTCTGCTTAGAAGCAAGAGCACCCAGTTTGTTGGGTGCATACAGGATAACAGCAAGTCAGTTTTCCTGACTCCAGCCGTCCTGGAACCTATATTTACAGGGCCCTGACAACATCTAGCAACCTGGAGTCCTCCAAGTCCCTAGTAGGCGCAAGGCACCAAAATAAGCTGGTTCAGGTGAAACACTGACACCACCTTAGGGAGAGAACTGGGGACGAGTCCGCAGCTCTGCCCTGTCCAAATGGACAACCAGATATGGGCTTTTTTGAGAGAAAAAAAACCCACCAATTTGACACTCGCCTGGTCCAGGCCAGGGCCAAGAGCATGGTCACTTTTCATGTGAGATGCTTCAAATCCACAGATTTGACTGGTTTTAAACCAATGTGATTTGAGGAATCCCAGAACTACGTTGAGATCCCACAGTGCCACTGGAGGCACAAAAGGGGGTTGTATATGCAATACTCCCTTGACAAACTTCTGGACTTCAGGAACTGAAGCCACTTCTTTCTGGAAGAAAATCGACAGGGCCGAAATTTGAACCTTAATGGACCCCAATTTGAGGCCCATAGACACTCCTGTTTGCAGGAAATGCAGGAATCGACCGAGTTGAAATTTCTTCGTGGGGCCTTTCTGGCCTCACACCACGCAACATATTTTTGCCACATGTGGTGATAATGTTGTGCGGTCACCTCCTTTCTGGCTTTGACCAGGGTAGGAATGACCTCTTCCGGAATGCCTTTTTCCCTTAGGATCCGGCGTTCCACCGCCATGCCGTCAAACGCAGCTGCGGTAAGTCTTGGAACAGACATGGTACTTGCTGAAACAAGTCCCTTCTTAGCGGCAGAGGCCATAAGTCCTCTGTGAGCATCTCTTGAAGTTCCGGGTACCAAGTCCTTCTTGGCCAATCCGGAGCCATGAGTATAGTTCTTACTCCTCTACGTCTTATAAGTCTCAGTACCTTAGGTATGAGAAGCAGAGGATGGAACACATACACCGACTGGTACATCCATGGTGTTACCAGAACGTCCACAGCTATTGCCTGAGGGTCTCTTAACCTGGCGCAATACCTGTCCCGTTTTTTGTTCAGACGGGACGCCATCATGTCCACCTTTGGTATTTCCCAACAGTTTACAATCATGTGGAAAACTTCCCGATGAAGTTTCCACTCTGCCGGGTGGAGGTCGTGCCTGCTGAGGAAGTCTGCTTCCCAGTTTCCATTCCCGGAATGAAAAACTGCTGACAGTGCTATCACATGATTTTCCGCCCAGCGAAAAGTCCTTGCAGTTTTTGCCATTGCCCTCCTGCTTCTTGTGCCGCCCTGTCTATTTACGTGGGCGACTGCCGTGATGTTTTTCCCACTGGATCAATACCGGCTGACCTTGAAGCAGAGGTCTTGCTAAGCTTAGAGTATTATAAATTTACCCTTAGTTCCAGTATATTTATGTGGAGAAAAGTCTCCAGACTTGATCACACTCCCTGGAAATTTTTTCCTTGTGTGACTGCTCCCCAGCCTCTCGGGCTGGCCTCCGTGGTCACCAGCATCCAATCCTGAATGCCGAATCTGCGGCCCTCTAGAAGATGAGCACTCTGTAACCACCACAGGAGAGACACCCTTGTCCTTGGATATAGGGTTATCCGCTGATGCATCTGAAGATGCGATCCGGACCATTTGTCCAGCAGATCCCACTGAAAAATTCTTGCGTGAAATCTGCCGAATGGAATTGCTTCGTAGGAAGTCACTATCTTTACCAGGACCCTTGTGCAATGATGCACTGATTTTAGGAGGTTCCTGACTAGCTCGGATAACTCCCTGGCTTTCTCTTCCGTGAGAAACACCTTTTTCTGGACTGTGTCCAGAATCATCCCTAGGCACAGCAGACTTGTCGTCGGGATCAGCTGCGATTTTGGAATATTTAGAATCCACCCGTGCTGTTGTAGCAGTATCCGAGATAGTGCTACTCCGACCTCCAACTGTTCCCTGGACTTTGCCCTTATCAGGAGATCGTCCAAGTAAGGGATAATTAAGACGCCTTTTCTTCGAAGAAGAATCATCATTTCGGCCATTACCTTGGTAAAGACCCGGGGTGCCGTGGACAATCCAAACGGCAGCGTCTTAAACTGATAGTGACAGTTCTGTACCACGAACCTGAGGTACCCTTAGTGAGAAGGGCAAATTTTGGACATGGAGGTAAGCATCCCTGATGTCTCGGGACACTATATAGTCCCCTTCTTCCTGGTTCGTTATCACTGCTCTGAGTGACTCCATCTTGATTTGAACCTTTGTAAGTGTTCAAATTTTTTTAGATTTAGAATAGGTCTCACCTAGCCTTCTGGCTTCAGTACCACAATATAATGTGGAATAATACCCCTTTTCTTGTTGTAGGAGGGGTAATTTGATTATCACCTGCTGGGAATACAGCTTGTGAATTGTTTCCCATACTGCCTCCTTGTCGGAGGGAGACCTTGGTAAACCAGACTTCAGGAGCCTGCGAAGGGGAAACGTCTCGACATTCCAATCTGTACCCCTGGGATACTACATGTAGGATCCAGGGGTCCTGTACGGTCCCAGCGTCATGCTGAGAGCTTGGCAGAAGCGGTGGAACGCTTCTGTTCCTGGGAATGGGCTGCCTGCTGCAGTCTTCTTCCCTTTCCTCTATCCCTGGGCAGATATGACTCTTATAGGGACGAAAGGACTGAGGCTGAAAAGACGGTGTCTTTTTCTGCAGAGATGTGACTTAGGGTAAAAACGGTGGATTTTCCAGCAGTTGCCGTGGCCACCAGGTCCGATGGACCGACCCCAAATAACTCCTCTTCCTTTATACGGCAATACACCTTTGTGCCGTTTGGAATCTGCATCACCTGACCACTGTCGTGTCCATAAACATCTTCTGGCAGATATGGACATCGCACTTACTCTTGATGCCAGAGTGCAAATATCCCTCTGTGCATCTCGCATATATAGAAAATGCATCCTTTAAATGCTCTATAGTCAATAAAATACTGTCCCTGTCAAGGGTATCAATATTTTTAGTCAGGGAATCCGACCAAGCCACCCCAGCTCTGCACATCCAGGCTGAGGCGATCGCTGGTCGCAGTATAACACCAGTATGTGTGTATATACTTTTTATGATATTTTACAGCCTCCTGTCAGCTGGCTCCTTGAGGACGGCCCTATCTATAGACGGTACCGCCACTTGTTTTGATAAGCGTGTGAGCGCCTTATCCACCCTAAGGGGTGTTTCCCAACGCGCCCTAACTTCTGGTGGGAAAGGGTATACCGCCCATAATTTTCTATCGGGGGGAACCCACGCATCATCACACACTTCATTTAATTTATCTGATTCAGGAAAAACTACGGTAGTTTTTTCACATCCCACATAATACCCTCTTTTGTGGTACTTGTAGTATCAGAAATATGTAACACCTCCTTCATTGCCCTTAACGTGTGGCCCTAATAAGGAATACGTTTGTTTATTCAGTGTCCGTGTCTGTGTCGACCGACTAAAGTAAACGGGCGTTTTAAAACCCCTGACGGTGTTTCTGAGACGTCTGGACCGGTACTAATTGTTTGTCGGCCGTCTCATGTCGTCAACCGACCTTGCAGCGTGTTGACATTATCACGTAATTCCCTAAATAAGCCATCCATTCCGGTGTCGACTCCCTAGAGAGTGACATCACCATTACAGGCAATTGCTCCGCCTCCTCACCAACATCGTCCTCATACATGTCGACACACACGTACCGACACACAGCACACACACAGGGAATGCTCTGATAGAGGACAGGACCCACTAGCCCTTTGGAGAGACAGAGGGAGAGTTTGCCAGCACACACCAAAAACGCTATAATTATATAGGGACAACCTTATATAAGTGTTTTCCCTTATAGCATCTTTTATATATTTCTAACGCCAAATTAGTGCCCCCCCTCTCTGTTTTAACCCTGTTTCTGTAGTGCAGTGCAGGGGAGAGCCTGGGAGCCTTCCCTCCAGCCTTTCTGTGAGGGAAAATGGCGCTGTGTGCTGAGGAGATAGGCCCCGCCCCTTTTTCGGCGGGCTCGTCTCCCGCTCTTTAATGGATTCTGGCAGGGGTTAAATATCTCCATATAGCCCCCGGAGGCTATATGTGAGGTATTTTTAGCCAAAAAAGGTTTTCATTTGCCTCCCAGGGCGCCCCCCTCCCAGCGCCCTGCACCCTCAGTGACTGCCGTGTGAAGTGTGCTGAGAGGAAATGGCGCACAGCTGCAGTGCTGTGCGCTACCTTAAGAAGACTGAGGAGTCTTCTGCCGCCGATTCTGGACCTTTTCTCGTTTCAGCATCTGCAAGGGGGCCGGCGGCGAGGCTCCGGTGACCATCCAGGCTGTACCTGTGATCGTCCCTCTGGAGCTAATGTCCAGTAGCCAAAGAAGCCAATCCATCCTGCACGCAGGTGAGTTCACTTCTTCTCCCCTAAGTCCCTCGTTGCAGTGATCCTGTTGCCAGCAGGACTCGCTGTAAAATAAAAAACCTAAGCTAAACTTTTCTAAGCAGCTCTTTAGGAGAGCCACCTAGATTGCACCCTTCTCGGCCGGGCACAAAAATCTAACTGAGGCTTGGAGGAGGGTCATAGGGGGAGGAGCCAGTGCACACCACCTGATCCTAAAGCTTTACTTTTTGTGCCCCGTCTCCTGCGGAGCCGCTATTCCCCATGGTCCTTTCAGGAACCCCAGCATCCACTAGGACGATAGAGAAAGTACCCTAACCTTCCTCTGCCCCCTACCCTAAACCTCCCTTGTGGGTGCCTAACACTAACCTCCACAGTGGTGCCTAACCCGTACTTCCCTGCTGCCTAAACCTAACCCTCTCCGCTCGGTGTCTATCCCTAACGTCCCCTTGTAAGTGCCTAACCCCCCCTTCCCAGTACCTAACCACCCCCTTCCCCTCCCTGCAACCTAAGCCTAACTCCCCTTCTAATGTTTAAACCTAACCTCCCACAGGGGGTGGGAGGTTAAGTTTAGTCAGTTGAAGGTGTGTTAGGGTGCAGGGACGGGAAGTTGGTGGTTAGGTACTGGGGAGGGGACAGGACTATAGCACGTCCCACTAAGAGAGTATTCAGGATTCCTGGCGTTGGTATTTTGACACCGGGATATCAATATCCATCAGGATTTTGATGCTGGCATTATGCCGCCGGTCGGGATTCAAGCATCGGTATTTCGGCCGCCGGGATCCCGTCCGGCGGCACTGTAACTACATCCCAGACAGAGGACCAGAGAGCTACCCGACAGACTTGTTTCACCAAAGCTTTGTGTTGTGCTTCCCAGGAGATCGCCACTGCCCCTACACAGACACCATGTATGGTGTTGGTCGCCAGGGCCTTAACAAGGAGTGTGCGGTGGGGGCACCCCACATAGCGCTGCAGGGTAGGGGGCGCTGTTAACAGCACTTGTTAATGATCCGTTTTAATTACTTTCACTTGCAGCTTTCCCCTTTGTTGAAGTCCAGCATCTCCTGACTGTCCCTGTCTCCTACTCTGACCTCTTCTGTCGCTAATACCTATACAACATTCATGTACTCAACTTGAGATTTCTTTGTTATTCAGGCACACTGTTTATTACATTTTAACATGCTGACATACCTGGGGTTCGAACCCATTGTCTGTGTCTTTGCAGTCAGACAATCTATTCATTGAGCTATCTGCCCCTGCATAGAAAGGTAGATAATTCTAAGCTAGAGAATTATAACTATTTGAAGCTTACCTTGTACTTTGTGAAAAAATTATCAGCATTGCGGCTGAGCAGATCTATGTACTGTGTGGCTGCAATGGATTGGATGTGTGGCTGCATACTACATAGATCTGCTCAATTGCAATGCTGATTATTTTTTTTACAAAGTACCAGTAGCTAACAGTACCTAACTAAGAAGAAACAAAAAAAAGCTTGTAAAGTACAAATAAAAAATACAAAAGGGATTTTTCCCACGCACTCTGCTGGCTGTTAGTAAGAAGAACTATATACTATGTAATAATAGGAAATTTAGAGCTCTTCGTTACATATGTTTTGCAAAAGATATGATAAGCCTTCAGGCCACTTCACGGCTGCTCTATTGCTGGAGGTCCCTAACTAAGCATAGGTCCAAGGCTTGGACCCCACAAAGTCGGCTCAGGCCCGACCACCCCAGGGCAGCACACCATTGAAATACTAAAGTGTTAATATGTGTTAAGAAAGAAGCAGAAGCTATGGGTTAGAAAGTGCTACAAAAATAAGGGTGTTAATAAAATACTCAAAAGAGTAATATTAGTGGCTGGGCCACCTTGGGGTAGCATGCCATATTATTTATTTAGCACTTATGTAACACTCCTATTTTTTCACTAATATTACTCTTTTGAGTATTTTATTAACACCCTTATTTTTGTAGCACATTCTAACCCATAGCTTCTGCTTCGTTCTTAACACATATTAACACTTTAGTATTTCAATGGTGTGCTGCCCTGGGGTGGTCGGGCCTGAGCCGACTTTGTGGGGTCCAAGCCTTGGACCTATGCTTAGTTAGGGACCTCCAGCAATAGAGCAGCCGTGAAGTGGCCTGGAGGCTTATCATATCTTTTGCAAAACATATGTAACGAAGAGCTCTAAATTTCCTATTATTACATAGTATATAGTTCTTCTTACTAACAGCCAGCAGAGTGCGTGGGAAAAATCCCTTTTGTATTTCTTGTCTAGAGTAACCCCCTCCCGCAGCACCTGGGGATTGTTACCAGCATGATTAGAGCAGTTTTCCACTATTTATTGCAGTTCAGAGAGGCATAGATGGAGCCAGCATTAGGAGGGCATGCTGGGTCCTGTAGTGCCATTTGGAGGATACAGGGGTGCCTCCAGGTAAACTAGCTCTCAATCTGGATATGTTCTGTATGTGCCATTATCATGTGGCCATATATTAAGCAATTGTATGACCCATAGTGGATGTTATTATTATTATGCTGTGTGGTACCCCCCGGGTCTGGTGGGGCTGGGCCACCTTGGGGTAGCATGCCATAGTATTTATTTAGCACTTATGTAACACTCCTATTTTTTCACTAATATTACTCTTTTGAGTATTTTATTAACACCCTTATTTTTGTAGCACTTTCTAACCCAAGCTTCTGCTTCTTTCTTAACACATATTAACACTTTAGTATTTCAATGGTGTGCTGCCCTGGGGTGGTCGGGCCTGAGCCGACTTTGTGGGGTCCAAGCCTTGGACCTATGCTTAGTTAGGGACCTCCAGCAATAGAGCAGCCGTGAAGTGGCCTGGAGGCTTATCATATCTTTTGCAAAACATATGTAACGAAGAGCTCTAAATTTCCTATTATTACATAGTATATAGTTCTTCTTACTAACAGCCAGCAGAGTGCGTGGGAAAAATCCCTTTTGTATTTCTTGTCTAGAGTAACCCCCTCCTGCAGCACCTGGGGATTGTTACCAGCTTGATTAGAGCAGTTTTCCACTATTTATTGCAGTTCAGAGAGGCATAGATGGAGCCAGCATTAGGAGGGCATGCTGGGTCCTGTAGTGCCATTTGGAGGATACAGGGGTGCCTCCAGGTAAACTAGCTCTCAATCTGGATATGTTCTGTATGTGCCATTATCATGTGGCCATATATTAAGCAATTGTATGACCCATAGTGGATGTTATTATTATTATGCTGTGTATGGGTTTGGGGAGTGGTACCCCCCGGGTCTGGTGGGGCTGGGCCACCTTGGGGTAGCATGCCATATTATTTATTTAGCACTTATGTAACACTCCTATTTTTTCACTAATATTACTCTTTTGAGTATTTTATTAACACCCTTATTTTTGTAGCACTTTCTAACCCATAGCTTCTGCTTCTTTCTTAACACATATTAACACTTTAGTATTTCAATGGTGTGCTGCCCTGGGGTGGTCGGGCCTGAGCCGACTTTGTGGGGTCCAAGCCTTGGACCTATGCTTAGTTAGGGACCTCCAGCAATAGAGCAGCCGTGAAGTGGCCTGAAGGCTTATCATATCTTTTGCAAAACATATGTAACGAAGAGCTCTAAATTTCCTATTATTACATAGTATATAGTTCTTCTTACTAACAGCCAGCAGAGTGCGTGGGAAAAATCCCTTTTGTATTTCTTGTCTAGAGTAACCCCCTCCCGCAGCACCTGGGGATTGTTACCAGCTTGATTAGAGCAGTTTTCCACTATTTATTAAAGTACAAATAAAGTAAGGATTATTTAGCTACAAGAAGGGATGCAAAGTAGACCCTGAAAACGTGCCCTATTCCACGAGGCACGTAAAGAAGACTGGAATTCTGGTGTTGCATGGGGGAGGAGCTTAGAATTTAAAGCTACATTATAGTTTATGTGCAAACTCATCCAGCCAACCTGCAGTCCCATGGTTCAGTGTTCCCTATCCATGCTGAAAGAGAAAAGTTATTTAACCTGGTGTGAAGCCAAAATAAAAACCCATAGACTGTACCTCTAAAGCCAGGTCATGTGCATGCACTTGTAGAAGCTATGTCTAGAAGCAATTGGGCCAGGAAAATATTGGGGACGCAATAAAAAAAAAAATGTTGGTCCAGAAGTGTAAATTAAAAAAAAAAAAAAAAAGAAGGAATTTAATACCTACCGGTAATTCCTTATCTCGAAGTCCGTAGTGGATACTGGGGAATAGTAGATTACCATGGGGTATAGATCGGGTCCACTGGAGCCTGGCACTTTAAGAAAATAATAGTGTGTGCTGGCTACTCCCCTCTATGCCCCTCCTAGCAGACTCAGTCTAGGAAAACTGTGCCCGAGGAGACAGACATATTGTGAGAGAAGGATATAAACACAAAAGCGGTGCGGTAACAAACCAACACACAACAATATCAAGAAAGCAGAGCTAACCAGAACAGAGGAAAGCCACGCTAACTATAAGAAGGATAGCAACGCTAACCAAACATGGAACAGCGAAAGCAACAGCAAACCCAACCAAGAAAACTTACAACCAGTTAAGCAGGAAACCAAGCACTGAGGCGGGCGCCCAGTATCCACTACGGACTGCAAGAAAAGGAATTACCGGTAGGTATTAAATTCCTATTTTTCTCTATCGCCCTAGTGGATATTGGGAAATAGTAGATTACCATGGGGACATCCCAAAGCTTCCAGAACGAGTGGGAGAGTGCTGAGACCCCTGCAAAACCACCTAACCTAACTGAAGGTCATCCTTGGCCAATGTGTCGAACCTGTAGAATTTAACAAATGTGTTCGAACCAGACCAAGTAGCTGCCCGGCACAACTGTAAGGCCGAGACACCCTGGTCAACCTCCCAGGAAGAACCCACCGAGCTTGTGGAGTAGGCCTGCATAGAACTCAGCAGTAATAGGGCTGCTGAAGTATAGGCTTGTTGAAAAGTCAATTTGAGCCACCTAGCAATGGACTGCTTAGAGGCAAGGCGACCAATTTTAGTAGCATCATAGAGGACAAAAAGCTTGTCAGATTTCATGCGACGAGTTGTCCTTTTGACGTAGATCTTCAAAGCCCTAACCACGTCCAGGGACTTTGGAGCAATAGAAGTGTCGGATAACATTGGAACCACAATAGGTTGATTCACATGAAAGGCCGACACTACCTTCGGCAAAAAGTGTGAGAGAGTTCCGAGCTCAGCCCTATCCTTATGAAATACAAAGTACGGGCTCTTAAAGGATAAGGCCCCCAATTCCGACACCTGTCGAGCAGAAGCCAAGGCCAGTAACATACCTGTCTGCCACATTGGGTATTTCAAGTCTTCCCTACTGTATGTAAAAGGTTCAAGCCAATCCGACTGGAGAAAAGTCAATACCACACTGAGGTCCCACGAAGCCGTGGGAAAGACAAAGGTGGTCATTCAGAGTTGTTCGCTCGTTGACGTTTTTCGCAACGCAGCGATTAGGTGGAAAATGCGCATGCGCTAAGTTATTTAACACAAAACTTAGTAGATTTGCTGGTGTTCGTGCTGCGCTTTTCAGTCGCACTGCTGATCGGTGAGTGATTGACAGGAAACGGGCGTTCATGGGAGGTAACTGAGCGTTTTCCGGGAGTGTGCTAAAAAACGCAGGCGTGCCAGGGAAAAATGCAGGAGTGGCTGGCCGAACGCAGGGCGTGTTTGTGACGTCAAACCAGGAACTAAACGGACTGAGGTGATCGCAATCTAGGAGTAGGTTTGGAGCTACTCAGAAACTGCATGAAAATTTTTAGTAGCAATTCTGCTAATCTTTCGTTCGCTATTCTGCTAAGATAAAATACACTCCCAGAGGGCGGCGGCCTAGCGTTTGCAATGCTGCTAAAAGCAGCTAGCGAGCGAACAACTCGGAATGAGGGCCAAAGGGCAGTTGAATGTGCATAACCCGCTTTAGAAAAGTGTGTACCTCTAGAAGTACCGCCAGTTGTTTCTGGAAGAAGATGGAGAGAGACGAAATCTGAACCTTGATGGAGCCTAATCTTAAGCCCTTATCCAAGCCTGCTTGTAGGAAAAGTAGAAACCGGCCCAGACGAAATTCCACAGGGGAATATTTTCTACCCTCCACCAAGAAACATATTTCTTCCAAATACGGTGGTAATGTTTGGATGTAACCACCTTACGGGTCTGGACCATAGTGGAAATAACCTTGGATGGGAGACCCTTTCTAGTTAAAATCTCCATCTCAACTTTCAAGCCGCTGTAAATCTGGATAGAGAAAAGGACCTTGTTGAAGAAGGTCCTCGTGTAGTGGCAGAGGCCAGGGATCCTCCTGAGCCAACGACAGGAGGTCCGCATACCAGGCCCGTCGAGGCCAATCTGGGGCAATCAGAATTGCCTGAACTCCTTTCTTTTTGATTCTTTTTAGAACTCTGGGAATGAGAGGAAGAGGAGGAAACAGGTACACAATCTGATAAGTCCATTGTGTCGTCACAGCATCTACCGCTATCACTTGTGGGTCCCTCATTCTGGAGCAGTAACAACGTAGCTTCTTATTGAGACGAGGCGCCATCAGGTCTATTTGTGGACAGCACCACTGGTGAATCAGTTGCTGAAAAACCTGAGGGTGAAGGCCCCATTCCCCCAGATGCAGGTCGTACCTGCTGAGGAAGTCAGCTTCCCAGTTGTCCACTCCTGGAATGTATATGGCTGAGATGGCTCTTGCGTTGGCTTCCGCCCAGAGAAGTATTCTTGACACCTCTCGCACTGGGGCCCTGCTTCTTGTTCCTCCCTGTTGACTGATGTACACCACTGACGTGGCGTTGTCAGACTGCACCTGGATGGCCTGATTACGAAGAGGGTATGAGGCTTGCAGGAGAGCATTGTAAATTGCTCTGAGATCCAGGATGTTGATTGGAAGTGTAGATTCCTGACACGACCATTTTCCCTGGAACTGCACCCCTTGGGTCACAGCTCTCCAACCCCCAGAGGATGGCGTCCATTGTTAACAGAGTCCAAGACTGGATATTGAAACTCCGACCCTCCACCAGATGGGAGACTTGTAACCACCATAGTAGGGATATCCTTGCTTTCGGCGACAGAGTTATAGGGGTCTATTCATGAAGCAGAGAAAAGCCCTGTTTTGCAGTAAACGGGGCTTTTCTCTGCTTCCCGCAATTCACAGAGAGGGTTACCATGGAGAAAGTTATTACTTCTCCTGCGGTAGCCCTGCTCTGTGCTTAAATTGCAGTACCATACACTTGTATGGTAACTGCAATTCATGTAGAAGCGGAAAGCACTGCTTTCCGCTTCTCTCTCCTGTGAAGCTTTGTCATGTGAGGATGGCGTAGTCCACTCCACCCTGACGAATATTGGCCGGAGCATTGAAGTTACCTCTGCTCCTGTCCACCTCTGTTCCATATGCCCCACCCCTTTTACACAGTCTGCAGTGCTGGCGGCTTGTCAATCTTCTACTCAGCTGACGGCCAGCTCGGACTGCGGGATCAAAGGTGTGCACTGCGCATGCGCAGGCTAAACACCCTCCAGCAAGCCGCGATAGGAGCAATGAAGAAGGCATCGTGAGAGGACGAGTTACCGCATCGGGAACCCAGCAAAGGATGGTGAATTGCAGTAGCTATATGAAAAAAAGCTACCCGTAAGAATGCGATGATTGGTGATAACTAAAACCAAACGATCGCATTCTTACAAGAATAGACCCCATAGTCTGATGCATATGCAGGTGAGAACCGGACCATTTGTCCAACATATCCAGTTGGAATGGCCGTACATCAAACCTGCCATACTGTATTGCCTCGTAATAGGCTACCATCTTGCCCAGCAAGCGAATGCAAGGAGATGAATTGAGATCCATAGACTAAATAGTCAAGGCCTTGTCCACTGGAAGGTAAACCTTCTGAGACACTGTATCCAGGATCATTCCCTGGAACTGAATTCTCTGTGATGGTTCCAGGTGAGATTTCTTGAAATTGAAGACCCATCTGTGATCCATAAGCAGACGAGTAGTCAAGTTGATGCTGCAAAGCAGTTGTTCCCGGGACATAGCCTTTATCAGGAGATCATCCAGGTACGGGATTATGTTTACACCCATAATGCGCAATTGCAGCATTATCTCTGCCATGACCTTCGTGAATACCCTTGGGGCTGTAGAGAGACCGAAGGGTAAGGCCATAACTGGAACTGTTGGTCCAGTACCGCGAACCATAGAAACGCCTGATGAGGTGGCCATATTGGGATATGCAGGTATGCATCCTTGACATCCAGGGAGACCAGGAACTCCCCCTCCTCAGATTTGCTATCACAGCTCTCAGTGATTGTATCTTGAATTTGAACACTCGAAGATAAGGGTTCAGGGATTTGAGGTTCAGGATCAGCCATATAGAACCGTCCAGTTTCGGGACTCCAAAGAGGATTGAATAAAACCCCATTGTGTGGAGTTGAGGAGGTACTGGAATAATAACTCCTGTTGAAAACAGTTTTTGAACTGCTTCTTGCAAGGTAACCCTTGCTATAGGTGAAGCTGGTAAGCCCGACCTGAAAAATCTGAGGGGAGGGAGTTCCTGTAATTCCAGCCGGTACCCTCGGGATACGAGATCCCTCACCCAAAGATCCCGGCAGGACTCTGCCCATATGTGGGCGAAGTGCTGAAGGCGAGCCCCTACCTGAAAATCGCCTTGCTGCTGGGGCCACCCGTCATGCGGAGGCCATCTAAATCTGGCCACACGATAGGACATGAAGTTCACAGCATCTTGGATATGTTGAAGTAACGTAACTATCTCCTCCTGAGTTAGTGTATGCAACCCATTTAAAATGGTATCAGACCATTTGACCATGGCTCTGGAAATCCAGCCGCACACTATGGTAGGGCGCTGGGCTACACCTGCAGCAGAATAAATAGACTTAAGAGTGGTTTCCAATTTGCGATCAACAGAGAAATAGCCCCCTGTACAGGTAGTACAATTTTACGTGACAGCCGGACACAGACGTATCCACTACTGGGGGGTTTTCCCAGATTTTCCTGTCCTCTATAGGAAATGGGAAGGTATGTAGTGTCCGTTTAAAAGTGATACATTTTTTATCAGGATTTAACCACGCTGCCTTTGCCAGAGAATCTAATTCCTAAGAAACTGGGAAAGTTGTAGAGGATTTTGGCTTTTTGCTTTCTTGTCTGGAATATTGGGAACCTCAGTAATAGCAAAAATTAGGGCCTCAACTCCCGGGGACAGAGAATTATTCTCAACCTCCCCTAATTCATCCTCATCTAATTCTAGTAATTCAGAATCAGAGTCAGACTGCAGTATCTGTGGGATTGTGAGAGACTAACAGGGGGGGCTGGGAAGCCTGTCTGTGGTCAGTAGTGGTTAACATGAATGTGTCGATAGACTGTTTCAGGGTTTGCCTCTTCTGTTTAGCCATGGCTAACTCTAAATGTATGTTTGTAATCATATTTTTAAAGGAATCCAGTCACTCAGGTTCCTTTCCACCACTACCCTGTGAGGACAGTGAACATTGGGTACACATTAGAGACCCTTGTGAGGAAGGTGTAAACCTAGCCTTGCATGCAGTACACACAGACTTATTGGTAGACATGCTTTTGCAGCAAACACAGTGTTGAGAGAAAAACACAGTGCAGTATAATAAAGACAGCACACTTATTCTAGATAACCCTGAATGGAGTGACAGAGAGAGAAGGTTGGACCAGCACACGATACCTCAGTCAGAGCAGCGCCCCGCCCGGTATGTATACAATATAATTTACCTCACAGCGGTTAAACCGCTGATATTGCGCTCCCCCCCTCACTATAACCCCTGGTACCAGTTTCGTTGGTGATACAGTGGGTCCTGTGGAGGAGCAGCCCGTATGCAGCCTGTACAGCAGCCGCTGAAGCAGAAAATGGGGCCCCCTTAATGGCGCACGGTCCCTCACATTTATTTATACTGGTGTCTCCTTGTATTATTAGAAACTAGTGCGGAACCCCTTTTTAATGAAATCGCCAGTGTGGGTACACAGTGGGAACCGCAGCCCGTAGCCGGGTGAACACTGTCCGTTTAAGCCGCCATTTTGCGCTAGGGACCCACTAACCGGGACCCCTGCGTAGTACTCACAGCACCTTCGGTATCTGTTAGGGGTGGCGGCATGCTACTGGGGTGGGCTCAAACCCGAGGGGTTTGAGATCAGTACCTCAGGAGCTCAGTGTCCTATCTGCAGCCATTAACTCTAGGGAAGTTGGATCGGTCTCCCCCCTAAGTCCCACGATGCAGGCAGACTGGTTGCCAACCAGTGCTGCTTGAAAATAAGATTTTACTTACCGGTAAATCTATTTCTCGTAGTCCGTAGTGGATGCTGGGGACTCCGTAAGGACCATGGGGAATAGACGGGCTCCGCAGGAGACAGGGCACTTTAAGAAAGAATTAGAATACTGGTGTGCACTGGCTCCTCCCTCTATGTCCCTCCTCCAGACCTCAGTTAAGAAAACTGTGCCCGGAAGAGCTGACAGTACAAGGAAAGGATTTTGGAATCCAGGGTAAGACTCATACCAGCCACACCAATCACACCGTATAACTCGTGATAAACTTACCCAGTTAACAGTATGAACAACAACAGAGCATCAGATAACCCTGATGCAACCATAACATAACCCTTATTTAAGCAATAACTATATACAAGTATTGCAGAAGAAGTCTGCACTTGGGACGGGCGCCCAGCATCCACTACGGACTACGAGAAATAGATTTACCGGTAAGTAAAATCTTATTTTCTCTAACGTCCTAGTGGATGCTGGGGACACCGTAAGGGGATTATACCAAAGCTCTTAAACGGGCGGGAGAGTGCGGACGACTCTGCAGCACCGAATGAGCAAACACAAGGTCCTCCTCAGCCAGGGTATCAAACTTGTAGAACTTTGCAAAAGTGTTTGAACCTGACCAAGTAGCCGTTCGGCAAAGCTGTAATGCCAAGACCCCTCGGGCAGCCGCCCAAGAAGAGGCCCACCTTCCTTGTCGAGTGGGCTTTTACGGATTTTGGAAGCGGCAATCCAGCCGCAGAATGAGCCTGCTGAATCGTGTTACAGATCCAGCGAGCAATAGTTTGCTTTGAAGCAGGAGCACCCAGCTTGTTGGAAGCATACAGGATAAACAGCGACTCAGTTTTCCTGACTCTAGCCGTTCTGGCTACATAAATCTTCAAAGCCCTGACTACATCCAGTAACTCGGAATCCTCCCAGTCACGAGTAGCCACAGGCACCACAATAGGTTGGTTCATATGAAAAGATGACACCACTTTTGGCAGAAATTGTGGACGAGTCCGCAATTCTGCCCTGTCCATATGGAAAACCAGATAGGGGCTTTTATGTGACAAAGCCGCCAATTCGGACACACGCCTAGCCGAAGCCAAGGCTAATAGCATGACCACCTTCCACGTGAGATATTTTAACTCCACGGTTTTAAGTGGCTCAAACCAGTGTGATTTCAGGAAACTCAACACCATGTTAAGATCCCAAGGTGCCACTGGGGGCACAAACGGGGGCTGAATATGCAGCACTCCCTTTACAAACGTCTGAACTTCAGGAAGAGAAGCCAGTTCTTTTTGAAAGAAAATGGATAGGGCCGAAATCTGGACCTTAATGGACCCCAATTTTAGGCCCAAAGTCACTCCCGACTGTAGGAAGTGAAGTAAACGGCCCAGCTGGAATACCTCTGTAGGGGCATTCCTGGCCTCACACCAAGCAACATATTTTCGCCATATACGGTGATAATGTTTAGCCGTCACGTCCTTCCTAGCCTTTATCAGCGTAGGAATAACCTCATCCGGAATGCCTTTTTCTGCTAGGATCCGGCGTTCAACCGCCATGCCGTCAAACGCAGCCGCGGTAAGTCTTGGAACAGACAGGGCCCCTGTTGTAACAGATCCTGTCTTAGAGGTAGAGGCCATGGGTCCTCTGTGAGCATTTCTTGTAGCTCTGGATACCAAGTCCTTCTTGGCCAATCCAGAACAATGAGTATTGTTCTCACACCTCTTTTTCTTATGATTCTCAGCACCTTGGGTATGAGAGGAAGAGGAGGAAACACATAAACCGATTGGAACACCCACGGTGTCACTAGTGCGTCTACAGCTATCGCCTGTGGGTCTCTTGACCTGGCGCAATACCTCTGTAGCTTTTTGTTGAGGCGGGATGCCATCATGTCCACCTGTGGCAGTTCCCATCGCCTTGCAATCTGCGTGAAGACTTCTTGATGAAGTCCACACTCTCCCGGGTGGAGGTCGTGTCTGCTGAGGAAATCTGCTTCCCAGTTGTCCACTCCCGGAATGAACACTGCTGACAGTGCTCGTACGTGATTCTCCGCCCATCGAAGAATTCTGGTGGCTTCCGCCATCGCCACCCTGCTCCTTGTGCCGCCTTGGCGGTTTACATGAGCCACTGCGGTGATGTTGTCTGATTGAATCAGCACCGATTGGTTGCGAAGCAGGGTCTCCGCTTGACTTAGGGCGTTGTATATGGCCCTTAGTTCCAGGATATTGATGTGAAGGCAAGTCTCCTGACTTGACCACAGACCCTGGAAATTTCTTCCCTGTGTGACTGCCCCCCACCCTCGGAGGCTTGCATCCGTGGTCACCAGGACCCAGTCCTGAATGCCGAATCTGCGGCCCTCGAGAAGGTGAGCACTCTGCAGCCACCACAGAAGAGACACCCTGGCCCTGGGGGATAGGGTGATCAGCCGATGCATCTGTAGATGCGATCCGGACCACTTGTCCAACAGATCCCACTGAAAGGTCCTCGCATGGAACCTGCCGAAGGGAATGGCCTCGTATGACGCCACCATCTTTCCAAGGACTCGCGTGCAGTGATGCACCGACACCTGTTTTGGTTTTAAGAGGTCTCTGACCAGTGTCATGAGTTCCTGAGCCTTCTCCGTTGGGAGAAAAACCTTCTTCTGGTCTGTGTCCAGAATCATGCCCAGGAAGGGCAGACGCGTCGTAGGAATCAGCTGCGACTTTGGAATATTCAGAATCCAGCCGTGCTGTTGTAACACTTCCCGAGAGCGTGCTACGCTGATCAGCAACTGCTCTCTGGACCTCGCCTTTATGAGGAGATCGTCCAAGTATGGGATAATTGTGACTCCCTGCTTTCGCAGGAGCACCATCATTTCTGCCATTACCTTGGTAAATATTCTCGGTGCCGTGGACAGACCAAACGGAATTGGTAATGACAATCCTGTACCACAAATCTGAGGTACTCCTGATGAGGTGGATAAATGGGGACATGAAGGTAAGCATCCTTTATGTTAAGAGACACCATAAAATCCCCTTCCTCCAGACTTGCGATGACCGCTCTGAGCGATTCCATCTTGAACTTGAACCTTTTCAGGTATATGTTCAGGGATTTTAAATTCAATATGGGTCTGACCGAACCATCCGGTTTCGGTACCACAAACATTGTCGAATAGTAACCCCTTCCCTGTTGAAGGAGGGGAACCTTTACCACCACCTGCTGGAGATACAATTTGTGAATTGCTGCTAACACTATTTCCCTCTCTATGGGGGAAGCTGGCAGGGCCGATTTGAGGTAACGGTGAGGGGGCATCACTTCGAATTCCAGCTTGTAACCCTGAGACACAATCTCTATAGCCCAGGGATCCACCTGTGAGTGAACCCACTTGTGGTTGAAATTTCGGAGACGCGCCCCCACCGGGCCTGGCTCCGCCTGTGGAGCCCCAGCGTCATGCGGCGGATTTAGAGGAAGCCGGGGAGGACTTCTGTTCCTGGGAACTAGCTGTATTGTGCAGCTTCTTTCCTCTACCCCTGCCTCTGCAAGAAAGGACGCACCTCGGACTTTCTTGCCTCTATGTGATCGAAAGGACTGCATTTGATAATATGGTGCTTTCTTAGGTTGTGAGGGAATATATGGCAAAAAATTTTACTTTCCAGCCGTAGCTGTGGAGACCAGGTCCGAGAGACTGTCCCCAAACAACTCCTCACCCCTGTAAGGTAAAACCTCCATGTGCCTTTTTGAGTCGGCATCGCCTGTCCATTGCCGAGTCCACAGGACCCTTCTGGCGGAAATCGACATTGCATTTATTCTAGAGCCCAGCAGGCTAATGTCTCTTTGGGCATCTCTCATATATAGGACAGCGTCTTTTATATGCCCCAGGCTCAGTACTATAGTATCCTTATCCAAGGTATCAAGTTCCTCAGATAAGGTATCTGTCCATGCTGCTACAGCACTACACATCCAGGCCGACGCAATCGCCGGCCTTAGTAGGGTACCTGAATGTGTATAAATGGACTTCAGGATACCCTCCTGCTTTCTATCCGCAGCATCTTTTAGGGTGGCCGTAGCCTGTGACGGCAGGGCTACCCTCTTGGATCAGCGTGTTAAAGCTTTGTCTACCCTAGGGGAGGATTCCCAGCGTAACCTGTCCGTTGGCGGGAAAGGATACGCCATAAGCATCCGTTTGGAAATCTGCAGTTTTCTATCTGGAGATTCCCAAGCCTTTTCACATAACTCATTTAACTCATGTGAAGGGGGAGAGGTTACCTCTTGCCTTTTTTCCCCATACATATAAACCCTCTTGTCAGGGACTGGGGTTTCCTCTGTGATGTGTAACACATCTTTCATTGCTATAATCATGTAGCGGATGGCTCTAGCCATTTTAGGCTGCAACTTTGCATCATCGCCATCGACACTGGAGTCGGAATCCGTGTCAACAACTTGGGATAGTGGGCGCTTCTGAGACCCCGACGGCCTCTGCGCTGTAGGATCAGGCATGGGTTGAGACCCTGACTGTCCCAAGGCTTTATGCAAGGAATTAACATTATCATTTAAAACCTTCCACATATCCATCCAATCGGGTGTCGGCGGCGACCCCACATTCATCTGTACCCGCTCTGTTTCCACATAGCCTTCCTCGTCAAACATGCCGACACAAGCGTACCGACACACCATACACACAGGGGATGCTCTATTTGAAGACAGTTCCCCCACAAGGCCTTTTGGAGAGACAGAGAGAGAGTATGCCAGCACACACCCCAGCGCTATACCCAGGAGTCACACAGTAACTTAGTGTTAACCCAGTAGCTGCTGTATATACTGTTTTTGCGCCAAATTTATGTGCCCCCCCTCTCTTTTTACCCTCTTTCTACCATGATTCTGCAGGGGAGAGCCTGGGGAGCTTCCTCTCAGCAGAGCTGTGGAGAGAAAATGGCGCTGGCGAGTGCTGAGGAAGAAGCCCCGCCCCCTCAGCGGCGGGCTTCTGTCCCGCGTTTCTGTGTAAAAATAATGGCGGGGGCTCATGCATATATACAGTGCCCAACTGTATATATGCTGCTTTTGCCAAGAGGTACCTAATTGCTGCCCAGGGCGCCTCCCCCCCCCCCCCTGCACCCTACAGTGACCGGAGTGTGTGGGAGCAATGGCGCACAGCTGCATATGAAGACTGGAGTCTTCTGCCGCCGATTTCGAAGTCTTCTTGCTTCTGACGCCGGCTTCTGTCTTCTGGCTCTGCGAGGGGACGGCAGCGTGGCTCCGGGATCGGACGACCAAGGGTGCGTTCCTGTGTACGATCCCTCTGGAGCTAATGGTGTCCAGTAGCCTAAGAAGCAGGACCTATCTTCTAGTGAGTAGGGCTGCTTCTCTCCCCTCAGTCCCACGTAGCAGAGAGTCTGTTGCCAGCAGATCTCTCTGAAAGCAAAAAATCCTAACAAAATACTTTCTTTCCTAGCAAGCTCAGGAGAGCTCACTAAGGTGCACCCAGCTCGTCCGGGCACAGATTCAAACTGAGGTCTGGAGGAGGGACATAGAGGGAGGAGCCAGTGCACACCAGTATCCTAATTCTTTCTTAAAGTGCTCTGTCTCCTGCGGAGCCCGTCTATTCCCCATGGTCCTTACGGAGTCCCCAGAATCCACTAGGACGTTAGAGAAAATAATAAACTAAAATAGATTTCTGAAGAAAACTCTCTGGAGAGCAACAGAATGCACCTGGCTCCTTGGGCACATTTTTCTAAACCGAGTGTGCTAGGAGGGGCATAGAGGGGAGGAGCCAGCACACTATTATGCTAGGCTCCAGTGGACCCGATCTATACCCCATGGTAATCTACTATCCCGCAGTATCCACTAGGACATTAGAGAAACAAAAATGTATTTGATACAGTATATACACAAAGTGGAATGTGTAGTGTACAGGTAAAACTGCAATGACTCACATAGGCTAGGGAAGGCTAAACAAGTACCACAGTGTAGGAAGTGCTAAAAGCCAGAATTATTTGTAGTGTGTTCAGGCAGAGGTCTGAGCAGGCGGCAATCAAGACACGAATAAGGGAACAATGAACAGGGATCAAGGGATCCTATACATATTGCGCCTATAATTAGCTTTGAGGTATACAACTACATGCACTATTTAGGGGCAGGAAGCCAATCAGAAAGCTGTCAAGCGGCCAAACTGGATTCATCTGTAGCCCGATGACATAAACATGCATCAAACTACCTGTTCCGCAGTCCGGTAGTATCCATAGTAACCAAGAACCTTGCACTGCTATGCTTGTGCGCCCCTTACTCGTGTGATACCCGGATTACCTGAGAAATTATATTGAGAAAACCAACACTCTGTATGAACAACGTTCATACTAAAACCTATACATTCTTTGTTTCATATATTACCAACTTTGCCTAATGGCTCAACAGTCACAGTTAAAACTTCTCAAATATGATCACTTTGGCTACTGCAATCTCCTGCTAACTGATCTGCCTGATGTTCATCTATCTGCATTACATCACATAGTTAACTTTTCTTCTAGTATTACCTCCTCTCACTAAGAACCTTCCTTACGCATGACCACTCCAGACTTTTTCATGGCTCCTAATGTCTTCTGTATTACTGAAATTTGTTCTTCGTCCCTTCACAGAACTATGCTCAGAACCCACTTTCCTTCAGTTTCAGATCTTTTTGTGATTTAGCGCATATTATTTGTTCCTCTGAAAATGGCTTGCTTTCCAATCCATTCTGTACCACTGCCAACACAAGCTGTTATTACATGGCATGGTCAAACGTATGTAGACAGCCTGTCTAATTAGTGTGTTTGGCCATTTCCACCAAGTCCATTGCTATTGGGTGCAAAAAAACTATATACAATACAGCTATGCAATCCCTATAGTCAAACATTAGCAGAAGACACCCACAGTCAAATGTAAGGTCTGTTATTTTGAAATGGAAACATCTGAGATCAACAACAACTCCTTTATGAAGCTGTAGGCGACACAAAGGAGCTGTTGTTGATTTTAGTTGACAATGGCAATCAAATTATGAAGAGGAAAATAGGATTTTAATTACCTACCGGTAAATCCTTTTCTCGTAGTCCGTAGAGGATACTGGGGTCCATTTAGTACCATGGGGTATAGACGGGTCCACTAGGAGCCTTGGGCACTTTAAGAATTTGATATTGTGGCCTGGCTCCTCCCTCTATGCCCCTCCTACCAGACTCAGTCTAGGAAACTGTGCCCGAGGAGATGGACATTCTTTGAGAGAAGGATAGAGAAGGATAGATAAGGATAGTGGTGAGATTCAGAACCAGCACACACAAGAGGAAAGCCAAGCTAACCAAACTTGAAACAGGAACAGCAATAGCTGAACCAACATTACTTAACCAAGTAACAGTGCAGGAAGAACGAAGCACTGGGCGGGCGCCCAGCATCCTCTACAGACTACGAGAAAAGGATTTACCAGTAGGTAATTAAAATCCTATTTTCTCTTACGTCTTAGAGGATACTGGGGTCCAATTAGTACCATGGGGATGTACCAAAGCTCCCAAACCGGGTGGGAGAGTGCTGAGGTTCTTGCAGAACGGATTGACCAAACTGAAGGTCCACAGAGATCAAAGTATCGAACTTGTAGAACTTAGCAAACGTGGAGGGGGTGTGGCCTGGCTAGCAACTGAGGAGGCTGCATGTTATATGGGCTCCAGCCTACACGCCTGCAAAAAGCCCATTTCTTATAGTTTTTGCATCCTTCCCCCCACTACACCCGACCCTCATCCCTTCCCTGAGTGTCCTCGTCCCCGTGGGTGAGTGCTGCGGAATCGGGAGGAGGCTTTGGCCGACTCTGCGGGTTGCGGCCTTCCCACATCCTCAAGACCGGGACCTCAATTTTGATACAGATCCGGGCCAGACGGCGGAGCCGTGCGCGAGAGCCCTGCGACAGCTTTCCCTATTGTGCCGCCCGCCCCCCAGCCGCCGAGCCCTCACATCGCTAGCCGGGAGATGAGGATGAAGACGGCTCCGTGTCCTCGGGAGCTGCAGCTGCGACCTCCTGACTCCGGCGCTCACACTAACGGCGACCACCTTGCGGCACCTGGCCCTCACGGCGGCGGTCTCTCCCCGCTCTCTCTGATGACGGCTGCACTTCTGACCCCACTATCCGCCTAGACGCCCCCTCCACAGCGGCACTGTGTGGCTCCCCGGATTCCTAGGAGCCCCCGCAAATTGGGGCTTACATGTGACCTGGAGATCGCAGCCCGGATTAGAGAGAAGACATCCCTATCTCAGTAAGTGACCTCCCTGCAGGGCCTGGACTGGGGGACCTTTGCGACACTGTGCCCTTGGCTGCCGACTGGGAGTCTTATCTCACCCCCCTCTCTGCTTAATAAGAGCCTGACACTCGGGCGACACTGGAGCCTCATAGATTTCTACAATAGGGTGTCACACGTGCCTACTCGTGGGCAGTGTGGTCCTCACGTGGACACCCAGTCCTGAGCTCGAGGCCGCTGCTGGTCGGGACCTCCTGCTCGTTCGGGGCCCATTCTATCTCCGCTGGGGTCGGTGGGGACGTCTGAAACGTGGGCCACCTCGGACGGCCACAAATGCCTGCCAGTGTTTTCCTTTCTGACCTTACATGATGATCCGCATATGACAATCTAGTGCACGCGGAACGGCTGGGGGCCCTATTTGTCACTATCACCATTGTCCACTTATTTATGTAGTCATGTACACGTTTCCAGTTTCTTGGGCTACCCCTGACCCTGTTGCTAAACTCTCCACAGTGAATTATTTCTTCAACGGACCGCTTTGGAATAGCCAACAGAACACGTCGTCCCTCCACGGAGGCTTCATCCTCATTCTTTGGCCCCAAACGAGGTAAAAACTCCTCTCAACAGCCCACCTCACCGAAGGTCGGCCCAAATGTCCCGTCATCTCCCACACGGTCCGACGATCCCATTGCTGCTGCCTCTGACCAGTATGACTCTCTCGTCCAACGCATAGCAGCAACCTTCAGGGTTGAACTAAGGGTGGCAATTCAAGACTTGAGATAGGATCTCCTTGGGCTCCCGTACGGACACTCTGGAGCATAAAACGGATGACCTATGCAATTATCAAGACGTGATCACCCAGGAGATGTCCGACCTGCGCTCTGAAGTGGAGTCGCTGCAGGAGCATGTCGAGGACTTGGAAAATAGGTCCATACGGTACAACCTACGGATACGGAATGTTCCGGAGTCCGTTGATAATTCGGCTTTGCAAGACTACCTATTTGGCTTGTTCCGTCTCCTTTTGCCCGATCTCACGGATGACCAATTCCTACTGGACAGGGCACACAGGGCCCTTCGTGCGAAGCCCCCTCTGATCAGCCTCCAAGGGACGTTGTCCTACAACTGCATTTCTTTCACGACAAAGCGAAAGTCCTGGATGCATGTTGAGGGGTCCCGGCGGTCTTATACAAGGGATCTGATTTGCTTGTGTTTCAAGATCTGGCTCCCTCCACTTTGAAAAAAAGACGGGAAATGCTGCCGGTTACTAAAGCCTTACTGGATCGGAAGATTCTCTATAGGTGGGGTTTCCCGTTCTCACTCCAATTCTCGTTCAACGGTAGATCCCAGGTGGTGAAAACGCCGGGCGATTGTCTGGACTCACTTCAGAGACTTGGAATTATTTCGGCATCTGCCGAGTCCCCCTCCCACAGTCAAACCCGTAATCCGAAAACTAGCGGTCCACCACAGGCAGAGTGGTCGACTGCTTAGATGGCTTCCTTGAGGTGACCTGTGTCCTTTTCCGGAATGTTTTTATACACTTGTTTAATCTTTTTTCTTTCAGGTTCCGGGGCCGTTTACTCCCTTCACTGTATGATGCCTGATGTTTACCATACTGTGTTCATCTTTTTCTTGGCATTAACCACATTATGTTATATTCTAGTTTTATTATGCTATGCCGACTTTTCTGTATTCAAATGTTCAAACCAGTACTCCCTGTTTAACGGCAAGGTAATTTTCGGCCCCCTTTTACTATAGGGGTCTCCCCAGCCCCACCCATGTTTTCTAATGTCTGTTATGTCAGGTTATGTGGCCGGCTCAAAAGCCAGCGTACTTGTTATGTGCATTCTATTGGCTGGACTGCTAGTCCACCTCCCCCATCACAGTGGGCCCCGTCTTCGTAGATGGAGCCTTCTAACTGTGATGTCCGCCGAGTCCACGGGACTTCGACCATATTTTGTTCTACTATTGGTCTATAGACCTTTTTTCTGGTTTTCCCCGCTTTTTTGTTAATTTCACTGTCCTCCCCCTCCCCCGTGCATTCACACTCACGGCGTAGACCTCCCAGACATAATGCTTTTCAGCCTTCCCATTGATATCCACCATGAGTCTTAATATTTTAACATTAAATGTTAACAGTTTAAACTCTCCTTGCAAGAGGACTATGGCGATAGTTTTTTAAAAAGCAAAGGGCCGATATAGTCCTCTTGCAGGAGACAGACTTCAAGACAGTTCACCCGTCCCTGTCCTCTAGAGCCTACCCACAAGTTTTCTACTCTTCTGCAGACAAGAAACAAAAAGGGACAGCGCTTCTCCTTCACCACAGTCTCTCCTATTCAATTGACCACTCTTTCTCAGACCCAAAGGGCCGTTTTAATATACTTGTGCTGAACCTTGGACAGTCATTCTTGACTGTCGCCTCGGTTTACGCCCCTAACCTGGAGCAGGGTGCTTTCCACAGAGACTTCTTCCCAAAACTATCTGAAATCACCAAAGGTCGGGTAGTCGCGGGGGGGCGATTCGAATGCTGTGACTGACCTTCACTGGGATCGCTCCGACTCTAAGAGACCGAGCACTGCAACGGTTAGAGAATCCAAGAGACTGGCTGACACTATTTCCTCACAGAGCCTTTTTGATGCCTGGAGAGTTCTATACTCCTACGAGCGTACCTATACTCACTACTCTGTCCCCCATAGAGTCCACTCTAGAATTGACCTTTTCCTAATTGATGGGGGTTCCACCCAGGGACTGTCTAGAGCATGGGTTACTCCAGTGGTATGGTCGGACCATCTAGCGGTCTCTCTGTCGATGCGGCCTTCGCCTTCCTTTTTCCGGTGGAGGTTGAACTCCTCGCTTCTCCTGAAGAAGGAATTCGTGGTGCAAACGAGGAAATCACTGGATAAATTTTTTGAACTCTGTGCCACTCCTGAGTTCTCCCCCGCCCTGGCCTGGGAAGCTCATAAAGCTTCTATCCGAGGACAATTTATTTCTCTAGCGAAAGCACAGAAATTAATAGATTCACAAACGATTGAGAATCTTGAGCATCAGATTGAAGCTCTTACGCATAAACATCAGCTTAATCCCAAACGTTCAATTTATAGCAAACTCTTAGCCCTTAAAGGACAATTACATCAGATTCTCTCTGCTAAAGCCGCTAAAACAATGAGATGGCTACAATACAAATTTTACGGAAAGGGCAATAAAGCAGACTCTCTCCTGGCCGCTCGTCTACGCTCTCAAAAACAAAGGAGTAGAATACTTTATCTTAATGATGCTCATAATAGGCCAATCTATGACCCCCCAAAAAATAAGATTTTACTCACCGGTAAATCTATTTCTCGTAGTCCGTAGTGGATGCTGGGACTCCGTAAGGACCATGGGGAATAGCGGCTACGCAGGAGACTGGGCACAACTAAAGAAAGCTTTAGGACTACCTGGTGTACACTGGCTCCTCCCCCTATGACCCTCCTCCAGACCTCAGTTAGGATACTGTGCCCGGAAGAGCTGACACAATAAGGAAGGATTTTGAATCCCGGGTAAGACTAATACCAGCCACACCAATCACACCGTATAACTCGTGATACTATACCCAGCTAACAGTATGAATAACTGAGCTCTCAACAGATGGCTCAACAATAACCCTTTAGTTAAACAATAACTATATACAAGTATTGCAGACAATCGGCACTTGGGATGGGCGCCCAGCATCCACTACGGACTACGAGAAATAGATTTACCGTTGAGTAAAATCTTATTTTCTCTGACGTCCTAAGTGGATGCTGGGACTCCGTAAGGACCATGGGGATTATACCAAAGCTCCAAAACGGGCGGGAGAGTGCGGATGACTCTGCAGCAGCGAATGGGCAAACTCTAGGTCCTCCTCAGCCAGGGTGTCAAACTTGTAGAATTTAGCAAATGTGTTTGACCCCGACCAAGTAGCTGCTCGGCAAAGTTGTAGAGCCGAGACCCCTCGGGCAGCCGCCCAAGAAGAGCCCACCTTCCTCGTGGAATGGGCTTTCACTGATTTAGGATGCGACAGTCCAGCCGCAGAATGTGCAAGCTGAATCGTACTACAGATCCAGCGAGCAATAGTCTGCTGTGAAGCAGGAGCACCCAGCTTGTTGGGTGCATACAGGATAAACAACGAGTCAGTTTTCCTGACACTAGCTGTCCTGGAAACATAAATTCTCAGGGCCCTGACTACGTCCAACAACTTGGAAGCCTCCAAGTCTTTAGTAGCCGCAGGCACCACGATAGGTTGGTTCAAATGAAAAGCTGATACCACCTTAGGGAGAAACTGGGGACGAGTCCTCAATTCTGCCCTATCCATATGGAGAATCAGATAAGGGCTTTTACATGACAAAGCCGCCAATTCTGACACACGCCTGGCCGAAGCCAAGGCCAACAGCATGACCACTTTCCACGTGAGATATTTTAATTCCACGGTTTAAACTGGCTCAAATCAATGTGACTTTAGGAAATCCAACACCACGTTGAGATCCCAAGGTGCCACTGGAGGCACAAAAGGAGGCTGAATATGCAGCACTCCCTTAACAAAAGTCTGAACTTCAGGTAGTGAAGCCAGTTCTCTCTGGAAGAAAATCGATAGAGCCGAAATCTGGACCTTAATGGAACCCAATTTTAGGCCCATAGTCACCCCTGACTGTAGGAAGTGCAGAAAACGGCCCAGCTGAAATTCCTCCGTTGGGGCCTTCCTAGCCTCACACCACGCAACATATTTTCGCCAAATGCGGTGATAATGGTTTGCGGTCACTTCTTTCCTAGCTTTAATCAGCGTAGGAATGACTTCCTCCGGAATGCCCTTTTCCTTCAGGATCCGGTGTTCAACCGCCATGCCGTCAACGCAGCCGCGGTAAGTCTTGGAACAGACAGGGCCCCTGCTGCAGCAGGTCCTGTCTGAGCGGCAGAGGCCATGGGTCCTCTGAGATCATTTCTTGAAGTTCCGGGTACCAAGCTCTTCTTGGCCAATCCGGAACAATGAGTATAGTTCTTACTCCCCTTTTTCTTATTATCCTCAGTACCTTGGGTATGAGAGGAAGAGGAGGGAACACATAAACCGACTGGTACACCCACGGTGTCACCAGAGCGTCCACAGCTATCGCCTGAGGGTCCCTTGACCTGGCGCAATATCTTTTTAGCTTTTTGTTGAGGCGGGACGCCATCATGTCCACCTGTGGTCTTTTCCAATGGTGTACAATCATTTGGAAGACTTCTGGATGAAATCCCCACTCTCCCGGGTGGAAGTCGTGCCAGCTGAGAAAGTCTGCTTCCCAGTTGTCCACTCCGGAAATGAACACTGCTGACAGTGCTAACACATGATTTTCCGCCCATCGGAAAATCCTTGTGGCTTCTGCCATCGCCATCCTGCTTCTTGTGCCGCCCTGTTGGTATACATGGGCGACCGCCGTGATGTTGTCTGACAGGATCAGCACCGGCTGATGTTGAAGCAGGGGTCTAGCCTAACTTAGGGCATTGTAAATGGCTCTTAGTTCCAGAATATTTATGTGTAGGGAAGTCTCCTGACTCGACCATAGTCCTTGGAAGTTTCTTCCCTGTGTGACTGCCCCCCAGCCTCGAAGGCTGGCATCCGTGGTCACCAGGACCCAGTCCTGTATGCCGAATCTGCGGCCCTCTAGAAGATGAGCACTCTGCAGCCACCACAACAGCGACACCCAGGCCCTTGGAGACAGGGTTATCAGCCGATGCATCTGAAAATGCGACCCGGAACACTTGTCCAACAGATCCCACTGGAAGATCCTTGCATGGAACCTGCCGAATGGAATTTCTTCGTAAGAAGCTACCATCTTACCCAGGATTCGCGTGCATTGATGCACCGACACCTGTATTTGTTTAAGGAGGTCTCTGACTAGAGATGACAACTCCTTGGCCTTCTCCTCCGGGAGAAACACTTTTTCCTGTTCTGTGTCCAGAACCATACCCAGGAACAGTAGACGCGTCGTAGGAACCAGCTGCGACTTTGGAATATTCAGAATCCAGCCGTGCTGTTGTAGCACCTCCCGAGATAGTGCTACTCCGACCAAGAACTGCTCCCTGGACCTTACCTTTATAAGGAGATCGTCCAAGTAGGGATAATTATAACTCCCTTTTTTTATTTTTGAAGGAGCATCATCATTTCGGCCATTACCTTGGTAAATACCCTCGGTGCCGGGGACAGACCAACGGCAACTTCTGGAATTGGTAATGACAGTCCTGTACCACAATCCTGAGGTACTCCTGGTGAGGAGGGTAAATGGGGACATGCAGGTAAGCATCCTTGATGTCCAGTGATACCATGTAATCCCCTTCTTCCAGGCTTGCAATAACCGCCCAGAGCGATTCCATTTTGAACTTGAACCTTAGTATATAAGTGTTCAAGGATTTCAATTTTAGAATGGGTCTCACCGAACCGACTGGTTTCGGTACCACAAACATTGTGGAATAGTAACCCTGGCCTTGTTGAAGGAGGGGTACCTTGATTATCCCCAGCTGGAAGTACAGCTTGTGAATTGCCACCAGTACTACCTCCCCTTTCTCCGAGGGCAGCAGGCAAGGCTGATTTGAGGTAACGGCGAGGGGGAGTCGCCTCGAACTCCAGCTTGTATCCCTGTGATACTACTTGCAGAACCCAGGGATCCACCTGTGAGCGAGCCCACTGGTCGCTGAAGTTCCCGAAACGCGCCCCCACCACACCTGGCTCCACCTGTGGAGCCCCAGCGTCATGCGGCGGACTCAGAGGAAGCGGGGGAAGATTTTTAAACCTGGGAACTGGCTGTCTGGTGCAGCTTTTTTCCCTCTTCCCTTGACTCTGTGCAGAAAGGAAGCGCCTTTGACCCGCTTGCTTTTCTGAAGCCGAAAGGGCTGTACCTGATAATACAGTGCTTTCTTAGGCTGTGAGGAAACCTGAGGTTAAAAAAATTTCTTCCCAGCTGTTGCTGTGGATACGAGGTCCCAGAGACCATCCCCAACAATTCCTCACCCTTATAAGGCAGATGTGCCTTTTAAAGTCAGCATCACCTGTCCACCGCCGGGTCCCTAATACCCTCCTGGCAGAATGGACACTGCATTAATTCTGGATGCCAGCCGGCAAATATCCCTCTGTGCATCCCTCATATATAAGACTACGTCTTTAATATGCTCTATGGTTAGCCAAATAGTATCCCTGTCCTGACAGGGTAACAGACCCCGCTGCAGCAGCACTATCCATGCTGAGGCAATTGCAGGTCTCAGTATAGTACCTGAGTGTGTATATACAGACTTCAGGATAGCCTCCTGTTTTTTATCAGCAGGCTCCTTCAAAGTGGCCGTATCCTAAGACGGCAGTGCCACCTTTTTTGACAAACGTGTGAGCGCCTTATCCACCCTAGGGGAAATCTCCCAACGTGACCTATCCACTGGCGGGAAACGGTACGCCATCAGTAACTTTTAGAAATGACCAGTTTCTTATCGGGGGAACCCACGCCTCTTCACACACTTCATTCACTCATCTGATGGGGGAACAAAACACTGGTTGCTTTTTCTCCCCAAACATAAAACCCCTGTTTTGTGGTACTCGGGTTAATGTCAGAAATGTGTAATACATTTTTAATTGCCGAGCTCATGCAACGGATGTTCCTAGTGGATTGTGTATATGTCTCAACCTCGTCGACACTGGAGTCAGACTCCGTGTCGACATCTGTGTCTGCCATCTGAGGTAGCGGGCGTTTTTTGAGCCCCTGATGGCCTTTGAGACGCCTGGGCAGGCGCGGGCTGAGAAGCCGGCTGTCCCACAGCTGTTACGTCATCCAGCCTTTTATGTAAGGAGTTGACACTGTCGGTTAATACCTTCCACCTATCCATCCACTCTGGTGTCAGCCCCACAGGGGGCGACATCACATTTATCGGCATCTGCTCCGCCTTCCACGTAACCTTCCTCATCAAACATGTCGACATAGCCGTACCGACACACCGCACACACACAGGGAATGCTCTGACTGAGGACAGGACCCCACAAAGTCCTTTGGAGAGACCGAGAGAGAGTATGCCAGCACACACCAAAGCGCTATATAATACAGGGATTCACACTTCCCACAGTGATTTTTCCCTTATAGCTGCTATAATACACAATTTAGCGCCTAAATTTAGAGCCCCCCCCACTCTCTTTTTAACCCTTTGAGCCTGAAAACTACAGGGGAGAGCCTGGGGAGCTGTCTTCCAGCTGCACTGTCAAGAGAAAATGGCGCCAGTGTGCTGAGGGAGATAGCCCCGCCCCTTTTTCGGTGGACTTTTCTCCCGCTTTTTATGGATCTCTGGCAGGGGTATTTTTCACATATATAGCCTCTAGGACTATATATTGTGATTAATTTGCCAGCCAAGGTGTTAATATTGCTGCTCAGGGCGCCCCCCCCCAACCCCCCCCCAACCCCCCCCCCCCCAGCGCCCTGCACCCATCAGTGACCAGAGTGTGAGGTGTGCATGAGGAGCAATGGCGCACAGCTGCAGTGCTGTGCGCTACCTTGTTGAGGACCGAAGTCTTCTGCCGCCGATTTTCAGGACCATCTTCATGCTTCTGGCTCTGTAAGGGGGACGGCGGCGCGGCTCCGGGACCAAACGATCGAGGTCGGGTCCTGTGTTCGATCCCTCTGGAGCTAATGGTGTCCAGTAGCCTAAGAAGCCCAAACTAGCTCCAATCAGGTAGGTTCGCTTCTTCTCCCCTTAGTCCCTCGTAGCAGTGAGTCTGTTGCCAGCAGATCTCACTGAAAATAAAAAACCTAAAATATACTTTCTTTTCTAGGAGCTCAGGAGAGCCCCTAGAGTGCATCCAGCTCAGCCGGGCACAAGATTCTAACTGAGGTCTGGAGGAGGGTCATAGGGGGAGGAGCCAGTGCACACCAGGTAGTCCTAAAGCTTTCTTTAGTTGTGCCCAGTCTCCTGCGGAGCCGCTATTCCCCATGGTCCTTACGGAGTCCCAGCATCCACTTAGGACGTCAGAGAAATAGCTAATAGTTTCCGAGAATTTTACCAGACCTTATAAAATTTGCCTTCCCCTGTCGATACTGCAGATATGCAAAACCGCACAGATGCGTTTCTCTCTAGCTGCTCGCTGCAAAAACTGTCGGCAACGCAACTCCACTCTCTTAATACAGAAATTACTGCCGCAGAAATTGACTCTGTAATTAAGTCGCTCAAAAACTCCTCGGCCCCAGGCCCAGACGGGCTCCCCGCAATATACTACAAGAAATTTAGGCCTTCTCTTACTCCCTTCCTGAGAGATCTCTTTAATAGTGTATTGTCCGGATCCTCTTTTGATAATGCCACCACTGCAGCAGAAATAGTAGTTAGTTATTTCAAAACCCGGTCGAGACCCTGCTAGTTGCAGCAATTATAGGCCCATCTCACTGTTAAATTCTGATCTGAAAATATTTGCAAAAATTTTAGCTAACCGCCTCGCTGGAGTGATATCCCATCTGGTTCATCCTGATCAGGTGGGATTCATGCCGGGTAGACAGGCCTATGACAACATCAGAAGAGCGATTGACACTATTCAATTTATTAATGTCTCTAAAACCCCCTCACTGGTTATGGGCTTGGTCTCAGAAAAGGCCTTCGACCGCGTCTCCTGGCTATATATGTATAGGACTCTGGCCCACTTTGGCTTTAAAGATAATTTCCTATCGGGCATTAACGCACTGTATAACTCCCCCACGGCCCGTATCCTTGTTAATGGATGCTCATCGCAACCTTTTATGGTACATAATGGCACCAGACAGGGTTGCCCCCTTTCCCCCCTTATTTTTGCCCTCATGATTGAGCCCCTGGCCTCCAAAATATGTAGCTGCCCTGATGTTTTGGGCATCACTACTGGCCCAAATTATTATAAAATTTCCCTATATGCGGACGATGTCCTTCTCACCGTCTCTAATCCACTTATCTCCCTCCCCAATTTATTTCGGATCTTACAGACCTTTAGTGACATTTCCAACTTCAAAATTAATGATTCAAAATCGGAAGTCTTAGATTTTTTTCTCCCCAACCCGCTCAGACAGTCCCTGGGCCTTGAACTTCTCCTTCAAGTGGAAACATTTACATATGAAGTACCTCGGAATATACCTGACCAAAAGGTACTCCCAACTTTTTTCTTCCAATTTCCCAAGGCTTATCAATTCAATATCAGCAGATCTTACGAAGTGATCTAGTCAGTTTATCTCTTGGACCGGCAGAGCGAACGCTTTAAAAATGAAATTCCTTCCCCTCTTACTTGATCTCTTTCAGGCCCTGCCAATTGCAATACCCTCCCACATATTCTCTATGTTGCAGAAAAAGGTATCCTTGTTCCTATGGGCTGGTAAGAGACCCAGAGTCCGTCTTAAGACTCTATTTAACGGGGCCAAGGAGGGAGGTCTGGGGGTCCCCAATCTAAAGCTCTATTATTACGCTGCGCAGCTATCGCAGGCCACTCAGTGGCATGCTGATGGCTTTTCTAGACATTGGGTAGAGATCGACTCTGCACTTCTGCAGCTAACTTCGGTCTCTACCATGCTCTGGATCCCCCGAGCTCAACGACTTCCCACGGTGTCCCTGTATTGCTTTGACCCTCACCTTATGGGATACGCTCTGCAAGTCTTATTCATTGATCTCCTCCCCCCCACGCTCTGTCCGCTATGGGATAATCCCGCATTCCCTGAGGGTCGGGGCCGCAATAACTTCAGTGGCTGGAAGTCTCATAACTTGCTGTTTCTTAATGATCTAGTTCCCTTGCGAGGCTTCCCAGCTTTTACCGCCCTGCAAGACAGATTCCAATTGTCGCAACAATGTTTTTTCCAATTCCTGCAGCTGCGTAGCTTTCACTCTGCCTGGTCTCGGCGAGTCGGAGTATGGTCCGGATCTCCCTTGGAGCGGCTCTGCCTCCGCCGGCCGCCGACGAGGGGTCTCATCTCCACACTATACCGGATGTTACGTACGCATAAACAACCCCCTTTAGCTAAACATGAGGTGGCGTGGGAATCAGACTTCCGTGAGCAGCTGGGTTCTGACGCATGGGCCCAGATTAGAAGAGGTATGGTAACCTCCTCTACGGCAATCAGGCATAGAGAAAACTCTTATAAAATTTACACGAGATGGTACTTGGTACCTTCTCGTCTAAAGCATATATTCCCGGACTCTTCGGGCCTCTGTTTGAGGGGTTGTGGGATGAAAGGCACCCTGCTCCACACATTTTGGGAATGTCCAAAAGTATCCCCGTTATGGATAGCGATTAAAAGACTGATCTTTACCATCAGGGTTCCATTCTCCCCCTCCTATTTTCATCTCCCGCTAGAGATCCAGGGTTTGGAGGGAGCGGTCCAAAGACTAATCTGGCACATTACCAGTGCAGTGAAGTGCAGGATTGCATTTCACTGGAAATTCGATACTATTCCGTCCAATGGCCACCATTACAATGGCCATTTGGAATACTTATCAGATGGAATTCCTTTCCAGTGTAGTGGAGAGTAGATCCTCCACCTTTTCTAAAATTTGGGCACCATGGTTACGTTTCCATGCTGCCCTTTCCCCTTTTACCTGCGGTCTGTAGTGATAGGAGGTTAAGTAAGCTTTTATTTATTGCCTTTCAATTATGTGTATTGTCTATTGGGGTGATGTCTCCTGGCATGGAAATCGTACTGACCGTGTTCTTACTTCTAATGTTTTGAGGTTGTGATTATACATATTCCAATTCTCTTCGCTTCACAATGGAGTGTTATTGCACGTTCCCCCTCCCCTCCCCCCTCATTTCTCCTTTCCACTACAGAATTTTATGTACTGTTATTGTTTATTGCGCACATGTACTGAAATGTTTTTGCTGTATTATATTGAAAAAAAATTTCAATAAAATGTTCTTTCAAAAGAAAAAACTTCGCAAACGTATTCGAACCTCACCAAGTAGCTGCTTGGCAGAGCTGTAAAGCAGAGACACCCGGGGCAGCCACCCAGGAAGAACCCACCGACCTAGTAGAGTGGGCCTGAACAGATTTTGGACATGGTAAACTTGACTAGTAAGTCTGACCCAGCGTGCAGTCGTCTGCTTTGAAGCAGGACACCCAATCTTATTGGGATCATAAAGAACAAACAGCGAGTACGTCTTTCTGTGACAAGCTGTTCTTTTCACATACACCTTCAAAGCCCTCACAACATCCAAAGACTTTGAAATAGCAGAGGTGTCGGTGACAACCAGAACCACAATAGGTTGGTTGATGTGAAAAGCGGACACCACTTTAGGAAGAAATTGCTGACGAGTTCTGAGTTCAGCTCTGTCCTCATGGAAAATTAAATAGGGACTTTTGTGAAACAAAGCCCCCAGCTCCGACACTCGTCTTGCTGAAGCTAAGGCCAACAGTGTGACGGTCTTCCACGTAAGATATTTTACGTCCACCTCCTGTAATGGTTCAAACCAGTCCGATTGGAGGAACTGCAGCACCACATTGAGATCCCAAGGTGCCGTGGGAGGCACAAAGGGAGGTTGTCAGTTTATGTACGTTACCTCCGTCACATTGTCCGACTGGACCTGAATTGTCGATCTTGAAGAAGATGTGAGGCCTGCAGAAGGGAGTTGTATATGGTCCTGAGTTCCAGAATGTTGATTGGAAGGATAACTTCCTGAGATGACCATATTCCCTGAAACTGCACCCCCTAAGTGACTGCTCCCCAACTTCTGAGGCTTGCGTCTGTGGTTAACAGAATCCAGTTCTGAATATCGAACCTCCGTCCAGCGACGAGGTGAGTAGACTCTAAAAATATGTTTAAGAACAAGGCGCTTGTAACAATGTATAAAATGTGTTGCAACAATTAATTGTTGCAATGCTGTAGTGCAATACCTGTAATAAAAAGGAGTTAGCAAATGTTTACAGCCCCTTTTGGATTTTTTGTTATTGGTCCTGCCGGATTTATGTATTGCCGGCTCTTAGCTCCGTTAAAGTCTCTGTGCAGGATGGAAGGAAATTCCTATCTGTCCCTATACTACCCACCTTGTACTTGGTAGTGGTGGGGCGGATCTTCACTCCTGGCGGCTGGCTGTTAATTCTCCGCAAACAGCTGTTCGTTTTAGCCGCGTCTCCCGTGTGTCGAGCTGTGCGGCTGCAGACGCTCGGGACCCCGGCTTGTGAGGACGGACGGAGGATGTCTTCTTCTGTGCGCTCTGTGTAGCTGAGAGTGCACGGACCGTGTGACTGCTTCCAACGCGTTTCGGGCTGCACGCCCTTTATCGAGGTGAGTAGACTGTAAGCCACCACAGAAGGGAGACCCTGTGCTTTGGCGACAGACGGATCCTCTGGTGCACATGAAGATGCGATCCGGACCATTTGTCCAACAGATTGAGCTGGAAGGGTCTTCCGTGAAACCTTCCGTATTGAAGTGCCTCGTAAGAGGCCACCATTTTCCCCAGAAGGCGAATGCAAAGATTGCACCAACACCCGGGTTGGCTTCAGGACTTCCCGAACCATCGACTGGATTACCAATGCCTTTTTCAACGGAAGGAACACCTTTTGTGACTCTGTGTCCAGTATCATTCTCAGGAACGGGAGCCTCCGTGTTGGTTCTAGGTGAGATTTCGGAAAGTTCAGAATCCACCCGTGATCCTGGAGGAGTTTGGTTGAGAGAGCAATGCTGACCAGAAATCTCTCCCTGGATCGTCCAGGTACGGAATTATGTTCACTCCCTGTTTGTGGAGGAAAAACATCATCTCTGCCATCATCTTGGTGAATACCCTCGGTGCTGTGGAGACCAAATGGCAGGGCCTGGAACTGGTAGTGAGAGTCCTGCAGTGCAAACCATAGATAAGCCTGGTGAGGTGGCCAGATTGGATATCAAGGTTACATACCTTCATATTCCAGAGATACTAGGAATTTCCCCTTCTCCAGACCTGAGATCACCGCTCTCAGTGACTCCATCTTGAATTTTAACACTCGTAAGTACGGGTTCAAAGACTTGAGGATCAGAATCGGTCTTACCGAACCGTCCGGCTTTAGTACTACGAACAAGTTGGAATAGTACCCCTTGTTTGGTAGATGAGGTGGAACTGGAATAACGACCAGAGTCTGTACCAGTTTTTGGATGGCATGTTTTAAAGTTATACTGGTCTCTTGTGAAACTGGCAAGCCTGATTTGAAGAATCTGTGAGGTGGGAGCTTTTGGAACTCCAGTCTGTAGCCCTGGGAAAGAAGATTTATGACCCAGGGATCCTGGCACGAATTTGAGCATATATGACTTAAGAATTGTAGTCGGGCTCCCACCTGACAGCCTTCCAGGAATTGTGGTCCACCGTCATGCTAAAGGCTTTGAGGAAGCAAAGCCTGAGCTCTGTTCCTGATTACCTGCTGTTTGCTGGTTTGCGTGGTTTACCTCTTGCGCCGCTGGACGTAAAAGCACCTCTGGATTTGCCCTTGAACTTGGCCGTCCGAAAGGACTGTAACCTAGAAGCTGAATAAGTCTTTTTGGTTGGGGGGGCTGCAGAAGGAAGATATGTAGACTTACCCGCAGTAGCTGTGGAGATCCATTTGTCTAACTCATCCCCAAACAAAGCCTCTCCTGTGAATGGTAGGCCTTCTACGCCATTCCTGGAGTCCGCGTCAGCAGTCCACTGGCGTAGCCACAAGCCTCTGCATGCCGACACTGCCATAGCGGTGGTGTGCGTTAAACACGCCTATTTTCTTAATGGCTTCCACCATAAAGTTTGCAGAGTCCTGTATATGCTGCAGGAGTAAGACAACATGCCCCTAGATAAGGAATCTAACCCCACAATTAGGTTACCTGACTATTTCGCAATGGTGGGTCTTTGGGCCACCCCAGCAGCTGTGTACAATGATTTGAGTGTAGTCTCAATTCTACGACCAGCCATCTCTTTTAGGGAGGCTGCACCAGGAACAGGCAATACAATTTTATGTGACAGCCTAGAGACTGATGCGTCCACTATCGGATTTTCCCATTTTTTCCTATCCTCCAGAGGAAAAGGAAAAGATGAGAGCAACTTTAGGGATCTGAAACTTATCAGGATTAACCCATAGTTCTTCAAACAGGGTATTTAGTTCCTTTGACACAGGAAAAGTAACCCGAGGACTTCTTTTTTACATTAAAATAAGATTCCTCACTCTCCTCCGACACCTTATCAGGAATATGCAGGACATCTCTGATAGGCTCTATAAGAGCCTCCATTCCCTGTGACAGAGCAGCATCTCCCCTCCCCCCACCCAAATCTACCTCACCCTCCTCCAAGTCTGACCCATCAGCGTCAGAGTCAGATTACAGGATATGTCGCTTTTGTGGACAAATGGGAGGGGACTGAGACGCTTTTTTTGGGGACTGAGTCTCTGTTCATAAACTCATCCACAGTTTTAAGTATTGCGTCTCTTTCTCATTGCGGGACAATTTTGTAGAAAGAGTGGAAATCATTCCTTCGACACTCCGCTGTACAAGAAACACACTCTTTGCCTGACATAATGTAAATGTGACAGCACACACACACACACACACACACAGGAAAAGGTTAAGCACAATTTACCCACAAAGAGCCCTTCAGGGAGACACAGAGGTGTTTGGAGCCCTTATCGCTAAATGCCAAGCTTAGACGGGTTGCAGACTAAGTACCCTGATAGTACACTAATAGTCGCTCCCCCCCTGCTATGACCCCCTGGTACAGCTGAGGTAATCTGGAGTTACACCGGAGGAGCTGCGCGTCCCTATCCTGTTAGTGTCTGTGTCCACTGCAAAGGGAAAATGGCACTGGTGAGCTGCTGTATCCTCTCATAGTGAAGCCCCGCCCCTTCAATGGCACGCAGTCTTCCCGCTTTTTTTTTTATACTGGCTGAGTAATCTGGTGCTTAAAATGGAGAGAAACCGTTTTAAGGCTGCGTTGCCAGTCTGGGTACTGTGTACAGTGTACTGAGACGCAGTTGTGTACTGTGTCTGGAGACGCAATCCGCCCCGTTTAGAAGCCGTGCATCTCCATACCCTCATGCTGCCATAATGGCCGGCGACACGCTAACCGGGACGCCGGCTTAGTCCTCGCCACTCTTCTTTCTTCTGACTCTGTTATGGGTGGCGGCGTGCTGCGGGAATGTTTGCTCACCGTGGTGGGGCTTGCGAATAGTTCCCTCAGTAGCTCAGTGTCCTGTCAGGGGGGAACAAGACCATTAACCCTTCAAGAGTTTGGCCCGTTCCCCGCCCCTAAGTCCCACGAAGCAGGCAGGCTGGTGCCAACCAGCCCTGCCTGAAAATAACAAACAGAGAAAATAAATGTAGAAGCTTCCATAAGTGTAACCGGCTCCTACGGGCACATTTTCTAGACTGAGTCTGGTAGGAGGGGCATAGAGGGAGGAGCCAGCCCACACCATCAAATTCTTAAAGTGCCCATGGCTCCTAGTGGACCCGTCTATACCCCATGGTACTAAGTGGACCCCAATATCCTCTAGGACGTAATAGAAAAGGGGAGACTACGCACTGCACTACATGGGGGTTTGTTTTTGGTTGAGCTGCAACAAACCTGTGGGCAATGTTCAGTACCCACTAAAAGATACAGTAAATAGAGATGGTTTGTACGTTTGTTATTGGTGTTCTAGCTTAAAAATTCAGCTGGTGATGAGGATATCCAAATGTACCTTTTGAGGTTGTTCTTAAGTATCAATGAGAACTGAAATAAAGTGTAAATGTATAAATGTATTACTCTTCAGTGGCATCACAGGGCCCCTGTCATTTTTAATTTATCATCTTGCATTTTGTTTGTATTTATTTTCCAATTCTTAACTTACATGTATATGTAGCATTGCATTGTTTGTGTACACATGTTAGGCGTGGATTCAGCCATGTTTGTATTTATTTTATTACGGGAGCACTGTGACTCCACCACAGAGTAATAAATTGATACATTTATACTTACCATATTTCAGTTTTCATTGATAATTAAGACCAACCTCATAAAGGTACATTTGGATATCCTCATATCACCAGCTGAATTACTAAGCTACAAATGTGTCCTCATACATCTTGCCTCAAAACGCCATGTAGCAGAAGCCTGTCCTGAGTCAGCCGGCAGGTCTGCTAACGTCGGGTTTCTTTTTTCGACGAAAAATGCTATGTGACTAGGACGCACAAGCAGGTTATGCAGATTAAAATTACATGCGGAGTGCCTATATTCTGTGTGCGACTGTCTGTATCTGCATACGAAATGCTACATTACAGTGATTTCCAGGAAAACACTGTAAAGTACAATTTCGAATACATATACAGCAGCAGTCACACAAAGAATATAGGCATGCCAAATATCATTTTAATCAGCATAACCTACTTATGCATCCTATTTGCTTAGCAATGTGACTTAGATGCATTTAGACGGAAAGCCGCACATAAAGACACGCGGCACTACAGAGTCACGCAGAGGGCTGTTTAATGTGACTGCAGCAAGGATGTAAGATTCATTTGTAGAACACCGATAAAGTGTGCACAAACCATCTCCATTTACTCAACTAAATGATGAAGCCTAAAAAAATCATCTGTCCACACTATAAAATTAGAAACTGCACCTGGAAGCAACATCAGCACCAAAATTTTGTTCTTGTTTCAGCATGAGAATGTTCCTGTGCATAAAGTGAGATAGATAGATAGATAGATAGATAGATAGATAGATAGATAGATAGATAGATAGATAGATAGATAGATAGATAGATAGATAGATAGAGTTTATAGTATTGGCTATGGAAAAAGTTGATATGCCCATACACAGCGCCGAAGTCAACCTCATTAGGATGAATTAGAATGCGGAGAGCCTGGCCCGATCACCCAACATCATTGCCCAGCCTCACTAATGCTCTTGTGACTGAACAGATGTGAATTCCCGCAGTCGTATTGCAAAATCTAGTGGAAAAGCATTATCAGAAGAGTGGAGGCTGTTACTATAGCAAAGGGGGACCCCACTGCATACTAATGGAAATGGTTTGGAACGAAGATGTTCATAAGCACATATGTTCAGATCTGTGTAATGAAATGAAAAGGGGGCGCTCCGTCATGCATGAAAACGTTTATTATGCAGATATTCTCTTTTAAGAACACAGGCAAAATTAGTTACTTGTACCAATTAGAAAGGCTCTGTGCCACATGATTCTATACTGCACCAATCTGGCGTACATCCAACTGCAAATGTCGCTGTACATGCTGGGACCTGCACACAGCACAACCGCTTGTCTCCAACCGAAAGCACGCCGAGACTCGGAGCCACAGCACGCTACTTTCACCAGGTGAACATCCTCCTCGTGTTCTGTGGCTCTGAGTCCCGGCGTGCTGTCGGTTGAAGACAAGCGGTTGTGCAGTGTGCAGGTCCCAGCATATACAGTGACATTTGCAGTTGGATGTACACCAGAAAGGTGCAGTATAAAATCATGTGGCACTAAGCCCACAGAGCTAATTGGTATGATTAACTACTTTTACCTGTGTTTTTAAAAGAGACTATATGCTGTGGTGAGAGGGGTGGTCTCTCACCTGATTTGTTCACATTCTGCTGGAATCAACTCCCTCCAAGGGAGAAGAAAACAAGGCCTGTACATTCTGCCCCTGTAATGGAAGTTTATAATTCCAGGCTCTCTTAACTGCACAGCTGTAGCAACAGAGGTACAGGTTTTCCAGCTTACCCAGACACAGCAGGAAGTCAGGTGCAGGAGAGGGGTTTAAAAATCCTATTTACCCACAATGCACTGTGCTGATGCCTGTTAAGAGGCCAGTGAGCAGGGCTGTTCATAGCGCCAGGGACTGCGGACATTGGACATGCCAGGAGGGCATGGCACGTGTAGCTGCAAACCACTACAGCAGAATGACTTTTAAGCACGGGAGGTGCTAGGACTTATGTTGGTGTTTCATTTTCTGTAGGTACCTGTGTGACCAGGCCCAAGCCTGTGTATGCTGTGCTACAGTGTCTGATGCCAGTAAAGACACTGTGTTTGTAACCGGAAAACCTGCCTGTAAGTCCTTATTTACAATACCCGTGTTAGACTGCATAATAAACGTTTTCATGCACGACAGAGCACCCCCTTTTCATTTCATTACACAAATCTTTATGTCCCCGTGGATTCAGGGATTAAAGGGGTGCAACGAATCTACTAAATTCTCATGATTCTTCGTGTTACATTTGGATTAAACAGACAGGGAACTGTCTTTGGCAAAAAGACTGAGCCTTTTTAGATTAAGCATACAACAGGTGCTGTGTGGTAAATGGTGTTTTTTTTTTACTTGTCAACATATGTTTGGATAACGAGATTTATGGTATGAACTTACCGTTGTTAAATCTCTTTCTGCGAGGTACACTGGGCTCCACAAGGATTAACATCGGGGATGTCCTAAAGCAGTTCCTTATGGGAGGGGACACACTGTAGCGGGCACAAGAACCCAGCGTCCAAAGGAAGCATCCTGGGAGGCGGAAGAATCGAAGGCATAGAACCTTATGAACGTGTTCACAGAGGACCACGTAGCCGCCTTGCACAATTGTTAAAGGGTCGCACCACGGCGGGCCGCCCGAGAAGGTCCAACCGACCGAGTAGAATGGGCTTTGATGGTAGCAGGAGCTGGCAGAGCAGACTGTACATAAGCATGTGCAATCACCATTCTAATCCATCTGGCCAAGGTCTGCTTGTTAGCAGGCCAGCCACGTTTGTGAAATACAAAACAGAACAAAGAGAGAATCAGAATTCCTAATGGAGGCAGTTCTCTTCACGTAGATACGGAGAGCCCGTAGCACATCCAAAGACCGCTCTTTGAAGGACAACTCAGGAGAACTAAAAGCAAAAACCACAATCTCCTGGTTAAGGTGGAAGGAAGACACCACCTTAGGCAAATAACCAGGGCACGTTCTAAGAATAGCCCGGTCACAGTGAAAAATCAGATAGGGGGACTTACAGGATAAGGCACCTAAGTTCGAGACCCTTCTAGCAGAGGCAATAGCCAGCAAAAACAAAACCTTAAGGGAAAGCCACTTAAGGTCTGCAGACGCTAGAGGTTCAAAAGGATACTCCTAAATCTGTAACACCCCCTGAAAGTATGAACATCAGGCAGCGTAGCAATCTTTCTCTGAAACCATACCGACAAGGCAGAAATGTGAACCTTGAGGGATGCCAGACGAAGACCTAAGTCCAGGCCCTGTTGTAGGAAGGCCAAAAGTTTGGCCGTACTAAACTTGTAAGTTTCATGATTGTTAGATGCGCGCAAAGTAAGAATTCCAGACCCTATGGTAAATCCGAGCAGAAGCTGGCTTACGGGCCTTCAACATAGTATGAATGATCGCCTCAGAAAAACCCTTGGCCCTCAAGACGGAAACTTCAAGAGCCACGCCGTCAAAGCCAGTCGGGCCAAATCCTGGTATACAAAAAGGGCTCTGAACGAGGAGGTCTGGTCATTTTGGAAGTAGAAAGGGGATGCTCTATCGAGAGACCCTGTAGATCTGAGAACCAGTGCCGTCTGGGCCACGCCGGAGCGATCAGAAGGGTTCCTCCTTCTTGCTTGAACTTCCTTAGTACTCTGGGCAGGAGTGACACCGGAGGGAACACATATGGTAGCTGAAAGCTCCATAGGATTGCCAGTGCGTCTACGAACGCCGCTTGAGGATACCTCGTCCTTGCTCCGAAGACCGGAACCTTGTGATTATGTCGAGAAACCATCAATTCCACATCTGAAAGGCCCCACTTGTCCACGAGGAGTTGAAATACTTCTGGATGGAGGCTCCACTCTCCGGCATGTACATCCTGACGACTGAGAAAGTCCGCTTCCCATTTGAGGACCACCGGAATGAACACTGCCGATATGGCTGGCAGATGGCGTTCCACCAATTGAAGAATCCTTGATACTTAACTCTTCGCCATGCGGCTTCGAGTGCCGCCCTGATGATTTATGTACGCCACCGTGGTGGCATTGTCTGATTGTACTTGAACAGGTCTTTTCTGTATCAAACACTGGGCCAGGTTCAGTGCATTGAACACAGCCCGCAGTTCCACAATGTTTATCGGTAGGAGAGACTCCTCCTTGGCCACCGTCCCTGAAGGTAGTGTTGCTCCAACACCGTGCCCCAACCCCTCAGACTGGCATCCGTCGTCAGAAGGACCCAGTTGGAGATCCAGAAGGGACGGCCCACGCTTAAAATCAGTGGTCCTGAAGCCACCAGCTCAGCAACAGACGGACCTCTGGAGACTAGGAGATTATTTGAGACCTGATCCGGTGAGGCAGGCCGTCCCAACTGGCCACAATCAACTTCTGTAGAGGGCAGGAATGGAATTGAGCGTACTCCACCATGTCGAAGGCCGACACCATGAGACCCAGTACTTGCACTGCCGAATGTATCGACACTTGCGGATAACATAGGAAGCATTGAATCTTGTCCTGTAGTTTCAGGATCTTCTCCTGAGACAAGAACAACCGCTGGTTGTGAGTGTTCAACAATGCCCCCAGGTGTACCATGCTCTGAGCAGGGACCAGGGAAGATTTCTTCCAGTTGATGAGCCACCCGTGAGTTTTCATAAACTGGATTGTCACATCCAAATGACGTAGGGGAATTTCTGGGGAGTTGCCAGGATCAGCAAGTCTTCTAAATAAGGGAGGATCCTAATCCCCTGACGACGTAGCACAGCCGTCATTACCGCCATGACTTTGGTGAATACCCGCGGACCCGTGGCCAAACCAAAAGTTAAAGCCCAAAACTGGTAATGAAGGTTGCCCACCGCAAACTTCAGGTACTGCTGATGTGACATTGCAATAGGAATATGCAGGTAGGCATCCTGTATGTCCAGGGAGACCATATAGTCGCCAGGCTCCAAGGCCAGAACAAGAGAGCATAGAGTTTCCATACGAAACTTGTAGACCCTCAAATACTTGTTCAAAGACTTGAGATGGAGAATGGGCCGTGAGGACCCGTTCGGTTTCGGGACTAGAAACAGCGGTGAATAGTACCCCTTGCCTCTCTGAGCCAGAGACACCTGTACTACCACTCCTGTATCCAGGAGGGACTGTGCCACCGAATTAAGAGTTTTTGCCTTCACAGGATCCGAAGTGACATCTGTCAGGCAAAATCAATGAGGGGGACGATTCTTGAAGGATACCGCGTAACCTCGAGTGACGACTTCCCGTACCCAGGCATCGAAAATTGCTCTTCAACCATTCCTGGGTAAATCCTAGAAGTCAGCCCCCCACCCAGGGATCCCCTAGAGGGAGTCCCGCCCCGTCATGTGGCAGGCTTGTCTGTTTTGGACGCAGGGTGATGGGCAGCCCATGCCCGCTTGGGTCTGGGCTTAGCAGGTTTGGAAGTACGAGCTTGTTTCAGCTACGCCTGACCTTTTGCCTTTCCTGGAGGACGAAAGGAGCGAGAGAAGGTACTTTTAGCCTTCGGCGCCGTAATCGTTCGCTTCTGCTAAAACGGCTTGCCTAAGTCAGCCACGATCTTATTGAGGTTTTCTCCGAAAAGAATGTCTCCCTTGAAAGGAAGTACCTCCAGGGTTTTCTTAGAATCCAGATCCACAGACCAGGATCTCGACCAAAGGATACGTCGAGCTAAGATGGGCATAGTCGCAGCCTTGGCCGCCAGCATCCCGGCATCGGAAGCCGCCTCATTGAGATAATGAGAAGCCATGGTAATATATGAGACATTGTCTAGCATGATCAGAAGCATTGGATGGGAGCTCTGCCTCCAGCCCCTGACCCCATGCTTCAACAGCTTCAGCAGCCCATGTAGCTGCTACGGTTGGCCTATGCACAGCCCCTAACAGGGTGTAAATCACCTTTAAACAACCCTCCACACGTCTATCCGTCGGGTCCTTCAGAGAGGTGACGGTAGTCACTGGCAGAGCTGAGGAAACTACCGTCCGTGCCACATGAGAATATACAGGTGGAGGAGTTTACCAATTTTTACATAGTTCCGCAGAGAGAGGGTAGCGAGCCAACATTTTCTTATGCGGCGTGAACTTTGTTCCTGGATTTTCCCAGGATTCCTGACGTATGTCAGCCAGGTGTTGTGAATGAGGCAAAACTTGCTTTACCACTTTCTTACGTTTAAATCTGTCCGGATTTTTAGACACAGGCTCAGGTTCCGGTTCATCAGAAATTTAAAGAATCAGCCTGATAGCCTCAATCAAATCAGGGACATCCACCTGTGACCGTCCCTCCCCATCTGAAGCATAAGAGTCAGTGTCTGTGGGGTCAGTGTATGTGCCATCCTCATCAGAGGAAGTGTCTGGAACAGTGGTGGATTGTGAGGAAGTAGCGGCCCGTTTAGAAGACGCCTTAGTCTTAGGCGGGCGAGAGTTAGACTTCTTTTTAGTCAGTGATTGGTTCAAGTGCTGTAACTGTGATGAGATCTGATCTGCCCATGGTGGATTGACTGCAGGGACCATAAACTGCTGTACTGGCACAGGCGGTCCCACACGGGGCGTAAGTTTAGTTACCAGCGTATTTAATAACGTGAAGGAGGTAGCCCAGGGCGGGTCATTGTGGAACCCCGTTGCTACAAACCCACTTGGGGGCAAAGAACCCTCAGAACCTGAACTCTCTGCTGCCATTTTTTTCTCAAATGAGACTGCAGCGGCACCATCACTCAATGTGGGATCAGCCCCAGTTCCGTTGCCCCTTGCAGCTGACATAATAAGAAGCTCAATATCAGGCAACCTAGTACAACATTAGCAGCACTACATCTAGCAAGAACTCCCAGTGTAGTGTTATCAGCACAAACCGGGATATATGGTGACCAGAAATTACAGAGAAAAATACAAAGTAAGTATATCCTGTGAAACACCTATATAGTCTAATAAACCAGACGCACTTAGCCTCCTCAGGATACAGAATATAGGGGTAGCAGGCTGAGCTAAATACACGAAATGGCAGCCACTCAGCAGCTACATGCACACACACACAAAGTCACAATGTACAATGCAGAAATTATAACATACAATACTGCACTGGTCTAGCAATACAAAGTAACACTCAGTGTATATTAGATATATATATATATATATACACACATACACACACACACACACACACATATATATATATATATATATACACACATATACATATACACACACACATATATATATATATATATATATATATATATATATATATATATATATACATACATACATACATACATACATACACACACACAGGTTGAGTATCCCTTATCCAAAATGCTTGGGACCAGAGGTATTTTGGATATCGGATTTTTCCGTATTTTGGAATAATTAGATACCATAATGAGATATCTGTTAGGCGCCGGGGTCCGCTCGTCGGTGCGGCCCGGCGCCTAGCAACCAGGGACGCCGTGCGCGTACAGCCGCCGGCTCCCTGGCAACGCTAGACGCCGGGCGCACGGAGCCGCACGGACCCTAGCAACGGGGACGCCACTGGCGGACCGCGTTCCCCGTTGCTGGGTCCATTTAAATTAATAAGGGCACCTGTTTCCTGGCCGTGCAGCAAGGCAGCTGCACGGCATTTAGTCCAATCAGCCTCTAAACAGCTGATTGGAGGACTCCCTGTTAAGTACACTCCCAGGGCTTCTCACAGACGCCGGTAATAGCTTCCTGCATGCTGTATCTGTTTGCTGAGAGTGTTTCCAGTCCTGCTGTACCCGGTCGTTCCTGTCCTCAGTTGTCCTGTACTCGGAAGTTGTCATCTGTTCCTGGAGTCCTTACTGAGCACCTTTAAACATCCAGTGGTGTTCGTGAGTCACGGCGTAGCCGTGTGTTGCGGCTTGGCCGCTTTATTACTTATTATTTATTATTTGTGTTTCGGAGCTTTTGCGGAGGATTCCGCTCCCACAGATCCACTCTGGTATCCAGCGGTGCTGGGTAGGAGTAACGGACTAGTGGATTTTGGTTGTCCTTTTATCTGGCGGTTTTTCCGCGCATACTTCTGGTTTGGTTAGTTAGCTTGTTGCCCCTGGCCTGTTGTCAGTCAGAGGTCCTCTTGTCATCATCCTGCCTCGGATTTCCCTTTGTCTCTCACTAAGACCGGGGGGCACCGGAGTTGGGCAGACATAATCCGCCTTTCAAACGTGGCTGCCAGGGGCTCAAGAAACCATAGTCTCGCAAGGGATTTCCGATAGCATGGGTGAGACAATAGAGTTAGCGCGCCAGGGGCAACTAGTCTTTCCAGCTCCCGTAACCAGCATTCCCTTCCAGTACTCTGGCCATTGCCATGAGATCTCCTCCGGTCAGGAGTACTGGAATCATAACATTATTACCGGCCAAACCAAAACTTAAAATTAAACAGGGTTTAATTTTTTACTTATTCAGTTTTGTAAGAGTTATCGGCCTCATGAATCCCACAGGTTTAGGGCCAAATCCTGGTCAGCTCCTAGTCAGCCAGCTTCAAGAACTTACTCAGATGGTTCAGGATCTTTCCCTTCGGGTGAAGTCGCAGGAAGATCTTTTACGAACTTCCCCGAGGGTAGTCCCTGAACCAAAAATGCACTTGCCTGACCGTTTTTCTGGTGATAGGAAGGAGTTTTTTTAATTTTAAAAAATCCTGTAAACTTTATTTTCGTTTAAGACCGATCTCCTCAGGTACTGAATCTCAGCGGGTCGGAATTATTATTTCTTTGCTCCAGCGGGATCCTCAGACCTGGGCATTCGGTTTAAAAGCAGAGGATCCGGCGTTGTTGTCAGTAGACGCCTTTTTTGGGTCTTTAGGGCTTTTATATGATGACCCTGATAGAGAGGCATCCGCTGAGAGTCAGTTACGCGCTCTCAGACAGGGTAGAAATCCTGCAGAGGTTTTTTGTACAGAGTTTCGCCGTTGGTCGAACAACTGTGGCTGGAATGACCCAGCCCTGCGCAGTCAGTTTCGCCTCGGCTTATCAGAGTCTATAAAAGACAGTCTCCTTCAGTATCCCGCTCCTGAGACTCTCGATAAACTCATGGAGCTTTCTATTAAGATTGATCGTCGTCTCAGAGAGCGGAGGGCTGAAAAAGGAGCACCCGTCAGGTCTACTCCATGTGTATTTTCCATTCCTGAGGACGTAGAGGAGCCCATGCAGATGGGTCTCTCCCGGCTGTCTCCAGAAGAAAGAGCCAGAAGGCAAAACTCTGGTCTTTGTTTGTACTGTGGGGGTAAGGGACATTTTGCCCGTAATTGTCCGAACAAGTCGGGAAAACGCCTCGACCAAGTGAATTGTGAGGGGGTTCACTTTGGTCTGCAGCTTATCTCCTCGAATAACTCCCTTTTAGTCCCAGCTAAAGTTTCCTTTGGCAGCCTCAGTTCTTCGGTGTCGGCTTTTGTTGACAGTGGAGCTGCAGGGAACTTTATGGACTTAACGTGGGCCAAGGCCTTAGGTATTCCTCAGTTAGCCTTGGGTAGGTGTATCACCATGCATGGTTTAGATGGGAGTCCCTTGTCCAATGGGGTTATTTCCCTCCGTACACCCCCTGTACTACTTACGGTAGGAGCTCTTCATTCCGAAAAAATTGAGTTTTTCCTTACCCATTGCCCAGCAGTTCCAGTGGTTCTGGGTCACCCTTGGCTGGCCTTTCATAATCCCATCATTGATTGGCAGTCGGGGGAGATTTCACAATGGGGTACCATCTGTAATAAGGAATGTATTACGTTTCCCGTCAGAATAGCTGCTGCCATTCCCGAACTCATTCCCGTGGAATACCAGGACTTTGTTGATGTGTTTTCCAAGGGCAATGCGGACATTCTGCCTCCCCATCGGCCTTATGATTGTGCTATTGAGCTAATTCCTGGTGCCACATTGCCAAAGGGAAGGTTATATGCATTATCCGGGCCAGAAACTGCGGCCATGAATGAGTATGTTAAGGAGAGCCTAGGGAAAATAAGATTTTACTTACCGATAAATCTATTTCTCGTAGTCCGTAGTGGATGCTGGGACTCCGTCGGGACCATGGGGATTAGCGGCTCCGCAGGAGACAGGGCACAAAAACAAAAGCTTTAGGACTAGGTGGTGTGCACTGGCTCCTCCCCCTATGACCCTCCTCCAAGCCTCAGTTAGGATACTGTGCCCGGACGAGCGTACACAATAAGGAAGGATTTTGAATCCCGGGTAAGACTCATACCAGCCACATCAATCACACCGTACAACCTGTGATCTGAACCCAGTTAACAGTATGACAAACGTAGGAGCCTCTGAACAGACGGCTCACAACAATAACAACCCGATTTTTTTGTAACAATAACTATGTACAAGTATTGCAGACAATCCGCACTTGGGATGGGCGCCCAGCATCCACTACGGACTACGAGAAATAGATTTATCGGTAAGTAAAATCTTATTTTCTCTGACGTCCTAGTGGATGCTGGGACTCCGTCAGGACCATGGGTATTATACCAAAGCTCCCAAACGGGCGGGAGAGTGCGGATGACTATGCAGCACCGAATGAGAGAACTCCAGGTCCTCTTTAGCCAGGGTATCAAATTTGTAGAATTTTACAAACGTGTTCTCCCCCGACCACGTAGCTGCTCGGCAGAGTTGTAATGCCGAGACCCCTCGGGCAGCCGCCCAAGATGAGCCCACCTTCCTTGTGGAATGGGCCTTGATAGATTTAGGCTGTGGCAGGCCTGCCACAGAATGTGCAAGTTGAATTGTGCTACAAATCCAACGAGCAATCGTCTGCTTAGAAGCAGGAGCACCCAGCTTGTTGGGTGCATACAGTATAAACAGCGAGTCAGATTTTCTGACTCCAGCCGTCCTTGAAATATATATTTTCAATGCCCTGACAACGTCCAGCAACTTGGAATCCTCCAAATCGCTAGTAGCCGCAGGCACCACAATAGGCTGGTTCAGGTGAAACGCTGAAACCACCTTAGGCAGAAACTGAGGACGCGTCCGCAGTTCTGCCCTGTCCGAATGGAAAATCAGATATGGGCTTTTATACGATAAAGCCGCCAATTCTGACACTCTCCTGGCTGAAGCCAGGGCCAGTAGCATGGTTACTTTCCATGTAAGATATTTCAAATCCACCGATTTGAGTGGCTCAAACCAATGGGATTTGAGAAAATCCAAAACTACATTAAGATCCCACGGAGCCACTGGGGGCACAACCGGGGGCTGTATATGTAGTACTCCTTTTACAAAAGTCTGGACTTCAGGAACTGAAGCCAATTCTTTCTGGAAGAAAATCGACAGGGCCGAAATTTGAACCTTAATGGACCCTAATTTGAGGCCCATAGACAATCCTGTTTGCAGGAAATGTAGGAATCGACCCAGTTGAAATTCCTCCGTCGGGGCCTTCCTGGCCTCACACCACGCAACATATTTTCTCCAAATGCGGTGATAATGTTGTGCAGTCACCTCCTTCCTGGCTTTTACCAGGGTAGGGATGACCTCTTCCGGAATGCCTTTTTCCCTTAGAATTCGGCGTTCAACCGCCATGCCGTCAAACGCAGCCGCGGTAAGTCTTGGAATAGACACGGTCCCTGCTGAAGCAGGTCCCGTCTTAGAGGTAGAGGCCACGGATCTTCCGTGAGCATCTCCTGAAGTTCCGGGTACCAAGTTCTTCTTGGCCAATCCGGAGCCACGAGTATCGTTCTTACTCCCCTTTGCCGTATAATTCTCAGTACTTTTGGTATGAGAGGCAGAGGAGGAAACACATACACTGAATGGAACACCCACGGTGTTACCAGAGCGTCCACAGCTATTGCCTGAGGGTCTCTTGACCTGGCGCAATACCTGTCCAGTTTTTTGTTGAGGCGGGACGCCATCATATCCACCTTTGGTTTTTCCCAACGGTTCACAATCATGTGGAAGACTTCTGGATGAAGTCCCCACTCTCCCGGGTGTAGATCGTGTCTGCTGAGGAAGTCCGCTTCCCAGTTGTCCACTCCCGGAATGAACACTGCTGACAGTGCTATCACATGATCTTCCGCCCAGCGAAGAATCCTTGCAGCTTCTGCCATTGCCCTCCTGCTTCTTGTGCCGCCCTGTCTGTTTACGTGGGCGACTGCCGTGATGTTGTCCGACTGGATCAACACCGGCTGACCCTGAAGCAGGGGTTTTGCCAGGCTTAGAGCATTGTAAATCGCTCTTAGCTCCAGTATATTTATGTGAAGAGACATCTCCAGGCTTGACCACACTCCCTGGAAGTTTCTTCCCTGTGTGACCGCTCCCCAGCCTCTCAGACTGGCATCCGTGGTCACCAGGACCCAGTCCTGTATGCCGAATCTGCGGCCCTCTAACAGATGAGCACTCTGCAACCACCACAGAAGAGACACCCTTGTCCGTGGAGACAAAGTTATCCGCTGATGCATCTGCAGATGCGATCCGGACCATTTGTCCAGCAGATCCCACTGAAAAGTTCGTGCGTGGAATCTGCCGAATGGAATCGCTTCGTAAGAAGCCACCATTTTTCCCAGGACTCTTGTGCATTGATGCACAGACACTTTTCCTGGTTTTAGGAGGTTCCTGACAAGTTCGGATAACTCCCTGGCTTTCTCCTCCGGAAGAAACACCTTTTTCTGAACCGTGTCCAGAATCATTCCCAGGAACAGCAGACGTGTCGTCGGGGTCAATTGAGATTTTGGAAAATTCAGAATCCACCCGTGCTGTTGCAGCACTACTTGGGTTAGTGCTACTACGTCCTCCAGCTGTTCTCTGGACCTTGCCCTTATCAGGAGATCGTCCAAGTAAGGGATAATTAATACGCCTTTTCTTCGCAGAAGAAACATCATTTCGGCCATTACCTTGGTAAAGACCCGAGGTGCCGTGGACAATCCAAACGGCAGCGTCTGAAACTGATAATGACAGTTTTGCACCACGAACCTGAGGTACCCTTGATGTGAAGGGCAAATTGGGACATGCAGGTAAGCATCCTTGATGTCCAGGGACACCATAAAGTCCCCTTCTTCCAGATTCGCTATCACTGCTCTGAGTGACTCCATCTTGAACTTGAATTTTTGTATGTACAGGTTCAAAGATTTCAGATTTAGAATAGGTCTTACCGAGCCGTCCGGCTTCGGTACCACAAATAGTGTGGAATAATACCCCTTTCCCTGTTGTAGGAGGGGTACCTTGACTATCACCTGCTGAGAATACAGCTTGTGAATGGCTTCCAATACCGTCGCCCTGTCTGAGAGAGACGTTGGCAGAGCAGACTTTAGGAACCGGCGAGGGGGAGACTTCTCGAATTCCAACCTGTAACCCTGAGATACTACCTGCAGGATCCAGGGGTCCACCTGTGAGTGAGCCCACTGTGCGCTGAAATTCTTGAGTCGACCCCCCACCACCCCTGAGTCCGCTTGTAAAGCCCCAACGTCATGCTGAGGGCTTTGCAGAAGCCGGGGAGGGCTTCTGCTCCTGAGAGGGAGCTGCTTGGTGCACTCTCTTACCCTTTCCTTTGCCTCGGGGCAGATATGACTGTCCTTTTGCCCGCTTGTTCTTATAGGAACGAAAGGACTGCGGCTGAAAAGACGGTGTCTTTTTCTGTTGGGAGGGGACCTGAGGTAAAAAGGTGGATTTCCCGGCTGTTGCCGTGGCCACCAAATCCGATAGACCGACCCCAAATAATTCCTCCCCTTTATACGGCAATACTTCCATATGCCGTTTGGAATCCGCATCACCTGACCACTGTCGCGTCCATAAACTTCTTCTGGCAGATATGGACATCGCACTTACTCTCGATGCCAGAGTGCAAATATCCCTCTGAGCATCTCGCATATAAAGAAAAGCATCCTTTAATTGCTCTATAGTCAATAAAATACTGTCCCTATCCAGGGTATCAATATTTTCAGTCAGGGAATCCGACCAAACCACCCCAGCACTGCACATCCATGCTGAGGCGATGGCTGGTCGCAGTATAACACCAGTATGAGTGTATATACTTTTCAGGGTAGTTTCCAGCCTCCTATCAGCTGGATCCTTGAGGGCGGCCGTTTCAGGAGACGGTAACGCCACTTGTTTTGATAAGCGTGTGAGTGCCTTATCCACCCTAGGGGGTGTTTCCCAGCGCGCCCTAACCTCTGGCGGGAAAGGATATAATGCCAATAACTTCTTTGAAATTAGCAGTTTTTGTGGTACTTGCAGTATCAGAGATATGCAAAGCCTCCTTCATTGCCGTGATCATATAACGTGTGGCTCTACTGGAAAATACGTTTGTTTCTTCACCGTCGAACCTAGATTCGGTGTCCGTGTCTGGGTCTGTGTCGACCGACTGAGGTAAAGGGCGTTTTACAGCCCCTGACGGTGTCTGAGACGCCTGGACAGGTACTAACTGGTTTGCCGGCCGTCTCATGTCGTCAACTGATTTTTGTAACGTGCTGACATTATCACGTAATTCCATAAACAAAGCCATCCATTCCGGTGTCGACTCCCTAGGGTGTGACATCACCATTACCGGCAATTGCTCCGCCTCCACACCAACATCGTCCTCATACATGTCGACACACACGTACCGACACACAGCAGACACACAGGGAATGCTCTTATCGAAGACAGGACCCCACTAGCCCTTTGGGGAGACAGAGGGAGAGTTTGCCAGCACACACCCAAGCGCTATAAATATATAGGAACAACCCTACAGAAGTGTTGTTTCCTTTATAGCAGCTTAATATATCAATATCGCCAAAAAAGTGCCCCCCCTCTGTTTTTTTTTACCCTGTTTCTGTAGTGCAGTGCAGGGGAGAGTCCTGGGAGCCTTCCTCGCAGCGGAGCTGTGCAGGAAAATGGCGCTGTGTGCTGAGGAGATAGGCCCCGCCCCCTATTTCGGCGGGCTCTTCTCCCGGTGTTTGTGAGACCTGGCAGGGGTTAAATACATCCATATAGCCCCAGGGGCTATATGCGATGTATTTTTAGCCAGAACAAGGTATTATCATTGCTGCCCAGGGCGCCCCCCCCCAGCGCCCTGCACCCTCAGTGACCGCTGGTGTGAAGTGTGCTGACAACAATGGCGCACAGCTGCAGTGCTGTGCGCTACCTCATGAAGACTGAAAAGTCTTCTGCCGCCGGTTTCTGGACCTCTTCACTTTTCGGCATCTGCAAGGGGGTCGGCGGCGCGGCTCCGGGACCGGACTCCATGGCTGGGCCTGTGTTCGATCCCTCTGGAGCTAATGGTGTCCAGTAGCCCAAGAAGCCAATCCATCCTGCACGCAGGTGAGTTCACTTCTTCTCCCCTAAGTCCCTCGTTGCAGTGAGCCTGTTGCCAGCAGGACTCACTGAAAATAAAAAACCTAATAACTTTTTCTAAGCAGCTCTTTAGGAGAGCCACCTAGATTGCACCCTGCTCGGACGGGCACAAAAACCTAACTGAGGCTTGGAGGAGGGTCATAGGGGGAGGAGCCAGTGCACACCACCTAGTCCTAAAGCTTTTGTTTTTGTGCCCTGTCTCCTGCGGAGCCGCTAATCCCCATGGTCCTGACGGAGTCCCAGCATCCACTAGGACGTCAGAGAAAGGATTTATCAGGCCATCTAAATCCCCTTTAAGTGCAGGCTTCTTCTTTGTGGAGAAAAAAGATGGATCACTCAGACCTTGCATTGACTTTAGAGCCCTGAATAAGATCTCAGTTAAAAATACTTACCCTCTGCCGCTGATTTCTGTCCTCTTTGATCAGCTGCGTTCGGCTGTGATTTTTTCTAAAATTGACCTGAGGGGAGCGTATAACCTCATTCGAATCAAGTCGGGAGATGAGTGGAAGACGGCTTTCAGTACTCAGTCGGGTCACTACGAGTATCTGGTGATGCCGTTCGGCTTGTCTAACGCTCCGGCAGTTTTCCAGGATCTCATTAACGATGTGCTCCGTGATTTTCTAGGAAGATTCGTGGTCGTTTACTTAGACGACATCCTGATCTATTCTGATTCAATTGAACAACATGTTACCCAGGTGCGTCAGGTTCTTCAAAAATTACGTGAAAATCATCTATATGCCAAGCTGGAGAAGTGTGAGTTTCATGTCACGGAGGTATCCTTTTTAGGGTACATTATTTCCCCTCGGGGATTCTGTATGGAACCTAAGAAGCTCCAAGCCATCCTTAGTTGGGCGCAACCCACCAACTTAAAAGCAATTCAGCGCTTTTTAGGGTTTGCGAATTATTATAGAAGATTTATTCATTCTTTTTCCGACCTGGTTGCTCCCATTGTGGCACTGACTAAGAAGGGAGCGGATCCTACCAACTGGTCACGTGAAGCTGAGTTATCCTTTCAGGCCTTGAAACAAGCTTTTGTCTCAGCTCCAGTCCTCAGACATCCCAACCCAGAATTGCCCTTCATTGTTGAGGTTGATGCCTCGGAGGTTGGAGTGGGGGCTATCCTATCTCAGAAGGATCCGGACTCTCTGGAACTACATCCTTGTGCCTTTATGTCCAGGAAATTCTCATCCGCTGAATCCAACTACGATGTTGGTAACCGGGAGTTACTGGCTATTAAATGGGCTTTCGAGGAGTGGAGGCATTGGCTTGAGGGAGCAACACATACCATTTCAGTATTGACTGACCACAAAAATCTTCAGTACATCGAATCAGCTAAGCGGCGGAATGCCCGGCAGGCTCGTTGGGCTTTATTTTTTACTCGTTTCAAGTTTATTATCACTTTTAGGCCAGGTTCCAAGAATACCAAGGCGGATGCCCTGTCACGCAGTTTTCTTCCAGTTCATAATAACAGTCCTGTTACTCCCATACTTCCGTCTTCAGTCATTTGGGCAGGCCTCATACAAGATTTATTTACCCAGTTAAAGCAGCTTCAACATCAAGCTCCTGGAAATACTCCTGCTGGTCGTCTTTACGTCCCTGAGTTTTTGAGAGCTACTGTTTTGACTGAGTTTCATGATAGCAAAGTTGCCGGGCATCCGGGGATCTCTAAGACTTTGGAATTAGTCTCCCGCTCAGTATGGTGGCCTGGTCTTTCTAAAGACATTAAGGAGTTTGTTTTTTCTTGTCAGGTCTGTGCACAGCATAAGGTTCCCCGTTCCTTGCCTATCGGGCAACTTATGCCCTTAAATGTTCCTCTCAGGCCATGGTCTCATATTTCCATGGATTTTGTGGTAGACCTCCCTCTGTCAGCCGGATTCCGAGTCATATGGGTGGTAGTGGACCGTTTTAGCAAGATGGCCCATTTCATTGCTCTTCCCCGACTGCCATCTGCCCAGGGATTGGTTGTTTTGTTTCTCCGCCATGTTTTCAGACTTCATGGGTTGCCCACTGATATTGTTTCTGATCGGGGTCCACAATTCATTGCACAATTCTGGAGGTCTTTTTGTGCCTCATTAAAGATGAAATTGTCATTAACATCCGGCTACCATCCCCAATCCAACGGGCAGACCGAGCGAGTTAATCAATCATTAAAACAGTATTTGCGTTTGTACTCAGCCAAACTCCAGAATGATTGGTCCGAGTTTCTTCCTTTGGCGGAGTTTGTTTACAACAATTCTTGTCATTCCTCCACTAATGTGTCTCCATTCTTTTCAGTTTTTGGTTTTCACCCCAGAGCTAATTCTTTTTTTCAACATTCTTCTGTTTCCTCGCTAACCTTAACCTCTCATCTCAGAGTCATTTGGAAAAAAGTGCACCTTGCTCTCAGAAGAGCGGCATTTCGAGAGAAAAAAATTTCTGACAGGCTCCGGCGTCCTTGCACTTTTAAGGTGGTTGACAGGGTATGGTTGTCGACTCGTAACATTAGACTTCGACAAACCTCAGCTAGATTGGGCCCCAAATTTATTGGACCATTTCATATTATTAAAAAAATTAATCCAGTTGCTTTCCGGTTACGTTTACCAAGAGCTCTCCGGATCGGAAATACGTTCCATTGCTCCCTGTTGAAACCATACGTTTCTTCCAGTAGATTTCCTCGGAAGATCTCTCAGGGGAAATCACCAGTAGATGTACAGGGACATCAGGAGTTCTTGGTGGAGAAGGTTCTCGATTCCAAATTGTCCCGGGGTCGGCTTTATTTTCTGGTGCACTGGAAAGGCTATGGTCCAGAGGAAAGGTCTTGGGTCCTGGATAAGGATCTCCATGCCCCGAGGCTCAAGAGGGCATTTTTTCGGGAATTTCCTCGGAAACCTGGCTTTAGGGGTTCTTTGACCCCCTCCTCAAGGGGGGGGGGTACTGTTAGGCGCTGGGGTCCGCTCGTCGGTGCGGCCCGGCGCCTAGCAACCAGGGACGCCGTGCGCGTACAGCCGCCGGCTCCCTGGCAACGCTAGACGCCGGGCGCACGGAGCCGCACGGACCCTAGCAACGGGGACGCCACTGGCGGACCGCGTTCCCCGTTGCTGGGTCCATTTAAATTAATAAGGGCACCTGTTTCCTGGCCGTGCAGCAAGGCAGCTGCACGGCATTTAGTCCAATCAGCCTCTAAACAGCTGATTGGAGGACTCCCTGTTAAGTACACTCCCAGGGCTTCTCACAGACGCCGGTAATAGCTTCCTGCATGCTGTATCTGTTTGCTGAGAGTGTTTCCAGTCCTGCTGTACCCGGTCGTTCCTGTCCTCAGTTGTCCTGTACTCGGAAGTTGTCATCTGTTCCTGGAGTCCTTACTGAGCACCTTTAAACATCCAGTGGTGTTCGTGAGTCACGGCGTAGCCGTGTGTTGCGGCTTGGCCGCTTTATTACTTATTATTTATTATTTGTGTTTCGGAGCTTTTGCGGAGGATTCCGCTCCCACAGATCCACTCTGGTATCCAGCGGTGCTGGGTAGGAGTAACAGACTAGTGGATTTTGGTTGTCCTTTTATCTGGCGGTTTTTCCGCACATACTTCTGGTTTGGTTAGTTAGCTTGTTGCCCCTGGCCTGTTGTCAGTCAGAGGTCCTCTTGTCATCATCCTGCCTCGGATTTCCCTTTGTCTCTCACTAAGACCGGGGGGCACCGGAGTTGGGCAGACATAATCCGCCTTTCAAACGTGGCTGCCAGGGGCTCAAGAAACCATAGTCTCGCAAGGGATTTCCGATAGCACGGGTGAGACAATAGAGTTAGGGCGCCAGGGGCAACTAGTCTTTCCAGCTCCCGTAACCAGCATTCCCTTCCAGTACTCTGGCCATTGCCATGAGATCTCCTCCGGTCAGGAGTACTGGAATCATAACAATATCATGGTGATGGGACCTAAATCTAAGCACAGGATGCATTTATGTATCATATACACCTTATAAACACAGCCTGAAGGTAATTTTAGCCAATCTTTTTTATAACTTTGTGCATTAAACAAAGTGTGTGTACATACACACAATTCATTTATGTTAAATATACACCTTATATACACAGCCTGAAGGTCATTTAATACGATATTATTAATAACTTTGTGTATTAAACAAAGTTTGTGTACATTGAGCCACAGAAAACAAAGATTTCACTGTTTCACTCTCACTCAAAAAAGTCCGTATTTCTGAATATTCCGTATTTCGGAATATATGGATATGGGATACTCAACCTGTATATATATATATATATATATCTATATATATATCTATATATATATATATATCTATATATATATATATATATATATATATATATATATATATATATATATATATATATATAATAAGATTTTACTTACCGATAAATCTATTTCTCGTAGTCCGTAGTGGATGCTGGGGACTCCGTCAGGACCATGGGGAATAGCGGCTCCGCAGGAGACAGGGCACAAAAGTAAGCTTTTAGGATCACATGGTGTGTACTGGCTCCTCCCCCTATGACCCACCTCCAAGCCTCAGTTAGGTACTGTGCCCGGACGAGCGTACACAATAAGGAAGGATCTTGAATCCCGGGTAAGACTCATACCAGCCACACCAATCACACCGTACAACCTGTGATTTGAACCCAGTTAATAGTATGATAACAACGAAGGAGCCTCTGAAAAGATGGCCCACAACAATAACAACCCGATTTTTGTAACAATAATTATGTACAAGTAATGCAGACAATCCGCACTTGGGATGGGCGCCCAGCATCCACTACGGACTACGAGAAATAGATTTATCGGTAAGTAAAATCTTATTTTCTCTAACGTCCTAGTGGATGCTGGGGACTCGGTCAGGACCAAGGGGATTATACCAAAGCTCCCAAACGGGCGGGAGAGTGCGGATGACTCTCAGCACCGAATGAGAGAAACTCCAGGTCCTCCTCAGGGGTTCACTACGGCTGGCCGGCGGTCGGGCTCCCGGCGACCAGCATCCCGGCGCCGGGAGCCCGACCGCCGGCTTACCGACAGCTTGGCGAGCGCAAATGAGCCCCTTGCGGGCTCGCTGCGCTCGCCACGCTACGGGCACGGTGGCGCGCTACGCGCGCCACACTATTTTATTCTCCCTCTATGGGGGTCGTGGACCCCCACGAGGGAAAATAATTGTCGGTATGCCGGCTGTCGGGCTCCCGGCGCCGGTATACTGAGCACCGGGAGCCCGACCGCCGGCAAACAGAAGACCACCCCTCCTCAGCCAGGGTATCAAATTTGTAGAATTTTACAAACGTGTTCCCCCCTGACCACGTAGCTGCTCGGCAAAGTTGTAAAGCCGAGACCCCTTGGGCAGCCGCCCAAGATGAGCCCACCTTCCTTGTGGAATGGGCATTTACAGATTTTGGCTGTGGCAGGCCTGCCACAGAATGTGCAAGTTGAATTGTACTACAAATCCAACGAGCAATAGTCTGCTTAGAAGCAGGAGCACCCAGCTTTTTGGGTGCATACAATATAAACAGCCAGTCAGACTTTCTGACTCCAGCCGTCCTGGAATTATATATATATATATATATATATATATATATATATATATATATATACACATATATATATATATATATATATATATATATATATATACACATATATATATATATTTTCAGGGCCCTGACAACGTCTAGCAACTTGGAGTCCTCCAAGTCCCTAGTAGCCGCAGGCACCACAATAGGTTGTTTCAGGTGAAACGCTGACACCACCTTAGGAAGAAACTGGGGACAAGTCCGCAGTTCTGCCCTGTCCGAATGGAAAATCAAATATGGGCTTTTGTAAGACAAAGCCGCCAATTCTGACAATCGCCTGGCCGAGGCCAGGGCCAACAGCATGGTCACTTTCCATGTGAGATATTTCAAATCCAGATTTGAGCGGTTCAAACCAATATGATTTGAGGAATCCCAACACTACGTTGAGATCCCACGGTGCCACTGGAGGCACAAAAGGGGCTGTATATGCAATACTCCCTTGACAAACGTCTGGACTTCAGGAACCGAAGCCAATTCTTTCTGGAAGAAAATCTACAGGGCCGAAACTTGAACCTTAATGGACCCCAATTTGAGGCTCATAGACACTCCTGTTTGCAGGAAGTGCAGAAATCGACCTAGTTGAAATTTCTTCGTGGGGCCTTCCTGGCCTCACCCACGCAACATATTTTCACCACATGTGGTGATAACGTTGTGCGGTCACCTCCTTCCTGGCTTTGCCCAGGGTAGGTATGGCCTCTTCCGGAATGCCTTTTCCCTTAGAATCCGGCGTTCAACCGCCATGCCGTCAAACGCAGCCGCGGTAAGTCTTGGAACAGACATGGTACTTGCTGAAGCAAGTCCCTTCTTAGTTCCTGAGGCTATTAGTCCTCTATGAGCATCTCTTGAAGTTCCGGGTACCAAGTCCCTCTTGGCCAATCCGGAGCCACGAGTATAGTTCTTACTCCTCTACGTCTTATAATTCTCAATACCTTGGTTATGAGAAGCAGAGGAGGGAACACATACACCGACTGTTACACCCACGGTGTTACCAGGACATCCACAGCTATCGCCTGAAGGTCTCGTGACCTGGCGCAATACCTGTCCCGTTTTTTGTTCGGGCGGGACGCCATCATGTCCACCTTTGGTCTTTCCCAACGGTTCACAATCATGCGGAAAACTTCCCTATGAAGTTCCCACTCTCCCGGGTGGAGGTCGTGCCTGCTGAGGAAGTCTGCTTCCCAGTCGTCCACTCCCGGAATGAACACTGCTGACAGTGCTATCACATGATTTTCCGCCTAGCGAAAAATCCTTGCAGTTTTGCCACTGCCCTTCTGCTTCTTGTGCCGCCCTTTCTGTTTACGTGGGCGACTGCCGTGATGTTATCCCACTGGATCAATACCGGCTGACCTTGAAGCAGAGGTCTTGCTAAGTTTAGAGCATTATAAATTTGCTCTTAGCTCCAGTATATTTATGTGGAGAGAATTCTCCAGACTTGATCACACTCCCTGGAAATTTTTTCCCTGTGTGACTGCTCCCCAGCCTCTCAGGCTGGCCTCCGTGGTCACCAGCATCCAATCCTGAATGCCGAATCTACGGCCCTCTAGAAGATGAGCACTCTGTAATCACCACAGGAGAGACACCCTTGTCCTTGGATATAGGGTTATCCGCTGATGCATCTGAAGATGCGATCCGGACCATTTGTCCAGCAGATCCCACTGAAGAGTTCTTGCGTGAAATCTGCCGAATGGAATCGCTTCGTAATAAGCCACCATTTTTACCAGGACTCTTGTGCAATGATGCACTGACACTTTTCCTGGTTTTAGGAGGATCCCGATTAGCTCGGATAACTCCCTGGCTTTCTCCTCTGGGAGAAACACCTTTTTCTGGACTGTGTCCAGAATCATCCCTAGGACCAGCAGACGTGTCGTCGGAACAACTGCGGTTTTGGAATATTTAGAATCCACCCGTGTTGTCGTAGAACTACTTGAGATAGTGCTACTCCGACCTCCAACTGTTCTCTGGACCTTGTTCTTATCAGGAGGTCGTCCATTTTCTTTGAAGACGAATCCTCATTTCGGTCATTACCTTGGTAAGGACCCGGGGTGCCTTGGACAATCCAACGGCATCGTCTGAAACTGATAGTGACAGTTCTGTACCACGAACCTGAGATACCCTTGGTGAGAAAGGCAAATTTTGGGACATGGAGGTAAGCATCCCTGATGTCCCGGGACACCATATAGTCCCCTTCTTCCCGGTTCGCTATCACTGCTCTGAGTGACTCCATCTGGATTTGAACTTTTGTAAGTGTTCAAATATTTCAGATTTAGAATAGGTCTCACCTAGCCTTCTGGCTTCAGTACCACAATATAGTGTGGAATAATACCCCTTTCCCTGTTGTAGGAGGGGTAATTTTATTATCACCTGCTGGGAATACAGCTTGTGAATTGTTTTCAATACTGCCTCCCTGTCGGAGGGAGACATTGGTACAGCAGACTACAGGAAACTGCGAGGGGGAAACGTCTCGACATTCCAATCTGTACCCCTTGGATACTACTTGTAGGATCCAGGGGTCCTGTACGGTCCTAGCGTCATGCTGAGAACTTGGTAGAAGCGGTGGAGGGCATCTGTTCCTGGGAATGGGCTGCCTGCTGCAGTCTTCTTCCCTTTCCTCTATCCCTGGGCAGATATGACTCTTATAGGGACGAAAGGACTGAGGCTGAAAAGACGGTGTCTTTTTCTGCAGAGATGTGACTTAGGGTAAAAAACGGTGGATTTTCCAGCAGTTGCCGTGGCCACCAGGTCCCATGGACCGACCCCAAATAACTCCTCCCCTTTATACGGCAATACATCTTTGTGCCGTTTGGAATCTGCATCACCTGACCACTGTCGTGTCCATAAACATCTTCTTGCAGATATGGACATCGCATTTACTCTTGATGCCAGAGTGCAAATATCCCTCTGCGCATCTCGCATATATAGAAATGCATCCTTTAAATGCTCTATAGTCAATAAAATACTGTCCCTGTCAAGGGTATCAATATTTTTAGTCAGGGAATCCGACCAAGCCACCTCAGCTCTGCACATCCAGGCTGAGGCGATCGCTGGTCGCAGTATAACACCAGCATGTGTGTGTATACTTTTTAGGATATTTTCCAGCCTCCTATCAGCTGGCTCCTTAAGTACGGCCCTATCTGTAGATGGTACCGCCACTTGTTCTGATAAGCATGTGAGCGCCTTATCCACCCTAAGGGGTGTTTCCCAACGCGCCCTAACTTCTGGCGGGAAAGGGTAATCCGCCAATAATTTTCTATCGGGGGAAACCCACGCATCATCACACACTTCATTTAATTTATCTGATTCAGGAAAAACTACAGGTAGTTTTTTCACATCCCACATAATACCCTTTTTTGTGGTACTTGTAGTATCAGAAATATGCAACACCTCCTTCATTGCCCTTAACGTGTGGCCCTAAAGGAAAATACGTTTGTTTCTTCACCGTCGACACTGAAATCAGTGTCCGTGTCTGGGTCTGTGTCGACCGACTGAGGTAAATGGGCGTTTTACAGCCCCTGACGGTGTTTGAGACGCCTGGACAGGTACTAATTTGATCGCCGGCCGTCTCATGTCGTCAACCGGCTTGCAGCGTGTTGACATTATCACGTAATTCCATAAATAAGCCATCCATTCCGGTGTCGACTCCCTAGAGAGTGACATCACCATTACAGGCAATTTGCTCCGCCTCCTCACCAACATTTTCCTCATACATGTCGACACACACGTACCGACATACAGCACACACATAGGGAATGCTCTGATAGAGGACAGGACCCACTAGCCCTTTGGGGAGACAGAGGGAGAGTTTGCCAGCACACACCAAAACGCTATAATTATACAGGGACAACCTTTATATAAGTGTTCCTCCCTTATAGCATTTAATATATATTCATATCGCCAAATCAGTGCCCCCCCTCTCTGTTTTAACCCTGTTTCTGTAGTGCAATGCAGGGGAGAGCATGGGAGCCTTCCCACCAGCATTTCTGTGAGGGAAAATGGCGCTGTGTGCTGAGGAGAATAGGCCCCGCCCCCTTTTCGGCGGGCTTCTTCTCCGGAGTTTGTGATATCTGGCAGGGGTTAAATACATCCATATAGCCTCAAGGGCTATATGTGATGTATTTTTCGCCATACAGGTATTATACATTGCTGCCCAGGGCGCCCCCCCCCCGCGCCCTGCACCCTCCGTGACCGCTGTGTGAAGTGTGCTGACAACAATGGCGCACAGCTGCAGTGCTGTGCGCTACCTGATGAAGACTGAAAGTCTTCTGCCGCCTGGTTCCGGACCTCTTCAATCTTCAGCATCTGCAAGGGGGGTCGGCGGCGCGGCTCCGGGACGAACCCCAGGGCGAGACCTGTGTTCCGACTCCCTCTGGAGCTAATGGTGTCCAGTAGCCCAAGAAGCCAATCCATCCTGCACGCAGGTGAGTTCACTTCTCTCCCCTAAGTCCCTCGTAGCAGTGAGCCTGTTGCCAGCAGGACTCACTGAAAATAAAGAACCTAAAAACTTTTTCTAAGCAACTCTTTAAGAGAGCCACCTAGATTGCACCCTTCTCGGCCGGGCACAAAAACCTAACTGAGGCTTGGAGGAGGGTCATAGGGGGAGGAGCCAGTACACACCATGTGATCCTAAAAGCTTACTTTTGTGCCCTGTCTCCTGCGGAGCCGCTATTCCCCATGGTCCTGACGGAGTCCCCAGCATCCACTAGGACGTTAGAGAAATATATATACACACACACACACATACATACATACATACACACACACACACACACACACACACACACACACACACACACACATACAAACAGTAGATATAACAAAACACAGCAAACAATGGATGTATATCACAGGGCGTTTGTACCACACAACCCTGACTGTATGCACGCTTTCTTAACTAACACTGTCCACTGACAGGTAGAATACTTAAATGTCCTGTAAAATGCACAGCGCTGACGTGCAGGCGGCTTTACAGAGGAGGATTTGCCAAAGCAGTCCCAGGAACAGTGTAGCTCCGTGTAATAGCGACTGACAGGGAGTGAGGGAGAGATATGCAGCTTCAGGGTGGGAACATTTGCCTAAATGGCGCCCTGGGGCTACAGGTCAGTCCTTATCCCCTGTGCCCAGTGCCTTGGTGGCTAGTGGAGCCCCTGCCCCTTACAGTGTCCACGCCAGCGCGCGGCCCGCCTCCCACCAGCCGCGCCGGATCGCGATTACAGCGGGCCAAAGAGACCCCTTACCTCCCCCTGTATGCGGCCGGGAGGACAGCGGCGAGTGTGTGATTGACTAGAAGAACACCGGAGCCTCCGCTGTAATTACACGGCAACCAGGGAGCGGGAGTATACAGCGCCGCTGGGGGAGTGATGGAGCTGCAGTGGGGGATGTCTGACTGACATCCAGATACAGCTGCAGCCCCTGAAGTCTTCAAATTTCTTGAAATAGCTTTTCTTTAGGGCTGCAGGAGCAGCCCCCCTGTTGACTGCCTGCTTACTGCAAGGCACCAACAACAAAACTGAGGTCCTGTGCACGGGAGGCGGGGTTAGAGAGGAGGCAGCGCTATGCATCTTGGGAACAATCAAAGCTTTGAGCCTGTTGGTGCCTCAGATCAAGTTCCTACTCTACGACCCGATGTTAATCCTTGTGGAGCCCAGTGTACCACGCAGCAGAACTTTACATATTTAACATGTAGCATGACATCTTAAAAGCTATCACTCTAAAACATACAGCTATATCCATCCAATCTAACGTCAAAGGCAACAGTCTTAACTTTGAAATCACAGACAATGCTGTAATAATCTATGGCTAAGTCACTCACATACAACTTAAGTTGTTGCACTTGTGTTTTCTACATTATCTTTTGATGTTGCAAGTCTCCTGTAATAAACCATTAATATTGTAAGCTCATCAGAAGCTCATCAGAACATCAACAGGAGTTCTAGTTTTATTTTTCCTGTTGTACTTGCTACTCCCATTTTCTGGTGTCTGTTCCTCATAAATTTTGCAGGACTGTGTGTACAATGTGTTAAACTATATAAATTATCTACATCATACTTGCATGCCTGACCCTCTCCATGAGGGAGAAAATGCTCTGTTCCTAGACTTTCCTGGTAATGTATGATTGCCATCACCTGTGGTGAGCTAGTTAATGGATAATAGGCCCTACACACTTGTCGATGTAACTGAAAGATATGAACGATCTCGTTCATTATTGAACGAGATAATGTTCATATCTTTCAGTGTGGAGTCACCAGCGATGAACGATGCGCGGCCCCGCGCTCGTTCATCGCTGGTTCCCCGTCGGCTGTGCATGCAGGCCAATATGGACGATCTCGTCCATATTTGCCTGCACTTCAATGGAGCCGGGTGACGGGGGGAGTGAAGAAACTTCACTGCCCCCCCGCCGCTGGGTCGCCCGTCTGCCGTATCGGCGGTCGGGCAACTCGGCGGCATATCGCCATGTCTGTAGGGCCAGTCCGAAAGGTGTTTCACCACAGGTGATGGCAATCATACATTACCAGGAAAGTCCAGGAACAGAGCATTTTCTCCCTCATGGAGAGGGTCAGGTAGGCAAGTATGTTTTACATACATCTTGAAAGAGTGAGTTACTGTACATCTGAAAATAAAATGAGGAGAAAACAAAATGTCATTACCCACAATGCCTTCCCATGACTTCCAACACGAATGTCCGTTGGTGACTAAAAAGAAAACATTCAGTATTACAGAGAGAAATATACCAACATTAACTGCAAAGAAATAAGGCCACTGAGATACTGTATGTCAAATTAAATAAAATTAAAAAAAAGCAAGTCTCAGGACATGTTTAACATCAATCCTAACTACAGATGGCGCATGTTTGTTTTTGACTAGCACTGATCTGACACCAGCTGAGCTGTGGAGGATGCACCAGTCTGTACCTCGTTAAATCTACTACTATAAGCTACCAAATGTGGCTAGAGGTGAACAGTGTGACTGATGCACTATAAGACAGACAGTCCATGTCACTGTTCACTTCATAGCTATGTGATAATCTGTACTTTTTAAAAAGTTTGTAATTTTTACAAAAATCAATTTGCTATAGATATATATTAATTTCTACTAAAGCTAAACATGTTTTGTCCTTTAACAACAATTAAACCTCAAAATCTAAAATACTGTGTTAATATTAATTAAGCAAACAGCGTAATCACATAGAAGTACAATGGTGTCACAATTACAGTGTGCTGGAGTTTTTTTTTATTCCGTATTTAACCAGAAATCACAGTAAGCGCTGGATTCCATTAGCTGCGGTAATTACTGCAGACTTGTAGCAATGCCCGCAGGCTGCACTTACCACAGATTTCTGTGTCGTTCCCCCCCCCCCCACAAGAAACTGGAATTTAAATCAGTGTTACACAGTGTTTTCTTCCCTTAACGCGGTTGCCACAACCATGTAGTCCCGGGAAGTTAACACGGAATCTATTGGTTGACACATACTATCCACAGACTTGCCATGGAAATGTGCTTACAAATGAATACTGTAGCTCTGGGCATTATACTGTAGTCAAAGGTTACAAGCCTGCCAAAATTCACAGACGTGAATTTGTACGTAGTGGATGTGCGAAAAATAGGATTTTAATTACCTACCGGTAAATCCTTTTCTCATAGTCCGTAGAGGATGCTGGGGTCCATTTAGTACCATGGGGTATAGACTCGTCCTTTGGGAGCCACTGGCACTTTAAGAGTTTAATAGTGTGGGCTGGCTCCTCCCTCTATGCACCGCCTAGCAGACTAAGGCTACAAACTGTGCCTGAGGAGACTGACATACTTGGAGAGAAGGAAATACACAGATAGTGGTGAGATTCACACCAGCTCACACATAACAAAAAAGTAAAGCCAAGCTAACCAACTTGGAACGAATCAGCAACAGCTGAACCAACAAACGTAACCAAGCAACAATGCAGGAATACGAAGCACTGGGCGGGCGCCCAGCATCCTCTACAGACTACGAGAAAAGGATTATCCGGTAGGTAATTAAAATACTATTTTCCCTTACATACTAGAGGATGCTGGGGTCCATTTAGTACCATGGGGATGTACCAAATCTCCCAGTACGGGAGGGAGAGTGCTGAGGTTCCTGAAGAACAGATTGACCAAACTTTAGGTACTCAGAGGCCAAAGTATCGAACTTGCAGAACTTCGCAAACGTGATCAACACTGACCAAGTAGCCGCTCGGCAAAGCATAATAGCCGAGACACCCCGGGCAGCCGCCCAGGAAGAACCCACCTTACATGTAGAGTAGTCCTGAACAAATTTTGGACATGCCAAACCTACCTTAGAATAAGCATGCTGGATAGTAAGCCTGATCCAACGAGAAAATTGTCTGCTTTGAAGCAGGACACCCAATCTTGTTTGGATCATAAAGGACAAATAGTGCTTCTGACTTCCTGTGACTAGCAGATCTCTTCACATATATTTTCAAACCCCGCACAACATTCAGGGACTTTGAAGTAATCAAGGTGTCAGTAGCCACTGGCACCACAATAGGTTCGTTGATATGAAAAGCGGACACAAACTTTGGAAGAAATTGCAGATGCGTTTTGTGCAGAACTCCCTTCAAGAATGTGTGAACCTCAGGGAGAGTAGTCAATTGTTTCTGGAAGAAAATGTACAAGGCCGAAATCTGGACCTTGATGGAGCCCAAGTGTAGGCCCATATCCACACCAGCCTGCAGAAAGAGAAGAAAAAGTCCCGGTTGAAACTCCACCATAGGAAACTTCCTGGATTCACACCAAGACACATACTTTTTCCAAATCCAATGGTAATGTTTAGACATTACCCCCTTACTAGCTTGGATCAAAGTAGGAATGACCTTGTTCGGAATGCCCTTCTGAGCTAAAATCTGGCATTCAACCTCCATTCAGTCAAACGTAGCCGCTGTAAGTCTTGATAGGCGAACGGCCCCTGTAGTAGAAGGTCCTTGCGAAGAGGAAGAGGCCTCGGATCCTACAGCAGTAATGCCAGAAGATCCGCGTACCAAGCCCTTCTTGGCCAGTCCGGAGCAAAGAGGATCGCAGGAACTCTTGTTTTTTTTAGTAGTTTGAGCATCCTTGGGATGAGTGGAAGTGGAGGGAACACATACACTGACTGGAACACCCATGGAGTCACCAGGGCGTCCACCGCCACTGCCTGTGGGTCTCGTGACCTGGAACAGTACCTCCGAAGCTTCTTGGAGAGGCGAGAGGCCATCATGTCTATCTGAGGTACACCCCATCGGCTTGTAACCTCTGCAAACACCTCTGGGTGGAGGCCCCATTCTTCTGAGGAAGTCTGTTGAACAGTTGTCCACTAATACAATGAAGATTGCTGACAGCGCCAGCGCGTGCCTTTCTGCCCAGGGGAGGATACTTGTTACCTCCGTCATCGCAGCCCTGCTCTTCGTTCCACCCTGACTGTTTATGTAGGACAAAGCTGTGACGTTGTCCAACTGAACCTGAATATCTCGATCTTGTAGAAGATGCGCCGCTCGTAGAAGGCCATTGTATATGGGCCTTAGTTCCAGAATGTTTATTGGAAGGACAGATTCTTGACTTGACCCCTTTCCTTAGAAGTTTTCCCCTTGGGTGACCGCTCCCCAACCTCTGAGGCTTGCATCCGTGGTTAGAAGAATCTCGAACCTGCGGCCCTCGAGTAGGTGAGAAGTTTGCAGCCACCAGAGGAGTGAAGTTCTGGCTTTCGGCGACAGTCGTATCCGCTGGTGCATGTGAAGATGTGATTCCGACCACTTATCCAGCAGATCCAGCTGGAAGAACCATGCATGGAATCTTCCGTACTATAGAGCCTCGTAGGAGGCTACCATCTTTCCCAGAAGGCGAATGCACTGATGAACCGACACCCGGGGAGGTTTCAAGACATCCCGGACCATTGATTGGATCATCAACGCTTTCTCCACCGGTATAAACACCCGCTGCACTTCCGTGTTGAGTATCATTCCCAGGAAGGGCAGTCTCCTTGTCGGTTCCAAATGTGACTTTGGATGGTTCAAGATCCACCCATGATCCTGGAGTAGTTGAGTTGAGAGTGCAATACTCTGCAACAGCTTCTCCCTGGAAGATGCCTTTATCAGCAGATCGTCCAGATATGGAATTAAGTTAACTCCCTGTTTGCGTAGGAGGAGCATCATCTTCGCCATGACCTTGGTGAACACCCTCGGTGCTGTGGAAAGGCCAAATGGTAACGTCTGGAACTGATAGTGATAGTCCAGTAGTGCAAACCGTAGATAGGCCTGGTGAGGCGGCCAGATCGGAAAGTGAAGGTACGCATCCTTGATATCCAGGGACACTAGGAATTCCTCTTCCTCCAGACCCGAAATCACCGCTCTCAGAGACTTGAATTGGAAAACCCTCAAGTAGGGGTTCAACGACTTCAGGTTCAATATAGGCCTTACCGAACCGTCCGGTTTCGGTACCACAAACAGGTTGGAGCAATAACCCTTTGTTTGTACCAATTTTTGAATGGCTTCCTGTAGGATAGCACTTTCTGTCAGCGAAACTGGTAAGCCTGATTTGAAGAATCTGTGAGGTGGGAGTACTTTAAACTCCAGTCTGTACCCCTGGGTAACAATATCCGTCACCCAGGGGTATAGGCATGATGACGCCCAGACGTGACTGAAATCTTTTAGTCTCGCTCCCACCTGCCCGATCTCCAGGCTGGGAGGTCCACCGTCATGCTGAAGATTTGAAGGAGGCAGAACATGGTTTCTGTTCCTGGGAACCTGTTGGTGCAGGTTTTCTGGATTTTCCCCTACCCCCCCCTAAGGAAGGTGGGGGGAGGTTTGGATTTTTAAAATTTTGCGGTCCGAAAGGACTGCAGTGTAGGCGTAGGATAAGATTTCCTAGCCGGTGCTGCTGCAGAGGGAAGAAAGGTCGACTTACGCGCAGTCGCTGTGGAAATCCACGCATCCAATGCGTCCACAAATAGTGCCTGACCTGTGAAGGGTAGGTTCTTCACACTTTTCCTGGATTCTGCATCCTCTGCATGCCGATACTGCCATGGAAGTAGCCCTCGCATTAAGCAGACCAATGTCCTTCATGGCCTCCACCATGAAACTTGCAGAATCCTGTATGTGACATAAAAACAAGTCAATGTCACTCCTATCCATAATATCTAAGTCCTCTAGTAAAGTTCCTGACCATTTTACTATAGCTTTAGAAATCCACGCACAAGCAATAGTGGGCCTTAAGGCCACGCCTGTAGCCATGTATAGTGATTTGAGCGTAGTCTCAAATATTGCGGTCAGCAGGCTCCTTTAAGGCGGTTGTACCAGTGACCGTTAAAACCACCTTTTTAGACAACCTAGATACAGAAGCATCTACTATAGGTGGGTTTTCCCACTTCCTCCTATCCTCTTCAGGGAAAGGGAAAGAAATGAGAATTCTTTTAGGGATTTGGAATTTTTTCTCTGGGTTTTCCCAGGATTTTTCAAATAAGGATTTTCACTCCTTTGAAGCTGGGAAGGTGAGCGAGGATTTCTTATTTACTGTAAAATAAGATTCCTCTCAAAAACTGCATTTCTTTCTCAGTATGTGAGATCCTATTTGAAATCTGGGATATCATTCCCCTTAAAGAATCTACCCAAGGGGGTTCGGATTCAGAAGGATGAGACAGCATATTGCAGTCCTGAGTAAATGGAATAGACTCCTTAGGAGAAGATAAACACTCTGCAGCACAGGACACAGAGTCCTTAGAGATGGTAATGTGGGATATACAAACTTACACACACACACACAGGAAAATGTCAGTTTCCCCCAGAGTACCTTCAGAGAGTCACAAAGTATAAGAAGCCAGCCACACAGCGCCCCTGGTGCTTGCTGACTACCCTTAATAGGGTAATTTGTACTAGTGTCACACTCCCCCCTGTCTATAACACCCTGGTACCACAGAGGTATGCTGGAGTTATGTGGAGGGCAGCGCTCCCTGTCAGCATTCTTTCCTATGTATCTGCAGGAAGAAAATGGCGCTGGTGAGTGCTGGATCCGCTCTGAGAGGAAGCTCCGCCCCTTGCAATGGCACGCAGTTTCCAGCACTAATTGTTTATACTGGCCTGAGGTGTTTAATGCCAACAGTGGGATTAGCCCCTGTTAGCTGAGTGACCAGTTTAGGGTGAATTGTGCATGCTCAGGACACCCCTCAAAGCGCTTACACAAAGTGTTGCTGAGCTTTCCGGAGCGCAGCCTGTCAGAGCTGCGCTCCCACCCTTGTGCTGCCATACCCGCTACCAGGACGCCAGCGCTGTACTCACCACTCTTCTTTCTTCTGGCTCTGTTAGGGGGTGTCGGCCGTGCTGCGGGAGTGAGCGGTCGCCTCGTGGGCTTGCGATCAGCACCCTCAGGAGCTCAGTGTCCTGTCAGCGGAGATAGAGAACCATTAACTTCAAGAGATTGTTCCTACTTCCCCCCTAAGTCCCACAAAGCAGGGAGGCTGTTGGCAGCAGCCTTCCTGTAACCTAACAAACTCAAAAAATAATAAAACTAGAAAAACTACTAAGAGCTCACCTAGCTGTGACTGGCTCCTCCGGGCACATTTTCTAAACGGAGTCTGGTAGGAGGGGCATAGAGGGAGGAGCCAGCCCACACTATTAAACTCTTAAAGTGCCAGTGGCTCCCAAAGGACCCATCTATACCCCATGGTACTAAATGGACTCCAGCATCCTCTAGGACGTAAGAGAAATATGCTACTGCAGCAACCAGTAGAAACTGTATTGAGATGCCCTCCGGAGTCATCGCAGCTGTCCACAACTACGTACACACATGCAGCATTGGTCCAACACAGGGTTGGCTGGTTTAAACAAAGTGGTTTATAAAAAATTAAAAAAACAACAACTTTGTTTTTGTTATTATGCTGTGACTACTGGCATGGCACTGTGACTTCTTTAAAAAAAAGCCTATTATCTCCTGTAGTGGTGTATGACCTGGATATACCTGCGCCACCAGTAAGAAGGGTAAGGCATTTACATTAGCGTCATTCACCCATTTCCATAAGTGCACTAATTGCGCTGCATAAAAATATAATTTAAAATGTAGAAGCATTAAATCCCTAGAGGCCCGGGGCCTAGTAAGAGTATCTAGCCTCAAAAGAGACTCTTCAACCAAATCAAATTAGGAAGGCTAACAATCTGCTTAAATATTTTTTGAGGGATAAAAACCCCAGGGAGTGCTGTAATACATATAGAAATTTGGGTTGTATAATCATTTTTTTACTAGATTAACTTGTCCAGTCATGGATAACTTAATTTTCACCAGTATGCTACACCAGAACACAAGAACTTCACTTGCGGTGTAATGTTTAATTGTATATATTTTGGGGGACATTATTCACCCACCCTCCTAGGTACCTAAATGAACCCATCCACCTCAACAGGAGGTAGATAAGAGGGTTGTTCGGTCATTCACCTGTAACTGGCAGTATGCAGGATTTGTTCCAATTGATCAATAATCCAGAGTATTTACCACATTAAGCATAGAGTAATGAACAACAAGATGTGCTACTTTATCTCCCCTACACCACATACTTAGTCCTTTAATTTCAGGACTAGCCCTAATCAAGTAGTCCAGGTGCTCTATAACCAGGGTAAAGAGAGTGGGTGAAAGGGAACAACCTTGCAGTGTCCCTCTAAATAAAAGAGAGGAGGAAGAGATGTAAGAATTTACAGAAACCATGGCAACAGGAACAGAATAAAGTAATTTAAACCTTGGACCTATCCCAAAATAGGCCATCGTCTCCCACAAGAATGCCCACTACACAGAATCAAATGCCTTAGTGACATCTGAGACAATAGAAGTAGAGGCGTCCCTATGAGAAACCTGTCAGCCTCAGGGATCACCTCAGGGAAGCAGGAGAGGGAGTGCGGCTGGCAGTCAAGGGACCAGCTCTGTCAACAGCCAGCAAGGAGTGCCGATGTCTCACGTGTCCAGGATGCACTGCAGGCTGTGTAGCCGGGAGACACAAAGGACACGCAGGCTTACCGCATCTTCAGACAACCAGGGGAGCACGATTCCGCCCTGGGGGGGGGGGGGGGGGACAGGATGTCAAATCAGGATAATAGTGCCGGAGAGCGCACTTAAGATTGTGCTACTACATGCCAGTCATTCACCAGAGGAGTGTAACCAAAGTTGCATTCTCTCAAATCACTTGGGGAAGCAGCTGGATCAGTCCAAAACAGTTATGGAAGCATGCTAGATAAAGACCTCCACTGAAGCGTCAGGTGACTCTAAACGAATCCCACGCATCTTGCACTTGATCTGTGTGAACACAAAGAAGTCACAGGGGTCTGGACTGTACAGAGGATGACCAAGCTCCTGGATACGCTCATGGGCTAGAAAATCCACCACTTTCCTGGACTTGTGGGCAGGTGCATTTTCATGCTGGAGAAGCGCATCATGAATGCAAGTTCTAGGACGGAGCCTGGAAATGGCATCCATCACTTGCAACAGGCAATGGATGGCATACCAGTCCCCAGTAATAGTGCATTGCTGCACTCGTACAGTAGCTACATGACCTGTCTTGGCCACAAAAACAGCCACCATCTGTTTGGCCATGCTGCGCTCACATTGGAACTTCTGTGGTGGCAAGGGTCCACTACGCCAACTGTTGTTGGGTCTCGTGGTCGAAACGGTAAATCTAGGATTCATCGCCACTGATGATCTCCCAGACAGCCACCATCAAACATGGCAAGCTTGTTGTGGCACCAAGTCACTAGAGTTTCCTTCTGCCCTCAAGTCAACTGATGGGGCACCCAGCATGTTGAAACCTTGCTCAGTCGTATAGCTTCTGATGAGATGCTTATCTCCTTCTCTAGCTAAGCCAAGGTCACCCTAGCATCCAGCTCAACTATAGCCTGCACTGCAGCAATGTTGTCCTTTTTGATGGGGACACAGGTCACCCGCAATGCTCCTAGTCTTCCAGGAAATGTCTCCCACGCCAAAACTCTGAAAATCAATCAAACACAGTGGTTCAGGATGGTGCTTCCTCCCCAAAAGCAGCTCGCAGTCAGGCAAGACTCTCCTGTTGTCGCTGACTACTTTTGTAGTCGTAGAGATCATGGCTCTCCAGTGACTTCTGTTGAACTCCATAACGAGTTTGTGAAGGAAGTGAACATGAGGACTTCTTTGGTGTGCAGTGCTGCTTACCTATAGCTCTGTGTCTTGACATTTCACAAGAACTTTAATCAGAGATTACAGTTCATAAGCAGACCGTAAGATTGTGTCTACACAACCTATGCACTTCACATCTTATTATATAATCAGTATAAAATGAATAACCATGATCCTTATTAATATACAATAAGTCGTCATAATGATATTAACACAAATAGGTGAAGAAGGGTCTAATAGCTATTTTATTTAAACAAATATGTTAGCACATTTGAAGATATATGAAAAGAGAAAAAATACCTCTGGGCAGTAGTAGTGATTGCATCAATAACCTCCATAATTCTGTGCAAAGCTGAATCTGTTCCAATCGTCATATCAGTACCACAGAAGTCATTGTCAATGGAGCCCACAAGTCCGACAATATTTAAATAAGAATAAGTTGCTGCAAGTTCTTCAGTTATTTTTTCTGTTATAAAGAAAGATTCAAATAACAAGAGTTATGGTCGACTTACCATGGTTAGCTCTGTTTCTCCGAAGTCCACAGTAACCACAGGATTTACAATGGGTTGCAGGTGGCATCAGAGGATCGGGCACTAAACGGTTAAACTATTGCGCTCCCAGCATGCCTCGGTCCAGCCTCCCTATAACCCAACGGCTTGGCCCAGGGAATTCAGGTTGTCACAAAGCCCAAGGTAGCATCAGGATTAGAGAGAGAAGGAAGACCTATTCAGGCTAGAAAAACACACATAGGGGGTAATTCCAAGTTTATCGCAGCAGGAAATTTTTTAGCAGTTGGGCAAAACCATGTGCACTGCAGGGGAGGCAGATATAACATGTGCAGAAAGAGTTAAATTTGGGTGGGTTATTTTATCTCTGTGCAGGGTAAATACTGGCTGCTTTATTTTTACACTGCAAAATTAGATTGCAGATTGAACACACCACACCCAAATCTAACTCTCTCTGCACGTGTTATGTCTGCCTCTCCGGCAGTGCACATGGTTTTGCCCAACTGCTAGAAAAATTCCTGCTGCGATCAACTTGGAATTACCCCCATACTTCCATACCAGAAGGAAGGGATTAGTAAGTGTAGAGATTCTCAAATCAGATGCGTCAGGGTGGGTTCCCTGTGGATACTGTGGACTTCAGAGAAATAGAGTTAACCATGGTAACTCTACCATAACTCGTTTTCTCCTTCAGGGTCCACAGTAGATCCACAGGATTTACAATGGGGTGTCCCAAACAAGCAATTAAGGGAGGGGATGTTCCCAGATTGGACAGGAGAATTATATGGCCAAACACAGCATCCCAAGAGGCCAAGGTATCAAAGGCATAATGTCCGACAAATGTATTTTTGGATGACCATGTGGCTGCCTTGCAGAGTTGCTCAGTTGAGGCACCATGGTTGGCTGCCCATGAAGTTCCTACTGAACAGATAGAATGGGCAGAGACATTATCTATAGGGAGATTGACTTGAGAGTAGGCTTCTGAGGTAGTCATTTAAAGTATTCTAGCCAGAGTATGTTTATTGGCAGGTCATCCTCTCTTGTGGAATCCATATATGACAAAGACAGAGAGTCTGTTCTTCTGATGGCACTGGTACGATCTACATAGATTGTTAGTGCAAAAACTACGTACAATGATGCTGCTCCCACAGAGATATCTGGCAATTGGAAGGCTGGAACTACTATTTCTTCATTAAGATGGAATTTTGAGACCACCTTAGGAAGACATCAAGATCTGGTTCGGAGAACCGCTCTGTCTGGATGGAATACTAGAACTGAAGAGCGACACGACAGTGCCCCTAAATCTGATAATCTTCCAGCGGAAGGAACTGCCAGTAGAAGAGAACATTAGCTATCAACCATTTGAGGTCCACCCGATGCAAGGTTTCAAATGAGGCATCTTGAAGCGCCCCAAGAACCAGTCCTACGTCCCAAGGCACTGTTGGAGGTACAAACGGTGGCTGAATGTAAAGCATTCCCTGGAAAAATGTGCAAACATACTGTAGATTTGTAATTTTCCTTAGGAACCATATGGTTAAGGATGACACTTGTACCTTCAGGGATGTTAGAAGGAGAAGGAACACGAAGATTCTTGAAACCCTGAAGGACCTTGGGTCATATTTTCTGGCAGAGCACCATTCAAAATTAGCATGCCATAATCAGTAATAGATACGAGCGGAGGATGGTTTCCTTGCTTTAAGCATTGTTTGAATTCCCGCTTGTGAAAAGTCTTTCGCTTTTAGGATGGATGTTTCAAGTGCCACCCAAAGACAGCCGATCCAGGTATGCATAGAGACAGGGACCCTGAATCAGTAGACCTGGTCACTGAGGCAGTAGGAACAGAGTGTCCACGGATAGCCTCTGCAGATCAGTGTACCAATTTCATCAGGGCCACACCGGCGCTATTAATATCACGGCGCCCCCTTCCTGTTTGAATTTTCGAATTACCCTGGGCAACAAGGAGATTGGTGGGAAGACATATATATGCCAGATGAAATTTCCATCTCACTGAAAAGGCACCCACAAAAGATTGCCTGGGAATCCCCCATTCTTGACATGTATACTGGTAACTTGTTGTTCTGACGTGAAACAATAAGGTCCACTTCGGGCAGTCCCCATTTGTTTACCAGAATCTAAAAGACTTCTGGGTGCAGGGCCCATTCACATGCATGAATGTCATGCCAGCTGAGGAAGACCGCTTCCCAATTTAGGACTCTGGGTATGAATACTGCAGACATGGCTGGCTGATGAATTTCTGCCAACTTTAACATGCGGCTTACTTCCCTCATTGCCATTCAACTGTGAGTGCCTCCTTGGTGATTGAGGTACACTGCTGCAGTGGCATTCTACGACCGCATCTGAATAGGTTTGCCGTAAAGCACTTCGTTTGCCTGGGTGAGTGCCATATAGATGGCCCAAAGTTCCAGGACATTGATTGGCAGACAACTTTCTTCTTTGGTCTAACACCACTGGAGAGAGTACTGCCATGTTACTGCTCCCCAGGCTCTAAAACTGGCGTCCGTTGTCAGAAGCACTCAGTATGAGATCCAAAAGAGTTAGCATTGGTCTAAGTGGGACGTCTATAGCCACCAGGCTAATGACTGATTTACTTCCAGTGGAAGGGTCATTGTCTGACTTTTTATCGCCTGATGCTGTCCATTCCATCTGGAGAGAATCAGATGTTGAAGAGATCTTGAATGGAACTGGGCATATTCTACCATGTCGAATGCAGAGACCATTGATCCCAGTATCTGCATTGCTGCATGTATGGATACGCTCCAACTGTGTAGCAATCCACGGATTCTCATCTGTATGGTGGATATTTTGTCCAGAGGTAAAAAGATTTTCTGCAGACTGGTATCCAATACAGGCCCTAGGTGCGTCATCCGTTGGGATGAAACTAGGGAGGACTTTGTCCAATTTATGAGCAAGCCATGAGCCTGTAGGCAGGCTATTGTCACTTGAAGATGGCAGTGGAGAGTTTCCTGGGATTGTGCCAGAATTAGCAGTTCGTCTACGTATGAGCAAAATTCTTATCCCGTGACGACGAAGGTGAGCTGCCATCACCACCATAACTTTGGTAAACACCCTTGGAGCTGTGGCAAGCTGTGGCAATCCTCCAGCAACATTTTCAGTTTCAGGCACTACCCTTTGGGTAGTGCCTGAAACTGAAAATGTTGCTGAAGGATTGCGAACATGAGATAGTACTGATGGGAAGGTGCTACTGGTACATGTAGGTAAGCATCTTGAGAGTCCAGGAACACCATTAAATCCCCTGGCTCCATTGCCAGGATAATTGTCCATAATGTTTCCATATGGAATCGAGACACCCAAATATACACTGCTCAAAAAAAATAAAGGGAACACTAAACAACACATGCTAGATCTGAATGAATGAAATATTCTTATTAAATACTTTGTTCTTTACATAGTTGAATGTGTTGACAATAAAATCACACAAAAATTATCAATGGAAATCAAATTTATTAACCCATGGAGGTCTGGATTTGGAGTCACACTCAAAATTAAAGTGGAAAAACACACTACAGGCTGATCCAACTTTGATTTAATGTCCTTAAAACAAGTCAAAATGAGGCTCAGTAGTGTGTGTGGCCTCCACGTGCCTGTATGACCTCCCTACAACGCCTGGGCATGCTGCTGATGAGGTGGAGGATGGTCTCCTGAGGGATCTCCTCCCAGACCTGGACTAGAGCATCCGCCAACTCCTGGACAGTCTGTGGTGCAATGTAGCGTTGGTGGATGGAGCGAGACATGATGTCCCAGATGTGCTCAATTGGATTCAGGTCTGGGGACGGGCGGGCCAGTCCATAGCATCAATGCCTACGTCTTGCAGGAACTGCTGACACACTCCAGCCACATGAGGTCTAGCATTGTCTTGCATTAGGAGGAACCCAGGGCCAACTGCACCAGCATATGGTCTCACAAGGGGTCTGAGGATCTCATCTCGGTACCTAATGGCAGTCAGGCTACCTCTGGCGAGCACATGGAGGGCTGTGCGGCCCCCAAAGAAATGCCACCCCACACTATTACTGACCCACTGCCAAACCGGTCATGCTGGAGGATGTTACAGGCAGCAGAATGTTCTCCTTGGCGTCTCCAGACTCTGTCACGTCTGTCACATGTGCTCCGTGAGTACCTGCTTTCATCTGTGAAGAGCACAGGGCGCCAGTGGCGAATTTGCCAATCTTGGGTGTTCTCTGGCAAATGCCAAACGTCCTGCACGATGGTGGGCTGTAAGCACAACTCCCACCTGTGGACGTCAGGCCCCCATACCACCATCATGGAGTCTGTTTCTAATCGTTTGAGTAGAGACATGCACATTTGTGGCTTGCTGGAGGTAATTTTGCAGGGCTCTGGTAGTGCTCCTCCTGTTCCTCTTTGCACAAAGGCGGAGGTAGCGGTCCTGCTGCTGGGTTGTTGCCCTCCTACGGCCTCCTCCATGTCTCCTGATGTACTGGCCTGCCTCCTGGTAGCGCCTCCATGCTCTGGACACTACGCTGACAAACATAGCAAACCTCGCATTGATGTGCCATCCTGGATGAGCTGCACTATCTGAGCCACTTGTGTGGGTTGTAGACTCCGTCTCATGCTACCACTAGAGTGAAAGCACCGCCAGCTTTCAAAAGTGACCAAAACATCAGCCAGAAAGCATAGAAGCTGAGAAGTGGTCTGTGGTCACCACCTGCAAAACAACTCCTTTATTGGGGGTGTCTTGCTAATTGCCTATAATTTCCACCTGTTGTCTATTCCATTTGCACAACAGCATGTGAAATTGATTGTCAATCAGTATTGCTTCCTAAGTGGACAGTTTGATTTCATAGAAGTGTGATTGACTTGGAGTTACATTGTGTTGTTTTAGTGTTCCCTTTATTTATTTTTGAGCAGTATATTTGTTCAGAGCTTTGAGAATGAGAATGGGCCAATGAGACCCATTTAGCTTCAGAACCAGGAACAGGGTAGAATAGAAACCTAGTCCTCGTTGTGCTGAGGGTACTGGTACGATCACTCCTGATTGTAGCAACTTCTGAATTGCAACTTGTAGAGCCCTGGCCTTCGCTGCCAGTGGTGGCGGGCTGGTACCAAAAAAAACTGTTGAGGGGTCACTTCTTGAAGGAGAAAGTGTACCCATGAGACACCATTTCTTATACCCAGGTATCTCTGGTGGACTGCTGCCAAACCTGTGCAAATTGAAGAAGTCGGCCTCCCACCCTGTAGTCCTCCAGGTGGAGTCCTGTGCCCATCAGGCAGGAGACTTGTCTTCTGGTTTAGTAGTCGGGGGCCTGGTTAACCAAGCCTGTTTGGCCTTAGACTTAACAGTTTTATTTGATTGAGACTGTTTGACATAATCCTTTCCCTTTGCCTAACCTTGGGGCCGAAAGGACTGGAAAGCAGAGAATCTAGGTTATGATGTTGAAGGAAACCCTGCTGATTTAGAGTTTGCTTACGATAACAAAAGGTTGTCTAATTCTGTTCCAAACAGAATATTTCCAACAAAGGGTAGAGATTACAATACCTTTTTGGATTCCATGTCAGCCTTCCATGAACGTAGCCAAACTGCTCTGTGAGCTGCTATCGAGGAAGCTGAAGCTTGAGAAGCTAATATACCCATATCTAGGGCTGCTTCTTCCATACAGACAGCTGCTTGCTTTATACTGTATTAGCTATATGGGATAATTGTTCTCATGTTCCATGAACTGAGCTATCATCCTCCAACGCTTCTACCCAGCCTGCTTAGGCCACCCATGTTGTTGCCATAGCTGGTCTTGTACTGGCCCCTGTTAGGGAAAATACAGTCTTAAGATAGCTATCAATTTTTCTGTCTGTTACATCATTCAAAGATGAAGGCAGAGGTAATGTAGATTTGTGCACCAGCCGTACTATGTGAGCATCTACCTTGGTAGGTTACTTCCCTTTTATACAGCCCCCAAGCGGAAGAGGATAGTAAGAGACCAAATTTTTTTAGTACTTTAACCACTTAACTAACAATTTTTTCTCCCCAAAAAGCGCTCCGAAATTGTTGGGGGTTTTTTTAATGAGTGAATTAGGTGAAGAACATGAATTTAATCTTATCCAAAATGATGAAAACTATATATTTTTTCTATTTCTTTCAAATGTATTTTAAAAATCATTTTTTCTCAAACATCGGAAGATCGGCTGGGAAGATCGGTAACATTGCAACATTACTTTTTACCCTCAAGACAGCTGCCAGGTACACAGGGATCTGGGGGTGGCTTGGGGGGTTGTTTTACACTTTCCCAGTGGCTGCTATTGTCTGCAGCCGCTGGGTGGGAGGTCCTGCCGTGCAATGATCAGCAGCACGGCAACACTGAGGGGATGGTGAGCAGCGGAGGGAAGTTTCTCTTCCCTGCCGCTAACACTGTTTATCTGACTGGTCGCATCCTGTGCGACCAGGTCAGCTAAAACACTTGTTGGTGTGGTCGCATCTGATGCGACCATGCCAGGCAAGTGGTTAAACTTCCTACTGGGTGTTTTCCATATCTCTTGAACAATTTTCATTAAGTGATCTGATTTGGAAATTCAGCCTTTACTGTTTTTGGACATTTAAAGATTGGAGCCTTAGAGTTCCATTGATAATATGAATTTCACTGCACAAATAAACTCAGGTATGTCAGCTATATCCACTGAGGTGCGGAGCTCCTCCTGTTTAGAGACAGGCTCAGAGAGAGAAGATTCGGATTCATCTTCTGAAGTATCCTCGTATTTGAAAACTGTGTGGCTTGTGAAGGAGGCGCCCTGTCTGCCTGTAACATTTGCTGAAAGGCAGTTGGGGTCTGAGCCAAACCTTGGACTTGGACAGCACATTCATCCATGGGGATTGTTGCACGAATGCAAAAGGGTTTTGTGGATAACCCATAACCGGAGAAGTTTAAGACGCATAGTAAAGCCGCTCTAAAAAAAAAAGTATATATAAAATAATAAAAGTTTAAAAAGCTTGTGGCTGTAAAACAGCCACACCGTTTCTACAGTGGTCCGGCTCCTGCCGCACCCAAAAAAAAACAGAATGCCCTGGGCTAGGAGGCGGGGATATAGGGAGGCTGAACCGAGGCATGCTGGGAGCCCAAAAGTTTAACCATTTGGTGCCTGATCCTTTGACGCCACCTGCAACCCATTGTAAATCCTGTGGCTCTACTGTGGACCCGGAAGGAGAAAAATTAGATTAGTCACTGTAAAATACATGCCACTGTAATACTAACTACTGTCAGACTAAGGAAAAAATTATATGGTTAAACTTACAGACGACTAGTTAATAGGATTTTAATTACCTACCGGTAAATCCTTTTCTCGTAGTCCGTAGGGGATATTGGGAATCCATTTAGTACCATGGGGTATAGACAGGTCCACTAGGGGCCTTTGGCACTATAGAAGTTTGATTCTGTGTGTTGGCTCCTTCCTCTATGCCCCTCCTACCAGACTAAGACTAAGAAACTGTGCCCGAGGAGATGGACATACTTTGAGAGAAAGATAAAGGAAAGGAAAGTGGTGAGATTACGAACCAGCACAACCAGAACAAGAGGAAAGCCATGCCAACCAAAAACTTGTAAATAGTAACAGCAACAGCTGAACCAAACAACATTACTTAACCAAATAACAGTGTAGGAAGAACGAAGCACCGGGCGGACGCCCAGTATCCCCTACGGACTACGAGAAAAGGATTTACCGGTAGGTAATTAAAATCCTATTTTCTCTAACGTCTTAGAGGATACTGGGAATCCATTTAGTACCATGGGGAAGTAAAGCTCCCAAACCGGGTGAGAGAGTGCTGAGGTTCCTGCAGAACTGATTGACCAACTGAAGGTCCTCAGAGGCCAAAGTATCGAACTTGTAAAACTTCGCAAACGTGTTCGAACCTGACCAAGTAGCTGCTCTGCAGAGCTGTAAAGCCGAGATAACCCAGGCAGCCGCTCAAGAAGAAGCCACCGATCTAATAGAGTGGGCCGATACAGATTTTGGAACCGGCAAGCCTGCCATGGAATAAGCATGCTGGATAGCGAACCTGTGCCAGTGTGCAATTGACTGCTTTGAAGCAAGACACCCAACCTTATTGGGGTCATAGAGAACGAACAGCGAGTCCGATTTCCTGTGATGAGCTGTTCTCTTTACATACACCTTCAAAGCATTCACAACATCCAAAGACTTTAAAGTCGCAGATGTGTACATAACAACAGGCACCGCAATAGGATGGTTTATGTGAAACACTGACACCACTTTAGGAAGAAATGGTTGATGAGTCGTGAGTTCAGCTCTGTCCTCATAGAAGATTAGGTAGGGGCTCTTGTAAGACAACGCCCCCAATTTCGACACACGTCTTACTGAAGCCAAGGCCAACAGTGTGACGGTCTTCCACTTAAGGTACTTTATGTCAACCTCCTGCAACGGTTCAAACCAGTTCGATTGGAGGAACTGCAGCACCAAATTGAGATCCCAAGGTGCCGTGGGAGGCACAAAGGGAGGTTGGATGTGCAGAACACCTTTCAAGAACATCTGGACCTCAGGGCAGGAAGCCAATTGTTTCTGAAAGAAAATAGATAAGGCCAAAATCTGGACATTTATGGAGCCTAGACATAGGCCCACATCCACTCCTGACTGCAGAAAAAGCAGGAAATGTACCAGAAAAAAAAAAATCGCACCGCAGAATATTGTCTGCTTTCACACCTAGAGACATATTTCTTTCAGATACGGTGGTAATGTTTAGACGTTCTCCCTTCCTGGCTTGGATCATAGTCGGGATAACCTTGTCAGGAATCCCTCTGCTGGCTAGGATCAGCCGTTCAACTTCCATGCCGTGAAACGTAGCCGCGGTAAGTCTTGATAGATGAACAGGCCCTGTTGCAGAAGATCCTCGCGAAGAGGTAGAGGCCACGGTTCTTCAAGCAGCATCTCCAGAAGTACCGCATACCAGGCCCTTCATGGCCAGTCCGAAGCAATGAGGAATGCTCAAACCTTTTCCCTTTTTATTCTTTTTAGAATTCTTGGGATCAGAGGAAGTGGAGGAAACACGTACACCAGCTGGTAGACCAACGGAGTTGTCAGAGCGTCTACCACCACTGCTTTTGGGTTTCTCGATCTGGAACAATACCGCTTGTGCTTCTTGTTGAGTAGAGAGGCCATCATTTCGATCTGTGGATATCCCCACCGACGTGTCATCTACAGGAACACCTCTGGGTCAAGGCCCCACTCCCCTGGGTGCAGGTCGTGACTGCTGAGGAAGTCTGCTTCCCAGTTGTCTACTCTCGGAATGAAGACCGCCGACAACGCCACGGCGAGTTTTTCCACCTAGAGGAGAAGTCTCGGACATTTCAGCTCTGATTTTCGTCCCGCCCTGTCTGTTTATGTACGTTACTGCCATCACGTTGTCTGACTTGAATGGCCTGATTCTGAAGCAGAGATGAGGCCTGCAGAAGGGCGTTCTAGATAGCTCTGAGTTTCAGGATGTTTATATGAAGAACGACTTCCTGACTTGACCATCTTCCCTGAAACTGTACCACCTGGGTGACTGCGCTCCAACCTCTGATGCTTGCGTCCGTTGGTTAGCGGAATCCAATTCTGAATCCAGAACCTCCGACCCTCAACTAAGTGAGAAGTCTGTAGCCACTACAGAAGGGAGATCCTGGCTTTTGGCGACAGACGAATCCTTTGGTGCATGAGAAGATGCGATCCAGACTGTTTGTCCAACAGATCCAGCTGGAAGAGCCTCACATGAAACCCTCCGTACTGAATTGCTTCATAAGAAGCTACCATTTTCCCCAGAAGGCGTATGCAGAGATGCACCGAAATCCTGGTTGGCTTCAGGACAGTCCGAACCATCGACTGGATCACCATTGCTTTTTCCAAGAGAAGGAACACTCTCTGAGACTCTGTGTCCAGTATCTCTCCCAGGAAATGAAGCCCCTGCATTGGTTCTAGGTGAGATTTTGGTAGGTTCAGAATCCACCCGTGATCCAGTAGTAGTCTGGTTGAGAGACCAAAGTTCTCCAACAACTGCTCCCTGGACGGTGCCTTTATCAGAAGATCGTCCAGGTACGGAATTATGTTCACTCCCTGTTTGCAGAGTAGAAACATCATCTCTGCCATCACTCGGTGCCGTGGAGACCAAATGGCAGGGCCTGGAACTGGTAGTGACAGCCCTGCGGTGCAAACCGTAGATAAGTCTGATGAGGCGGCCAGATAGGAATATGAGGGTACGCATCCTTGATATCCAGAGACACTAGTAATTCCCCCTGCTCCAGACCTGAGATTACCGCTCTCAGAGACTCCATCTTGAATTTGAAAACTCCTAAGTACGGGTTCAACGATTTGAGGTTCAGAATTGGTCTTACCAAAACGTCTGGTTTCGGTACTACAAACAAGCTGGAATAGTACCCCTTGTTTTGAAGATGAGGTGAAACTGGAACAATGACCTGGGTCTGTACCAGTTTTTGAATGGCGTCCTGTAAAGTTACATTTGCCTCTTGTGAAACTGGTAAGCCTGATTTGAAGAATCTGTGAGGTGGGAGCTCCTGGAACTTCAGTCTGTAGCCCTGGGAAATAAGATTTATGACCCAGGGATCCTGGCACGATCTTGTCCAGATGTGACTGAAGAAGTTTAGCCGGGCTCCCACCTGCCAGTCTTCCAGGCATCGCGGCCCACCGTCATGCTAAGGATTTGAGGAAGCAGAGCCTAAGCCCTGCTCTTGTGAAACGGCAGTTGCTGGTTTACCTCTGGTGGCGGTAGAAGCTATGAGTTTGCCTCTAAACTTAGCAGTCCGAAAGGACTGTAAATTGGGTCCTGACTAGGCCTTCCTAGCTGGGGGGAGCTGCAGAAGGAAGTTATGTGGACTTACTCGCAGTAGATGTGGCGATCCATTTGTACATTTAATCGCCAAATAAGGCCTCGCCTGTGAAAGGTAGGCCTTCCACTCCTTTCTTGGAGTCCACATCCGCAGTCCACTGGAATCCCCCATAAAGTTCGCAGAGTCCTGTATATGTTGCAGGAGCAAAAATCTCCCCTTGAGGTAAGGTATCTAACCCATCAATCAGGTTACCCGACCATTTAGCAATGGCTCGCATAATCTACCCATATGCTATAGTGGGTCTCTGGGCCACCCCCGCAGTACACTAATAACGCCCCCTGCTATGACCCCCTGGTACCGCTGAAGTAATCTGGAGTCTCTCCGAAGGAGCTGCGTGTCCCTGTCAGTCAGTGTCTGTCAGCTGCAGTAGGGAAAATGGCGCTTGTGAGCTGCTGGATCCGCTCATAGTGAAACCCCACCCCTTCAATGGTGCGTGGTCTTCCCGCTCTTTTTTATACTGGCCGTATGTGTTTATGCATAAAATGGAGACAGACTCCCAAATCCCATGAAGCAGGCAGGCTGGTGCCATCCAGTCCTGTCTGAAAATAACAAACTTAGAAAATAAATGTAGAAAACTCTTCAGGAGACATGACCAGCTCCTCCGGGCACATTTTCTAAACAGAGTCTGGTAGGAGGGGCATAGAGGGAGAAGCCAGCACACACAATCAAACTTCTATGTGCCCATGGCTCCTAGTGGATCAGTCTATACCCCATGGTACTAAATGGATTCCCAGTATTCCCTAGAACATAAGAGAAATAATACTTCCAATAATAACCTTCTAGTCATGAGCCTTCACCAGTAAAGCAGACTATTGTACCATAGAATATTGTACACATATTGTGGCTTTATGCTGGCTGTATAAATGTTTTAAGGGCTCACACATGGAGGGCGAAAGTAAGCACCGCTACAAAATGAAAGGTTTGAAAGGAATTAAGAATAAGGGTAAAAAGTAAAAGTGTGAGAGTTATAAAAATGTGTGAGTTTAGCGCTAAACTCGTACTTGTTTACAACACGCACGTGTAATAAGGGGGCAGATGTATTAAGCCTGGAGAAGTGATAATGCAGTGATAAGTGCAAGGTGATAATATACCAGTCAATCAGCTCCAATATGTAAATTGACAGTTAGGAGCTAACTGGCTGGTGCATTATCACCTTGCACTTATCACTGCTTTATCACTTCTCCAGGCTTAATACATCTGCCCCAGTGTGCAAGAACATGCAAACTCGCATGTTTCTCGCATTCCTGCAACCTGCATGGCCTAAACTCGCATCCAGATGTTTTCCCATAGAAAACATATAATTCGGCCAATATAATAGGATGCGAGTACTAAGCTTGCACAAAATTATAAAAAAAAAAACCTTCTGGCTTTCAAGTTTGACAGAAGTCTTCACAGATCAGTGAGATACGTGCAGGCTTCTGTTTGTAAAAGTTAAGAAATAGTTATAACTCAGAAAACAAAACGAGGTGGAGTACCCCCCAAAAAAGCATTACAACCACAGGCTCTTTAAGCTGGTCCTGTTCTAAAATACAGGAAAAAAAACGTGTGGCGTTCTCTGTATTTTAAGAGCAGTCATGGTACGGCTGTTTCGGTTTATGTTTTAACCCCTTGGATGCCTCCATGTACCGAAGAGGACATGACACAAGGGGTAGTAGAGTATAGGGGGGTTTTTTTTATTACAGCAATCAGGGTTTCTACTGGACAAGTGGATGCGAGCGGCAGAAGTGCCAAGGTGAGTATGTGTGAGATTTAAAGTTTTACCATCAGAGTATGTATGTGTCCTGTTGTTATTTTTATATATTTTTTTTTTTTTTAACACAGGGGCTATAGGTATCAGCGAACCCTTCAATGCACCGCATGCTGGTACTTGACCTTCTCCAAGTATCGGCATGCGAGGGTAGCTTTCTAGGACCTGTAGTCTTCCTGTAAGACAATATTATTTACAAACTTAAACTGAATGCTATCAACTCGGCACCCACAGCCCAGGGGTGCGCCAGGGATAGCCCTGGGCTTCAGCCCAGGCCTTGGGTGCCCTGGAGAGAGGGGACCCCTTTATTGGGGGGGGGGGGGGGGGGGTTAGATTTCCCCAGACATTCCCTGTCTGAGCTGACTATTGGGGGGGCTGAATGCTTCAGCCAGGGGATACCGTCAATTGCGTCCCGACTGTGGCATTACCCCCCACTAACGGAGCTCAGTACTGGTAGTAGAAATACTTTTGTTTGCTGTATAATTATAAATAGGACGAGTCCATGAGCCCAGTGCTGGTTCTTAAAATACATGGGAACCCTACATTTCTTTCCCCTGTATTTTAGAACCAGTACTGGCTCAAAGAGGCCAGGGCTGGTTGTGCATTTGGGGGAACCCCACTTTACATTTTTTCCTGATTTTTACCTCTCTTTTTTTTTTTACTTTTACACACAGAGGCATGCACGGATCTTCGTGATCTGTGCAGGCTTCTATCAAACTCACACCTTGTAATGAAACTAACTATAACATATGAGTTTACCCAAAGAAAAACTTGCATGGACTTCCACCTGTAATAGCCTCGCACACTCTAATCCGCAAGCTATTGCATATTTGAGCTGTGGGCAAACTCGGGCCTAAAAATTGTGCGAGTAGGTGCGAGTTTGATTGCGCAAATAAACTTGCACCCTGTTAGATTTAACCCTAAGTTTGTCAAACTTCTAGGGAAAGCCATTACTTGTGAAAAATGTCCAGTTGGGAGAAAAGCAATGGCATTTCTCATGTACCCCTATTACTGGTAATATTATTATGGAGTCCTTGCTGTTCTTCTGGTGATTGGTGGATAAGTAGTGAGACATTTAGGTTTAAGAGGGTTGGCATCATATACTATGGCAATGGCTACCCAACGTTATTGTAAAGTAAAAATGCCCCAGTTTTATATTAGCACTGTCAATAAATAAATGTGGATAAAACTTACATAAACATTTTAGAAGCATTATTTTACTTTTTATCACAAACCATGTTCTATATCTACAATTATATAATAGTGATCTTAAAATCCTAAACCAAAGAAAGGATGTTCGTTATATGGTACAGGTCTTCAAAATTCAAAGGAATAAGAAGAATACATCAGGAGCAAGCAGTGTTGGTCGGGGGTAACAAGGCCCACTGAGATCATTTATTTTTCCTTACAAATAGTATAATGGGAGCATACAGCAGAGGGAAGGCAGGACATTTTACAGTAAAAGGAAAGAATAAAAGACTGAGCCTACAAATTGGGGGATAAACATAACTACCAATAGACTAGGACTAGTGGAGGGTATAGGGCGAAAGCTGCAAAGCAAGTATGGCTTTGTAGTTTATTTTCCTAAAGCGTTTCTAAACTTACATTTATCAGTAGCATTTTCTTCAGTGAACAGGCAAATACAACACAGTACACATGTACATGGTGGAAAAACAAGCTGCACACATTTTCTAAACAGGATGCAGCCATAATGTCGACATTTACAATAATCGACACACCCATCTAAACTTACCTTCCTTAACCAACTCTTCAAGTAGACATCCCCACTCCTTTCGAAAGATGTTTGCTCCAGTTAAACTGCCATCACCACCAATGACACACAAATTTGTTATACCCTTCTGCACCAGATTAAAGGCTGCAGACAAACGCCCTTCATGAGTCATAAATGCTTTGCACCTGGCACTTCCAATGATAGTGCCACCCTAAAAAAAAAAAAAAAAAATGATAAAAAAAAAAGTGTTTTTGTAGTACTGTAGTACAATATAAATACAGCAATATATTTGCATAATAGCATAATAGTGGTGGCAAACTAATAAAAACATAACTTTGGCAGAAAGATTAAGCATTAGCTGAAATAACGTGTCTCATTAGAAAAGCCTTTAAATGTGAGCATTAAAGAGCATAATAAGAGGCTGGGTACATCTATCCTAAGTACATCTTCCAAAGTACAGGTAAAATGTTAAACATAATTTTGATGTTACACCGATGTTATTAGTTATTTATACCACAGACATCGAATCTACATTTTTACCCTTTTTATATGGCGCCACAAGGGATCTGCAGCGCCCAATTACATAAACAAATAAGCAAAACCGTGACATACAATTGAAGGTAATATAGGAATAAGGAGATTTATGGTAAGAACTTACCTTTGTAAATCTCTTTCTGTGAGGTACACTAGGTTCCACAGGGAATTACATCTGGGTGTAGAGTTGGATCTTGATCCGAGGCACCAACAGGCTAAAAGCTTTGACTGTTCCCAGGATACATAGCGCCGCCTTCTCTATATCACCGCCTCCAGGCACTGGAGCTCAATTTTGTTAACTAGTCCAATGCAGTAGCAGATAAGAGAGATGACACAGTTAGTAGCCACATACACTACATTGTCACAACAGGAGAAGGTAACAGTGGCTAATGCCATACAAACCCAAAGAAGCTAAGTGCGTCAGGGTGGGCGCCCTGTGGAATCCAGTGTACCTCACAGAAAGAGATTTAACAAAGGTAAGTTCTTACCATGAATCTCCTTTTCTGCAGCGGGGTACACCGTGATTCCACAGGGAATTACATCTGGGATGTCCTAAAGCAGTTCCTCATGGGAGGGGACACACTGTAGCGGGCACAAGAACCCGGCGTCCAAAGGAGGCATCCGGGAAAACGGAAGTATCGAAAGCATAGAACCTTATGAAAATGTTCACCAAGGACCATGTAGCCGCCTTGCACAATTGTTCAAGGGTCGCACCATGGCTGGCTGCCCAAGAAAGTCCAACAGACAGAGTAGAATGGGCTTTGATGGTAGCAGGAGCTGGAAGGCCAGCCTGTACATAAGCATGTGCATTCACCATTCTAATCCATCTGGCCACGGTCTGCTTGTTAGCAGGCCAGCCATGTTTGTGAAAACCAAGAACGAAGAGCGAGTCAGATCTCCTAAGCAAAGCCGTTCTCTTCACATAAATACGGAGAGACCGTACCACATCCAAAGACCACTCTTTGGAGGATAAACCTGGAGAGGTAAAGGCAGGAACCACAATCTCTTAGTTAAGGTGGTAAGACAACACCACCTTAGGTAGATAACCAGGGCTAGTTCTAAGAACCGCAAGGTCACGGTGAAAAATCAGAAAGGGTGACCGACAGGACAAGGCACCCAAATCTGAAACCCGTCTAGCAGAGGCAATGGCCAGTAAAAACAAGACCTTAAGAGTAAGCCAATTAAGGTCCACAGACTCAAGAGGTTCAAATGTAGACTCTTGTAAGGCATCCAGAACAACCGACAAATCCCAAGAAGCCACAGGAGGGACAGGGGAGGTTGAATCCGTAAAACACCCTGAGTGAATGTATGATCATCAGGCAGAGTCGCAATTTTTCTCCGAAACCAAGTTCAAGCCCTGTTGCAGGAAAGCCAAACGTTTAGCAGTACCAAACTTGCATGCATCATAATTGTTAGTCGCACACCAGGCGAAGTAAGAATTCCAGACCCTATGATAAATCCGAGCCGAAACCGGTTTACGGTCTGAATGACTGCCTCAAAAAAACCTTTGGCCCTCAGTACTGAAGCTTCAAGAGCCACGCCGTCAAAGCCAGCCGAGCCTAATCCTGGTAGACACAAGGGCCCTGAACGAGGAGGTCTGGGCGCTGCGGAAGTAGAAGAGGACGCTCTATCGCAGTGATGGCTAACCGTGACACTCCAGCTGTTGTTGAACTACACATCCCAGCATACCCTGCATCAGTTTTAGCATGGCCAAATAACAAAACTGTAACAGGGCATGCTGGGATATGTAGTTCAACAACAGCTGGAGTGTCAAGGTTAGCCATCACTGCTCTATCGAGAGAACCCTGCAAGTCTGAGAACCAATGTCTACTGGGCCATGCTGGAGCGATTAGAAGTAGTATTCCTCCTTCGTGATTGAACTTCCTTACTACCCTGGGCAGGAGTGACACCGGAGGAAACACATATGGCAGCCGAAAGTTCCATGGAATTGCCAGCGCATCCACGAACGCTGCTTGAGGATCCCTTGTCCTTGCTCCGAAGACCGGAATCTTGTGATTGTGTCGAGATGCCTTCAGGTCCACATCTGGTAGGCCCCACTTGTCCACTAGAAGTTGAAAGACTTCTGGATGAAGCCTCCATTCTCCGGCGTGTACGTCCTGACGACTGAGGAAGTCCACTTCCCAGTTGAGGACGCCTGGAATGAACACTGGCGATATGGCTGGCAGATGGCGTTTCTCCCATAGAAGAATCTTTGATACTTCCATCATTGCCATGCGACTTCGAGTGATACCTTGATGATTTATGTACGGCACTGTTGTGGCGCTGTCCGACTGTACTTGAACTGGCCTGTTCTGTACTAGAGGCAGGGCCAGATTCAGAGCACTGAACACTGCCCTCAACTCCAGAATGTTTATCGGGAGGAGAGATTCCTCCTTGGTCCACAGACCCTGAAGAGAGTGTTGCTCCAACACCACGTCCTAACCCTGCAGACTGGCATCCGTCGTAAGAAGGACCCAGTTGGAGATCCAGAAGGGACAACCCCTGCTCAGTTGTTGGTCCTGTAGCTACCAGGTCAGTGACAGGCGGACCTCCGGAGTCAAGGAGATCATGCGAGTCCTGATCCAGTGAGGCAGGCCGTCCCACTTGGGGAGGAATAACCTCTGCAGAGGGCGTGAATGAAATTGAGCGTACTCTACCATTTCGAAAGCTGACACCATGAGGCCTAGTACTTGCATCGCCAAGTGTAATGACACACGTGGGCAGGATAGGAAGCATCATATCTTGTCCTGAAGTTTCAGGACCTTTTCCGGAGACAAAAACAACCGCTGGCTGTGGGTGTCCAACAGTGGTCCCAGGTGCACCATGCTCTGTGCAGGGACAAGGGAAGATTTCTTCCAGTTGATGAGCCACCCGTGGGCTTGCAAGAATTGGACAGTCAGTTCCAGATGACGAAGGAGAATCTCTGGAGAGTTCGCCAGGATCAACAAGTCGTCCTGATACGGCAGGATTCTGATACCCTGACGGCGGAGCAGAGCAGTCATGACCTTGGTGAAAATTCTTGGAGCCATGGTCAGACCAAAAGGTAAGGCCTGAAATTGAAAATGGAGGTTGCCAATAGCAAACCGCAGGTATTGCTGATGCGACACTGCAATAAGTATATGTAGGTAAGCATCCTGTATGTCCAGGGATACCATAAAATCCTTGGGCTCCAAAGTCAGAACAATAGAGCGAAGAGTTTTCATACGTAATTCGGAAACTTTCACAAATTTGTTCAAAGACTTGAGGTTGAGAATGGGCCGGGTAGACCCATTCGGTTTTGGAACTAAGAACAGCGCTGAATAGTACCCCCTGCCTCCCTGAGTCAGAGGCACCGGTACTATCACTCCTGTGTCCAGTAGGGATTGTACCACCAAGTGAAGATTTTTGCTCTTACCGGATCCGAAGGGATGTTTGTCAAGCAAAACTGGCGAGGGGAACGTTTCTTGAAAGAAATGGCGTAACCATGACGACTTCTCTTACCCAAGCGTCCGAAGTGATCTGTAACCATACCTGGGCAAACCGTAGAAGTCGGCCTCCCACCCTGGGATCCCCCAGGGGGAGGCCCGCCCTGTCATGCAGTAGGCTTGTCTATTTTGGAAGCAGGCTGACAGGCAGCCTAGGCACGTTTTGGTTTGGGCTTAGTGAATTTGGAAGTGCGAGCCTGTTTCGTTTACGCCTGACCCTTTGCCTTACCTGGAGGTCGAAAGGAACAAAAGGAAGTACTCTTAGCCTTCGGTGCCGACTGAGTAGTACTAGGCAGACATGCAGTCTTAGCAGATGCTTGTTGAGATCTTCCCCAAAAAGTATGCTTCCCTTAAACGGGATCTCCTCCAAGGTCTTTTTAGAGTCCAGATCAACAGACCAGGTCCGCAACCAGAGAATCCTGCGAGCCAAAATGGACATAGTACACGCTTTGGCCGCCAGCACACCAGCATCAGATGGCGCCTCCTGAATATAATGAGAGGCTGTAAAAATATACGAGAGACACTGTCTAGCATTATCAGGAAAATTAGAAGGTAGCTCCGCTTCAACTTCCTGAACCCAGGCCTCAATAGCTTTTGCAGCCCAAGAAGCCGCTATAGTGGGCCTATGCACAGCTCCTGCAAGAGTGTAAATGGACTTCAATCAACCCTCCACACGCTTATCCGTCGGTCCCTTCAACGAGGTGACGGTAGTGACAGACAGAGCAGAAGACACCACCAGATGAGCAACTTGTGAATCCACCGGCGGCGGTGTTTCCCAATTTTTGCTAAACTCTGCAGTGAGGGGATAACGAGCTAGCATCTTTTTAGACAGGGAGAATTTATTTCCTGGATATTACCAGGATTCCTTACGTATAGCAACTAAGTGGTCAGAATGAGGTAAAACTAATTTAGTAACCTTCTGACGATTGAATATGTCTGGTTTCTTAGAGGTAGGTTCTTCGTCATCATCAATCTGAAGAAACAACCTGATAGCCCTGTCAGGAACATCCACTTGTGTCATAGATTCCCAATCAGAAGCATCTGCTTCAGTGTCTGAGGGGTCAGTATATGCGCCATCTTCATCGGATGAAGTATCCGAAACATGTGTGGATTGTGAGGAAGTAATGGCCCGCTTAAATGACCCCTTGGTCCTAGGCGAGCAAGGGTTAGGATTTTGCTTAGTCAAAGACTGATATAATTGTTGTAACTGTGAGGACAGAGTATCTTGTCCATGGCGGATTAACTGCAGGGACAATAGGGGTAATTCCAAGTTGATCGCAGCAGGAAATTTTTTAGCAGTTGGGCAAAACCATGTGCAGTGCAGGGGAGGCAGATATAACATGCAGAGAGAGAGATAGATTTGGGTGTGGTGAGTTCAATCTGCAATCTAAATTGCAGTGTAAAAAAAAGCAGCCAGTATTTACCCTGCACAGAAACAAAATAACCTACCCAAATCTAATTCTCTCTGCAAATGTTATATCTGCCCCCCCTGCACTGCACATGGTTTTGCCCAACTGCTAAAAAACTTCCTGCTGCGATCAACTTGGAATTACCCCCAATATGTGGCTGTAATGGCACAGGAGGTCCCACAGTGAGCGCAAGTCTAGTAACTAGCGTAGTCAGTAAATTAGAGAAAGCAGCCTAAAGGTGGGTCTTAACGTGCCCCCGTTGCTGCAGACTGACTAGGGGGTATAGAACCCCCAGCACCTGAACCCTCCGCTGCAATGTTTTCTTCTGAAAGATCCGTGGCGTCAGCACTGCATGGTGCAGGGTCACCTATGGATTTACCACCCTTTTTTAGCTGACATTATATGAAAGCGTAACCTTAGGGCATAACAGTACAATATAAGCAGACAAAGTACCTGACAAAATTCCCCTGTATAGTGTGACTGCAGAGCAGAGCACAAACAGAAAAATTAAGAGGTATATGGTGACTGAAACACAGAGAAAAATACCAAAATAGTAAATCCTGTGAAACACTATATTATATGAGAACCCTGATGCACTTAGCCCCCTTCAGGGTACAGAATATGAACGTTATGGTAAGAACTTACCGTTGATAACGTGATTTCTCTTATGTCCACAGGTATCCACAGGATAACATTGGGATATTGTCGAGCGACAGCGAAAATGGCACCAACACGGTCACGAGCTTTCTGGCCTCCCAGGATGCATTGGGGCCTCCACTATATAGTCCCGCCCACTGACTCAGTCAGATCAGTTCTTTCCACAGCGATTATAGGCAGGAACATTAGGTAGAGACCTGTACAGGCGATAAGAACACACATGCACACCCTTCCATACAAGAAGGAAGAGGTTTTTAGTGTTTGTCTAGATCCTCAAATCAGATGCGTCCGGGTGGGATCCCTGTGGATACCTGTGGACATAAGAGAAATCACGTTATCAACGGTAAGTTCTTACCATAACGTTCATTTCTCTGGCTGGGTCCACAGGATTATCCACAGGATAACATTGGGATTCCCAAAGCCATTTTAGTGGTGGGGACGCTCCTGATTGCACAGGAGGACCTTTCGCCCGAAGTCTGCGTCATGAGAGGCAAAAGTATCCAAGGCATAATGTCTGATGAATGTGTTTATGGAAGACCATGTGGCTGCCCTACATATCTGTTCTGCTGAAGCACCCTGTTGTGCTGCCCAAGAAGGACCTACCTTACGTGTAGAGTGTGCAGAGACATTAGCCGGAATAGGGAGATCTGCATGAGAATAAGCTTCAGATATTACCATTCGGAGCCATCTCGCCAGCGTCTGTTTCAGACTAGCAGGCCAACCTCTCCTATGGAATCCGTAGAGGATGAAGAGGGAATCTGTTTTCCTGATGGCACTATTACGATCTATGTAGATTTTTAAAGACCGGACCACGTCCAGTGACGCTTCTCCCGCAGATAGTCCCGATACCTGAAAAGCTGGGACTACAATCTCTTCATTCAGGTGAAACTTTGACACCACCTTTGCAAGATAACTAGATCTCGTTCTGAGAACTGCTCTGTCTGGAAAAAAACTTAGGAAAGGAGACTTACATGATAATGCTCCTAAATCTGACACTCTTCTGGCTGACGCCATTGCCAGTAAAAAAAGAACTTTAACCGTTAACCACTTAAGATCCGCTCTCTCAAGTGGTTCAAACAAAGGACCCTGGAGAAATTTAAGAACTAAATTCAAATCCCAGGGAGCTGCAGGAGGAACAAATGGAGGTTGAATATGTACAACTCCTTGGAAAAAAGTACGTACATCCTGTAGGTCAGCAATCTTCTGCTGAAACCATACAGTCAACGCTGAGACTTGCACCCTCAAGGAAGCAACCTTCAACCCCTTATCCAATCCTGCCTGCAGAAAATCCAAAATTCTAGCTACTTTAAAGGCTCTTGGATTGTAATTTTTTCCAGAACACCAATGAATATAGGCTTGCCATATTCTATGATATACACGGGCCGAAGAAGGCTTTCTTGCTCTAAGCATGGTTTGGATTACTTGCTTTGAAAATCCTTTAGCCTCTAAGATAGAGGTTTCAACAGCCACGCCGTCAAAGACAGGCGATCCAGATGACTGACAACAAGGACCCTGCATTAACAGATCTGGACGTTGAGGGAGCAGCATCGGTGCTTCCACGGACATTCTCCACAGATCTGTGTACCAATGCCTTCTTGGCCAAGCTGGAGCCATTAGAATGATTGCTCCTTTTGCCTGTTTTATCTTTCTCACTACTCTGGGTAACAGAGATATTGGAGGGAACAGATATGCCAGCTGAAACCTCCATTCTACTGACAGTGCGTCTACCAGGACTGCTCCTGGGTCCCTTGTTCTTGATCCGTACCTCGGAACTTTGTTGTTTAGACGAGACGCCATAAGGTCTATCTCCGGTAGACCCCATCTGTTCACCAGTGTCTGAAACACTTCTGGGTGTAGTGCCCATTCGGTTTCCTGAATGGTGTGCCGACTGAGAAAATCCGCTTCCCAATTTAGTACACCCGTGACAAATACTGCTGACAATGCTGGGAGATGGAGTTCTGCCCACTTTAGAATGGGAGTTACTTCCTCCATCAGACTCTTGCTGTGAGTCCCTCCTTGATGATTTAGGTATGCTACTGCCGTCGCATTGTCTGAGCGGATCTGGACTGGTCTTCCTTGTAGATTGTCCTTTGCCTGAACTAGGGCCAAGTAAATGGCTCTTATTTCTAACAGATTTATCGGCAGGCGAATTTCCCTTGCGGTCCATTTTCCCTGGAACCATAGGCTTCCGAGTACCGCCCCCCAACCTTGCAGGCTGGCATCTGTCGTCAGGACTTGCCACTCTTTTATCCAAAAGGGTCTCCCCTTGTTTAAATGGTCTGTCTGTAGCCACCATGCTAGAGACCTTTTTACATTTACTGGAATCTTTATCATCTGCTTCTTTATTGTTTGATGATTTCCGTTCCATTTTGTCAAAATGAGATGCTGCAATGGTCTGGAGTGGAATTGCGCATATTCCACCATGTCGAACGTTGATACCATCAGACCCAACAGTCGCATTGCTGCATGGACTGACATTGTCTGGGCTTGCAACGCTTCCTGAGCCATGACCTGCACCTTGACTATTTTCTTCTCTGGTAAGAGAACTCTCTGTAGGTCTGAATCCAATATGGCTCCCAAATGAACCATCCACTGTGATGGATTCAGGGACGACTTCTCCCAATTTATGAGCCACCCGTGTCTCTGTAAACAAACTATCGTCTGTTGGAGATGGCTCAACAGTAAATCTTGCGACTGTGCGAAGATTAATAGGTCGTCTAGGTATGGGAATATCCTTATCCCTTGTTTGCGCAGACAAGCTGCCATAACCACCATGATCTTGGTAAACACCCTGGGTGCTGTAGCTAGCCCGAAGGGCAGAGCTTGGAACTGGAAGTGTTCCTTGAGGATGGCAAACCTGAGGTAACACTGATGTGATAGTGCTATAGGCACATGTAGGTAAGCATCCCGCACATCCAGAGATACCATATAGTCTCCCGGTTCCATAGCCAACATTATGGAGCGTAACGTCTCCATGTGGAACTTCGGGATCCATATGTAATTGTTCAACATCTTCAGATTTAGAATTGGTCGATATGACCCATTTGGTTTCTGGATTAGAAACAGATTAGAGTAATACCCCTGTCCCTTTTGTGATGGAGGTACTGGGACAATCACACCTGACTGCAGTAATTTTTGGACTGCTTCTTGCAGGGCATTGGCCTTCGACTCTATACGAGACGGGCTGGTGCAAAAAAATATTTGAGGAGGCTGCCTCCTGAATGGGAACCCATACCCCTGAGATACTACCTTCTGCACCCAGGCATCTGTTGTTGACTGTTGCTATGTGTGTGCAAATTGCAGGAGTCGGCCCCCAACCCTGGAATCCTCCAGGCGGAGGCCCGTCTCTTCAGGCTGAGGGTTTCTGTTCAGGTTTGGAAGCTGGCTTTTTGCTAGCCCACTGCTTCCTACCCCTTTTAAACTGGGGTTGTTTAGGCTCCTCTTTACCTTTCGCTTTGCTTTGCCAGCGAAATGAGCGAAATTTTAAACCCTTGGACTTAGGGTTGTAGGTAGCCGGAAATCTGACCTTCTTCGATTCAGCCTCTGACTCTAGGATATCCGATAAAGGTTTTCCAAATAATATATTACCCATGAAAGGCAATGCTTCCAATTCCTTCTTGGACTCCGCATCTGCCTTCCAGGTCCGTAGCCAGACTGCTCTGCGAGCGACTACTGCCAGGGCTGAAGCTTTAGAAGCAACAGTGCCTACATCAATGGCTGCTTCTTCTAAATACTGGGCAGATTGTCTTAAACGGCAAAGACGATCCTCTTGCTCCCTAGTAGGAGAGGGGATGTCATTCTCTAGTTCCTCTATCCATTCGCCCATTGCCTTTGCTACCCAGGCCGAAGCCATAGCAGGTCTTGCCACTGCACCCACAAGAGAAAAAATATTTTTCAATAGGCTCTCTACCCTCCTGTCTGTGACATCATTCAAACAGGTAGATGACAGTGGCAAAGCAGATTTGTGCACGAGTTGCAGAACATGTGCATCTACTTTTGGAGGAACTTCTCTCTTCGAACAATCTCCAGCAGGAGATGGATAATAAGAATCCCATCTCCTAGGAATCTTATACTTTTTACCGGGCGCTGCCCAAGACTCATCCATCATTTCCGTCAACTCCTCTGACGCTGGAAATTCAGCTTTCACTGACTTTGTTCGTTTGAATACAGGTGCTTTTGCTTTTAACGCTGTCTTGGCTGGTTCTTCCAGAGAAAGCACAGCCTTTACTGCATTAATGAGTTCAGCTACATCATCTGAACTAAAGCTCTGCGACTGATCATCATACGGAGTTGAATCTATTGTTTCCGCATCATCATCCGATGTATCCTCTTGTGTAGTCTGCCATACAGACGTATCTGTCTTAGTCTTACCTACCCCTTGGTTGCTTGTAGAGGCTACTGGAACCAAACCATAGGAAGGGAGCTGCATGTATGGGTTCATAGTGTAACCTAACCCCTGACGTGGTGCTACTGGAGCTAACCTGTCCGCTATTGAAGACAGAGTCTTTGCGAACATATTCCATGGTGGCTCTACTGGAGGTTGAACTAACTCCTGTTTTTTACTTCGCTGAAAAGCGAAACAGTTTGCACACAAACCCTCATAAGTGACCAATTGAATCATATCAATTACCCCTGACTTACAAGATAAGCATGTTAGGGCTATGGGAGTGCTTGACAAATTCTCCTCATCACTTTTGCCGCTCACAGACATTTTTTCTGATATTGACTACACAATTTTGTAACTGAACCACACCCTATAATCAGTATATAGAGGTGAGATCAATCTGACCACAGTGCACCTGATTTGAGGGTCAGAACAGGACTGACATTACACAGAAAAGTCAGCACACATACTAGCAGTCAGTCACATGTTAAAGCATTAGACATTGTCATATGAGAATACAACCTCCATAATAACTTATACATAAGTAGGAAATTTGTACTTCTGTTTAACTGGTTCTTTTTCAACATAACATGCAGAAAACACAGTAATACACAGGTCTCATATGCAATAGGTACTAAAAATTAACAGTGCACACTAAGAAGTAGAAGGAATTTTTAGTACTGTATACCCTGCCTCCAGGGAGCGGGATACAGGGAGACTCACCGCACTTCCATATCCAAGCAAAGATGCTCGAAAGACGCTGAGTGGATTCAGACGCTACTGGTGTACACTGCCGCTCTTGGTAACTGATAACGGACACGGACGCTGAGCGACTCCACGTGCATGCAGACACTAAAGGCCTGCGACTCGGTCTGGGCGGGTTTATATCCAGTGTACACAACCGCAGCGTCTAAGCTGCGACCGAGTACCCTCGTGGTAGCGTCTGAGCCGGAAGTGAGGTCATTCAGTTCATGAAACGAGAGACCCGCGGGAACTGGCCATGAACTCGGAGGAGGGACGGCCAGGAGAGCGTCTGAAACCCCCTGTTGACTTAAACTCCCAGGATCGCGGCCTCACCTAGTCCTGGCGCCTATGATCCCCGGAGCGTAGCGCTGTCACACTCGAGATGTTCGGCGCATCAACACGCTGTTTGTAGTCTCCACCAAATCAGCGTAGCTGTGTCCTGACCCCTCTAGTAAGAGGAAGTCCATATACTCACTGTCTCCCCATGCTCCGGCCACAGCCTGGTAACGTCTGCTGGACCTGCTAGAACATCCGACACAGACGCCCGTCGAGACAGCACTGTACCGCGAAGGTAAGCGTTGTTGCGACCCGGTGGGGAGTTGTTGGAGCGACTCTTTCTAATACACGTTTAAGACGCTGTTAAGAGAAGTCGCTCAAACCAAAACAGTAAGTCTATAAAAATAAAGTAATGAAAACTTTAGGCTGCTTTCACAGCAGCCCTGTGACCATGCGGCTTCCTGCCGCACCAAGCAAAAAACTGATCTGACCGAGTCAGTGGGCGGGACTATATAGTGGAGGCCCCAATGCATCCTGGGAGGCCAGAAAGCTCGTGACCGTGTTGGTGCCATTTTCGCTGTCGCTCGACAATATCCCAATGTTATCCTGTGGATAATCCTGTGGACCCAGCCAGAGAAATAGGGATAGCAATACAGTATGTGTGAGATACAAGGAGTATAGACCACACAGCAGCTATTGGCACACACACAGTCACATGTACAATGCAGAAATTATTACAAACAACAATAAAACTGCACTGGACTAGCAATACTAAGTAACTGTACTACTAAGTAAAGCTATGTATGAATATAGATATAACAATGAACAGTAAAGACTTGATGAATATCACAGAATACTTGTACTAAATATCCCTGTATCTTAACTAACACTGTCTAAATGACATGTAGAATACTTAAGTGTTCTGTAAATGCACAGCGCTGATGATGCAGGCGGCTTTACAGAGGAGGCATTGCCCAGCAGTCCCAGAGTCAGCGCATCTGTGTGTGTAATGGCGTCCAAACGCTGACAGGGAGTGAGGGAGAGAGAGATGCAGCTCCGGGGCGGGAACATTTGCTGTAAATGGCGCTTGTGGCTGGGGGAGGGGCTACAGGTCAGAGCCTTATCCCCTTGCTGGACTTCACCGCCGGGTACTGTGTGCCTATGTTAAACGGATTATATCTTAATCCGACCTCTGCCTGTGCCCTGGTGGTCTAGTGGAGTCCCTGTACGGCCACAGTGTCCACGCCAGCGCGCTGTCCGCCTCCCATAGACCGCACCGGATTGCGATTTCAGCGGTTCCCGCCTGGGGGACCCTCTTACCTCCTCCCTAGATGTGCGGCCATGCGATCCAGGAGAGCGGCGGCAAGTGTGTGTGCCCTTGAAGTGACCGGAGCCCTCCGCTGTAAGTACACAGCATACAGGGCGCGGGAGTATACAGCGCCACTGGGGAAGGTGAGGGAGCTGCAGCACGATGTGTCAGTATGACATATAGTACTCCTAAGTGCATGTGCTGCAGCTAGGGAAGCCAATCCCGGGCCATTTTTTCAATCCCGGGTATCGGGATTGAAAAATGGCCAATCCCGGGATTCCCGGGATTGGCTTTTAGTTATGTGGCCGCCCCCTCAACCCACCCAACCCGCCCGCCCGCCCGCCCCGCACACATTACTCACCATATACCGGGGGCGGGTGGGTGGGGAACAACCTCTAATATCTCCTGGCAGCTCCCTGCAGCAGCTGACTGTGCAGCGTGACCTCTCTACGCTGGGGAGCCGGAAGAAGGAAGCCGGGCAGCGTCTGAGCATCCTGTGGACTCTCAACGCTGATCCCTCAATCCCCGGGATTGGAGCTTCCAATCCCAGGATTGAATCCCGGCCATTTTTGCCCCTAAATCCCACCGATCCCAATCCCGGGATTGGCCACCATAGCTGCGGCCCTTGAAGTCTTTTTTTCTTCAATAAAAGCTTTTTCCCCTGTTGGCTGCCTGCACTGAGGAGGCAACGCTATGCATCCTGGGAACAGTCAAAGCTTTTAGCCTGTTGGTGCCTCGGATCAAGATCCAACTCTACACCCAGATGTAATTCCCTGTGGAATCACAGTGTACCCCACTGCAGAAAGTACAAGGTACATAAACATAGTTGTATCAGCAGAAGGCACTGTTGATTTGGTGCTGTCAAAAATGGTTTAAGTAAGAGAAGGAAAAGCACATGAGGGGAGGGGCAGACAGTGAGCGTGGAACAGAGGGTTAGGATGAGATTTGGCTGGGTTTGGGGAAGAAGTGGGTCTTGAGAGCCCGTTTGAAGATTTGTAGAGATGTGGAGAGTCTGAGGTGGAGAGGTAGAAAATTCCAGAGAAAAAGAGCAGCACGTGTAAAAATAAGAATTTACTTACCGATAATTCTATTTCTCGGAGTCCGTAGAGGATGCTGGGGTTCCTGAAAGGACCATGGGGAATAGCGACTCCGCAGGAGACAGGGCACAAAAAGTAAAGCTTTACGATCAGGTGGTGTGTACTGGCTCCTCCCCCTATGACCCTCCTCCAAGCCTCAGTTAGGTACTGTGCCCGGACGAGCGTACACAATAAGGAAGGATTTATGAATCCCGGGTAAGACTCATACCAGCCACACCAATCACACCGTACAACCTGTGATCTAAACCCAGTTAACAGTATGATAACAGCGGAGCCTCTGAAAAGATGGCTCACAACAATAATAACCCGATTTTTGTAACTATGTACAAGTAATGCAGATAATCCGCACTTGGGATGGGCGCCCAGCATCCACTACGGACTCCGAGAAATAGAATTATCGGTAAGTAAATTCTTATTTTCTCTATCGTCCTAGTGGATGCTGGGGTTCCTGAAAGGACCATGGGGATTATACCAAAGCTCCCAAACGGGCGGGAGAGTGCGGATGACTCTGCAGCACCGAATGAGAGAACTCCAGGTCCTCCTTAGCCAGGGTATCAAATTTGTAGAATTTTACAAACGTGTTCTCCCCCGACCACGTAGCCGCTCGGCAGAGTTGTAATGCCGAGACCCCTCGGGCAGCCGCCCAAGAAGAACCCACCTTCCTTGTGGAGTGGGCTTTTACCGATTTTGGCTGTGGCAGGCCTGCCACAGAATGTGCAAGCTGAATCGTACTACAAATCCAGCGAGCAATAGTCTGCTTAGACGCAGGAGCGCCCAACTTGTTGGGAGCATATAGTATAAACAGCGAGTCAGATTTCCTGACTCCAGCTGTCCTTGAAATGTATATTTTTAAAGCTCTGTCAACGTCCAACAACTTGGAGTCCTCCAAGTCGCTTGTAGCCGCAGGCACTACAATAGGTTGGTTCAGATGAAATGCTGACACCACCTTAGGGAGAAAATGCGGACGAGTCCGCAGTTCTGCCCTGTCCGAATGGAAAATCAGATATGGGCTTTTGTAAGATAAAGCTGCCAGTTCTGACACTCTCCTGGCCGAAGCCAGGGCTAGTAGCATGGTCACTTTCCATGTGAGATACTTCAAATCCACAGTTTTTAGTGGTTCAAACCAATGAGATTTGAGAAAGTCCAAAACAACATTGAGATCCCACGGTGCCACTGGAGGCACCACAGGGGGCTGTATATGCAGCACTCCCTTAACAAAAGTCTGGACTTCAGGAACTGAAGCCAATTCTTTTTGGAAGAAAATCGACAGGGCCGAAATTTGAACCTTAATAGATCCCAATTTGAGACCCATAGACAATCCTGATTGCAGGAAATGTAGGAATCGACCCAGTTGAAATTCCTCCGTCGGAGCACTCCGATCCTCGCACCACGCAACATATTTTCGCCAAATGCGGTGATAATGTTGCGCGGTTACTTCCTTCCTTGCTTTAATCAAAGTAGGAATGACTTCTTCCGGCATGCCTTTTTCCTTTAGGATCCGGCGTTCAACCGCCATGCCGTCAAACGCAGCCGCGGTAAGTCTTGAAACAGACAGGGACCCTGCTGAAGCAAGTCCCTTCTCAGAGGTAGAGGCCACGGATCTTCCGTGATCATCTCTTGAAGTTCCGGGTACCAAGTCCTTCTTGGCCAATCCGGAACCACTAGTATCGTTCTTACGCCTCTTTGCCGTATAATTCTCAATACTTTTGGTATGAGAGGCAGAGGAGGAAACACATACACCGACTGGTACACCCAAGGCGTTACCAGCGCGTCCACAGCTATTGCCTGCGGATCTCTTGACCTGGCGCAATACCTGTCCAGTTTTTTGTTGAGGCGAGACGCCATCATGTCCACCATTGGTCTTTCCCAACGGGTTACCAGCATGTGGAAAACTTCTGGATGAAGTCCCCACTCTCCCGGGTGAAGGTCGTGTCTGCTGAGGAAGTCTGCTTCCCAGTTGTCCACTCCCGGGATGAACACTGCTGACAGTGCTATCACATGATTCTCTGCCCAGCGAAGAATCCTTGCAGCTTCTGCCATTGCACTCCTGCTTCTTGTGCCGCCCTGTCTGTTCACATGGGCGACTGCCGTGATGTTGTCCGACTGGATCAACACCGGTTTTCCTTGAAGCAGAGGTTCTGCCTGGCTTAGAGCATTGTAGATTACTCTTAGTTCCAGAATGTTTATGTGAAGAGATGTTTCCAGGCTCGACCACACGCCCTGGAAGTTTCTTCCTTGTGTGACTGCTCCCCAGCCTCTCAGGCTGGCGTCCGTGGTCACCAGGATCCAATCCTGTATGCCGAATCTGCGGCCCTCCAATAGATGAGCACTCTGCAACCACCACAGAAGAGATACCCTTGTCCTTGGAGACAGGGTTATCCGCTGGTGCATCTGAAGATGCGACCCTGACCATTTGTCCAACAGATCCCTCTGGAAAATTCTTGCGTGGAATCTGCCGAATGGAATTGCTTCGTAAGAAGCCACCATTTTTCCCAGGACTCTTGTGCATTGATGTACAGACACCTTTCCTGGTTTTAGGAGGTTCCTGACAAGCTCGGATAACTCCTTGGCTTTTTCCTCCGGGAGAAAAACCTTTTTCTGAACCGTGTCCAGAATCATCCCTAGGAACAGCAGACGTGTTGTCGGAATTAACTGGGATTTTGGAATATTCAGAATCCACCCGTGCTGTTTTAGCACTTCTTGAGACAGTGCTAATCCCATCTCTAGCTGTTCTCTGGACCTTGCCCTTATTAGGAGATCGTCCAAGTATGGGATAATTAATACGCCTTTTCTTCGAAGAAGAATCATCATCTCGGCCATTACCTTGGTAAAGACCCGAGGTGCCGTGGACAATCCGAACGGCAGCGTCTGAAACTGATAGTGACAGTTCTGTACGACGAACCTGAGGTACCCCTGGTGTGAGGGGTAAATTGGAACGTGGAGATACGCATCCTTGATGTCCAAGGATACCATAAAGTCCCCTTCTTCCAGGTTCGCTATCACTGCTCTGAGTGACTCCATCTTGAACTTGAACTTCTTTATGTACAGGTTCAAGGATTTCAGATTTAGAATAGGTCTTACCGAGCCATCTGGCTTCGGTACCACAAATAGAGTGGAATAATACCCCTTTCCTTGTTGTAAAAGGGGTACCTTGACTATCACCTGCTGAGAGTACAGCTTGTGAATGGCTTCCAAGACCGTCACCCTGTCGGAGGGGGACGTTGGTAAAGCAGACTTCAGGAAACGGCGAGGTGGATCCGTCTCTAGTTCCAACCTGTACCCCTGAGATATTATCTGCAGGATCCAGGGATCTACCTGCGAGTGAGCCCACTGCGCGCTGAAATTCTTGAGACGACCCCCCACCGCCCCCGAGTCCGCTTGAGAAGCCCCAGCGTCATGCTGAGGCTTTTGTAGAAGCGGGGGAGGGCTTCTGTTCCTGGGAAGGAGCTGGCTGTTGCTGTCTCTTCCCCCTTCCTCTGCCTCGTGGCAGATATGAATATCCCTTTGCTCTCTTGTTTTTAAAGGAACGAAAGGGCTGCGGTTGAAAAGTCGGTGTCTTTTTCTGTTGGGGAGTGACTTGAGGTAAAAAGGTGGATTTCCCGGCTGTAGCCGTGGCCACCAAATCCGATAGACCGACACCAAATAACTCCTCCCCTTTATACGGCAATACTTCCATATGCCGTTTTGAGTCCGCATCGCCTGACCACTGTCGCGTCCATAAACTTCTTCTGGCCGAAATGGACATAGCACTTACCCGTGATGCCAGTGTGCAGATATCCCTCTGTGCATCACGCATATAAAGAAATGCATCCTTTATTTGCTCTAAAGACAGTAAAACATTGTCCCTATCCAGGGTATCAATATTTTCAATCAGGGACTCTGACCAAGCTACCCCAGCACTGCACATCCAGGCTGTCGCTATAGCTGGTCGTAGTATAACACCTGTATGTGTGTATATACTTTTTTGGATATTTTCCATCCTCCTATCTGCTGGATCTTTAAGTGCGGCCGTCTCAGGAGAGGGTAACGCCACTTGTTTTGATAAGCGTGTGAGCGCCTTGTCCACCCTAGGAGGTGTTTCCCAGCGCGCCCTAACCTCTGGCGGGAAAGGGTATAAAGCCAATAACTTCTTTGAAATTAGCATTTTTTTTATCGGGGGCAACCCACGCTTCATCACACACCTCATTTAATTAATCTGATTCAGGAAAAACTATAGGTAGTTTTTTCACACCCCACATGATACCCTGTTTTGTGGTACCTGTAGTATCAGCAATATGTAACGCCTCCTTCATTGCCAAAATCATATAACGTGTGGCCCTACTAGAAAATACGGTTGATTCGTCACCGTCGCCACTGGAATCAGTGCCTGTGTCTGGGTCTGTGTCGACCGACTGAGGCAAAGGGCGTTTTACAGCCCCTGACGGTGTTTGAGGCGCCTGGACAGGCACTAATTGATTGTCCGGCCGTCTCATGTCGTCAAACGACTGCTTTAGCGTGTTGACACTATCCCGTAATTCCATAAATAAAGGCATTCATTCTGGTGTCGACCCCCTAGGAGGTGACATCCCCATATTTGGCAATTGCTCCGCCTCCACACCAATATCGTCCTCATACATGTCGACACACACGTACCGACACACAGCAGACACACAGGGAATGCTCTTAACGAAGACAGGACCCCACTAGCCCTTTGGGGAGACAGAGGGAGAGTTTGCCAGCACACACCAAAAGCGCTATATATGACAGGGATAGCCTTATAATAAGTGCTCCCTGTATAGCTGCTTTAATAATATAGTTTTGCCACAATTTTGCCCCCCCCTCTCTTGTTTTACCCTGTTTCTGTAGTGCAGTGCAGGGGAGAGCCTGGGAGCCTTCCTGACCAGCGGAGCTGTGTGAGGAAAATGGCGCTGTGTGCTGAGGAGATAGGCCCCGCCCCTTTTTCGGTGGGCTCGTCTCCCGCTCTTTAGTGGATTCTGGCAGGGGTTAAATATCTCCATATAGCCCCCGGAGGCTATATGTGAGGTATTTTTAGCCAAAAAAGGTTTTCATTTGCCTCCCAGGGCGCCCCCCTCCCAGCGCCCTGCACCCTCAGTGACTGCCGTGTGAAGTGTGCTGAGGGGAAAATGGCGCACAGCTGCAGTGCTGTGCGCTACCTTAAGAAGACTGAGGAGTCTTCTGCCGCCGATTCTGGACCTCTTCTCGTTTCAGCATCTGCAAGGGGGCCGGCGGCGAGGCTCCGGTGACCATCCAGGCTGTACCTGTGATCGTCCCTCTGGAGCTAATGTCCAGTAGCCAAGAAGCCAATCCATCCTGCACGCAGGTGAGTTCACTTCTTCTCCCCTAAGTCCCTCGTTGCAGTGATCCTGTTGCCAGCAGGACTCACTGTAAAATAAAAAACCTAAGCTAAACTTTTCTAAGCAGCTCTTTAGGAGAGCCACCTAGATTGCACCCTTCTCGGCCGGGCACAAAAATCTAACTGAGGCTTGGAGGAGGGTCATAGGGGGAGGAGCCAGTACACACCACCTGATCGTAAAGCTTTACTTTTTGTGCCCTGTCTCCAGCGGAGTCGCTATTCCCCATGGTCCTTTCAGGAACCCCAGCATCCACTAGGACGATAGAGAAATCTTGGATGTAGGAGTGGGAGGAAGTAATCAGTAGGCAGGAGAGGCTGTATGCATTAGCGGAGCAAAGAGGACGGGTGGGAGTGTAAAGGGAGATAAGGTCAATGGGAGAGGAGTGTGAGAAGCTTGAATTGGATTCTGAAGGGGAAGGGAAGGGAAGTCAGTGAAGGGCTTGTAGGAGAGGGGAGGTGGATGTAGTGTGTTTGGTGATGAAGATGAGTCGGGCTGCAGCACTGAGGATATATTGGAGTGGACAGAGGCATTTGTCAGGGATGCCAGATAGGAAGAGATTACAGTAGTCTAGCCTGGATTTGACTAGTGAATGGTTAAGGGTCTTAGCAGCATCCTGGGTGAGAAAGGGTCTGATCCTTGAAATATTTTTGAGATGAAAATGACAGGTTTGTGAGAGGTGATGGATGTGTGGTTTGAAGGAGAGCGAGGATTTGAGGATTACTACAAGACAGCGCACTTGAGGGCTAGATGAGACAGTAGTGCCAACAATAGATAATTACATTGTAGGAGGGGAGGTTGTGCGGGAGTGTAGGAAGATGATCAGCTCAGTCTTAGGTTAAGTTTTAAGAAAGTACTGGGACATCCAAGAAGAGATAGCAGAGAGACAGTTGGAGATATGAGTGAGGAGAGCGGGGGAGAGGTCCGGGGAGGAAAGGGAGATATGAGTGTCATCAGCATAGAGATGATATTGGAAGTCAAAAGAGCCAATGAGTTCACCCAAAAGAGGACGTATAGATGGAGAATAGGAGAGGACCAAGAACAGAACCTTGAGGGACACCTACAGTTAGTGGAAGTGGGGGGATACAGAGAAGGAACGGTCAGAGAGGTAGGCAGACCAATTCAAACTTCTAACAATCACTTACAAAGTACTCACCCATTTCACTCCCATTTACATCTCAGACCTTATTTGCCTTTACACTCTTGCCCGTCCTCTTCACTCCATAATACATGCCGCCTCTCATGCCTCCTGATTACTTCCTCCCACTCCTACCTGCAAGATTTTGCAGTTGCTGCTACCTATTGCTGGAATTCTCTCTCTCTCCCAGTCAGACTATCCACAAAACTTCAGATTACCTCTCAAGACCCACTTCTTCATCAAACCCAGCCAAATCTCATTCTAACCCTCTGTTCCAAGCTCACTGTCTACAAAATCTGTGTCACCCTTGTCTGTCTGCCCCTCCCCTTTAGAATGTAAGCTCTCACAAGCACGTCCCCCTCCCCTCATGTGCTTTTACTTCTCTTACTTAGACTATTTTCTACTCCATATGCCCTACAACGGCACCTAACCTCAGTTTCTGCCACCCTGATGCTTATTTCAGTGTCAGGTCCGCTGCAATGTTTAAATACCATGTACTTATCCTACATTGTATTTTACTGTAAGTCACTGTTTTTCTTGCTTTGCTCATTTGTTTATGTACTTTGTTAGGTGCTGCAGAATCCTTGTGGCGCCATATAATGATATAAATAATAAAAATAAGCCAATAATTTTTACTGAAATAAAGCCTACACTTGCATTGGACATCAGCTATATGAGAAATGAACCTTACAGATGTCTCTTAATGTATCCTGTAGTGTAGAATATACTGTTGAAACAGCTCTAGTTCAGTTTATTTCAACGATATCTGAATGGAAAATATATTTGCACATGCAAGCACAATTAGCCATAAACGGAAAGTGCTGTAAGCAGGGGCGGATCCAGAACAAAATTACAGGGGGGGGCACCCTGACAGTGGTGGTCACCCTCGGCACACATGCTCCTGGAAGAGTGGGCATGGCCTCACAACAAGGGCATGGCCTAAAAGGGAATGCTATATCCACATGACAGGGTGATGCCTTGGAGAGGCAGAGGGTGATGGGAAAAGATAGTGGGAGAAGAAGAGCCAGTGGGTGACAGGGAGAGGAAGTGGGTGATACCATGTGGAGGCAGTAAGTGACGTAGAGGAAAACATGGAGAGGCAGTGTGTGACAGGGAGAGGATGACAGGAGAAAGTGGGAGATGGCGAGAGTGAGTGGGAGACAGTGGGTGACAGAGAAATATGATGGGGAGAAGCAGTGGGTGACAGAGAGCAGAGGGTGATGTCTTGGAGAGGCAGAGGATAACAGCAGAGAGGGTGATAGGTAAATAGAGACGCAGGGTAGAGGATGAGGCAGTGGGTGACACGGAGAGGGAGAGAGAGACACAGACATGGAGAGAGAGACAGCGAGTCTGTTTGGTAAACTTTAGAAGACATTAGACAGTGGTCCTGGTTTGCACGGCCACTCAGAGTTGTTACCCAGACTATGCTTGATCTGCTGAAGGTGGAAAGAAATAGGGAGATCCTAGTAGACAGTGGCCTGAGTAGTGAGGTCATAGCAGGGACCTGATTTTTGACTATCACATTTATGAACAGGTCGCTTTTACATAGAGCTTAACATCTATTTACCTAAACAGTAGAGGAACCGGTTTCCACTTTGCATCAGCAACCAGCACTGTGATAAATGTTTAACTTTAAGCATTCATAGCGGGAAACAGAGACAAACATGGGGCGGGGTGCATTACAAGGAAAATGTGTCCAAAAGAAAAAAACTGTTTTCGAGCTTTGGCCGCATTTACCATATGTAATAAGCCCTGGATGCTCCGTGCAGACATATAGGGGGGCAGAGAGAGACTGGGAGGGAGGGAGGAGAGAGAGAGAGAGAGAGAGAGAGAGAGAGAGAGAGAGAGAGAGAGAGAGAGAGAGAGAGAGAGAGAGAGAAAGAAAGAGGGGGAGAGAGAGATAAGAGGAGGGAGACAATGAGAGAGACAGAGAGACAGGCAGGGAGAGAGAGAGAGAGAGACATGGAGAGGGAAAGAGAGACAGGCAGGGAGATTAAAGAGAAACATGGAGAGGGAGGGAGAGACAGCGAGAAATAGATAGAGTTAATGTGAGTGTGCAAGGGAGCGGTGTCCCTATTCCCCAATGGCAGCGAGTCCTTCTGTGTGTCCCCGCTCTCCACTGTAAAGACGGGAGTTCTCGGGCTAGACTGCCCATGCTGGTGCTGCAGTTCCTAGAGCTGGATTAAGGAGGAGACACAGGATGTCAGTAACCCGGGTTTCCTTTTTTCAGCAAGCCGCCAGCCGGAGCACAGCACACCGCTGTACTATCCTAACTTGTGTGTGTCTGTTACACACCAGCATGATCCCATGGTCTCCTATTACCAAAGCTGCGCCAGACTTCCAGGTCTCACTTCAAAGAGGTGGTCTTATTAGTGTAGTTGCAGTGGAATAAAATGAAAATTCTCATAAACAACAAGGGGGACACGTTTTACTACATAGTTTTACTACACTTACCAACTGGATTATATTAGACACACTTAGCCAGTTCGCTGGTTTAATACAATCTCCACCTTCAACCAAGCCTTCATAGCCCTTCAGTGAAAAGAAAAGAGAGAAAAAAATATATATCTATTACACCTATGGAACAAAGAAATATATTAATGAAGTAGTGACTTCCAAAATAAGCCTTCAATCCTTTGCCAAAAAGCATGTGTAAAAAAAGGTTCCACCTTACATATATATATATATATATATATATATATATATATATATATATATATCCTACTTAAAATCTCATGCTCAAACATAAGATAATAAGGCAAAACCAAGCTGTTTTTGTCTGAAAACAAACTGCACGAAGAGCTTTAAATCTAACGACTATCTTGCCAAATCGTGTCAGGACCAGCAAATCGGAGCCTATTACATTTTAGGCCTATGGGGGGTTTAAAAGGTTTGTTAACAAACCAAAAAAGTTAGCAATTGGGCAAAACCATGTTGCACTGAGGTGGGGCAGATGTAACGTGCAGAGATAATAGGATTTTAATTACCTACCTGTAAATACTTTTCTCGTAATCTGTAGGGGACAATGGGAATCTGTTTAGTACCATGAGGTATAGAAGTGTCCACTAGGAGCAATGGGCACTATGGAAGTTTGATTAGGTGTGCTGGCTCCTCTATGCTCCTCCTACCAGACTCAGGCTAGGAAACTGTGCCCGAGGAGATGGACATACTTTGAGAGAAGGATATAGAAAAAGGAAAGTGGTGAGATTTCGAACCAGCACAATGATAACAAGAGGAAGGTCATGCTAACCAAAACTTGTAAACAGTAACAGCAGCAGCTGAACCAAACAACATTACTTAACCAAGTAATAGTGCAGGAAGAACAAACCAACGTGCGGACGCCCAGTATCCCCTACGGACTACGAGAAAAGGATTTACTGGTGGGTAATTAAAATCCTATTTTCTCTTACATCCTAGTGGATACTGGGAATCCATTTAGTACCATGGGGAAATACCAAAGCTCCCAAACCGGGTGGGAGAGTGCTGAGGTTCAAACTGATTGACCAAACTGATGGTCCTCAGGGGCAAAAGTATCAAGTTTATAAAAAAAAAAAACTTAGCAAACAAGTTCGAACAAGACCAAGTAGCTGCTCGGCAGAGCTGTAAAGCGGAGACACCCCGGGCAGCCGCCCAAGAAGAACTCACCGATCTAGTAGGGTGGGCCTGTACAGATTTAGGAACTGGCAAGCCTGCCATGGAATAAGCATGCTGGATAGTGAGCCTGATCAAGCGCGCAATGGACTGCTTTGAAGCAGGACACCCAATTTTATTGGGATCATAGAGAACGAACAGCGAGTCCGATTTCCTGTGACGAGCTGTTCTCTTTTCATACACCTTCAAAGTCCTCACAACATCCAAAGACTTTGAAGTAGCAGAGGTGTCCATAACAACCGGAACCACAATAGGATGGTTTATATGAAACGCTGACACCACTTTAGGAAGAAATTGCTGAAGAGTCCTGAGTTCTGCTTTGTCCTCATTGAAAATTAGGTAGGGGATCTTATAAGACAATGCCCCCAACGCCGATGCACATCTTGCTGAAACCAAGGCCAACAGTGTGACGGTCTTCCATGTAAGGAACTTTACGTCTACCTCCTGTAACGGTTCAAACCATTCCGATTGGAGGAACTGCAGCACCAAATTGAGATCCCAAGGTGCCGTGGGAAGCACAAAGGGAGGTTGGATGTGCAGAACACCTTTTAAGAATGGGTGGACCTCAGTGAGCGAAGCAAATTGTTTCTGAAAGAGAATAGACAAGGCCAAAATCTGGACTTTTATGGACCCTAGACATAGGCCCACTTCCACTCCCAACTGCAGAAAAAGCAGGAAACGTCCTAGATGGAAATCTACCGCAGACAATTGTCTGCTCTCACACCGAGAGACATATTTCTTCCAGATACGGTGGTAATGTTTACACGTTACCTCCCTCCTGGCTAGAATCAGACGTTCAACTTCCATGCCGTTAAACGTAGCCGCGGTAAGTCTTGATAGACGAACGGGCCATTTTGCAGAAGCTCATCGCGTGGCAGCGGCCACGGATCTTCAAGCAACATCTTGAGAAGATCCGCATACCAGACCCTTCGTGGCCAGTGCGGAGCAACAAGGATTGCTTGAACCTTTTCCCTATTTATTTTTTTTAGAATTCTTGGGATCAGAGGAAGTGGAGGAAACCCGTACACCAGCTGGTAGACCCACGGAGTTGTCAGAGCATCTACCACCACTGCTTGTGGGTCTCTCGATCTGGAACAATACCACTTCTGCTTCTTGTTGCGTTAAGAGGCCATCAAGTCGATTTGTGGATATCCCCACCGACGTGTCAACCACAGGAACACCTCCAGGTGAAGGCCCCATTTCCCTGGGTGCAGGTCGTGTCTGCTGAGGAAGTCTGGTTCCCAGTTGTCTACTCCCGGAATGAAGACCACCGACAAAGCCACAGCGTGTTTTTCCGCCCAGAGGAGAATTCTTGACACCTCGGACATTGCTGCTCTGCTTTTCGTTCTGCTCTGTCGGTTTATGTACGTCACTGCCGTCACATTGTCTGACTGGTACCTGAACAGCCTTATTCAAAAGAAGAAAAGTGGCTCGTCGAAGAGCGTTGTAGATAGCCCTGAGTTCCAGGATGTTTATTGGAAGAATGACCTTCTGACTTGACCATCTTCCCTGAAACTGCACCCCCTGGGTGACTGCGCCTCAACCTCTGAGGCTTGCGTCTGTGGTTAGCAGAATCCAATTCTGAATTCAGAACCTCCGACCCTTGACTAGGTGATAAAGTTTGTAGCCACTAAAGGAGGGAGGTCCTGGCTTTTGGCGACAGACGAATCCTCTGATGCATGTGAAGATGCGATCCGGACCATTTGTCCAACAGATCCAGCTGGAAGGGCCTTGTATGAAACCTTCCATACTGAATCAATTTGTAAGAGGCCACCATTTTCCCCAGAAGGCATAAGCAGAGATGCACCAAGATCCGGGTTGGCTTCAGGACAGCCCGAACCATCGACTGGATTATCATTGATTTTTCCAAGGGAAGGAATACTTTTCTGAGACTCTGTGTCCAGTATCATTTCCCAGGAAAGGAAGCCTCTGTGTTGGTTCTAGGTGATTTTGGCAGGTTCTTAATCCACCAGTGATCCAGGAGTAGTCTAGTTGAAAGGCCAATGTTCTCCCATTAACTGTTCTCTGGACGGTGCATTTATCAGAAGATCGTCCAGGTACGGAATTATGTTCACTCCCTGTTTGCAGAGTAGAAACATCATCTCTGCCATGGCTTTGGTAATCACCCTCGGTGCCGTGGAGATACCAAATGGCAGGGCCTGGAACTGGTAGTGACAGTTCTGCAGTGCAAACTGTAGACAAGCCTGATGAGGCGGCCAGATCGGAATATGAAGGTACGCACCCTTGATATCTAGAAACACTAGGAATTCCCCCTCCTCCAGACCTGAGATCACCGCTGTCAGAGACTCCATCTTGAATTTGAACACTCGTAAGTACGGGTTCAATGATTTGAGGTTCAGAATCGGTCTTACCGAACCGTCCAGTTTCAGTACTACAAACAAGCTGGAATAGTAACCCTTGTTTTGTAGACAAGGTGGAACTGGAACAATGACCTGGGTCTGTAACAGTATTTGAAAGGAGTCCTGTAGGGCTATTCTTGTCTCTTGTGAAACTGGTAAGCCTGATTTGAAGAATCTGTGAAGTGGGAGCTCCTAGATCTCCAGTCTGTAGCCCTGGGATATAAGGTCTATGACCCAGGGATCCTTCCACGATCTTGTCCAGATGTGACTGAAGAAGTTTAGCCAGGCATCCACTCGACAGTCTTCAAGGCATTGCGGTCCACCGTCATGCGGAAGGTTTTGAGGAAACAGAGCCTGAACTCTGTTCCTGTGAACAGGCAGTAGCTGGTTTCCATGGTTTACCTCTAGCGGCGGTAGAGAAAACTCTGGCCTTACCCCTAAACTTGGCCGTCCGAAAGGACAGTAAGTTGAATCCTGAATAGGCCTTCCTAGCTGGGGGAGCTGCAGAAGGTAGGTATGTGGACTTACTCGTAGTAGCTTTGGAGATCCATTTGTCTATTTCATCTCCAAATAAGGCCTCGCCTGTGAAAGGTAGGCCTTCTACGCCTTTCCAGGAGTCTGCATCCGCAGTCCACTGGTGTAGCCATGGACCCCTGCGTGCAGACACTGCCATAGCTGTAGCGCGTGCATTAAACAAGCCTGGTTTAATGCACGTGCAAGCCTATGTAGCATGTGCATTAAACAAGGCTTCTTCCATAAAGTTTGCAGAGTTCTGTATATGTTGCAGGAGTAAAATAATCTCCCCTTGAAGCAAGGTATCTAACCCCTCAATTAGGTTACCTGACCATTTATCAATGGCTTGCGTAATCCACCCACATGCTATAGTGGGTCTCTGGGCCACCCCCACAGCTGTGTACAAAGATTTGAGCGTAGTCTCAATTTTGCGGTCAGCCGTGTCTTTTGGGGAGGCTGCACCCGGGACAGGCAATACAATTTTCCATGAGAGCCTGGAGACTGATGCATCCACTACCGGTGGATTCTCCCATTTTTCCTATCCTCAGGAGGAAAAAGGAAAATATTAAAACAACCATTTAGGGATTTAATTTTTCTCATGTGGATTAACCCACGGTTCTTCAAACAGGGTATTTAGTTCCTTTGACACAGGAAAAGTGGCTGAGGATTTCTTCTTTATATTAAAATAAGATTACTCACTCTCCTCTGTCACCTTATCAGGGATATTCAGAACTTCTCTGATAGCTTCTATGAGAGCCTATATTCCCTGAGTACCCTCCCTCACCTCTGAGTCCACCTCACCCTCTTCCATTTCTGAACCCTCATCATCAGAGTCAGACTGCAGGATAGGTGCCAAAGTTCTTTTTTGCGGACAAATGGCAGGGGACGGAGACGCTGGTTTCGGTACTGAGTCCTTTTTCATAAACTCAGTCATAGACTAAGTATTGCATCTCTTTCTCATTCCGAGATAACATAGCAGAAATGGAGGAAATCATTCCCCTAATGGAGTCTAGCCATGCTGGTTAAGCACCACTGGCCTGGAGAGGGATACTACACTGAGTACACACTAGTGAACCCCCTGGAGAAGATGAACACTGTGCTTTATATGAAATACACACTTTGCCTGATATACAGTACTGTAACCGTAAACACACACAGGAAAAGGTTAAAAGCACAATTAACACACAAAGAGCCCTTCCAGGGAGACACAGAGAGATTATGGAACCAGCACACTGCGCCCTAATCGCTAATGCCAAGCTTAGCCAGGTCACAGACTAAGTATTTAAGATTAGGGACTTAGTACACTAATAATCGCTCCTCCCTGCTATGACCCCCTGGTACCGCTGAGGTAATCTGGAGTCTCTCTCTCCTGTCAGTCAGGGTCTGTGTCAGTCGCAGTAGGGAAAATGACACGTGAGCTGCTGATCTGTTCATAGTAAAGCCCCGCCCCTTCAATGGCGCGCGGTCTTCCCACTCTTCTTTATACTGGCTGTATGTGTCTATATGCGTAAAATGGAGACAGACTCCTTTTATGGCTTCGTTGCCAGTCTGGGTACTGTGTCCGCTGCTCAGCGTCTGTGTCCGCACACAGTCGGGAGACGCAGTCCGCCCCGTTTAGAAGCCATGCGTCTCCGTACCATCATGCCGCCATAATGGACGGTGACCCGCCAACTGGGATGCCGGCTTAGTACTCACCACTTTTCTGGCTCTGTTAGGAGTGGCTGCATGCTGCGGGAATGTACGCTCGCCATGGTGGGGCTTGTGAATAGTTCCCTCAGAGCTAGCCTCCTGTCAGCGGGACCATTAACCCTGAGAGAGGTTGGGCCGTTACCCTCCCTAAGTCCCATGAAGCAGGCAGGCTGGTGCCATCCAGTCCTGTCTGAAAATAACAAACTTAATAAATGCAGAAAACTATGGTAGCAGTGGCATAGAGGGAGGAGCCAGACATGGTTTTGTCCAATTGCTTACTTTTTTGGTTTGCTAACAAACTTGAATAAGTCCCTATGTGCAGTTTACTAGGCATGAAAAGGTATTAAAATTAACCTGTAGTTAACGGATAGTTAAATTATGAAAAAGTCAAAACAAATGTATACACGCCTTCTTAAAGCATTATTTTTAAATGTGTTTATTTGTATTCAGAACATACAATACCTGGGGGCAAATGTATTAAACCTGGAGAAGGGATACAGAAATGATAAAGTAGTGATAAGTGCAAGGTGATAACGCCCCAGCCAGTCAGCTCCTAATTGTCATTTTTCAAAACCCGTAATGATTGGTTGGTGCTTTATCACCAGTTATCACTTCTCCAGGTTAATACATCTGCCACATTATCTGTAAAATTATTGCATTTTTATAATATGATACATTTTAGATTTTTTGCTATCCCATGCTTTGACTGAATCATGTACAGTGCATCTGGAAAGTACTCACAGTGCTTCACTTTTTCCACATTTTGTTATGTCACAGCCTTGTTCTATGCTGGAAAAAAATAGGATTTGAATTACCTACCGGTATATCCTTTTCTCGTAGTCCGTAGAGGATGCTGGGGTCCACATTAGTACCATGGGGTATAGACGGGTACACTAGGAGCCACTGGCACTTTAAGAGTTTAACAGTGTGGGTTGGCTCCTCACTCTATGCAACTCCGTCCAGACTCAGTCTAGAAACTGTGCCTGAGGAGACTGACAACTTTGAGAGAAGGATTTTACACAGATAGTGGTGAGATTCACACCAGCTCACATATACTAGGCAAACCAAGCTAACCAGCTCGAAACTCAGCAACAGCTGAACCATATTACTTAACCAAGTAACAAAACAGTACTTTAATCAAGAAACAAGCAGGACTGAACCAAGTAACCACTGCTGGATCACGAAGCGCTGGGCGGGCACCCAGCATCTTCTACGGACTACGAGAAAAGGATTTACCAATAGGTAGTTAAAATCCTATTTTCTCTTACGTCCTAGAGGATGCTGGGGTCCACATTAGTACCATGGGGATGTACCAAAGCTCCCAGAACGGGAGGGAGAGTGCGGAGGCTCCTGCAGAACTGATTGACCAAAATTCAGGTCCTCAGAGGCCAAAGTATCGAACTTGTAGAACTTAGCAAACGTGTTCGACCCAGACCAAGTAGCCGCTCGCCAAAGCTGTAAAGCCGAGACACCCCGGGCAGCCGCCCAGGAAGAACCCACCTTACGAGTAGAGTGGGCCTTAACAGATGAAGGACATGACAATCCTGCAGTAGAATAAGCGCGCTGGATAGTGAACCCGATCCAGCGAGAGATCGTCTGCTTAGAAGCAGGACACCCAAGGTTCTTGGGATCATACAGAACAAACAGAGTCTGATTTTCTATGATGAGCAGTCCTCTGCACATATTTTCAGAGCCCTTACAACATCCAAGGACTTTGATGAAACTGAGGAGTCAGTAGCAACTGGCACCACAATAGGTTGGTTAATATGAAATGTCGAAACAACCTTCGGAAGGAACTGTTGACGCATCCGGAGTTTAGATCTATCTTCATGGAAGATCAAGTAGGGGATCTTACAAGACAAAGCCCCCAGCCCCGACACATGTCTAGCAGAAGCTAAGGCCAACAAAGTGACAGCCTTCCACGGGAGAAACTTGACCTCAACCTCTGCTAGAGGCTCGAACCAATCCGACTGTCGTAACGGTAACATCACGTTAAGATCCCAGGGTGCCGTAGGTGGCACAAAGGGAGGCTGGATGTGCAGAACCACTTTCAAGAAAGTCGGAACCTCAGGGAGGGAAGCCAATAGTTTCTGGAAGAAAGTGGATAGGGACGAAATCTGGACCTTTACGGATCCCAACCTCAGGCCCATATCCACACCTGCTTGCAGGAAGAGGAGAAAATGTCCCAGTTGAAACTCCACCATAGGAAACTTCTTGGACTCACACCAAGATACATACTTTTTCCAAATGTGATGGTAATGCTTAGACATTACTCCTTTCCTAGCCTGTATCAGGGTAGGAATAACCTTGTTCGGAATGCCCTTCCAAGCTAATCTCTGGCGTTCAAACCTCCATGCCATGAAACGTAGCTGCGGTAAGTCTTGAGAAGCGAACGGCCCCTGCTGCAGCAGGTCCTCCCAAAGAGGAAGAGGCCTCGGATCCTCCAGCAATAGATCCGCGTACCAAGCCCTTCTTGGCCAGTCCGGAGCAATGAAGATTGCTTGAACTCTTGTTCTCCTTATGACCTTTAGAACCCTTGGAATTAGTGGAAGTGGAGGAAACACGTATACCGACCGGAACACCTACGGAGTTACCAGGGCGTCCACCGCCATTGCTTGCGGGTCTCTTGACCTGTAGTAATACTTCCGAAGTTTTTAGTTGAGGAGGGAGGCCATGATATCTATTTATGGAACCCCCCAAAGATTTGTCACCTCCGTGAACACCTCTGGATGGAGGCCCCACTCTCCTGGATGTAGATCGTGTCTGCAAAGGAACTCCGCTTCACAGTTGTCCACTCCCGTTCTGAAAATTGCTGACTGTGCCAACTCGTGCTTTTCCGCCCAGAGGCTGATTCTTGTTACCTCTGACATTGCAGCACTGCTCTTTGTTCCACCTTGTCGGTTTATGTAGGCCACTGTCCTCACATTGACCGACTGCAATTCAATGGGCTGATCTTGCAGAAGATGTGTCGTTTGGAGAAGACCGTTGTATACGGCTCTTAGTTCCAGAATGTTTATCGGAAGACTTGATTCCAGGTTTGACCACCTTCCTTGGAAGGTTTCCCACTGTGGTACTGCGTCCCAGCACCAGAGACTTGCATCTGTGATTAGAAGCATCCAGTTCTGAATACTGAACCTGCAGTCCTCCAGAAGGTGAGGTATTTGGAGCCACTATAGGAGTGAATCCTCAACCTTGGCAAAAGACAAATTCTCTGATGCATGTGGAGGTGAGATCCCGACCACTTGTTCAGGAGGTCCAGTTGGAAGGTCAGAGCATGAAACCTCTCGTACTGGAGAGCCTCGTAGGAGGCCACCATCTTTCCCAATAGGCGAATGCATTGCTGAATCGATACCCGGGGTGGCTTCAAGACATCCCGGACCATGGATTGGATCACCAACGCCTTGTCCCGCGGAAGGAACACCCGCTGTATCTCCGTATCCAGGATCATTCCCAGAAACGACAATCTCCGGGTCGTTTGCAAATGTGACTTTGGAAAATTCAGAATCCACCCATGACTCTAAAGCAGCCGTGTTGTGAGTACAATGGATTGGAGCAACCTTTCCCTGGACGATGCCTTTATCGGGAGATCGTCCAGATAAGGAATGATGTTCACACCCTGTTTTTGGAGTAGCATCATCATCTCCGCCATCACCTTGGTAAACACCCTCAGTGCTGTGGAGAGGCCAAACGGCAGAGCCTGGAACTGAAAATGACAGTCCAGCAATGCGAATCGGAGATAAGCCTGATGCGGCAGCCAGATCGGAATGCGAAGGTACGCATCCTTGATATCCTGGGATACCAGGAATTTCCCCTCTTCCAGACCTGATATCACCGCCCTGAGAGACTCCATCTTGAACTTGAATTCCTTTAGAAAGGGGTTCAATGATTTTAAATTCAAGATAGGCCTGACCAAACCATCCAGTTTCGGTACCATGAAAAGGTTCTAATAGTAACCCTTTGTCAGCATGTGCGGTGGTACCGGCACAATGACTTGTGCCTCCACCAGCTCTTGGACATCGTCCTGTAGCACTGTGCTGTCCTGCAACAGAGTTGGTAAGCCTGACCTGAAAAAACGATGAGGAGGGAAACTTTGAAATTCCAGCCTGAATCCCTGAGAGACAATATCTACCACCCAGGGATCCAGGCCGGACGAGACCCAGACCTGACTGAACTGTGAGTCTCGCTCCCACAGGCCCAACCTCCGGGCCCTCCCATCCACCGTCATGCGGAGGACTTAGGGGTACCTGAAGCCGGATTTTGTTCTTAGGAACCTGCAGCGGCAGGTTTCTTGGACTTAAACTTACCTCCCCTGAAGAAGGTATTGGATGACTTGGCCTTTCTGGACTTGTTGGGCCGAAAGGACTGCTGCGTAGCTGAGAAAAAAATCTCTTCGGAGCAGGAGCTACTGAGGGAAGATACGGAGACTTACCCGCTGTAGCGGTAGAAATCCACGCGTCTAGGGCTTCCCCAAAGAGAGCCTGGCCTGTATAGGGTAGCGACTCCACACTTCTTCTGGATTCCGCGTCGGCCGACCACTGGCGGAGCCACAGTTCCCGACGAAATGAAACAGACATGGAAGAAATTCCCACAGTTATGGAACCCAGGTCTTTCATGAATTCTACCATAAACCTGCAGAATCATGAATGTTGCGTAAATACAATGCAACCTCATCCCTATCCATCGTATCCAAATCCTCCAGCAATGCAGCCGACCACTTCACTATTGCCTTTGCAATCCATGCACTAGCAATAGTGGGACGTAATATGGCCCCTGAAGCAGTGTACACTGATTTCAGAGTATTATCAATTTCTCCGGCAGGGTCCACAAGTTATCCACAGGATAACATTAGGATATGCTTGAGCGTCAGCGAATTGGCACCAAATTGATCACGAGCTTTGTGACCTCCCAGGATGCACCGGGCTCGTCCATATAATCCCGCCCACCGACTCAGTCAAATCAGTTTTTTTTGTTTGGTGCGGCAGGAGTCGGACCATGGTCACAGGGCTGCTGTGTTTGGCAGCCCTAAGAGCTTTTTTTGATTTATTTTTATAGTCTAACCTTTTTTTGAGTGAATTTTCCTAACAGCATCTTACACGCATATTGGAAAGAGTCGCTCCAACAACTCTCCGCCGGGTCGCAACAGCGCTTACCCACGGTACAAGTGCTGTCTCGATGGGTGTCTGTGTCAGATGTTACTAGCAGGTCCAGCAGACGTTACCAGGGTGTGGCCGGAGCACGGGGAGAAGGTAAGGCATCGTTTCCGCTTAGAGGGGGAATATGGACACAGCCGCACTGATTTGGGAGGAGACTACCAAACAGTAGCTGGCGCGCCATCACCACGGGTGCTCTAGCGCTGGGCTTAAGGGATCAGAAGGTGCCAGGATTAGTTTGAGGATGCGATCCCTAGGGTTGATGCCAGCAGTGAGGAGTCAGACGCTCTCCTGGTCGACCCTCCCCCAGTTCATGACCAGTTACTGAGAATTTCCCGCCATGAACTGATGGCCTCACTTTCGTCTCAGACGCTACCATGAGGGAACTCGGTCGCAGCATGGCGCTGCATCTGTATACACTAAAGTTTGACCGCTAAGAGACTGGGTCGCAGACAGGAGCGTCTGCATGCACTAATGTTCACTGAGCATCTGTGTCCAATAAAAATACTGGAGCAGCAGTGTACACTAGTAGCGTCTGGACCCACTCAGCGGTTTGCCAACGTATTGATCGATCCTGGAAGTAGGGTGAGTCTCCCTGTATCCCACTCTACAGAGTAAGGGTTATACAGCACTAAAATTCTTTCTACTATAAAAGTATGAATAGTTAAGTTTAGTGACTATTGCATATGAGTTTTTATACAATGCTGTAGTTTTCTCTGCAATTGTGTTTGAATACATTAAAATAACTGTATAATACAGAGAACAGTAGATGTACGCCTACATACTTGAAATGTGTTTGTAGTTGATAATATGCTCATATGACTAATAATATCATGTGGCTGACTGCTAGTGTGATTGCTGACTTTATATATGTTTGTCAGTGTTTTTTTCTGAACCTCAATGCTGGTGCTTGAGTTGGGGTCAGATTGATAACCCTTTCTATGCAATATAAAGTGTGTTCAGTCACAGATTGTGTAGTACTGTGGAAGAGTTGATTATTTATCATGTCTAAGAGCGGCAAAAGTGACGAGGTTACTACAGTAACACCAACAATTAAAACATGTTTATCCTGCAAGACTGGGTTAATAACTCAATCCTTGGGAAATAATGGGCTGTGTGCAAATTGCTTTTAATTTCAGCAGACTACTAGGCAGATCCCTGTTCAACAACAAATAGATCCACCTTGGGCCATATTTTCACTCTATCCAGTATAGCTGACAGGTTGGCCCCTGCAGCTCTAACCGCAGGAATAGGTTACACGATTAACCCTTACATGCAGCTCCCGTCTTATGGTATAGACCCTACAGATTCTACAAGTCAACAAGCTAATAAACAAAGGGTAAATATATCATCTAATTTACAGGCTACACAGGAGGATACAACAGATGATGACTCCATATACTTTACTTCGCCTTATGAAGAACAAATAGAGGGCTTAACCTAAGCAAACCCAGTACAATTAGTCTGGTAAAACAAGGAAGCAGTGGGCCACAAGAGGGCCAGCTTCCAAACCAGAACAGAAACCATAAGCCTGAGGGTGCGGGCCTCCACTTGGTGGACTCCAAGGTAGGGGGCCGTCTTCTTCAGTTTGCACACATATGGCAGCAGTCGACAACAGATGCTTGGGTGCAATAAGTGCTATCTCGGGGTTATGTTTTCCCATTCAAAAAACAGCCTCCTCTGAGGTTTTTTTTGTACCAGCCCGTCTCACGTAGAGACGAGGGACATGGCACTGCAAGAAGCAGTCCACAAATTGCTTCAGTCAGGAGTAATCGTCCCAGTACCTTCGGAACAACGGGGGAAGGGGTTTTACTCCAACCTATTATTGGTCCAGAAATCAAATGGGTCGTTTCGACCCATCCTCAATCTCAAAATGTTGAACAAATACATTTGGGTACTAAGCTTCCATATGAAAACATTATGTTCCATAATTTTGGCCATGGAACCAGGGGATTACATGGTATCTCTGGATATACAAGATGCTTGCCTGCATATGCCGATAGCATTGTCCCATCAGTGTTACCTCAGGTTCGCTATCCTCCAGCAACATTTTCAGTTCCAAGCCTTACCCTTTGGGTTGGCCACATCCCCCAAAGTATTCACCAAGATCATGGTGGTTATGGCAGCCTATCTCCGCAAGCAGGGGATAAGAATTTTTCCATACCTCGATGATCTTTTAATCCTGGCACAATCCCAGGAATTGCTCTTGAGCCATCTCCAACAGACAATAACTTGTCTACAGAAACATGGATGGCTCATAAATTGGGCAAAGTCGTCTCTAATTCCGTCACAACGGATGATTCACTTAGGGGCAGTATTGGATTCATGTCTGCAGAGAATAATTCTACCTGTGGGAAAAATATCCAAGGTGCAGTTAATGACTCAGGAATTGTTGCACAGTCAAACAATATCAGTTCACATGGCAATGCGAGTGATGGGGTTGATGGTGTCGACGTTCGACATGGTGGAATATGCACAATTCCACTCAAGACCTTTGCAACATCTGATTCTGACCAGATGGAATGAAGTACATCAGACAATAAGGAAACAAATGATGGTACTTCCGGGAGAGGTAAAAAAGTTGTTAGCCTGGTGGCTACAGGGGTCTGGGACTCCAGGTCGACAACAAAAAGGTCGACACACCTTAGGTCGACGTCAATTGGTCGACACACCTTGGGTCGACATGGACAAAAGGTCGACAGGAACCAGGTCGACATTGAAAAAGGTCGACATGAGTTTTTAATGTTTTTTTGGTGTCATTTTCTTCGTAGAATCACGGGGAACCCCAATTAGTGCACCGCTTCGCTCGCCATGCTTCGGGCATGGTGCCTTCGCTCCGCTTCGCTCGGCACAGATTACCGTTCCAATCGTAGTCCACGTGGATCGTTAAGCATGAAAAGGTTCCAAAAAAGAAAAAAATTGTGAAAAACTCATGTCGACCTTTTTCCATGCCGACCTTGTTCCTGTCGACCTGTCGACCTTTTGCCCATGTCGACCCAAGGTGTGTCGACCTAAGGTCTGTCGACCTTTTTGTTGTCGACCTGGAGTCCGGATACCGGCTACAGACATCCCATCTAGACAAGGGGAGACCCTTTTGGATATCAGATTGGGAGATCCTGACAACGGATGCCAGTGTTCAGGGCTGGGGAGCAGTGTCCGGAAAATTATGGTTCCAGGGACAATGGAACAAAGAGGAAAGTTGCCTGCCAATAAATTTGTTGGAACTACGAGCCATACACATGGCACTGATTCAGGCAAAGGACATTCTGCAAGGAAAACCAGTCCAGATCCGCTCAATGCAACGGCAGTAGTGTACCTCAACCATCAGGGAGGAACTCGAAGCCAAAGAGGAATGTAGGAGGTAAGTCACATACTAAAGTGGTCAGAACTCCATCTTCAAGCATTGTGCGCAGTGTTCGTTCCAGGAATACTAAACTGGGAAGCAGACTCTCAGTCGGCACACCATTCAGGAAACCGAATGGTCTCTACACCCGGAAGTATTTCAGACTTTAGTAGACAAGTGGGGGTTGCCAGAGATAGACCTCATGGCGTCCCGTCTGAACCACAAAGTATCGGCATATAGGTAAAGAACAAAAAGACCCTGAGCGATCCTCGTGGACGCACTGTCAGTGAAATGGGAATTTCATCTGGCATATCTGTTTCCTCTAATCTCCCTGCTACCCAGGGTGGTGAGGAAAATAAAACAAGCAAAGGGTGCCGTGATTCTAATAGCTCCGGCATGGCCAAGAAGGCATTGGTACATTGATCTGCAGAGGATGTCGATGGATGCTCCAATTCTGCTCCCTAAACGTCAAGATCTACTAATGCAGGGTCCTTGTTGTCTGGATCGGCTATCTTTGACGGCATGGCTGTTGAAACCTCTATCCTAAGATCAAGAGGTTTTTCACAACAGGTAATTCAAACAATGCTTAGGGCAAGGAAACCCTCCTCTGCTCGCATTTATCACCGAATATGGCAAGCCTATATTCATTGGTGCAGTGAAAGAAGTATGGATCCAAAATCTTTCAGAGTATCCAGAATCTGAGACTTCCTTCAGGCAGGAATGGATACGGGTTTGAAGGTGGCTTCCTTGAGAGTTAAAGTTTCAGCATTAACTGTATGGTTTCAAAAGAAAATTGCTACTTTACAGGATGTGCGTACTTTTTTCCAGGGAATGCTGCACATTCAACCACCTTTTGTTCCTCCTGCAGTACCTTGGGATTTAAGTCTGGTTCTCAAAGCCCTTAAGGGGGGCTCCCTTTGAACCACTGAAAAAAGTGGATCTTAAATGGTTAACGACTAAAGTACTCTTCCTACTGACTATGGCATCAGCTAGAATAGTATCAGATTTAGGAGAACTATCATGCAAGTCTCCTTTCCTGAGTTTTTATCCAGATAATGCAGTTCTCAGAACTAAGTCTGGTTATCTTCCAAAGGTGGTATCGAAGTTTCACCTTAATGAAGAAATTGTGATCCCGGCTTTTCAGGTATCGGGACTGTCTACGGAAGAAGCGTCGCTGGACGTAGTCCGTGCATTAAGAATCTACGTAGATCGTACCAGTGCCGTCAGTAAGACAGATTCTCTCTTCATTCTCTATGGATTTCATAAGAGGGGATGGTCTGCTACTAAACAGATGCTGGCAAGATGGCTTCGAATGACGATTTCAGAAGCATATTCTCGAGCTAATCTCCCTGTTCTGGCCAATGTCTCTGCTCACTCTACATGTAAGGTAGGTCCTTCATGGGCAGCACAACATGTTGCTTCAGCAGAACAGATATGTAAGGCAGCCACATGGTCTTCCATTAACACTTTCATTAGACATTATGCCTTGGATACCTTTGCCTCTCACGACGCTGAATTTGGGCGAAAGGTTCTCCTGTCCAATCAGGAGCGTCCCCACCACTAAAAATTTGCTTTGGGAAATCCCAATGTTATCCTGTGGATAACCTGTGGACCCTGACGCAGAAATATACGTTATGGTAAGAACTTACTGTTGATAACGGTATTTCTCCTATGCCCACAGGTTTCCACAGGGATCCCACCCTAACGCACCTGATTTCAGAATCTTTATACTCACTAACCTCTTCCCTCTTGCGTGGAAGGGTGTGCATGTGTGTTCTTCTCGCCTGAATAGGGTTCAACATAATGCTCCTGCCTAATAGCTTTGGAAACAACGGATTTGATGAGTCGGTGGGCGGGATTATATGGACGAGCCCGGTGCATCCTGGGAGGCCACAAAGCTCGTGATCGATTTGGTGCCAATCCGCTGACGCTCAAGCATATTCCAATGTTATCCTGTGGAAACCTGTGGACATAGGAGAAATACCGTTATCAACGGTAAGTTCTTACCATAACGTATATTTTCCTGTCTGCCGGCTCCTTTAAGGCGGTAGATCCCGGTACCGGTAATACCACCTTCTTTGAGAGTCTGGATACAGATGTGTCAACAATAGGCGGGTTTTCCCACTTTTTCCTATCCTCCTCAGGGAAAGGAAAAGCTACCAGAATCCGCTTAGGAATCTGAAACTTCTTTTCAGGATTCACCCAGGCCTTTTCAAACATAGCATTCAGCTCTTTTGACGCAGGGAAGGTTAGCGAGGCTTTCTTTTCTCAGTGAAGAAAGCCTCCTCAACCTGCTCAGGTGTGTTATCATTAACATTTAACACATCCCTGATAGCCTCTATCAACAACTGTACACCCCTTGCAAGAGATGTGGACCCCCGCAATACATCCCCATCACCATCTGTGTGTCAGAATCGGTATCCGTGTCGTCTTGTGTTACCTGCACAAGCGCAGTGGGGTAAATAATTAATAATAATTAATAATAACAATAATTAATAAGTGGGGGTAAATTGTGGGGTGACCTGAAGTACCCGACAAAGGCCACAGAGCCACCGAGGACTGCAATACCTGGGTTGCAGACTCATTACTGGCAACCCTGTCAAAAATCTGAGAAATCCAAGTCCTGATAGAGGAAAACCACTCTGGTTCCCTTGCTGGAATCTGTGCTAAACCAGTGCTAACCTGATTGCATGGAATGGGATAATCCTGTGAGGATAAATCCTCTGCAGCATATGGCACTGTATCCCTGGACATTGCTGCTAGTGACCAAACACACCACACACACACAGGATGGGGTAAGACAGAGTTTCCCCCCCAAGAATGGCAAGAGAGACAGAGATTCGAGCCAACCTACACCAGCGCTTATACCAAGGAGAAAACCCCTTTCCAGCGCTGACTTGTGCACCTTAATAGGACACAGTGTCAAGTAATTAGCCTCCCCTCCCTTCTATAACCCCCTGGTACCGTTACAGTAAACTGGAGTTGCTGTGTAGGGATCAGGATCTTAATTCAGCTTGTCAGCATGCAGGAAAACGGCGCTGGAACGCTGCAGGTCCGCTCTGAGGAGAAGCTCCGCCCCCTTCCCGCTCCTCTGAGTTTAAGTTTGGTCTGAGGAGTTGTGCTGGCTGGGATCCCTGGGGCTCGACAGGCTTGCTGACCAAAAGTGAGAGGTAAGAGTTGGCCCAGGGCGCCCCTCACAGCACCACAGTGTGCCTCTGGTACCGTCCGGGAGCGCGGTTAATACCGCGCTCCCACCCCTGTTGCCGCCATCTTCACACAAGCCCCCCCGCTTGCTAGGGGGGCGGTGACTAACTCACCACTTTCTTCAGCTCTGTAAGGGGTCAGCGGCATGCTGCTGGGGTGGGCGCTTCCCCTGTGGCGGGGACCGATCAGCCCCTCTGGAGCTCAGTGTCCAGTCAGCGGAGTCAGTGGCTCAAGCCCCACAGGGCGGACACTGCTTTCCCCCTTAGTCCCACGCTGCAGGGAGGCTATTGCCAGCAACCTCCCTGTAAAATAAAAAATTCTAAAATTAAACTTTTTTAGGAAAGCTCAGGAGAGCTCCCCTAGCTGTGACCGGCTCCTCCGGGCACATTTTCTAAACTGAGTCTGGTAGGAAGGGCATAGAGGGAGGAGCCAGCCCACACTCTTAAACTCTTAAAGTGCCAATGGCTCCTGGTAGACCAGTCTATACCCCATGGTACTAATGTGGACCCCAGCATCCTCTAGGACGTTAGAGAAAAATGAATTTATTCCATTTTGGGATAAGGCTGTAACATAACAAAATGTGGAAAAAGTGAAGCGCTGTGAATACTTTCCGGATGCACTGTATATTAATGAGGCACTTACATTTTTTTGTTTTGTTACCAAACCTGGTGAGACCATTTACATTTTTTTTAATCTCCTGGAGGACAGTGAAGACTTACTTTCCTTAAAAGGAGTCTCCTGAAGAAAATTAATATCACCATGTAGCTTAAAAGTTGCATGTACAGTAACTTGAGTGTTTGAGGAGTGTTTAGCGCCCCTTCATATATATGGAAACAATCTTTTATTTATTTATTTTTAAAGAAATGTTATTATTAGGATGAGAGACAACAAGCAAATGACCTACACAGAGGTCCATGAAAGAAAAGAAGCAAATACAACAAGCATGAATCATACATAATTATATATAAAGCAGGTATAATTCACATGTCAACTATAGTAGGACCTAATCCATATTTTATATTAGAAAAAGACAAAAGAGTAATAAGAATACTAAGTAGCAAACCAATCTCAGAGACAGCATGGCCAAGCTTGCGGATTGTGAGAAAGGGAAGTCACAAATGTAATTTAATTAAATGCAGAGGTAACATGAAAGTGGAAGGTTCTTAGATCCCAAATTTGGTGACATTTTTAGCGGAGACTGAGCATGCTAGTCATATATTCCATGGAATATATGTGCATTATTTTATAGTTATGATATGTCCATAGTTGGAACCTGTTTTTATCCCAAGCAGTGGGTATTTGACACGTGGCTACAAGAACAATATGTTGGAACAATTATTTTTTTAGTGGTGAGTGGCTTCTGGGAAGCAAAAAGCATGTAGAGGTAATAGGAACAGACAAGCCCATTATGGAGAGAGCAAGGGAATTAATCTCATTCCAAAAGGGAAGAAGCTTTGGGCAGATCCACCACATGTGCAGAAATGTTCTCAAATGTTCTCAAGCACAAATTTGAGATTTCAGATTTCAGGGTGCATTTTGTTTAATCTGGTAGGAAAATAATACCACTTATAAAACAATGTATTTGCATTCTCTTTTATTCAAACACACATAGAACTACAATAAATGCCACAGTTATCAGACCAATCCCAATCATCTAAAGATTCCCTTCAAATTAGAATGCACGAGATCAGCATAAAATGTGGAGATTAGTCCTTCGGCTCTATAGAAGTGAGCTGCTCAATATTATGGAAACAATCCCTGCGTCGGTATGCTGACCGGCGGTCAGGAGACCATCGGTCAGCCATACCACACCCCACTGGTCATGTCACTGACATTAAACAGTTTGAATAAAAACACTAGTTTTTTAGTATAATAGGCTTTTTTAAAAGAAGTCACGGCATCATCTTTTTTTTTAAATACCATTTGGTTTAAACCAGGTAACCCTGCTGCATTATTATTGGTTATAGCATTGACCCAACATTGTTTCTGCAGTCTAGTATGCCTAAAACCTGAATTATTTTCTCAATACAATGTAACTCAGATGGAAAAAAATAATCAAATAAAAACAGTCAATGCACTGCTGAGTTCATGACTCCTGCATGCATTTGTGATCCAGTGCTACGTCAGAGGACGCAGCATCGGATCACCTGCAACACCATCAGCCAGCTGAGTCACCATGGGTTCAAGCAGGCCGGCCTCTAAAGCTCCTTCCAAGAGGCAGGAAATCTCAGTTTGAAGACAGATGCTGGAGTTTTGTGAAACGGCTGCCATCACCGTCCTCTCCCCATCCCGAAAAGGCTGCAGACTATCAATCACTTTACATCTGCAGCCATAGTGTGTCCTATGACGCATGACATGTATTGCACATGCGCAGTACGGGTCCTGCACATGCACAAAGTACCGAACATCGGTACTTTGTATCTGGAGCAGCGAGAGCGTCAGGAACTGAATCAGACTCAGTCCTCGTCACTGCTACAGATATCTATTCAGCCGAGTCACTGCTTTTGAACCCATCTATCAACAGAAAGAAAGCAGAGACACAAATTCATAGACAATTTCTAGTACCATTACCTTTTTTTTCTTTTTTGAAATATACTTACTGAGTTTTCACAATAAAACAGAAGAGAAAACATACATTTGCGTAGTCATAAAGAAAAGGCATGGAATACAGCCAAATTGAGCATCAGAGAAAAATACAGACACATTACTGTAGTACCCAATAGTAAGCATAATAAGATACAAAAACGGGCACGGAGATCCATTATCTAGTAAGTCCAATAACAAAGATCAGTAAAATACAACTGAGGATCAAATGACTGAGAATTGAAAATCGGACATACACAAATGTTACCGAAACAAATAACAATAAAAACAGCAAGAGAGTGAAAAGAAAACAGAAAGAAAGACAAAACTAGAGAGGGAAGGGAAGGGAAGGAGGGACATAGGGCACGAAGTCTGAGTCAAAAATACACAGAAAACATTTGTAACGAACGTAAAACATAAAACAAAGAGTGTGATATGACCAATGAGACATGGGTGGAGGCAAATGTTGATCAAACAGTCAGCCCCCTCAGGGGTCATCGGCAATTTTACGAAGCAAAGACCATTTAGTTGAGACAAATAGAGTACATGTTGTTGATGATTGGAGTCTAATGATTCTATAAAGGGGCCCCATTTTCTATAAAATCGTATAACATTACATTCAACATTTGTCAGAGTGGACTGATGGTCCAAATTTAGAGTGTGGATAAGGGCAATATCGTAAAGTAACAAGCCTAGGCGGGGACTTATTCTCACTAATTGGATTATTAAGTTGTTTCCCCAACGTCAGAATAACATATAATAAAGGGATATGGTGCCTCTTCTGTGATGGGATGCCCCAATCTGAAAAGTGTAAACCAAGCATTGCTTTGCAGTCTAACTTCAACCTAAGATGGAACGTTGAGTTAATAAACCATAAAACCTTAAACCAGAATTTCTTTATTTTGAGGCAGCTCCAGAAACAGTGTAAAAATAAAGCAATGGAGGTCACACACCTAAACATTTCCCAGATTCGGACGGGACCATATCTTTTCTTTGACCAAGAGAGATATAAGCTCTGTGTGTAAATTTAACGCGAGTCTCCTGTAGTTGTGTCGAGTAGAGCGCTTTAAGGATATGGGTAAAATTATCAATTCCTTATACGATATAGGAGAAAGGTAGTCAATTTCCCAACTCTTAACAGTCTGGGACCACAGTTTTGTTTCAACCCAGCCAAAATATCCCAATAAAGATAACAAGTTTTGTATGGGGAGTGCTGTACTAGAGCAACAATATGTGTTAGAGGATCAATATCCAGGGTTGGTTCATATGGGGGAGGTAAGAAAGGACATAATGTCGTAATTGTAAGTACATAAAAAGTCAGCACGTGGGACCTGAAATTTGTCAGATAAATCAGAGAAGGACAGTAAAACACCAGGATCGCATACATCCTTAATTGATGCAATGCCCTTTTGTTGCCAATGAGAGAACTACACATTGTCTAGAGCCGCCGGAAAACATGGATTGCCACAAAATGGTATAAATTTGGAGTGAGCTGGGTTCCTCTTAAGCGATTTGTTCACAGACCACCATGCCAAGTAGACATACCAAAAAAGAGGGTTAGCACAAGCAGAAGGGGGTAGAGCGGCTTTAGGGGTATAAAGTAAAGCCCGCAGATCATATGGAGCGCAAAGTGTTTGTTCAAGGGGGTAGTTAGAGTAGGTAGAGTGGGAAAGCAACCAATCAAACATATCAGAATGCTACCGCTTTGGTAAAAGCAGATATGTCCGGCACGGCCAGACCACCCGCACATTTACGTAGCCTGAGCTTAGCTAAAGCTATAGCTATAGGGGGCCTCTTACCGAACCATAAGAATTTAGTAAAAAGTTTATCACAGTGGCGGAGATCCGACCGTGTCAGAGCATATTGCAGTATCTGGATAAGGTAGGAAAGTTTAAGAAAAAATAGGATTTTAATTGCCTACCAGTAAATCCTTTTCTCATAGTCTGTAGAGGATGCTGGGGTCCACATTAGTACCATGGGGTATAGACGGATACACCAGGAGCCATTGGCACTTTAAGAGTTTGAGAGTGTGGGCTTGCTCCTCCCTCTATGCCCGTCCTACCAGTATTAGTCTAGAAACTGTGCCCGAGGAGACGGACATACTTCGAGAGAAGGAAATACACAGAGAGTGGCGAGATTCATACCAACTCACAAAAACAAGACAAACCAAGCTAACTAGCTTGAAACTCAGCAATAGCTGAAAACATTACTTACCAAGTAACAACGCAGTACTTAACTAAGAACAAAGCAGTACTGAATCAAGTAACCACTGCTGGATAACGAAGCGCTGGGCGGGCGCCCAGCATCCTCTACTGACTACGAGAAAATCTTATTTTCTCTTACGTCCTAGAGGATGCTGGGGTCCACATTAGTACCATGGGGATGTACCAAAAGCTCCCAGAACGGGAGGGAGAGTGCGGAGGCTCCTGCAGAACTAATTGACCAAACTTCAGGTCCTCAGAGGCAAAAGTATCGAACTTGTAGTACTTAGCAAACGTGTTCGAGCCCGACCAAGTAGCCGCTCGGCAAAGCTGTAAAGCAGAGAAACTCCGGGCAGCCGCCCAGGAAGAGCCAACCTTACGAGTACAGTAGGACTTAACAGATTTTGGACATGACAATCCTGCCGTAGAATACGCATGCTGGATAGTCAACCTGATCCAGCGAGAGATCGTCGGCTTAGAAGCAGGACACCCAATTATCTTGGGATCATACAGGACAAGCATAGAGTCAGATTTTTTGTAACGAGCAGTCTTCTTCACGTAGATTTTCAGAGCCCTTACAACATTCAAGGACTTTTAAGTAATTGAGGAGTCAGTAGCAACTGGCACCACAATAGGTTGATTAATATGAAAAGCCGACACAACCTTCGGAAGAAACTGCCGACGTGTCCGGAGCTCAGCTATATCTTCATGGAAGATCAAGTAAAGGCTCTTACATGACAAAGACCCCAACTCCAACACACATCTAGCAGAAGCTAAGGCCAACAAAGTGACAGCCTTCCACGTGAGAAACTTGACCTCAACCTCCGGTAGAGGCCCAAACCAATCCGATTGGAGGAACTGTAACACCACGTTAAGATCCCAGGTTGCTTTCAAGAAAGTCTGAACCTCAAGGAGGGAAGCCAGTTGTTTCTGAAAGAAAATAGATAGGGCCAAAATCTGGACCTTTACGGATCTCAACCGCACACCCATATCCACACCAGCTTGCAGGAAGAGGAGAAACCGTTCCAGCTGAAACTCCACCGTAGGAAGCTCCTTGGATTCACACCAAGAGACATACTTTTTCCAAATGCGATGGTAATGCTTAGACTTTACTCCTTCCTAGCCTGTATCAGGGTAGGAAGAACCTTGTTTGGAATGCCCTTCCGAGCTAATATCTGGTGTTCAACTTCCATGTCGTCAAATGTAGCCGCGGTAAGTCTTGATAAGCAAATGGCCCATGTTGTAATAGGTCCTCTCGAAGAGGAAGCGGCCTCGGATCTTCCAGCAGTAGCTCCAGAAGATCTGCGTACCAAGCCCTTCTTGGCCAGTCTGGAGCAATGAGAATCACCTGAACTCTTGGTCTCTTTATGAGTTTTAGAATCCTAGGAATGAGTGAAAGTGGAGGAAACACGTACACTGACTGGAAAACCCACGCAGTCACCAGGGCGTCCACCGCCACTGCTTGTGGGTCTCTCGACCTGGAACAGTACCTCCGAAGCTTCTTGTTGAGATGGGAGGCCATCATGTCTATTTGAGGTACACCCCAAAGATCCGTCACCTCCGTGAACACCTCCGGATGGAGGCTCCACTCTCCACGATGGAGATCATGTCTGCTGAGAAAATCCGCTTCCCAGATGTCTACTCCCGGAATAAAATATTGATGATAGCGCCAACGCGTGTTTTTCTGCCCAGAGGATGATTCTTGTTACCTCTGATATTGCAGCTCTGCTCTTCGTTCCGTCCTGTCGGTTTATGTAGGCCACTGTCGTTACATTGTCCGACTGCACTTGAATGGCTAGATCTCGCAGAAGAGGAGCCGCTTTGAGAAGAGCGTTGTAGACGGCTCTTAGTTCCAGAATGTTTATCGGAAGACTGGTTTCCAGGTTTGACCATCTTCCTTTGAAGGCTTCTCCCTGAGTGACTGTGCCCCAGCCAGGGAGGCTTGCATCCGTGGTTAGAAGGATTCAGTCCTGAATCCCGAACCTGCGGCCCTCCAGAAGGTGAGACATTTGCAGCCACCAGATGAGTGTAATTCTGGCTTTCGGCGACAGATGTATCCTCTGGTGCATGTGTAGGTGAGATCCCGACCACTTGCCCAGGAGATCCAGCCGGAAGGACAGAGCCTGAAACCTTCCGTACTGTAGAGCCTCGTAGGAGGCAACCATCTTCCCCAAAAGACGAATGCACTGATAAACCGATACCCAGGCTGGCTTCAGGACATCCCAGACCATTGTTGGAATCACCAACGCTTTTTCCTCCGGCAGAAACACCCTCTGCACTTCCGTGTCGAGGATCATCCCCAGAAAAGACAATCTCCTTGTCTGTTCCAAATGTGACTTTGGAAGGTTCAGGATCCAACCGTGTTTCCTGAGCAGATGAGTCGTGAGAGCAATGGACTGCAACAACGTCTCCCTGAACGACGCCTTTATCAGCAGATCATCCAGATATGGGATTATGTTCACCTCCTGCTTGCGGAGAACCATCCTCTTTGCCACCACCTCGGTGCTGTGGAGAGGCCGAACGGCAGTGCCTGAAACTGATAGTGACAGTCCAACAGTGCAAATCTGAGATAAGCCTGGTGCGGCAGCCAAATCGGAATGTGGAGGTACGCATCCTTGATATCCAGGGATACCGGAAACTCTCCCTCCTCCAGACCTGAGATCACCGCTCTCAGAGACTTCATTTTGAATTTGAATTCCCTCAGGTAAGGGTTTAGCAACTTCAAGTTGAAAATTGGTCTGACCAAAACATCTGGATTCGGTACCACGAAAAGGTTCGAATAGTAACTCTTGTTTTGCAGATGAGGTGGAACTGGGACAATGACCTGTGACATTTAAAATTTTCGGATGGCGTCCTGTAGGATTGCCCTGTCTGTCAGCAACGCTGGCAAGCCTAATTTGAAGAATCGGTGAGGCAGGAGTTCTTGAAACTCCAGTCTGTACCCCTGGGACACAATATCCTGTACCCAGGGATCCAGGACGGACTGAGACGTTGCTGAAACGTCTGAGTCTCGCATCCACCAGCCCGTCGTCCAGGTTGTGCGTTCCACCGTCATACTGAGGATTTTGAGGAACCAGGAGCAGGTTTCTGGTCCTGGGAGCTTGCGGGTGCGGGCTTTTTGGATTTTGCACGACCACCTCTAAAGAAGGTGGTATGTGGCTGGGACCTTTTTGCTCTAGCGGTCCGAAAGGACTGTGATGCAGTTGGGGAAAATGGTTTCCTCGTAGAAGGTGTAGCAGAGGGAAGGAAAGGTGACTTACCCGCAGTTGCCGTGGAAATCCACGCATCCAATGCTTCCCCAAATAGAGCCTGACCTGTGTAGAGTAGGTTCTCCACACTTCTCCTGGATTCCGCGTCTGCAGACCATTGGATTAGCCAGAGTCCCCTGCGAGCCAAGACCGACATGGCAGGTATCCGTGCAGTCAGCGTACCCAGGTCCTTCATGGATTCCACCATGAACCCCGCAGAATCCTGTATGTTACGTAAAAACAATTCAATGTCACTTCTATACATTGTATCCAAATCCTCTAGTAATGTGCCTGACCACTTTACTATGGCTTTAGAAATACATGCACAGGCAATGGTGGGACTTAACGCCACTCATAAAGCAGTGTATATGGATTTGAGTGTAGTGTCAATCTTACGATCAGACGGTTCTTTTAAGATGCAGGGACAGGTAAAAACCATATTTTTAGACAGTCTGGAGACAGATGCGTCAACTATGGATGGGTTTTCCCACTTCTTTCGATCCTCCTCAGGGAAGGGAAAGGCAACCAGAACCCTTTGGGGATCTGGAATTTTTTCTCCGGGTTTTCGCAGGATTTTTCAAATATAGCGTTTCATTCTTTAGATGCAGGGAAGGTTAGCGAGGCTGTCTTATTGTCAGTGAAGTAAGACTCCTCAACCTGCTCAGGTGGTGTGTCAGTAATGTTTAACACATCTCTAATGGCCTCAATCATGAGCTGCACCCCCTTTGCAAGGGATGCTGCCCCCCTTAGCACGTTCCCATCACCGTCTGCTGTATCAGAGTCGGTATCCGTGTCATCTTGCATAATCTGGGCAAGTGCACATTTCTGTGGGAACATGCTAGGGGGTCTTGCTGGAATAGGAACAGAACCTGACCAAACTGTCGTAGAATTCTTTAACACCTGAGTTTCTCTCTCAGTATGTGCTACCCTAGTAGAAATCTGAGAGATCATTCCTTTAATGGAGGTCAACCACTCAGGCTCAATCATAGGGATCTGAGACAAGACAGTACATGGAATGGATTATTTCTGAGAAAAAAACATCCACTGCAGCATATGACACAGAGTCCCTAGACATGGCTTTGGGAGATAATAAACACCCACACATACACACAGGGAATTGTAGACCGTTTCCCCCCCAAGTATGTCACAGAGATTGGAGCCAACCCACACACAGCGCTTCCTGAGGTAGATATAACACAACTACCCAGCGCTATCTGTGTACCTTAATAGACTACACAGTATTTACCCAGCCCCCCTTCCTTCTACAACCCCCTGGTATCGCACAGGATAGCTGGAGTTGCTTGGAGGGACAGCTCTCCCTGTCGGCGTCCGTGTACATAAACTGCAGACAGGAAAATGGCGCTGAACGCTGCTGGGTCCGTTCTGAGAAGCTCCACCCCCTGAAGATGGCGCATCTTCCCGCACAAATTCTTTATACTGGCCTGAGGATTCCGTCGCTAGCCGGGGGATTCAGTCTCCAGTTAGCGTCTGTGACCAGTTTATGGTATTTAGACGGTAGCTCTGAACGCACCACATAGCGCCAACATCGTGTACCGCTGACCCTTCCCTGGAGCGCAGCCGTTCAGAGCTGCGCTCCTACCCTTGCGCCGCAATATCTCACCACCTTCTATCTTCTGGCTCTGTTAGGGGGTGGCAGCATGCTGCGGGAGTGAGGGGTCGCCTGGGCCGGCTAACGATCAGCACCCTCAGGAGCTCAGTGTCCTGTTAGCGGAGATAGTGCCTCGGACCCCTCAGGGCGGACACAACTCCCCCCCCAAGTCCATGGAAACAGGGAGTGTGCCTAAACTCTATTAAAAAAATAAAACTAGAAAAACTCCTATGGAGCTCCCCTAGCTGTGACCGACTCCTCCGGGCACATTTTCTAAACTGAGTCTGGTAGGAGGGGCATAGAGGGAGGAGCCAGCCCACACTATTAAACTCTTAAAGAGCCAATGGCTCCTGGTGGACCAGTCTATACCCCATGGTACAAATGTAGACCCCAGCATCCTCTAGGACGTAAGAGAAATTATGCTTTTCAGCACCGCAACCCTACCCATGAGGGATAAAGGTAGAGATGACCGGGATTCTAAATGAGTTTGTGTAGTATGGGAGTAAAAACGAGATTTATGGTAAGAACTTACCGTTGTTAGACCTCTTTCTGCGAGGTACACTGGGCTCCACAGGGAATGACATAGGGGTGTAGAGTAGGATCTTGATCCGAGGCACCAACAGGCTAAAAGCTTTGACTGTTCAAAGAATGCATAGCACCGCCTCCTCTATAACACCGCCTCTGTGCACAGCTCACTTTTTGTTAACCAGTCCAATGCAGTAGCAGGTAAAAGACGACAACTGTTAGTAGCCACATACACCACACTCTGACGATAGGAGAAAGTGTCAGCGGCTAATGCCATACCAACCCAAAGAAGCTAAGTGCGTCAGGGTGGGCGCCCTGTGGAGCCCAGTGTACCTTGCAGAAAGATTTAACAACGGTAAGTTCTTACCATAAATCTTGTTTTCTGCTGCGGGGTACACTGGGCTCCACAGGGAATGACATTGGGGATGTTCTAAAGGAGTTCCTTATGGGGGGGACGCACTGTAGCGGGCAGAAGAACCCGGCGTCCAAAGGAAGCATCCTGGGAGGCAGAAGTATCGAAGGTATAGAACGTGTTCACTGTGGACCACGTAGCCAAATTGCACACGGCGGGCCTCCCAAGAAGGTCCAACCGACCGAGTAGAATGGGCCTTCATGGTAGCAGGAGCTGGAAGGCCAGCCTGTACATAAGCATGTGCAATCACCATTCTAATCCATCTGGCCAGGGTCTGCTTATGAGAAGTCCAGCCACGTTTGTGAAAACCAAACAGAACAAAGAGAGACTCCGACTTTCTGATGGAGGCAGTTCTCTTCATGTAATATACGGAGAGCCCGTACCACATCCAAAGACCGCTCTTTGGCAGACCATTCAGGAGAGGCAAAGGTCGGAAACCACAATCTCCTGATTAAAGGTGGAAAGAAGACACCACCATAGGTAAATACCCAGGATGTGTTCTAAGAACCGCCCGATCACGGTGAAAAATCAGATCTGGTGATGAGAATGCTGATTTATATACAGGAATGAAAAGCTATACCTTATACACACTTTAAATACACTTTACCATAAAGCCGCTGCGGCCACTAAACTTAATACACACTCTACGTACTTTTTACGCTGTTAGCGTACAGAGTCCCGTACCGTGTACGGACTTTGTGTACAAACGCCGCGCTGACGGTACAAAGTACATACAGCGCGTACACACCCAATGAATACTCTTTAAACCTTATGCAGCAATGCAGTGTGATGCTATTACACTTTAAACCATAGCAGGGAAAGGAAGACCGACACCAGTCTGTAGTTAAACCACTGGGTTCCGACACCACAGCGTATTATTGCTGAAAGGGGGTTACAATATAAACAATACAATACAACAGAATAATGGCTACAATCAATTGTACATACGTGAGTGGATTCGCCGCGCTACCCAGTCTGGTCCTCCGTCATCTGATAGATAACGTTGTGAGTCTCGTGTCTGACCAGGCCTGCTGCAGGCTCTCTTTATACAATTCATCCAAAACATAACACAATGGATACTGTAATCTCTTTGTCCATTGGACACAGGGATTGTCATTTACAGTACAGGAGAGGTCATAGGTCGGTTTGAATAGGTAGGCGATGTCTTTTCCAACTGCTCTTGTGGGTGGTCTCCTCTGGATTCCCACCGCATACATAATGTACAGTAAATACAGTTTATATCTATATTCTGCTCCTGCACATAACTATCCGCAGGTACATGCGATCTTCCTCAAACCAACACCGGAATGTTACCCTTAAAATACCCTACAGCTGGATACCAAACACCACCTTAAAACCTTGTTCTGTCCCCTCTTATTCTGTAAAGGTGAATCCCTTTGTTATGTTAGCATTTAAACTGCTGTTACTTTCTGATGTGGTGCAGGGAGACTATGTGTACATTGTGCACTATTTGGATTAAATATGTAATGTGTTTTGATAGCCTTCCAAGCGTTCACAAACTCTACCGTAAATACTCATACCACGCACTAATGCGCAGGACCGCGGGAGCGACCATATGCAAATTGCGAATATGCGCACGCACAGCAGAGCAAGTACGCGCACGGAGGCCATCTGTGCGTAGTTTGTACGTTATGTGTGTACTGCAATATTTTTCGACTTTGACAGTGACCTACAAGACAAGGCACCCAAATCCGACACCCGTCTAGCAGAGGCAATGGCCAGCAGACAGAATACCTTAAGAGAAAGCCACTTAAGGTCTGCAGATTCAAGAGGCTCAAACGGAGACCATTGCAACACCTCCAAAACCACTGACAAGTCCTAAGGGGCCACAGGCGGGACATAGGGAGGTTGAATCCGAAACACACTCTGAGTGAACGTATGCACATCAGGTAAAGTCGCAATTTTTCTCTGGAACCATACCGACAAGGCAGAAATATGAACTATGATGGAGGCCAGACGAAGGCACAAGTTTAGGCCCTGTTGTAGAAAGGCCAAAAGAACTAAACTTGTAAGCGTCATGATTGTTAGATGCGCACCAGGCAAAGTAAGAATTCCAGACCCAATGGTAAATCCGAGCAGAAGCCGGTTTCCGGGCCTTCAACATGGTTTGAATGACTGCCTGAGAAAATCCTTTAGCCCTCAAGACGGAAGCTTCAAGAACCATGCCGTCAAAGCCAACCGGGCTAAATCTTAATATAGACAGGGGCCCTGAACGAGGAGATCTGGGCACTGTGGAAGTAGAAGGGGACGCTCTGTCGAGAGACCCTGAAGGTGTTGTCAAAGTCGAAAAATATCCTGATACATATGCCTTGTACTAACCCCTCATGCACATGCCCGCTGCACGTGCACACGCTCTGCCGTGCGTGCACATATCCGCAATTTGCGTAAGATCACTCCGGCGATCACGCGCGGTGTATGCGCATTTACGGTAGAGTTTGGAAGCGTCTAGCGTGCGACGTGATCATAGCATATTTAACCCAGATAGCGTATATTTTAGTAAATATGCCCCTAGACAATGTCAGCAAGTATGTTTAGTTTAAACTGTTCCTGGATAGAGAGATTCCTCTTTGCATGATAGGAAGGGTCAGACAAAGGTTGAAAGGTGGTGTTTAGTATCCAGCTGTAGGGTATTTTATGAGTAACATTCCGATGCTAGTTAGGAAAGGATCGCTCGCTCCTGCGTATAGTTATGTACAAAAGTAGTTTATAAACACATATTGTATTTGTTGTAAATTACATATGCGGCGGGAATCCTGAGGATACCTCCCACCAGAACAGTTGGAGAAAGACACAGCCCACCTGTTCAAATCCACCTATGACCTTTGCTATAATGTGGAGACACATTCCTGTGTCCAATGAACAATGAGATTGTAGGGACCATTGTGTTGTGAATGTATGTTGTGTATATAAAGACCACCATTGCCTGTCCAGTCACTCACTCTCTCTGAAGGCTTTCTCTCTGAATGCTGAGGGCTGGATCCAGGACGCGCTTGCGAATCATCCCCACGTATGTATATTTCTCTGTAGCCATTTTGTTATCCATTTTGTTCGCCATTTGTTCTCATTGTGTTCTCATTCTGTCCGCTCTTATTTGCGATCGTTCGCTATTTGTTCATGTATATTCTGTTATTCTGTTTAGATTCCCTGTTAGTTTGTAGTGTATAACTTGTATTGTGTTTTCCCTTTTTCTCTAAATAATCCACGGCAGTGTTAGAACTGCTGCGGTTTTAAATCCAAACCAGGTCTTGTGTTTTCACTGTTTATTGCAAAGGGCTTTTCTTAGTGACTCAATTGCTCAAACACCATACACACTGCTTAGAAGGTTCTAATCGTTACATCTTTTCAGTACTTGGTTATTAAGGTTTAAAGTATAAGTATCTTCTCACTGTGTCTTATTAGCAAGGTTTAAAAGGTTATCCACTGTGTGTGCGCCTGCTGTGTGTAATCCGTACACTCAGCGCAGCGTGTGTACGCCAAGTGCGTACCACGTGCAGGACTCTGTACGCAAATAGCGTACAAAGTGCGTAGCACGTGCACGTGGTCTAGCGGCCATTACGGCTCCACGGTATTGGTATATAGCTTCATGTTTAAAGGTAATATTTCATTATCAGTGTGAGAACCAATGCCGTCTGGGCCACCTGGGAGCAATCAGAAGCAGGAGTCCTCCTTCTTGCTTGAACTTCCTTATTACTCTGGGCAGGAGTAACACCGGAGGGAACACGTATGGCAACTGAAAGTTCCATGGAATTGCCAGTGCGTCCACGAACGCTGCTTGAGGATCCCTTTTCCTTGCTCCGCAGACCGGAACCTTGAGATTGTTTCGAGACGCCATCATGTCCACATCTGGAAGGCCCAAACTGTCCACGAGAAGTTGAAACACTTCTGGATGGAGGCTCCATTCTCTGGCGTGTACGTCCTGACGACTGAGAAAGTCCGTTTCCCGGTTTAGGACCCCCGGAATGAATACTGCCGATATGGCTGGAAGATGGTGTTCCGCCCACTAAAGAATCCGTGATACTTCCCGCATTGCCATGTGGCTTCGAGTGCCGCCTTGATGATTATGTAAACCACCAACTGTACTTGAACAGGTCTGTTCTGTATTAAATGTTGGGCAAAGTTCAATGAGTTGAACACCGCCCGCAATTCCAGAATGTTTATCGGGAGGAGAGACTCCTCCTTGGTCCACCGACCCTGAAGGGAGTGTTGCTCCAACACCGCGCCCCAACCTCTCAGACTGGCATCTGTCATCAGAAGGACCCAGCTGAAGATCCAGAAGGGACGAGCCCTGCTCAATCGTTGCTTCTGAAGCCACCAGCTCAGTTACAGACGGACCTCCGGAGACAAGGAGATCATTTGAGACCTGATCTGGTAAGGCAGGCCATCCCACTTGGCAAGAATCCGCTTCTGCAAAGGGCGGGAATGGAATTGAGCTTACTCCATGTCGAAAGCCAACACCATGAGACCTAGCACTTGCATTGCCGAATGCATCGACACTTGTGGACGAGATAGGAAGCATCGAATCCTGTCCTGAAGCTTCAGGACTTTCTCCTGAGACAAGAACAACCGCTGGTTGTGAGTGTCCAACAACACCCCCAGGTGCACCATGCTCTGAGCAGGGACCAGGGAAGATTTCTTCCAGTTGATGAGCCACCTGTGGGCTTTAAGAAACTGGATAGTCAGATCCAGATGGCGTAGGAGAATTTCTGGGGAATTTACCAGGATCAACAAGTCGTCCAGGTACGGCAGGATCCTGACCCCTTGACGGCGGAGTACAGCTGTCATTCCTGCCATCACCTTGGTGAAGACTCGCGGAGCCGTGGTCAAACCAAAAGGTAACACCAGATATTGGTAATGGAGGTTGCCAACTGCAAACCTCAGGTATTGCTGATGCTGCATTGCAATGAGAATATGCAGGTAAGCATCCTGTATGTCCAGGGAGACCATATAATCCCCAGGTTCCAAGGCCAAAATAGAGCGAAGAGTTTCCATACGAAACTTGGAGACCCTCACAAACTTGTTAAAAGACTTGAGGCTGAGAATGGGCCAGAAGAACCCATTCGGTTTCGGGACTAGGAACAGCGGTGAATAGTACCCCTTGCCTCTCTGAGCCAGAGGCACCTGTACTGCCACTCCTGTGTCCAGGAGGACTGTACCACAGAAAGAAGAGTTTTTGCCTTCACCTTATCCGAAGGGACGTCTGTCAGGCAAAATTGATGAGGGGGACGATTTTTTAAGGATACGGCGTAACCTCGAGTGAGGACTTCCTGTACCCAGGCATCGGAAGTGGTCTTCAACCATTACTGGGTATACCCTAGAAGTCGGCCCCCAACCCTGGGATCCCCCAGAGAGAGGCCGCCTCATCATGCGGCAGGCTTGTCAGTCTTGGAAGCAGGCTGACGGGCAGCCCAGGCCCGTTTGGGTTAGGCTTATTGGGTTTGGAAGTGCGAGCCTGTTTCAGATACGCCTGACCCTTTGCTTTCCCTGAAAGATGAAAGGAGCAAAAGGAAGTACTCTTAGCCTTCGGTACCGAAGGAGCAGTACTAGGTAGACAAGCTGTTTTAGCAGAAGCTAAATCAGCCACAATCTTGTTGAGGTCTTCTCCATAAAAGGATGTCTCCCTTAAAAGGGAGTACCTCCAGGGTTTTCTTAGAGTCCAGATCCACGGACCAGGACTGCAACCATAGAATCCGTCGAGCCAGTATGGACATAGTAGAAGCCTTGGCCGCCAGAATACTGGCATCAGAAGCCGCCTCTTTAATGTAATGAGAAGCTGTGACAATATACGATAAACATTGTCTAGCATGATCAGAAGCATTGGAAGACATCTCAGCTTCCAACTGAGCCCACGCTTCAATCGCCTCTGCAGCCCATGTTGCTGCAATGGCGGGCCGATGCGCAGCACCCGCTAGGGTGCAAATCGCCTTTAAACAACCCTCCACACGCTTATCCGTCAGTTCTTTCAGAGACGTGATGGTAGTTACTGGCAGAGCTGAGGATACCACCAGCCGCACCACCTGCGAATCCACTGGCGGGGGTGTCTCCCAATTTTTACTTCGCTCCACAGCGAGGGGATAGCAATCCAGCATCTTCTTGTGAGACGTGAATTTCTCTCCTGGATTTTCCCAGGACTCCTGACGTATGTCAACTAAATGGTCGGAATGAGGTAAAACTTGTTTAACCACCTTCTGACGTTTAAGTCCGTCCGGTTTCTTAGGGGCAGCATCAGGCTCCAGGTCAACAGTAATTTGAAGAATGAGCCTGATAGCCTCAACAATCAGGAATATCCACCTGTGAAACAGATTCCCCATCAGAAGAGTCAGGATCAGAATCTGTGGGGTCAGTATAAACGCCATCCTCATCAGACGAGGTGTCTGGAACTTTGGTGGATTGTGAGGAAGTAATGGCCAGCTTAGAGGACCCCTTGGTCTTAGGCGGGCGAGGGTTAGACTTCTGAGTAGTCAGTGACTGGTTCAATTGCTGTAACTGAGCAGACAGTTGATCTGCCCATGGCGGGTTAACCGCGGGAACCATAAGCAGTTGTACCGGCACAGGAGGTCCCATAGGGGGCGTTAGTCTAGTTACCAGCGTATTTAATAGCGTGGACAAGGTAGCCCAAGACGTGTAATTTTGAACCCCCGTTGCTACGATCCCACTGGGGGGGCAAGGAACCCCCAGAACCTGAACCCTCAGCTGCCATATTTTCCTCAAATGTGTCTGCAGCGTCACCACCACACAATGGCCCTCATTCAGAGTTGTTCGCTCTGTAATTTTCTTCGCAGCGATTTTCCGCTAACTGCGCATGAGCAATGTTCGCACTGCGACTGCGCCAAGTAAATTTGCTATGCAGTTAGGAATTTTACTCACGGCATTACGAGGTTTTTTCTTCGTTCTGGTGATCGTAATGTGATTGACAGGAAGTGGGTGTTTCTGGGCGGAAACTGGCCGTTTTATGGGTGTGTGTGAAAAAACGCTGCCGTTTCTGGGAAAAACGCGGGAGTGTCTGAAGAAACGGGGGAGTGTCTGGGCGAATGTGGGAGTGTTTGTGACGTCAAACCAGGAACGAAACTGACTGAACTGATCGCAGTTGCCGAGTAAGTGTGGAGCTACTCAGAAACTGCTAAGAAGTGTTTATTCGCAATTCTGCTAATCTTTCGTTCGCAATTTTACTATGCTAAGATTCACTCCCAGTAGGCGGCGGCTTAGCGTGTGCAAAGCTGCTAAAAGCAGCTTGCGAGCGAACAACTCGGAAAGAGGGCCATAGTGATATCAATCTGAGTGAGATAAACGAAATGGAGGTCACACAACAGCACACACATAGTCACATTATACAATGCAGAAATTATGACATGCAATAACACTGCACTGGATTAGCAATACAGAGTAGTACTAAGTATAGTTATACACTCTATATAACAATGCACAGTAAAGACTGCATGTATATCACAGGGTACTTGTACTAAATAACCCTGACTAAATGCCCCCTTTCTTAACCAACACTGTCAGCAGACATGTAGAATACTTAAGTGTCCTGTAAAATGCACAGCGCTGACATGCAGGCAACTTGACAGAGGAGGATTTGCCCAAACAGTCCCAGGATCAGCTCAGCTTGTCCTAATGGCGCCCAAACGCTGACAGGGAGTGAGGGAGAGAGATATGCAGCTCCAGGGTGGGAACATTTACTCTAAATGGTGCCCTGGGGCTGGGGGAGGCACTACAGGTCAAAGCCTTACCCCCCTGCTGGACTTCAACACCGGGTACTGTGGGCTATATAATAAATGTGTTGTTGTCTGTAGGTACCCGGCAACCAGGGCGCGGGAGTGTACAGCGCCGCTGGGGGAGGCGATGGAGCTGCAGCAGGAGATGTCTGACTGACATCTAACATTTACAATGCCTCTGCTGCAGCCCTTGAAGTCTTCATTTTTTACTTTAAAAGCTCTTCTCAGGGCTGCTGGAGCCCCCCTGTTGAATGCCTGCACTGCATGGCACCAACTACAAAACTGAGCTCCTGTGCACGGAGGCGGGGATATGCATTCTGGGAACAGTCAAAGCTTTTAGCCTGTTGGTGCCTCGGATCAAGATCCTACTCTACACCCCAATGTCATTCCCCGTGGAGCCCAGTATACCTCGCAGCAGAAATTGAGAGCATGGATATCAAATGGGGCAGGCGGAATATAGATTACCAAATATTTCAGTTTAGAAGTATTGTGTTTAAATAGAGATAGGATAGAAGAAGAGGAAGAAGAAGACAGTAGAGTGGCTGTAGCAGGGGTCAATGGGGAGAGCTCAGTTTCAGACTTGTCATGATTAATCTTAAACACTGAAAAGAGACCAAACAAATTAATGGAGTGAAGAATGGCTGGGATAGAGGTGGGGGCAGGCCCGGCGCTAGCCGCTCAGCAAAGAGATGCAGTGCAGGGAGGCACTACGCTGGAGAGGTGCTGGCGCTCTCTTAGCTCTGCATCCCTGTGCTGACTGAGCTGCTGCGCCTTCCCCCCCTCCCCTCCCCTGTGACAGTGCAGTGGTCGGGCGGGATCCAAAAGGAGCGGAGCTAGACAGGAATAAGGGGCGGAGCTAGACAGGACCAGGCTGCAGCAGGAGGATGAGCTGCTACAGCTCCGGCCAGCCAGACCTCCTTAGGTAAGTGTCTGGAAACAGAGTGATTGAGTGGAAGCGTGTGTGTGTGTGTGTGTGTGTGTGTGTGTGTGTGTGTGTGTGTGTACTGTATATATGTGTGACTGTGTATGTGTGTGTAATGCATGTACAGTATGTATAAATGTGTCATATATACATATACACACACAAATATATATATATATATATATATATATATATATAGATATATATAGATATATATATAGATATAGATATATAGATATAGATATAGATAGATAGAAAAACACAGATTCCCAAGTGCGCTAGTGATGTAATGTAATTACACAATTCTTCCAGCGTTTATTTCATCAGAAAATGTGGACTGGAGGATGTTTAGATCTGGGGACCTGTAACAGACACCCCTCACCAAAAAGTCACCCAAACAAGAGGCCAACAGGCCAATTAATAAAAGATTATTTTAATAACATATGATTAAACATATGAATTTTAGTACACAATATAAAATTATATCAATAAAACACAGCCACAACCAACATGTTTGTAAGATGGATTCTAGATACTCCCTCACCTTTTTCAAGGTGCGAGCTCGAAGGGAGTATCTTCACAAACTAGGGTGCGATTTTCTGACTGACAATCCAACGCGTTTCGTCTTATCGACTTCATCAGAGGTAACTTGTTTGGGGACAAGATAATATTCTATTAAAGAAAAACTGCTAATATGAAATAGGAATATCGTATATACATATATGTATATACATAAATATGCACCTATATATATACATATATATGTGGTATGAGAAAAAAATTGTATACCTACCGCATATAAGAAAAAAGGCTAATTCACTCTCGATGGATTTATATGGCAGAACGTAACCTGAAATATTAATAGCACATTCTAAGATGTGTTTATTTGATGGGACTACTGAAACATTGTTATTATCTGTTTTGGTACCACAAAACATACCTCAAATGGGAATTAATCACAGTCTCCTTTATCAGGATTTAGTAGGTGGAATTCCTATATTCAGGCTCCTAGCCAGAGTGGTAATTCTTTTTGGATATAAAATCTATAGAATAATAGTGTTTTTGTAAACACTGCCTGATAGAAAAGGAAAAGGGAATCAAATGTAGACTACTTTTAATGGTTTCTCACCTATTGAAACCTATCAATTGATTATAGGAGATAACATACCTTAAAACTAATTAAGCATGATTCCTTAAAGGCCGTCTAGGAAATACTCTTGATTATAGTCCGTTGGGAGTGCCGACAACTGTATGCCGGCGTTTTTGCAAACTGCTAAAAGGAAACACATAAATTTTGGCATTTACATAGAGAAGTAAATACTTGTCCATGTAATTTGTTACACGGGTCACAGAGCCTGAATATAGGAATTCCACCTACTAAATCCTGATAAAGGAGACTGTGATTAATTCCCATTTGAGGTATGTTTTGTGGTACCAAAACAGATAATAACAATGTTTCAGTAGTCCCATCAAATAAACACATCTTAGAATGTGCTATTCATATTTCAGGTTACGTTCTGCCATATAAATCCATCGAGAGTGAATTAGCCTTTTTTCTTATATGCGGTAGGTATACAATTTTTTCTCATACCACATATATATATATATATATATATATATATATATATATATATATACACACATACATATTTATGTATATACATATATGTATATACGATATTCCTATTTCATATTAGCAGTTTTTCTTTAATAGAATATTATCTTGTCCCCAAACAAGTTACCCCTGATGAAGTCGATAAGACGAAACGCGTTGGATTGTCAGTCAGAAAATCGCACCCTAGTTTGTGAAGATACTCCCTTCGAGCTCGCACCTTGAAAAAGGTGAGGGAGTATCTAGAATCAATCTTACAAACATGTTGGTTGTGGCTGTGTTTTATTGATATAATTTTATATTGTGTACTAAAATTCATATGTTTAATCATATGTTATTAAAATAATCTTTTATTAATTGGCCTGTTGGCCTCTTGTTTGGGTGACTTTTTGGTGAGGGGTGTCTGTTACAGGTCCCCAGATCTAAACATCCTCCAGTCCACATTTTCTGATGAAATAAACGCTGGAAGAATTGTGTAATTAAATTACATCACTAGCGCACTTGGGAATCTGTGTTTTTCTTTGTATGTTTCTGAGGTCTCCCAACAAAGACCTCTCCCAGTGTGTCGCTCCTGAGTTGGCACGAGATAAAGATACTTCTGTGTTTTACACATATATATATATATATATATATATATATATATACATACATATATATATATATATATATATATATATATATATACACAGATATAGGTATTGTTTGCAGGCGGCACTCACGGACTTAGCTCAAATAAATGACCCGGACACTCCTGGCTATGATACAACGTTTCGGTTTTTATAAACCTTCGTCAGGTATGAATGAAATACAGAAAAAAGAGCTTACCTTTATACAGAAACTGAAACACCAAGTGAAAATCTCGTGCAGAGACACGTCCCGTGTTTCCGCTGACGTCATCATTAACGGACGGCGCCAGTGCGGTAACTGGGGCAAAGTGAAAGTAAAAAACCGTCACCATGGATACAGCAATACAAATGTCTAAAGTATACATTTCACATTATTGATCTAATGTCAACACTACTATCCTGGGGACATAATGCTCACAGGAAACAGTTGAAGGAAATCATTTCATTTAATCCATACGGAGAGACAGTGTTTAGTAAATGAATCCACTTGATTTCAAGCTGCAAGAGGATTCTTCCTCTGTCACCCCCCCTGATATCTTCTTTAACATGATCCAACATCATGTAACGGAGTGAGGATAGGCTGTGATTACATGCTTTGAAATGTTTAGCTACGGGCTGATCTACATTCTTACCCTCCAGTATCTGCTTAATGGCACTACGGTGTTGTGCCATCCGTTCTTTAAATTGGCACACAGTCTTGCCTATATAATATAAACTGCAGGGGCACCTAATGCAGTAGATAACATATTTGCTAGTGCATGTGAATACATGTTTTAGTTTAATCTGGTTTCCATTATGTGGGTGCCTAATATAATTGCCAGTCTCCAGATAAGTGCAAGTGGTACAACCCAGGCACCTATAGTTGCCCGGCTTTCTTTTCATAAAATGCTCAGGATATATAGTAGACATATTAGATATGTCGGCATGTACCACATGATCCCCAATATTCTTTCCCCTTGTGTAACAAGGGAGTAGGGCCCTGTCAGATAATTCTGCAAGATCGGGGTCTGATTGTACTACTGGCCAAACCCTTTTGGCAGTGTTGACTATTTTCTTGGTAGACACTGTGTAGTTATTCACCCAAATCATGGTGGTATCCAACTTGTTGGGTTTATGACAAGTAATGTCCTTCACTTTTGGTGCTGTGAGTGCCTTAGTTCTAGCTAGTTGTAAATCTTTATTGCTATACCGTTACATGATGTTGGATCATGTTAAAGAAGATATCAGGGGGGGTGACAGAGGAAGAATCCTCTTGCAGCTTGAAATCAAGTGGATTCATTTACTAAACACTGTCTCTCCGTATGGATTAAATGAAATGATTTCCTTCAACTGTTTCCTGTGAGCATTATGTCCCCAGGATAGTAGTGTTGACATTAGATCAATAATGTGAAATGTATACTTTAGACATTTGTATTGCTGGTGACGGTTTTTTACTTTCACTTTGCCCCAGTTACCGCACTGGCGCCGTCCGTTAATGGTGACGTCAGCGGAAACACGGGACGTGTCTCTGCACGAGATTTTCACTTGGTGTTTCAGTTTCTGTATGAAGGTAAGCTCTTTTTTCTGTATTTCATTCATACCGGACGAAGGTTTATAAAAACCGAAACGTTGTATCATACCCAGGAGTGTCCGGGTCATTTATTTGAGCTAAGTCCGTGAGTGCCGCCTGCAAACAATACCTATACTTCACACAGAAGGAGGGCACCGGGCAAGATGCTGCAATTATAACAGCGGAGTGCCGAGTATACCTGCTACTTTATATACAGATATATATATATATATATATATATACACATATATAATGTATATGTATGTGGTGTGTGTGTGTGTATGTGTTTAGGCGGCACTGCTACCGGGGGCGTCCCGTGTTTAGGCGGCACTGCTACCGGAGGCGCCCCGTGTTTAGGCGGCACTGCTACCGGGGGCGCCCCGTGTTTAGGCGGCACTGCTACCGGGGGCGCCCCGTGTTTAGGCGGCACTGCTACCGGGGGCGCCCCGTGTGTGCGCGGCACTGCTACCGGGGGGCGTCACGTGTGTACGCGGCACTGCTACCGGGGGGCGTCACGTGTGTACGCGGCACTGCTACCGGGGGCGTCACGTGTGTACGCGGCACTGCTACCGGGGGCGTCACGTGTGTACGCGGCACTGCTACCGGGGGGCGTCACGTGTGTACGCGGCACTGCTACCGGGGGGGCGTCACGTGTGTACGCGGCACTGCTACCGGGGGCGTCACGTGTGTACGCGGCACTGCTACAGGGGGCGTCACGTGTGTAAGCGGCACTGCTACAGGGGGCATCACGTGTGTAAGCGGCACTGCTACAGGGGGTGTTACGTGTTTAATCGTCATTGCTACAGGGGGTGTTACGTGTGTAAGCGGCACTGGTAAAGGGAGCGTTATGTGTGCAAACGTCACTGGTACACAGAGCGTTACGTGTGTAAGAGTCACTGGTACAGGGAGCATTAAGTGTGTAAGCATCACTGGTACAGGGGGTGTTACGTGTCTAAGTGGCACTGATACAGGGAGCGTAGCTGGTACAGGGAGCGTTACATGTGTAAGCGTCAATGGTACAGGGGATGTTACGTGTCTTAGCGGCACTGGTACAGTGGACGTTACGTGTGTAAGCGTCACTACTACAGGTAGCGTGACGTATGTAAGCGTCACTACTACAGGGGGCGTTACGTGTGTAATTGTCTTTGGTACAGGGGGTGTTACGTGTGTAAGCGTCACTACTACAGGGGGTATTATGTGCGCTGTCCCTTTTTAAAGTATGGGAGGGTGCAAATTTATAGTTTGCAGGGGGGCGCCGAACACCCTAACACCGGCCCAGGGTGGGGGGGGGGTCAGAAATAAAAAGCAACATATCATCCGCAAATAGTGCAACCTTGATGGAATGGTGGGGAAAATAAGATTTTACTTACCGGTAAATCTATTTCTCGTAGTCCGTAGAGGATGCTGGGACTCCGTAAGGACCATGGGGAATAGACGGGCTCCGCAGGAGATAGGGCACTTTAAGAAAGCTTTGGACTCTGGGTGTGCACTGGCTCCTCCCTCTATGCCCCTCCTCCAGACCTCAGTTAGGGAAACTGTGCCCAGAGGAGATGGACAGTACGAGGAAGGATTTTTGTAAATCTAAGGGCGAGATCCATACCAGCCACACCAATCACACTGTATAACTTGTGATAGACTACCCAGTTAACAGTATGAACAACAACATAGCCACGGTTCAACCGATAAACTATAACATAACCCTTATGTAAGCAATAACTATATACAAGTCTTGCAGAAGAAGTCCGCACTTGGGACAGGCGCCCAGCATCCTCTACGGACTACGAGAAATTGATTTACCGGTAAGTAAAATCTTATTTTTTCTAATGTCCTTGAGGATGCTGGGACTCCGTAAGGACCATGGCGATTATACCAAAGTTTCCAAACGGGCAGGAGAGTGCGGATGACTCTGCAGCACCGATTGAGCAAACAGGAGGTCCTCCTCAGCCAGGGTATCAAACTTATAGAACTTTGCAAAGGTGTTAGACCCCGACCAAGTAGCTGCTCGGCACAACTGTAATGCCGAGACCCCTCGGGCAGCCGCCCAAGAAGAGCCATCTTTCCTAGTGGAATGGGCTTTAACCGATTTCGGTAACGGCAATCCTGCCGTAGAATGCGCTTGCTGAATCGTGTAACAGATCCAGCAAGCAATAGTCTGCTTTGAAGCAGGAGCGCCAACCTTGTTGGCCGCATTCAGAACAAACAGAGTTTCAGTCTTCCTGAGTCTAGCCGTTCTGATCACATAAATCTTCAAAGCCCTGACCACATCCAGGGACTCGGAATCCTCCAAGTCCCGTGTAGCCACAGGCACGACAATAGGTTGGTTCATATGAAAAGATGAGACCACCTTGGGCAGAAATTGAGGACGAGTCCTCAACTCTGCCCTATCCACGTGAAAAACCAAGTATGAGCTTTTATGTGATAAAGCCGCCAATTCTGAAACACGTCTAGCCGAAGCTAATGCCAACAACATGACCAATGTCCACGTGAGGTATTTCAACTCCACAGTTTTGAGTGGTTCAAACCAAGGTGACTTGAGGAAACGTAACACCACGTTAAGATCCCAAGGCGCCACCGGAGGCACAAAGGGAGGCTGAATATGCAGCACCCACTTCACAAAAGTCTGTACTTCAGGAAGAGAGGCTAATTCTCTTTGAAAGAAAATGGATAAGGCCGAAATTTTTACCTTTATGGACCCTAATTTTAGGCCCAAAGTCACTCCTGTTTGAAGGAAGTGAAGCAGACGGCCCAAATGGAACTCCTCCATAGGAGCAGCTCTGGCCTCACACCAAGAAACATATACGGTGATAATGTTCTAACGTCACGTCTTTCCTAGCCTTGATCAGGGTAGGAATGACTTCCTCCGGAATTCCTTATTCCGCTAGGATCCGGTGTTCAACCGCCATGCCGTCAAACGCAGCCGCGGTAAGTCTTGGAACAGACAGGGCCCCTGCCGCAGCAGGTCCTGCCTAAGAGGAAGAGGCCACGGATCTTCTGTGAGCAACTCTTGCAGCTCCGGATACCAAGTCCTCCGTGGCCAATCTGGAACAATGAGGATTGTTCTGACCCTGCTCATTCTTATTATTACCAATATATACACCTGGCGCTGTCACTTACAAAGTGAGAGCAGCTGATCTCGGGGAACTGATCCCAATTTCCCCAAAATGTAAAAAACGAAACAACCAAATAAGACAGCGCTTCTCACTTTGTATGAATTAAATTTCTTTTACTTTTAAATATACACAATTAATACAGTAAGATACCGGCCAGTATCAATATACATATAATATTAAAAAATAAAGAATAAAAACAATTGTTTAAAGTAATTCCAAAATTAAGGAATTTTATTTAAAGCACATTGGTATCATCAGATTACCATCCATACATATTATGGCATAATCCCAATGAGGCTCTAAATAAACAATCAATTTGGTTATACTTTCATTTTCAAAACAATTTTTAACCATACACAATCTGATTGTTAGACCCACGTCTAACTAATTCCAGGTGTTAATCAAGCAAGCAGCAGATGGTTAGTAATAAAGTCCGCATATGCAAGGAATCAGATGTTGAGCAAGCGAGTGATTTGAAAGCAGAGATAATTGCTTATTATCCATCCATATTAATAGGCAGTTTTTTTAGTATACTTTGTAGGTTATTAGTAATATGCTGGCAATCTAAGTTCAGCTGGTCCCAAGAACAATTGAATGAAAGGCAGATTGAACACTACAGTCCCAAGTCCACTTTAGAGTACAATAAGCTATGTACCCAAATTTGTACCTCTCCTGATTATGTTGTGGGCATTGCAGCCTCATCCAAGGAGTGTAGTGGATAGTGGAAGATCTGTGCAGCGTGTTCTTTGCAGGTGCCTCTCCTCCGTATTACCAGCAGCTAGTTCTTCAATATTGCTATAGGTAATAAAATGTGGTTTTTAGCTAGAAATGAGTCTCCAAATGCGTTTCTCCGCCTACCCTCCGGTCTCAGCGGCTTCTTCAGTGTGTAAATATATCTCCTCCATCGACTGGGCTTTAAATACCGGAGTTACCGGTTCGCGCATGCGCAATAGCGCTCGCGATTCAAGCCTCGTTCTCATCAGCGCTCACTTCCTGAGCATACATGTCGTTATGGATACCGGAGTTGCCGGTTCACGCATGCGCAATAGCGCTCGCGGTTCAAACCTCGTTCTCATCAGTGCTCACTTTCCTGAGCATATATATCGTTCTCTGATCCAAGCCTCATTTTTGTATTTATGTTCACTATAGATCTTTACAATGTTCTTATTTCAACCTTTATTTAGATCTTTATTTAAATCTTTATTTAGATCTCTATTTTAATTTCTTACTAAAACCCATAACATGTTTCACTTAACAGTACCATCTAGTGGACTAACACAATATGGCACAACTGACCTACATATATAGAGGACAAGTTAAATAGCACAAATAAATAAGTAAGTATATATGGAGAGAGGTACATGGTGGAAATTTATCTATTGATCCTCAATATTACCATGTTTCATCCTAATATGGGTACTCTTTTCTCCTATGTGTTTTAAAGATATATATAATATCCCCATTCATTTTACTATTACATTTATCCAAACCCTAAAATTCATATACAGCAATTGCATTTCTCATTACTTCCTCACAAGAAATATAGGACAAAATAATCTTCTTTACTACATTATTTATCCTCCATCAATCTATACCAATTCCTGTTTCTTTTAAAAAACAGTAATATAATATCACATATAGAGTACAACTGTGAACTGAATAATTTTAAAAACACATTAGATTATCATAAAAAATATGGCGTAAAGGTATGTCATTTATGTATGTTTCATCCAACTCTCTAAATTCCATTGAGTTCTACTGTATCATTTAACCCAGAGGACATTAAAGTCTCCATTTTATATATCCAATATGCCTCTCTTCTGCATAATCGATTATACCGATCACCTCCCCAAATAGTATTTTTGATATGTTCTATCGCGATCATGGTACAATTGTCAAAGTTGGAATTTTGACACTGTGTAACATGACTAGATAATGAATGTTTGGCTCCTTTCAAAACATTTCTTCTGTGTTCCATATATCTCACATGCATGGTGCGTGTAGTCCTCCCTATATATTGGGCTCCACATTTACAAGTAATTAGATAAATGATATATATTGATCCACAGTTAAGAAAGTCTTTGATCTGAAACACCTCCCCCGTATTAGATGAAGTATAGGTTATACTTTTTCTCGACACATTTTTGCAAGACAAACAATTTAGTTTTTCACATTTGTGGAATCCCGGTGGTTTCATAGGTATCCACATCCCCTCCAATAAAGGCTTCTTTTTTACTCTCTCAAAATGACTGGGTACCAAAATAGACCGTAAATTTTCAGCCTTTCGAAAGATCATGCCCCTCCTATGATCTAGCTGTGGTTTCAATACCTCGTCCATCATCAAAAGGGACATATTTCTTTTTATAGTTTGTTGAATCTTATGCGCACAGCTATTATATTGTGTAACAAACATCATATTTCTTTTTTTATTTATTTCATTATCAATCCCCAGATTATTCTCAGTTTTTCTTTTTTTAGGATCTAGTAATACAGCTCTATCGAGCTGTTCCACTTCCAGCAGAGCTCCCTCTAATAATGAGGGTGGATAACCCTGTTCTATGAAGGATGTCATAAGTGTATTAGCTTGTGTCCTATACGTTGATACAGATGAACAATTTCTCCGTATCCGGATGAATTGACCCCTGGGGATATTATCTTTCCATTCTTTTTTATGTGAACTACTATACTGAAGATAATTATTTTGATCAACTTGTTTAATATATGTTTTGGTTGTCAATTTTCCCTCCTCTACCGTAAGTGCTATATCAAGAAAATTAAGCTCTGTGTTACTATATGTACAGGTAAATTTTAACCCATAACTATTTTTATTCAGACCTTCAGTGAAACTCAGTAACTGATCTAAGGTGCCCCCCCAAATAATAATTAAATCATCTATAAAACGGCCATAGTATACCAGACTCGCGCCGAGTCCACCTCTCCAAACATGTTGGTCCTCAAAGACCCCCATATAAAGATTGGCCAGACTCGGCGCGAATCTGGCTCCCATGGCCACACCCAGTGTCTGTAAATAAAATTGTGAATCAAATAAAAAATAAGTATGTGTTAATATAAATTTAATTGATTTAAGCAAGAAGGCACGCAGAGCGTCCGAGGTATCACCTTGTGATAAATACTTTTCAACCGCTTTTAGACCCCCAATATGTGGAATATTAGAGTATAGTGATTCCACATCACATGTAACTAAATAATAATGACTTTTCCAAGGAATTTTATTAATAATATTAAGAAAATGCTGTGTATCTTTAATATGAGACCTCAAACCCTCTACGTGCCCCTGTAAGTGATGATCTACAAAAAATGATAAACTATTAGTCAAAGAACCCACTCCCGAAATAATAGGACGCCCAGGGGGATTAATCAGTGTTTTGTGAATTTTGGGTAAATAATAAAAGGTGGCAGTGATAGGATGGGGACATAATAAAAATTTAAATGTGTCTCTTGATATAGCACCAATGGCAAGGGCATCATCTAGCAATGTTATATATTCATTCTGAAATTGGGTGGTGGGATTACCCTCCAGTTTTTTATAGCAAGTATCATCATTTAGTTGCCTATGGCATTCTCTTAGATAATCCTCAGTATCTAGCACGACAATCCCACCACCCTTATCTGCAGGTTTAATTGTTATCTCCTTATTTTTTAGGAGATCCTTCATTGCTTTTCGTTCCCCAGGGGTCAAATTATCCCCATGTACATTTTTTTCCCGAATCCTCACAAATCTTTCTAAAACCAGCAAGAGTAGACTTGTAGAAACTTTCTACATATGGACCTTTATACTGTAACGGATAAAAATCCGATTTTTTCTTAAAGGGACCTTTTACATCATATATTGGTAAACCTGGCTCACAGCCCAGATCAACATTATCTCCGGCCTCCCGTTGTAATGATTCCAGGATCTCAATAGATATGTCATCACCCTGATCCAATAAGATAGGTTTTTCATCACTTTTGTGTGCCTTTAGCGCAAAGTAACGCTTACGGCTCAGGGTGCGCACGTATCTATTAAGATCCACAAACAATCTAAACAAGTTGGGTTTAGACACTGGTGCATAATTCATACCTTTTTCTAGTAAATAGATCTCTTGATCTGTCAAGATTTTTTTAGACCGGTTAAATACACCCTTACCTTTACCTTCCCTACTTCGATTTATCTTCTGCATGGAGTTTTTGTTCTGTTTTCCTCCTCTTCCTCTACATCATCTATATCTCTGTTTCTGTATCTTTTTCTTTGATCTTTCACGAAGTGCCAACTGGCATTGTCCTGATAACTGCCTGTCTCTAAAAAAATATTGTTACCATTGTTACCTGGAGTGGTGTCATATTCATCTTCTGTTTCAGACGGTCGAGTCCTATTTATATAACTAGCCCTAGGGGTACCTGTAAATGATCCCTTTGGATTATATCGTTTGGGTTTATAGATATATGCCCCATTGGCCCTAGGTCTCCTCCTTTCATTATCATAGTCTCTTCCCCTCCATTCCTGTCTAGGTTTTCTCTGAAAGCTCGGCTGTTTATAGGTTCTTTCACTATAATTCTGTGTTTTAGAGTGGATATTCTGATAAGGACGATCATTGTATTTATTTTTATTATAAGTACGAATATTTCCACTCTGATAGTCCACCACATCTCTCTCCATTTTATTTTATTTTTTTGATATTGATTGTTCAAATTCTTCTAACTTTCTATTCACCTTTAAATCTCTTTCCCTATATTCTTCTGATTTCTCAAATGCTTTCAATAAAGACTGGACCTTTTCTATTTCTTGCTGAAGTTCTTTAACTCTTTGTTCTCTATATTTTATTAATAATTTAATAAGATTTTTAGAGCAATTATCCAGACAGTTATTCCACTCCTCTGTAAATTCCTTGTCCTCTTTAAATGTGGATTCTTTGAGAATCCTTAGACCTCTCGGTATGAGATTTCTATCAATATATTTTTGCAAAGACATTTGATCCCACCATTGTTTAGTTTCCATTATGCATAGCTGTTCTAATTTATTAAACAGTCTATGCATATCGGTAGATTCCTCTTGATAGTCATCTGCAATAGTGACTTTTTTACCCTTTAGATAATGATCACGTCTTTCTAATCTACTCGTAATGCAGGTCAGTTGTGCCATATTTAACAATACTCTAAAATAGTTAGTCTATAAAACACAATTTATGTGACAGCTGCCTGTGTAAAGGATCAAAAAACACCAAGCCAAGTAATACCAATATATACACCTGGCGCTGTCACTTACAAAGTGAGAGCAGCTGATCTCGGGGAACTGATCCCAATTTCCCCAAAATGTAAAAAACCAAACAACCAAATAAGACAGCGCTTCTCACTTTGTATGAATTAAATTTCTTTTACTTTTAAATATACACAATTAATACAGTAAGATACCGGCCAGTATCAATATACATATAATATTAAAAAATAAAGAATAAAAACAATTGTTTAAAGTAATTCCAAAATTAAGGAATTTTATTTAAAGCGCATTGGTATCATCAGATTACCATCCATATATATTATGGCATAATCCCAATGAGGCTCTAAATAAACAATCAATTTGGTTATACTTTCATTTTCAAAACAATTTTTAACCATACACAATCTGATTGTTAGACCCACGTCTAACTAATTCCAGGTGTTAATCAAGCAAGCAGCAGATGGTTAGTAATAAAGTCCGCATATGCAAGGAATCAGATGTTGAGCAAGCGAGTGATTTGAAAGCAGAGATAATTGCTTAGAATCCATCCATATTAATAGGCAGTTTTTTAGTATACTTTGTAGGTTATTAGTAATATGCTGGCAATCTAAGTTCAGCTGGTCCCAAGAACAATTGAATGAAAGGCAGATTGAACACTACAGTCCCAAGTCCACTTTAGAGTACAATAAGCTATGTACCCAAATTTGTACCTCTCCTGATTATGTTGTGGGCATTGCAGCCTCATCCAAGGAGTGTAGTGGATAGTGGAAGATCTGTGCAGCGTGTTCTTTGCAGGTGCCTCTCCTCCGTATTACCAGCAGCTAGTTCTTCAATATTGCTATAGGTAATAAAATGTGGTTTTTAGCCAGAAATGAGTCTCCAAACGCGTTTCTCCGCCTACCCTCCGGTCTCAGCGGCTTCAGTGTGTAAATATATCTCCTCCATCGACTGGGCTTTAAATACCGGAGTTACCGGTTCGCGCATGCGCAATAGCGCTCGCGATTCAAGCCTCGTTCTCATCAGCGCTCACTTCCTGAGCATACATGTCGTTAAGGATACCGGAGTTGCCGGTTCACGCATGCACAATAGCGCTCGCGGTTCAAACCTCATTCTCATCAGTGCTCACTTTCCTGAGCATATATATGCAATGAGAATATGTTTGCTGTATATGAATTTTAGGGTTTGGATAAATGTAATAGTAAAATGAATGGGGATATTATATATATCTGTAAAACACATAGGAGAAAAGAGTACCCATATTAGGATGAAACATGGTAATATTGAGGATCAATAGATAAATTTCCACCATGTACCTCTCTCCATATATACTTACTTATTTATTTGTGCTATTTAACTTGTCCTCTATATATGTAGGTCAGTTGTGCCATATTGTGTTAGTCCACTAGATGGTACTGTTAAGTGAAACATGTTATGGGTTTTAGTAAGAAATTAAAATAGAGATCTAAATAAAGATTTAAATAAAGGTTGAAATAAGAACATTGTAAAGATCTATAGTGAACATAAATACAAAAATGAGGCTTGGATCAGAGAACGATATATATGCTCAGGAAAGTGAGCACTGATGAGAACGAGGTTTGAACCGCGAGCGCTATTGCGCATGCGTGAACCGGCAACTCCGGTATCCATAACGACATGTATGCTCAGGAAATGAGCGCTGATGAGAACGAGGCTTGAATCGCGAGCGCTATTGCGCATGCGCGAACCGGTAACTCCGGTATTTAAAGCCCAGTCGATGGAGGAAATATATTTACACACTGAAGAAGCCGCTGAGACCGGAGGGTAGGCGGAGAAACGCGTTTGGAGACTCATTTCTGGCTAAAAACCACATTTTATTACCTATAGCAATATTGAAGAACTAGATGCTGGTAATACGGAGGAGAGGCACCTGCAAAGAACACGCTGCACAGATCTTCCACTATCCACTACACTCCTTGGATGAGGCTGCAATGCCCACAACATAATCAGGAGAGGTACAAATTTGGGTACATAGCTTATTGTACTCTAAAGTGGACTTGGGACTGTAGTGTTCAATCTGCCTTTCATTCAATTGTTCTTGGGACCAGCTGAACTTAGATTGCCAGCATATTACTAATAACCTACAAAGTATACTAAAAAACTGCCTATTAATATGGATGGATTCTAAGCAATTATCTCTGCTTTCAAATCACTCGCTTGCTCAACATCTGATTCCTTGCATATGCGGACTTTATTACTTACCATCTGCTGCTTGCTTGATTAACACCTGGAATTAGTTAGACGTGGGTCTAACAATCAGATTGTGTATGGTTAAAAATGGTTTTGAAAATGAAAGTATAACCAAATTGATTGTTTATTTAGAGCCTCATTGGGATTATGCCATAATATATATGGATGGTAATCTGATGATACCAATGCGCTTTAAATAAAATTCCTTAATTTTGGAATTACTTTAAACAATTGTTTTTATTCTTTATTTTTTAATATTATATGTATATTGATACTGGCCGGTATCTTACTGTATTAATTGTGTATATTTAAAAGTAAAAGAAACTTAATTCAAACAAAGTGAGAAGCGCTGTCTTATTTGGTTGTTTGTCTTATTATTCTCAACACTTTGGGTATGAGAGGAAGAGGAGGAAACACATAGACCGATCTGAACACCCAAGGTGTCACCAGAGCGTCTACCGCTACCGCCTGAGGGTCCCTTGACCTGGCACAATACCGCTTTAGCATTTTGTTGAGACGGGATGCCATCATGTCGATTTGAGGCAGTCCCCATCGATCCGTGATCTGTGCGAAGACTTCTTGATGAAGTCCCCACTCTCCCGGATGCAGGTCGTGCCTGCTGGGGAAGTCCGCCTCCCAGTTGTCCACCCCTGGGATGAACACTGCTGATAGCGCGCTTACATGGCCTTCCGCCCAGCGTAGAATCCTGGCCGCTTCTGCCATGGCCACTCTGCTCCTTGTTCCGCCTTGCCGGTTTATATGAGCCACTGCCGTGATGTTGTCCGACTGAATCAGAACCGGTTTTCTCCGAAGCAATTCCTCCGCTTGACACAGGGCGTTGTATATGGCCCTCAACTCCAGGACGTTGATGTGGAGACAAGTCTCTAGGTTTAACCAGAGACCTTGGAAATTTCTTCCCAGTGTTACTGCTCCCCAGCCTCGGAGGCTTGCGTCCGTGGTCACCAGGACCCAGTCCTGAATGCCGAACCTGCGACCCTCTAGCAGGTGAGCACTGTTCAGCCACCACAGGAGCGATACCCTGGTCCTGGGAGACAGCGTGATCCTTTGATGCATTCGTAAATGGGACCCGGACCACTTGTCCAAGAGGTCCCATTGAAAGGTCCTCGCATGGAACCTGCCGAAAGGGATGGCCTCGTATGAAGCCACCCTCTTCCCCAGGACCCGCGTGCAATGATGCACTGAAATCTTTTTTGGTTTTAATAGGTTCCTGACCATGGCTATGAGCTCCTGAACCTTTTCGATCGGAAGAAAAACCTTTTTCTGGTCTGTGTCAAGAATCAGGCCCAAAAAAGTCAGACGCGTTGTAGGGACTAGCTGGGACTTCGGTATATTGAGAATCCAGCCGTGTATCTGCAACGTCTTCATGGACAGAGACACGCTGTCCAGCAACTTCTCCCGAGATCTCGCCTTTATGAGGAGATCGTCCAAGTATTGGATAATTGTGACCACCTGCCTGCGCAGGAGCACACTCATTTCCGCCATTACCTTGGTGAAAATCCTCGGGGCCGTGGAAAGCCCAAACGGCAACGTCTGAAATTTGTAGTGACAGTCCTGCACTGCAAATCTCAGGAACGCCTGATGAGGGGGGGAATATCGGAACATGAAGGTACGCATCCTTTATGTCCAGGGACACCATCCAATCCCCCCCCTCCAGGCTGGCGATGACCGCCCTGAGTGATTCCATCTTGAACCTCTTCAAGTACAGGTTCAGAGATTTTAGGTTTAAAATGGGTCTGACCGAACCGTCCGGTTCCGGAACCACAAACAGGGTTGAGTAATATCCCTCTCCTTGCTGGAGATGAGGAACTGTGACAATCACCTGTTGAATATACAATTTTTGGATTACCGCCAACACTAGCTCCCTCTCTGACGGGGAAGCCGGCAGAGCTGATTTGAAAAACCGGCGAGGAGGCAAGTCTTCGAATTCCAGCCAGTATCCCTGAGAAACAATCTCTAATGCCCAGGGATCCACCTGCGAGTGAACCCAGACGTGGCTGAAAAACCGAAGACGAGCCCCCACTAGATCTGCCTCCCTCCGGGAAGCCCCAGCGTCATGCGGTGGACTTTGCAGAGGCAGGGGAGGACTTTTGCTCTTGGGAACTAGCTGTGTGCCTTTCCCTCTGGCAACAAAGGACGATCCCCGTACCTTTTTGTTTTTATTGGAACGAAAGGACTGCATTTGATAATGAGGTGCCTTTTTTGTATGCTGCGGGGGGACATAAGGTAAAAAATTCGACTTACCAGCCGTAGCCGTAGAGACAAGGTCCGAGAAGCCGTCTCCAAACAACTCCTCCCCATGTAAGGCAAGGACTACATATGCCGCTTTGAATCGGCATCTCCCGTCCACTGTCGGGTCCACAAGAGCCGCCTAGCAGAAATAGACAGCATTTATTCTGGAGCTTAATAAACAAATGTCTCTCTGAGCATCTCTCATATACAAGGCAGCATCTCTGATATGCTCTATGGTCATTTGAATAGCATCCCTATCTAAGGTGTCAATCTCCGTAGATAAGGAATCTGCCCATGCCACAACCGCACTACAAACCCAGGCCGACGCCATAGCCGTATCCTGAGAAGGCAGTGCCACCTTTTTGGACAAGCGTGTCAGCGCCTTGTCTACTTTTGGCGAAGATTCCCAGCGTATCCTATCAGTTCGTGGAAAAGGATACGCCATAAGAATCCTTTTGGGAATTTGTGGTCTCCTATCCGGAGATTCCCAAGCCTTTTCGCACAATTCACTTAGTTCAAATGAGGATGGAAAGGTGACTTCAGGCTTTTTCCCTTTATACATGTGTACCCTCGTGTAAGGGACCGGGGATTCCTCAATAATATGCAAAACCTCTTTAATGGCAATAATCATGTACCGAATACCTTTTGCCACCTTCGGCTGTAATTTTGCATCTTCATAGTCGACACTAGAGTCAGTATCTGTGTCGGTATCTGTCATCGATCTGGGATATGGTGCGCTTCTGAGACCCCGAAGGGCCTGGCGCCACAGGGACAGGCATGGACGGGCTACCTGACTGATCCATAGCTTCTGCCTTGTCTAACCTTTTATGCAATAGATTGACATTTGCATTCAAGACATTCACCGTTGCCGACGGTGACATGACATTCAAGCACTCCCCCTCCACATTAAGCGAGCCTTCCTCGTCAAACATGTCGACACACGCGTACCGACACTTCACACACACAGGGAACCCCTTTCCTGAAGACAGTATCTTGGTCAAGGCCCTTTGGAGAGACAGAGAGAGAGTATGCCAGCACACACCCCAGCGCAATGATCCTGGAGACCAACACAAAATGTTTTTCCCCAGCAGCGCTGTATAATGTTATCCGCCAATTATGTGCCCCCCCCCCCTCACTTTTAAACACCCCTTCACCGTGTGTATGCAGGGGAGAGTCTGGGGAGCTTCCTCTCAGCGGTGCTGTGGAGAGAAAAATGGCGCTGGTGAGTGCTGAGGGAGAAGCCTCGCCCCCTCGGCGGCGGGCTTCTGTCCCGCTCAAACTTACAAAAATATGGCGGGGGCTCTTTTATATACATGTACAGTGCCCACCTGTACATGTATATTGTCTTTTGCCATAAGAGGTGTTTATATTGCTGCCCAGGGCGCCCCCCCTGCGCCCTGCACCCTTACAGTGACCGGAATGTGTGAGGTGTATGGGAGCAATGACGCACAGCTGCAGTGCTGTGCGTTACCTCCGTGAAGCTGAAGGCTTCTGCCGCCTGATGACTTCTGTCTTCTGTTCTTCTAGCTCTGTGAGGAGAACGGCAGCGCGGCTCCGGGGGTGGACGCCCAGTAAGAACCTGCGTTCACCCCCTCTGGAGCTAATGGTGTCCAGTAGCCGAGGGTAGCAGAGCCCATCTTAGACAAGAAGGTCTGCTCCTCTCTCCTCAGTCCCTCGATGCAGGGAGCCTGTTGCCAGCAGTGCTCCCTGTGAAAAAGTAGAAAAAGTAGAGAAAAAAATCCAAACAAAAATGCTTTTAGGCAGAGAACTCAGGAGAGCTCTCTGCAGTGCACCCATCCTGCTCTGGGCACAGTGTAAAACTGAAGTCTGGAGGAGGGGCATAGAGGGAGTAGCCAGTGCACACCCAGAGTCCAAAGCTTTCTTAAAGTGCCCCATCTCCTGCGGAGCCCGTCTATTCCCCATGGTCCTTACGGAGTCCCAGCATCCTCAAGGACGTTAGAGAAAATGGATACCGTGAAATTCAGGTAAGTTGCAAAGGGCAATCGCTAAAGGTTCGATTGCCAATGCAAATAAAAGTGGAGAGAGGGGCAACCTTGTCTGGTGTCTCTGCCTAGGGGTATAGGAGCCGACAGGTAGCCATTACAAATAATTCTAGAATCTGAGTCGTGATATAGTATACGTAGAAGGGAGATTAATTGGTCAGGGAAGCCAAATTTATTAAGGGTGTTACATAAATGATCCCAGGAAACTAGATCGAACGCTTTCTCAGCGTCAAGTGATAATAAATAGGAAGAGTTAGGATCTGCAGCGGAATGCAGCCAGTGGGAAGCTGCAATAACATTGCGGATGTCGGCCGAGGAATGCCTGCCGACTATGAATCCCGTCTGGTCCGAATGAATAACCCCAGGAAGCAGGTATTTTATCCTGTCTGCCAGAAGCTCCGTTTATAGTCCACGTTGAGTAGAGATATAGGTCTATACAAGCTAGGTAGGTGGAGGTTCCTGCCCGGTTTAGGCAATAAGCGAATAATAGCATCCGTAAAATATTTGGGCATAGAGGGAGCAGTAAGTAAGGCATTAAAAACCGAAACCAGAGGATCTATGAGCTTCGGTGATAGTATTTTGTAATACTCCCCGGAGAATCCATCCGAACCAGGAGACTTCACAGGTTTAAGATGTTTTATAGCAGCCTCAATTTCGTGGGATGTGAACGGGGCACAGAGGGACGACTGTGACTCTACGGGAATGGAGGGGGTAGTAATAGATTCCCAAAAGGAAAATTCACCAGAGATATCCATGGTTGGGTATAAATATCTCTATAAAAATCTTGCAACAAAGAGGCAATATCTTTGCCAGTGGAAGCATATGTGCCATCAGGTCGCTGAATGGGGTGTATAAGAGATGGGGGAGTAGAAGACTTCACTAAATTGGATAGTAAGTGACCGGTTTTATTACCGAATCTGTAAAACCTGTGATCTTTGTAAAATGTGTGCCTATCACCTAAAAAGGAAAGAAGACCATCAAACTTGTGTTTTGCCAAAACAAAGTTAGATGTGGTACCAGGAGTCAGGGTGGTTTTATAAGCTTGGTATGCTGCAGTTAATTGAGATTGCAGTAGTTTATATGAGGAAGTACGGTCCTTCTTTACCTGGAAGACATATAGGATTATACGCCACCTAATTATAGCCTTAGGGGTCTGTCAAAATAAAATGGGGTCGGATTCTAGTATGGAAAGATTATCAAGTCTGAACTCCTCCCAAATTACATCAAGTTTATTACGAAATCCTAAAGAACAGGAAAGCGCCAAGTTTAAAAAAAAACTACATCTAAAGAAGAAGAGAAGGATACCCAGATAAGGGAGTGGTCTGAGAAGAATATCGGCTCAACATGTGCATCGAGTATATTAGAAAATATGGAGTCTGACACGAGAATGTAGTCTATTCGTGACAGTGAATCATGAGCGGCAGATAGACATGTGAAGTCCCGCTCAACGGGGTGTAGGGCCCTCCATGCATCAGTTAGTAATAACTGTTGAGTAAGAAAAGGGATACCGACCATGGGAGACGGTCTTCTAGGTGTAATAGAATTGGAGTCCATATATGGGGAGGAAACAATATTTAAGTCACCCCACAAAACTAAACGGTTAGATATAAATGGGGCTAGGTTATTCAAAATCATGCGAAAGAATGGGGTGGAATGGGAATTAGGGGCATATATATTACAAAAAGCATATTGAGAGGCATATAGGTTGAGGTCTACCAAGAGATACCTGCCTTCAGGGTTAATATCAGCATGTAATACTTCTATAGCAAGGCGCTTCCTTGCCAGAACAACCCCCCTAGCCTAGCCTGCTGCAAGGACCATACATCCAAGTGTGGACAATTTATTTATTTCTGGAAGCAGCAAATGGGTTTCTTGCAATAGCACCAAATCTAAATGCAACTTATTTAAATATAGGAGGAGCTTTTTTTGTTTAATTGGGGTGTGAATACCCCCCACATTCCAAGAGCCCACCTTAATCGATGCCATATTTCACAAAACACATAAAATAAACAATCGACTCAGACTTCCTGGTAATCAAAACAGTAAAACACAGGGTGGGAAAGAAAGGGAAGGGGGAAAAAACAGTAGGGGAGGAGCATAAAGTATGTTCCAACAAGTCTAAGAAAAAGAACTTCACAATTCGCATTTCTGAGAAAAAACAGAGTACAAATTCTTGGAAGGCGGAGCTCCCAAGTCTAATCCGCTTTAACTAAGAATGTGTAAGAGGGAGGAATAATCCCTTCCAAAACCAAGTCAGTGACCCATATAAAAGCAACCAAAAAGACATTATGAACACAAAAAGCAATAACACTTGGAAAAGGACAAAAATATAATATAATGCTACAGTACATCCCCTGAGTCGAGATAAAAATAAAATAGCATTCTGCGTAGCAAAATAGCGATCAGCATAAAACAGATAACGTGACAACAATAAATAGGAAAAACAGGATTTTAATTACGTACCGGTAAATCCTTTCAGGTAGTCTGTAGAAGATGCTGGGGTTCAATTTAGTACCATAGGGTATAGACGGGTCCACTTTAAGAGTTTAATAGTGTGGGCTGCCTCCTCCCTCTATGCCCCTCCTACCAGACTCAGTCTAGAAACTGTGCCCGAGGAGACAGACATACACAGATAGTGGTGAGATTCACACCAGCTCACATATAACAAAAGGAAAGCCAAGCTAACCAACTTGGAACGAGTCAGGAACGGCTGAACCAACAAACGTAACCAAGTAACAATGCAGGAATACGAAGCACTGGGCGGGCGCCCAGCATCCTCTACGGACTACGAGAAAAGGATTTACTGGTAGGTAATTAAAATCCTGTTTTCTCTTACATCCTAGAGGATGCTGGGGTACATTTAGTACCATGGGGATGTACCAAAGCTCCCAGTATGGGAGGGAGAGTGCTGAGGTTCACGCAGAACAGACTGACCAAACTTTAGATCCTCAGAGGCCAAAGTATCGAACTTGTAAAACTTAGCAAACGTGTTCGACCCAGACCAAGAAGCCGCTCGGCAAAGCTGAAGAGCCAAGACACCCCGGGGCAGCCGCCCAGGAAGAACCCACTTTACGGGTAGAGTGGGCTTGAACAGATTTTGGACAAGCCCAATCTGCCGTTGGATAAGCATGCTGGATAGTAAGCTTGATCCAGCGAGAAATGGTCTGCTTAGAAGCAGGACACCCAATCTTGTTGGGATCATAAAGGACAAAAAGTGCGTCCGACTTCCTGTGACAAGTAGTTCTCTTCACACATATTTTCAAAGCCTGAACAACATCCAGGGACTTTGAGGTAATCGAGGTGTCCATAGCCACTGGCACCACAATAGGTTGGTTGATATGAAAAGACGACAACATTTGGAAGAAATTGCTGATGCGTTCTGAGTTCAGCTCTATCTTCATGGAAAATCAAGTAGGGGCTCTTGTGCGACAATGCCCCCAATTCAGACACACGTCTTACAGATGCCAATGCCAACAGTGTGACTGTCTTCCAAGTAAGAAACTTAACATCCACCTCCTGTAAAGGCTCGAACCAATCAGATTGCAGGAACTGCAGCACCACATTAAGATCCCAAGGTGCCGTAGGAGGCACAAAGGGTGGTTGGATGTGCAGAACCCCTTTCAAGAAAGTCTGAACCTCAGGGAGAGCAGCCAATTGTTTCTGGAAGAAAATGGACAAAGCCGAAACCTGTACCTTGATGGAACCCAAGCATAGGCTTGCAGAAAGAGGAGAAAATGTCCCAGTTGAAACTCCACCGTAGAAAACTTCTTGGATTCTCAACAAGACACATACTTTTTCCAAATCCGATGGTAATGTCTAGACGTTACACCCTTCCTAGCTTGGATCAGAGTAGGAATGACCTTGTTTGGAATGCCCATCCGAGCTAAGATCTGGCGTTTAACCGCCATGCCGTCAAACGTAGCCGAGGTAAGTCTGGATAGGCGAACGGCCCCTGTTGTAGAAGGTCCTCTCGAAGAGGAAGAGGCCTCGGATCCTCCAGCAATAACTCCAGAAGATCCGCGTACCAAGCCCTTCTTGGCCATTCCAGAGCAATGGAGGATCGCTGGAACTCTTGATCTTTTTATTAGTTTGAGAATCCATGGAATGAGTGGAAGAGGAAGGAACACCTACACTGACTGGAACACCCAGGCGAGAGGCCATCATGTCTATCTGAGGTACACCCCATCGGCTTGTTACCACTGCAAAGACTTCCGGATGGAGGCCCCATTCTCCTGGATGGAGAGAGTCTGCTGAGGAAGTCCGCTTCTCAGTTGACCACTCCCGGAATGAAGATTGCCGACAGCACCTTTCTGCCCAGAGGATTCTCATTACCCCTGACATTGCAGCTCTGCTCTTCGGTCCGCCCTGCCTGTTTATGTAGGACACCGCCGACATAACCTGAATGGCTCGATCTTGTAGAATATGTGCCGCTTGTAGAAGACCGTTGTATACGGCCCTTAGTTCCAGAACGTTTATTGGAAGGACAGATTCCTGACTTGACCACCTTCCTTGGAAGTTTTCCCCCTGGGTGACTGTTCCCTAACCTCTGAGGCTTGCATCCGTGGTTAGAAGAATCCAGTTCTGAATCCCGAACCTGCGGCCCTCGAGCAGGTGAGAATTTTGCAGCAACCAGAGGAGTAAAATCCTGGCTTTCGGCAAAAGGCATATCCGCTGGTGCATATGAAGATGTGATCCCGACCACTTGTCCAGGAGAACCAGCTGGAAGAACCGTGCATGTAATCTTCTGTACTGTAGAGCCTCGTAGGAGGCCACCATCTTTCCCAGAAAGGGAATGAATTGATGAACCGATACCCGGGCTTACGTGAGGTTATCAAAGGACACATACAGTACGCAGAAAACAGTTTGAGGGGTATATTCAATTAGGGTTGAAAACTGCTGTCTGTCAAAAAGACGTCCGCTTTCTACTTTTTAAGCTCGAATCGTGATTCGACCTATTCAGTCCCAGCAGTTTTTATTCGACAAGTCGCGGAATTCAACTTGTCGAATAGTACGTGAATTGGTGGTATCGCTGCCGATTCACGTACTTTTGAGGGAAACAGGGCCAAATTTGTCAGGCTTTGCCCCCGTTTCCGACCATCTCATTCCGACATAAAAAAAAATTTGGATTTAGATGTGGGTCCCAGAGGAGGGATAGGGGGGCCGCAAGGAGACGGGGGACAGCCGCGGGCAGACAGGTGAGACTGGCGCTACAGCACAGTGCTGCAGCAGGGTGTCTCACAGCCGCGCCGCTCACAGCAGCGTCCACCCGGCTCCAGCAAGTGAGGTCACGCTTGCTGGAGCCTGGTGGACACTGCCGTGAGGTCTGGCGGCTGTGTGACATCCTCCTGCAGCGCTGCTCTCCTCCGCCTGCCCGCAGCTGTCCCAGCTGGTCTCCCCGCGGCTCCCCGTCCCCCCCCCCCCTTCTCCTCTGGGTCCCTCAACTCAATTCGACTTTTTAACAGTCGAATTGAGATGAGAATGAATAGGGGTTGTCGGATCCATTCCGACAAATGCATGTCGGAATGGATCCGACCCTAATTGAATATGCCCCTGAGTGTGCAAATGAAGCTGAAACACAGTAAGAAACAGGTGTGAGACTACCTATCACAGAGACAGACACACTCACAATATAAAGTTCAAGTGCTCAATAGGCACAATTCCCAGCAACCAGCACCAATGAGTGAGGAAGGGGATCTGTAACCTGGTACCATGATAGCGAGGTACATGGAATGCAAGGGGTCACTATCTGTCCTGGCAGGCAGATTAGTGCTCTAAAATGGCTGCCCAGTGTTCTGCAGTGGGAAGAGAGAGGAGCCTTTGGCGGGGAGCTCAGAACAGGAACCAGCCAAAGGAGTTTGGATGGAGATAACAGGAAAAGGCTCTACCCCCATCTGCCCAACCAACAGGAACTGTAACCTAAGATGGTGTCTCTCGTTCACAGCCTGTGTTCCTGGTGGTCTGGCGGTAGCACAGAGAAAAAGCAGCCACTTATCTGTCCCAAGTCTGGCCACAGCTGCTCCCTGTGCCTAGGAGGTGGCCGGTGACACTGACCTGGTAGCCAGTGTGCCGGCTGCTAGACGGGGGTGATGATGCGATCAGCGGTAGCGCTACAGCACTCACCACTGATTGCCCAGCGCAAAAGTGAAAACTAAAGTAAAAAAATAAGATTTTACTTACCGGTAAATCTATTTCTCGTAGTCCGTAGTGGATGCTGGGAACTCCGTAAGGACCATGGGGAATAGCGGCTCCGCAGGAGACTGGGCACAACTAAAGAAAGCTTTTAGGTCACCTGGTGTGCACTGGCTCCTCCCACTATGACCCTCCTCCAAGCCTCAGTTAGGACACTGTGCCCGGACGAGCTGACATAATAAGGAAGGATTTTGAATCCCGGGTAAGACTCCTACCAGCCACACCAATCACACCGTATAACTCGTGATACTATACCCAGTTTAACAGTATGAAAACAACTGAGCCTCTCAACAGATGGCTCAACAATAACCCTTTAGTTAACAATAACTATGTACAAGTATTGCAGACAATCCGCACTTGGGATGGGCGCCCAGCATCCACTACGGACTACGAGAAATAGATTTACCGGTAAGTAAAATCTTATTTTCTCTGACGTCCTAGTGGATGCTGGGAACTCCGTAAGGACCATGGGGATTATACCAAAGCTCCCAAACGGGCGGGAGAGTGCGGATGACTCTGCAGCACCGAATGAGAGAACTCAAGGTCCTCCTCAGCCAGGGTATCAAATTTGTAGAATTTAGCAAACATGTTTGCCCCTGACCAAGTAGCAGCTCGGCAAAGTTGTAAAGCCGAGACCCCTCGGGCAGCCGCCCAAGATGAGCCCACCTTCCTTGTGGAATGGGCTTTTACTGATTTAGGATGCGCCAGCTGAATTGTGCTACAAATCCAGCGAGCAATAGTCTGCTTAGAAGCAGGAGCACCCAGTTTGTTGGGTGCATACAGGATAAATAGCGAGTCAGTTTTCCTGACTCTAGCCGTCCTGGAAACATAAATTTTCAAGGCCCTGACTACGTCCAGTAACTTGGAATCCTCCAAGTCCCTAGTAGCCGCAGGCACCACAATAGGTTGGTTCAAGCGAAAAGCTGATACCACCTTAGGGAGAAACTGGGGACGAGTCCTCAATTCCGCCCTATCCATATGGAAAATCAGATAAGGGCTTTTACATGACAAAGCCGCCAATTCTGACACACGCCTGGCTGAAGCCAAGGCCAATAACATGACCACTTTCCACGCGAGATATTTTAGATCCACGGTTTTAAGTGGCTCAAACCAATGTGATTTTAAGAAACTCAACACCACGTTGAGATCCCAAGGTGCCACTGGAGGCACAAACGGGGGCTGAACATGCAGCACTCCTTTCACAAACGTCTGAACTTCAGGTAGTGAAGCTAGTTCTTTCTGGAAGAAAATCGACAGAGCCGAGATCTGTACCTTAATGGAGCCTAATTTCAGGCCCATAGTCACTCCTGCTTGTAGGAAATGCAGAAATCGACCTAGTTGAAATTCCTCTGTTGGGGCCTTTTTGGCCTCACACCAAGCAACATACTTCCGCCATATGCGGTGATAATGCTTTGCAGTTACATCTTTCCTGGCTTTAATCAGCGTAGGAATGACTTCCTCCGGAATGCCCTTTTCCTTCAGGATCCGGTGTTCAACCGCCATGCCGTCAAACGCAGCCGCGGTAAGTCTTGGAACAGACAGGGCCCCTGCTGCAGCAGGTCCTGTCTGAGCGGCAGAGGCCATGGGTCCTCTGAGATCATCTCTTGAAGTTCCGGGTACCACGCTCGTCTTGGCCAATCCGGAACCACGAGTATTGTTCTTACTCCTCGTTTTCTTATTATTCTCAGTACCCTTGGTATGAGAGGCAGAGGAGGGAACACATAAACTGACTGGTACACCCACGGTGTCACTAGAGCGTCCACAGCTATCGCCTGAGGGTCCCTTGACCTGGCGCAATATCTCTCTAGTTTTTTGTTTAGGCGGGACGCCATCATGTCCACCTGTGGCCGTTCCCATCGATTTACAATCAGCGTGAAGACTTCTGGATGAAGTCCCCACTCTCCCGGGTGGAGGTCGCGCCTGCTGAGAAAGTCTGCTTCCCAGTTGTCCACTCCCGGAATGAACACTGCTGACAGTGCTAGTACGTGATTTTCCGCCCATCGGGGAATCCTTGTGGCTTCTGCCATTGCTATCCTGCTTCTTGTGCCGCCCTGTCGATTTACATGGGCGACTGCCGTGATGTTGTCTGACTGGATCAGTACCGGCTGGTGTAGAAGCAGGGATTTTGCCTGACTTAGGGCATTGTAAATGGCCCTTAGTTCCAGAATATTTATGTGTAGGGAAGTCTCCTGACTCGACCACAGCCCTTGGAAGTTTCTTCCCTGTGTGACTGCCCCCCAGCCTCGAAGGCTGGCATCCGTGGTCACCAGGACCCAGTCCTGTATGCCGAATCTGCGGCCCTCTAGAAGATGAGCACTCTGCAGCCACCACAGCAGAGACACCCTGGTTCTTGGAGACAGGGTTATTAGGCGAAGCATCTGAAGATGCGATCCGGACCATTGGTCCAACAGGTCCCACTGAAAGATTCTGGCATGGAACCTGCCGAAAGGAATTGCTTCGTAAGAAGCCACCATCTTTCCCAGGACCCGCGTGCAGTGATGCACCGATACCTGATTTGGTTTCAGGAGGTCTCTGACTAGAGATGACAGCTCCTTGGCTTTCTCCTCCGGGAGAAACACTTTTTTCTGGACTGTATCCAGAATCATACCCAGGAACAGTAGACGTGTCGTCGGAATCAGCTGTGATTTTGGAATATTCAGAATCCAACCGTGCTGGTGTAGCACCTCCTGAGATAGTGCTACTCCCACCAACAACTGCTCCTTGGACCTCGCCTTTATTAGGAGATCGTCCAAGTACGGGATAATTAAAACTCCCTTTCTTCGAAGGAGTATCATCATTTCCGCCATTACCTTGGTAAACACCCTCGGTGCCGTGGAGAGTCCAAACGGCAGCGTCTGGAATTGGTAATGGCAATCCTGTACCACAAATCTGAGGTACTCCTGGTGAGAATAGTAAATGGGGACATGCAGGTAAGCATCCTTGATGTCCAGGGATACCATGTAATCCCCCTCGTCCAGGCTTGCAATAACCACCCTGAGCGATTCCATCTTGAACTTGGATTTTTTTATGTATGTGTTCAAGGATTTCAAATTTAAAATGGGTCTCACCGAACCGTCCGGTTTCGGTACCACAAACAGTGTGGAATAGTAACCCCGTCCTTGTTGAAGTAGGGGCACCTTGATTATCACCTGCTGGGAATACAGCTTGTGAATTGCCGCTAGCACCGCCTCCCTGTCTGAAGGAGTAATCGGCAAGGCAGATTTTAGGAACCGGTGGGGTGGAGACGCCTCGAATTCCAGTTTGTACCCTTGAGATACTATTTGCAGGATCCAGGGATCCACCTGTGAGCGAGCCCACTGATCGCTGAAATTTTTGAGGCGGCCCCCCACCGTACCCGGCTCCGCCTGTGGAGCCCCACCGTCATGCGGCGGACTTGGAAGAAGCGGGGGAGGACTTTTGCTCCTGGGAACCTGCTGTTTGTTGCAGCCTTTTTCCCCTACCTCTGCCTCTGGACAGAAAGGACCCGCCTTTTCCACGCCTGTTTTTCTGAGTCCGAAAGGACTGTACCTGATAAAACGGCGCCTTTTTAGGCTGTGAGGGAACATGGGGTAAAAATGCTGACTTCCCAGCAGTTGCTGTGGAAACTAGGTCCGAGAGACCATCCCCAAATAACTCCTCACCCTTATAAGGCAAAACTTCCATGTGCCTTTTTGAATCTGCATCTCCTGTCCACTGGCGAGTCCATAAGCCTCTCCTAGCAGAAATGGACAATGCACTTATTTTAGATGCCAGCCGGCAGATCTCCCTCTGTGCATCTCTCATGTATAAGACTGAGTCTTTTATATGCTCTATGGTTAGCAGAATAGTGTCCCTGTCTAGGGTGTCAATATTTTCTGACAGGGAATCTGACCACGCAGCGGAAGCACTGCACACCCATGCTGACGCAATAGCTGGTCTAAGTATAATGCCTGAGTGTGTATATACAGACTTCAGGATCGCCTCCTGCTTTCTATCAGCAGGTTCCTTGAGGGCGGCCGTATCCGGAGACGGTAGTGCCACCTTTTTAGACAAACGTGTGAGCGCTTTATCCACCCTAGGGGGTATCTCCCAACGTGACCTATCCTCCGGCGGGAAAGGGAACGCCATTAGTAGCTTCTTAGAGATTACCAATCTTTTATCAGGGAAAGCCCACGCTTCTTCACACACTTCATTTAATTCTTCTGATGGGGGAAAAACTACGGGTAGTTTTTTCTCCCCAAACATACTACCCTTTTTAGTGGTACCTGGGTTTATATCTGAAATGTGTAACACCTCTTTCATTGCTTCAATCATGCAACGAATGGCCTTAGTGGACATTAGACTAGACTCATCGTCGTCGACACTGGTGTCAGTATCCGTGTCGACATCCGCGTCTGCCATCTGAGGTAGCGGGCGTTTTAGAGCCCCCGATGGCATTTGAGACACCTGGACAGGCACGAGCTGAGAAGCCGGCTGTCCCGCATTTTCGTCAAATTTTTTGTGTAAGGAGTCGACACGTGCACGCAATTCCTTCCATAAGTCCATCCACTCCGGTGTCTGCCCTGCAGGGGGTGACATCCCTTCTATAGGCATCTGCTCCGCCTCCACATCATTATCCTCATCAAACATGTCGACACAGCCGTACCGACACACCGCACGCACACAGGGAATGCTCTAACAGAGGACAGGACCCACAAAAGCCCTTTGGGGAGACAGAGTGAGAGTATGCCAGCACACACCAGAGCGCTATATAATGCAGGGACTAACTGAATTATGTCCCCTATAGCTGCTGTTATATATACTGCGCCTAAATTTAGTGCCCCCCCTCTCTTTTTTACCCTTTTCTGTAGTGTAGACTGCAGGGGAGAGCCAGGGAGCTTCCTTCCAGCGGAGCTGTGAGGGAGAAATGGCGCCAGTGTGCTGAAGGAGATAGCTCCGCCCCTTTTTCGCGGACTATTCTCCCGCTTTTTTTATGGATTCTGGCAGGGGTAATTATCACATATATAGCCTCTGGGGCTATATATTGTGGTATTTTTGCCAGCCAAGGTGTTTTTATTGCTGCTCAGGGCGCCCCCCCCTAGCGCCCTGCACCCTCAGTGACCGGAGTGTGAAGTGTGTATGAGGAGCAATGGCGCACAGCTGCAGTGCTGTGCGCTACCTTGGTGAAGACTGATGTCTTCTGCCGCCGATTTTCCGGACCTCTTCTTGCTTCTGGCTCTGTAAGGGGGACGGCGGCGCGGCTCCGGGACCGAACACCAAGGCCAGTTCCATGCGGTCGATCCCTCTGGAGCTAATGGTGTCCAGTAGCCTAAGAAGCCCAAGCTAGCTGCAAGCAGGTAGGTTCGCTTCTTCTCCCCTTAGTCCCTCGCTGCAGTGAGCCTGTTGCCAGCAGGTCTCACTGTAAAATAAAAAACCTAATTATATACTTTCTTTTTAGAAGCTCAGGAGAGCCCCTAGTGTGCATCCAACCTCGGCCGGGCACAAAATCTAACTGAGGCTTGGAGGAGGGTCATAGTGGGAGGAGCCAGTGCACACCAGGTGACCTAAAAGCTTTCTTTAGTTGTGCCCAGTCTCCTGCGGAGCCGCTATTCCCCATGGTCCTTACGGAGTTCCCAGCATCCACTAGGACGTCAGAGAAATAAGAATTTACTCACCGGTAAATCTATTTCTCGTAGTCCGTAGTGGATGCTGGGACTCCGTAAGGACCATGGGGAATAGCGGCTCCGCCGGAGACTGGACACAATTATAAAGAAAGCTTTAGGTCTAACTGGTGTGCACTGGCTCCTCCCACTATGACCCTCCTCCAGACTTCAGTTAGGATACTGTGCCCGGAAGAGCTGACACCATAAGGAAGGATTTTGAATCCCGGGTAAGACTCATACCAGCCACACCAATCACACCGTATAACTCGTGATACAATACCCAGTTAACAGTATGACAACAACTGAGCCTCTCAACAGATGGCTCAACAATAACCCTTTAGTTAAACAATAACTATATACAAGTATTGCAGACAATCCGCACTTGGGATGGGCGCCCAGCATCCACTACGGACTACGAGAAATAGAATTACCGGTGAGTAAATTCTTATTTTCTCTGGCGTCCTAAGTGGATGCTGGACTCCGTAAGGACCATGGGGATTATACCAAAGCTCCCAAATGGGCGGGAGAGTGCGGATGACTCTGCAGCACCGAATGGGCAAACTCTAGGTCCTCCTCAGCCAGGGTGTCAAACTTGTAGAATTTAGCAAATGTGTTTGACCCCGACCAAGTAGCTGCTCTGCAAAGTTGTAAAGCCGAGACCCCTCGGGCAGCCGCCCAAGAAAAGCCCACCTTCCTTGTGGAATGGGCTTTCACTGATTTAGGATGCGGCAGTCCAGCCGCAGAATGTGCAAACAGAATCGTACTACAGATCCAGCGAGCAATAGTCTGCTTTGAAGCAGGTGCACCCAACTTGTTGGGCGCATACAGGATAAATAGCGAGTCAGTCTTTCTGACTCCAGCTGTCCTGGAAACATAGATTTTCAGGGCCCTGACTACGTCTAACAACTTGGAAGCCTCCAAGTCTTTAGTAGCCGCAGGCACCACGATAGGTTGGTTCCGATGAAAAGCTGATACCACCTTAGGGAGAAACTGGGGACGAGTCCTCAATTCTGCCCTATCCATATGGAAAATCAGATAAGGGCTTTTACATGACAAAGCCGCCAATTCTGATACACGCCTGGCCGAAGCCAAGGCCAATAACATGACCACTTTCCACGTGAGATATTTCAATTCCACGGTTTTTAGTGGCTCAAACCAATGTGACTTTAGGAAATCCAACACCACGTTGAGATCCCAAGGTGCCACTGGAGGCACAAAAGGAGGCTGAATATGCAGCACTCCCTTAACAAAAGTCTGAACTTCAGGTAGTGAAGCCAGTTCTCTCTGGAAGAAAATCGATAGAGCCGAAATCTGGACCTTAATGGAACCCAATTTTAGGCCCATAGTCACCCCTGACTGTAGGAAGTGCAGAAAACGGCCCAGCTGAAATTCCTCCGTTGGGGCCTTCCTGGCCTCACACCACGCAACATATTTTCGCCAAATGCGGTGATAATGGTTTGCGGCAACTTCTTTCCTAGCTTTAATCAGCGTAGGAATGACTTCCTCCGGAATGCCCTTTTCCTTCAGGATCCGGTGTTCAACCGCCATGCCGTCAAACGCAGCCGCGGTAAGTCTTGGAACAGACAGGGCCCCTGCTGCAGCAGGTCCTGTCTGAGCGGCAGAGGCCATGGGTCCTCTGAGATCATTTCTTGAAGTTCCGGGTACCAAGCTCTTCTTGGCCAATCCGGAACAATGAGTATAGTTCTTACTCCTCTTCTCCTTATTATCCTCAGTACCTTTGGTATGAGAGGAAGAGGAGGGAACACATAAACCGACCGGTACACCCACGGTGTCACTAGAGCGTCCACAGCTATCGCCTGAGGGTCTCTCGACCTGGCGCCATATCTTTCTAGCTTTTTGTTTAGGCGGGACGCCATCATGTCCACCTGTGGCTTTTCCCAACGGTTTACAATCAGTTGAAAGACTTCCGGATGAAGTCCCCACTCTCCCAGGTGGAGGTCGTGTCTGCTGAGGAAGTCTGCTTCCCAGTTGTCCACTCCCGGAATGAACACTGCTGACAGTGCTAACACGTGATTTTCCGCCCATCGGAGAATCCTTGTGGCTTCTGCCATCGCTGTCCTGCTTCTTGTGCCGCCCTGTCGGTTTACATGGGCGACTGCCGTGATGTTGTCTGACTGGATCAGTACCGGCTGGTTTTGAAGCAGGGGTTTTGCCTGACTTAGGGCATTGTAAATGGCCCTCAGTTCCAGAATATTTATGTGTAGGGAAGTCTCCTGACTTGACCATAGTCCTTGGAAGTTTCTTCCCTGTGTGACTGCCCCCCAGCCCGAAGGCTGGCGTCCGTGGTCACCAGGATCCAGTCCTGTATGCCGAATCTGCGGCCCTCTTGAAGATGAGCACTTTGCAGCCACCACAGCAGACACACCCTGGTCCTTTGAGACAGGGTTATCAGCCGATGCATCTGAAGATGCGATCCGGACCACTTGTCCAACAGGTCCCACTGAAAGGTTCTTGCATGGAACCTGCCGAATGGAATTGCTTCGTAGGAAGCTACCATCTTTCCCAGGATCCGCGTGCAGTGATGCACCGACACCTGTTTTGGTTTCAGGAGGCCTCTGACTAGAGATGACAGCTCCTTGGCCTTCTCCTCCGGGAGAAACACTTTTTTCTGTTCTGTGTCCAGAACCATCCCCAGGAACAGTAGACGTGTCGTAGGGACCAGCTGTGACTTTGGAATATTCAGAATCCAGCCGTGCTGTTGTAGCACCTCCCGAGATAGTGCTACCCCGACCAACAACTGCTCCCTGGACCTCGCCTTTAATCAGGAGATCGTCCAACGACGGCATAATTAAGACTCCCTTCTTTCGAAGGAGTATCATCATTTCGGCCATTACCTTGGTAAATACCCTCGGAGCCGTGGATAGACCAAACGGCAACGTCTGGAATTGGTAATGACAATCCTGTACCACAAATCTGAGGTACTCCTGGTGAGGATGGTAAATGGGGACATGCAGGTAAGCATCCTTGATGTCCAGTGATACCATGTAATCCCCCTCGTCCAGGCTTGCAATAACCGCCCTGAGCGATTCCATCTTGAACTTGGATTTTTTTATATATGTGTTCAAGGATTTCAAATTTAAAATGTGTCTCACCGAACCGTCCGGTTTCGGTACCACAAACATTGTGGAATAGTAACCCCGTCCTTGTTGAAGTAGGGGCACTTTGACTATCACCTGCTGGGAATACAGCTTGTGAATTGCCTCTAACACTGCCTCCCTGCCTGAGGGAGTTGTTGGTAAGCCAGATTTGAGGAAACGGCGGGGGGGAGACGTCTGGAATTCCAGCTTGTACCCCCGAGATACTACTTGAAGGATCCAGGGATCCACCCGTGAGCGAGCCCACTGATTGCTGAAGTATTTGAGATGGGCCCCCACCGTACCTGGCTCCGCCTGTGGAGCCCCAGCGTCATGCGGTGGACTTAGAGGAAGCGGGGGAGGACTTTTGCTCCTGGGAACTGGCTGTATGCTGCAGCTTTTTCCCTCTACCTCTGCCTCTGGGCAGAAAGGACGCGCCTTTAACCCGCTTGCCCTTATTGGGCCGAAAGGACTGTACCTGATAATACGGTGCTTTCTTTGGCTGTGAGGGAACATGGGGTAAAAATGTAGACTTCCCAGCTGTTGCTGTGGAAACTAGGTCCGAGAGACCATCCCCAAACAATTCCTCACCCTTATAAGGCAAAACTTCCATGTGCCTTTTAGAATCTGCATCACCTGTCCACTGCCGAGTCCATAACCCTCTCCTGGCAGAAATGGACATTGCACTTATTTTAGATGCCAGCCGGTAAATATACCTCTGTGCATCTCTCATGTATAAGACTGCGTCTTTAATATGCTCTACGGTTAGCAATATAGTGTCCCTGTCTTGGGTATCAATATTTTCCGACAGGGAATCTGACCACGCAGCTGCAGCACTGCACATCCATGCTGAAGCAATAGCTGGTCTCAGTATAATACCTGTGTGTGTATATACAGACTTCAGGATAGCCTCCTGCTTTCTATCAGCAGGTTCCTTCAGGGCGGCCGGATCCGGAGACGGTAGTGCCACCTTCTTTGACAAGCGTGTGAGCGCTTTATCCACCCTAGGGGATGTTTCCCAACGTGACCTATCCTCTGGCGGGAAAGGGTACGCCATTAGTAACCTCTTAGAAATAACCAGTTTCTTATCGGGGGAAGCCCACGCTTCTTCACACACTTCATTTAATTCCTCAGATGGAGGAAAAACTACTGGTAGTTTTTTCTCTCCAAACATAATACCCTTTTTTGTGGTACCTGGGGTAACATCAGAAATATGCAACACATTTTTCATTGCCTCAATCATATAACGTGTGGCCCTATTGGAAGTTACATTAGTCTCATCGTCGTTGACACTGGAGTCAGTATCCGTGTCGACATCTGTGTCTGCCATCTGAGGTAGCGGGCGTTTTAGAGCCCCTGATGGCTTTTGAGCCGCCTGGGCAGGCACAGGCTGAGAAGCCGGCTGTCCCATATTTGGTATGTCGTCAAACCTTTTATGCAAGGAGTCGACACTGTCGCGTAATTCCTTCCACAGAACCATCCACTCAGGTGTCGACCCCGCAGGGGGTGACATCACATTTATCGGCATCTGCTCCGCCTCCACATAAGCCTCCTCATCAAACATGTCGACACAGCCGTACCGACACACCGCACACACACAGGGAATGCTCTGACAGAGGACAGGACCCCACAAAGCCCTTTGGGGGGACAGAGAGAGAGTATGCCAGCACACACCAGAGCGCTATAATAATACAGGGATTAACTGAATTATTTCCCCTTATAGCTGCTATATAAGTTATACTGCGCCTAAATTTAGTGCCCCCCCCTCTCTTTTTTACCCTTTGTAGCTTGATACTGCAGGGGAGAGCCAGGGAGCGATCCTTCTAGCGGAGCTGTGAGGGAAAAATGGCGCCAGTGTGCTGAGTTAGCCCCGCCCCTTTTCCGGCGGACTTCTCCCGCTTTTTTCAGGAATTCTGGCAGGGGTAATTTATCACATATATAGCCTCTGGGACTATATATTGTGATGATTTGCCAGCCAAGTTGTTTATATTGCTGCTCAGGGCGCCCCCCCCCCCCCCAGCGCCCTGCACCCATCAGTGACCGGAGTGTGAGGTGTGCATGAGGAGCAATGGCGCACAGCTGCAGTGCTGTGCGCTACCTTGTTGAAGACCGAGGTCTTCTGCCGCCGATTTTCCGGACCACTTCTTGCTTCTGGCTCTGTAAGGGGGACGGCGGCGCGGCTCCGGGACCGAACGATCGAGGTCGGGTCCTGTGTTCGATCCCTCTGGAGCTAATGGTGTCCAGTAGCCTAAGAAGCCCAAACTATCTCCAGTCAGGTAGGTTCGCTTCTTCTCCCCTTAGTCCCTCGCTGCAGTGAGTCTGTTGCCAGCAGATCTCACTGTAAAATAAAAAACCTAAAATATACTTTCTTTCTAGGAGCTCAGGAGAGCCCCTAGTGTGCATCTAGCTCAGCCGGGCACAAGATTCTAACTGAAGTCTGGAGGAGGGTCATAGTGGGAGGAGCCAGTGCACACCAGTTAGACCTAAAGCTTTCTTTATAGTTGTGCCCAGTCTCCTGCGGAGCCGCTATTCCCCATGGTCCTTACGGAGTCCCAGCATCCACTTAGGATGTCAGAGAAATAGAAAAATAGAATAGTTAATCAGGTCCGTCCGTCCCCCCTCCCCCCACCCCCCCAAATAAAGTACAGGGGAGGAGGAGCCTGCGCTGCTCACAAAGAAATAAGCCTTTTGGGAGTCTAGACTCCTTCTGCTCCCACTGTACCTAGGGTCCACCACTGGATGAAAGAAAAATACACACTTTAAGGGGTAAATGTTATAGTCTGCGACTTGCAAGCATCAACGAGATCCCGGCAAGACGGCACAATATTTTAAAGTGGAATCCATTTAAAAGGCAAATGAAACTTGGTTTTGCCTTTAAAATTATTGGCACTTTAAAACATTGGGCAGACTCGCCACAATATCACAGATGCCTGAAAGTTGCACTCTATTTAATTTTCTTCTCAGACTTATAGGGGGTACACACGTAGAGATGTCTGCTGAGCAATCTGGTACAGAGCACACATCTCAGGACGCTCAGCACACAGCGCGAGGGGGGGGGGGGGGGGGAAATGCTCACTTTACCCAGCGGTGAAGTGAGCAATCTGACTTGATTCGGCCAGAACGCAGGCCAAACTAGAGTCAGCGATAGCGATGCGCGGTCACTATGGCTATACACACCGAGCGATGTGTGTTTACTTTCTAAGCAATCTAGTCAAATTGCTTAGAATTTAAGCACACATCTCTACGTGTGTACCCCCTTTAAGACCCCCATACATCAGCAATCACAAAAAAGCAATCCGCAGATTCTGAGATTTTTCCCCCCAGATTTAACGATTCCCCAATCTGCAATTATGCATTACAGATATGTATAGGGCCATACACAATAACGATTTTTTTTTTCTTAACAGATATGGACTATGTAGACGGTTTTGAACGATATATCGTTCAAGTCGTCTAGTGTGTATGGACCCCCCCCCCACGGCCAATGCGCGCACCCATGCTCGTTAAGAGCGGGTCGGCCGTAAATGCAGCTCAATGTGAGCAATGTCACTACTGACATCGCTCATCACGGCATGCGTGTACGGAGCTGCGATGAGCGATGTCTACAATGTGACACTGCTCTCTCCCCTCCAGCAGCTCCCACCCTGCCAGCGGCTTCATTGTAGCCGAGACGCTGACGGGAGCTGCTGTAGGGGAGACGCTGACCACTCAGCTTCTCCGTCCACTGCCCCACCAATTATATTTACACTGTGCCACCAACGTAATTAAAAATAGGATTTTGGTTACCTACCGGTAAATCCTTTTCTCGTATTCCGTAGAGGATGCTGGGGTCCACATTAGTACCATGGGGTATAGACGGGTCCACCAGGAGCCACTGGCACTTTAAGAGTTTGAAAGTGTGGGCTGGCTCCTCCCAATATGCCCTTCCTACTAGACTCAGTCTAGAAACTGTGCCCAAGGAGATGGAAATCTTCGAGAGAAGGATTTAACACAGATAGTGGCGAGATTCACACCAGCTCATACATACAAGGCATATCAAGCTAACCAGCTTGAAAAACTCAGCAACTGCTGAAACATTACTTACCAAGTAACAATGCAGTACATAACTAAACAAAGTCGTACTGAACCAGATAACGGTTGCAGGGAAACGAAGCACTGGGCGGGCACCCAGCATCCTCTACGGACTACGAGAAAAGGATTTACCGGTAGGTAATTAAAATCCTATTTTCTCTTACGTCCTAGAGGATGCTGGAGTCAACATTAGTACCATGGGGATGTACCAAAGCTCCCAGAACGGGAGGGAGAGCGCGGAGGCCCCTGCAGAACTGATTGACTGAACTTCAGATCATCAGAGGCCAAAGTATCGAACTTGTAAAACTTGTTGCAGCTCGGCAAAGTTGCACTGCCGAAACACCATGGGCAGCCGCCCAGGAAGACCCCACCTTACGAGTAGAGTGGGCCTTAACAGATTTTGGACACGACAGTCCTGCCGTAGAATAAGCGTGCTGGATAGTGAACCGAATCCAGTGAAAAATAGTCTGCTTAGAAGCAGGACACCCAATTTTCTTGGGATCATATAGGACAAACAGAGAGCCGACTTTCTGTGATGAGAAGTTCTCTTCACATATATCTTCAGAGCCCTTACAACATCCAAGGACTTTGATGTGATTGAGGAGTCAGTAGCCACTGGCACCACAATAGAATGGTTAATATGAAATGCTGACACAACCTTTGGAAGAAACTGCTGACGTGTCCGGAGCTCAGCCCAATCTTCGTGGAAGATCAAGTAAGGGCTTTTACGGGATAAAGCCCCCAATTCGGACACGCGTCTAGCAGAAGCTAAGGCCAACAACGTGACCGCCTTCCATGTAAGAAATTTGACCTCAACCTCCTGTAGAGGCTCAAACCAATCCGACTGGCGGAACTGCACCACCACGTTAAGGTCCCAAGGCACAGTAGGCGGTACAAAGGGAGGTTGGCTGTGCAGAACTCCCTTCAAAAAAGTCTGAACCTCAAGGAGGGCAGCCATTTGTTTCTGGAAGAAAATAGATAGGGCCGAAATCTGGACCTTCACAGATCCCAACCTCAGGCCCATATCCACACCTGCCTGCAGGAAGAGGAGAAAACGTCCGAGTTGAAACTCCACCGTAGGAAACTTCTTGGATTCACACCGAGAGACATATTTCTTCCAAATACGATGGTAATGTTTACGTTACCCCTTTCCTAGCCTGTATCAGGGTAGGAATGACCTTCTTCGGAATGCCCTTCCGAGCAAGTATCCGGCGTTCAACTTCCATGCCATCAAACGTAGCCGCGGGAAGTCTTAATAGGCGAACGGCCCCTGCTGCAGCAGGTCCTCCCGAAGAGTAAGAGGCCTCAGTTCTTCTTGCAGTAGATTCAGAAGGTCCGCGTACCAAGCTCTTCTCGGCCAGTCTAGAGCAATGAGGATCGCTTGAACCCTTGTTCTCCTTATGAGCTTTAGGATTCTTGGGATGAGTGGGAGTGGTGGAAACACGTACACTGACTGTAACACCCACGGAGACAACAGGGCATCCACCGCCACTGCTTGTGGGTCCGTCGACCTGGAACAATAACGCCAAAGCTTCTTGTTGAGAAGACTCAGATCCGTGGTTAGAAGGACCCAATCCTAAATCCCGAACCTGCAGCCCTCGAGAAGGTGAGGTAATTTTAACCACCAGAGGAGCGAAATCCTGGCCTTCGGCGACAGACTAATTCTCTGGTGCATGTGGAGGTGAGATCCCGACCACTTGTCCAGAAGATCCAGTTGGAAGGTTCAAGCGTAGAACCTCCCGTACTGGAGAGCCTCGTAAGAGGCCACCATCTTTTCTAACAGGCGAATGCATTGATGAACAGACACCCGGGCTGGCTTCAGGATATCTCGGACCATAGCCTGTATTACCAATGCCTTTTCCTGCAGAAGAAACACCTTCTGCACTTCCGTGTCCAGGATCATTCCCAGAAAGGACAACCTCTGGGTTGGTTCCAAATGTGACTTTGGAAGGTTCAGAATCCAACCATGACTCTTGAGGAGGCGTGTTGTGAGAACAATGGACTGCAGCAGCTTCTCCTTGGATGATGCCTTTATCAGCAGATCGTCCAGATATGGAATGATGTTCACCCCGTTTGCGGAGGAGAACCATCATCTCTGCCATCACCTTGGTAAACACCCTTGGTGCTGTGGAGAGGCCGAATGGCAGGGCCTGGAACCGGAAATGACAGTCCAGCAATGCGAAACGGACATAAGCCTGATGCGGCAGCCATATCGGCATGTGGAGGTACGCATCGTTGATATCCAGGGATACAAGGAATTCCCCTTCTTCCAGACCTGATATCACCGCCCTGAGAGACTCAATCTTGAACTTGAACTCCTTTAGAAAGGGGTTCAATGAATTTAGGTTCAGAATGGGCCTGACCGAATCATCTGGTTTTGGTACCACAAAAAGGATCGAATAGTAACCTGTGACCTGAGCAGGAGGAGGAACTGGCACAATGACCTGTGCCTCCACCAGCTTTTGGATGGCTTCTTGTAATACAGTGCTGTCTGCCAACAGAGCTGGTAAGCCTGATTTGAAAAAACGATGAGGAGGGAGACTTAGAAATTCCAGCCTGTATCCCTGAGACACAATATCTATCACCCAGGGATCCAGGCCGGACGATACCCAGACGTGACTGAAGTGTCTGAGTTTCGCTCCCACTGGCCCCACCTCCAGGCCGTGCGGTCCACCGTCATGCGGAGTACTTTGGTGTACCTGAAGCAGGCTTTTGTTCCTGGGAACCTGCAGCGGCAGGTTTCTGGGACTTAACTCGACCTCCCCTAAAGAAGGTATTGGACGGTCTGGCCTTTCTAGGCTTGTTAGGCCAAAAGGACTGTGTTGCAGATGAAGAGAAGGATTTCTTCGGAGCAGGTGCTGCTGAGGGAATAAACGGAGACTTACCCGCTGTAGCCGTGGATATCCACGCGTCTAGAGCTTCCACAAAGAGAGCCTGACCTGTATAGGGTAGGGACTCCACACTTTTTCTGGATTCTGCGTCGGCCGACCACTGGCGCAGCCACAGTCCCCGACGAGCTGAAACAGACATGGAAGATATTCCCGCAGTCAAGGAACCCAGGTCTTTCATAGATTCTACCATAAAACCTTATCCATCGTATCCAAATCCTCAAGTAAGGTAGCCGACCACTTTACTATAGCCTTTGCAATCCATGCACTAGCAATAGTAGGATGTAATACGGCCCCTGAAGCAGTGTACATTGATTTAAGCGTGTTATCAATATTCCGATCAGCTGGCTCCTTTAAGGCGGTAGATCCTGGAACAGGTAAAACCAACTTCTTTGAGAGTCTGGAAACAGATGCATCAACAATCGTCGGGTTTTCCCATTTTTTTTTCTATCCTCCTCAGGGAAAGGAAACGCCACCTGTACCCATTAAGGGATCTGGAATTTTTTCTCAGGGTTTTCCCATGCTTTCTCAAATACAGCATTCAATTCCTTTGACGCAGGGAAGGTTAGCAAGGCCTTTTTATTTTCAGTGAAAAAGGCCTCCTCAACCTTGTCAGTTGTGGTATCATTAATATTCAACACATTCCTGATAGCCTCTATCATCAATTGCACCCATTTTGCAAGAGATGCGGACCCCCGCAACACATCCCCATCACCGTCTGTGGCGTCAGAATCGGTATCCGTGTTGTCTTGTGTGACATGCACTAGCACACGCTTATGGGGGTATATAGCGGAGCGTCCTGAGGTACCAGAAACCGACCATACTGCCATAGAGCTCTGTAATACCTGGGTTGCAGATTCATTACTCGCAACCCTGTCAGAAATCTGAGAAATACAAGATTTGATAGAGGAAAACCACTCAGGCTCCCTTGCTGGTATCTGTGCTAAACCAGTGCTATCCTGATTACATGGAATAGTATCATCCTGGGAGGACAAATCCTCTGCAGCATAAAACATAGTATCCCTGGACATAGCTAAAGGAGACCACCAAACACTCCACACACACACACACACAGGGGAGGGCAGACAGAGTTCCCCCCCCCAAGAATGGCAAGAGAGACAGATATTGGAGCCAACCCACACACAGTGCTTTTACCAAAGGGAGACCCCTTATCAGCGCTGACTGTGCACCTTAATATGACACACAGTCGTATTACAGCCTCCCCCACCCCATTCTACAACCCCATGGTACCATTTACAGATAGCTGGAGTTGCTGTGGAGGGACCCGATTCTCCTTCTCAGCACTGTGCAGGCAGGAAAATGGCGCTGAAACGCTGCTGGGTCCGCTCTGAGAAGTTCCGCCCCCTTAATGGCGCCGTCTTCCCGCTCTTCATGGATTATACTGGCCTGAGGAATTAGTGCTGGCTGAGATCCGAGGACCCCGACAGGCTTCTGGACCGGTGTAGGGGGTAAGCGCTGGCACAGGGCGCCCCTCACAGTGCCGCACCATGTACCACTGAACCTTACCAGGAGCACAGTTAATACTGCGGTCCCTCCCCGTTGGCGCCATCTTCACACCGCCCCCCCCCCCCCGCTTGCTAGGGGGGTCGGTGTCTCACTCGCCACTTCTTCAGCTCTGTAAGGGGGTGGCAGCATGCTGCTGGGGCAAGCGATCCTCTGTGGCGGGGAGCGATCCAACCCCTCTGGTGCTCAGTGTCCAGTCAGCGGAGACAGTGGCTCAGACCCCGCAGGGCAGACACTGCTCCCCCCCTTTAGTCCCTCGCTACAGAGAGACTGTTGCCAGCAGCCTCCCTGTAAAATAAAAAACTCTAACAAAACTTTTTACTAGGAAAACTCTGGAGAGCTCCCCTAGCTGTGACCGGCTCTTCCGGGCACATTTTCTAAACTGAGTCTGGTAGAAGGGGCAGAGAGAGAGGAGCCAGCCAACACTCTCAAACTCTTAAAAGTGCCAATGGCTCCTGGTGGACCAGTCAATACCCCATGGTACTAATGTGGACCCCAGCTTCCTCGAAGACGTAATAGAAAATTAATTATAATGGGTTCTATATATTATATGTTTATATTGGGGCAGTGGGTGATAAAAAACTTAATTGGTTCCCCTTTCTACAGCCCTGCCCACACACCCAGAAATGCCTCCCCAATATTAAAATATGTAAATAAGGTGCCAATTCCAAAGATATATTTCGTCTTTCAAGTTGTTTGAAAAATTGCGTAGTGTGTACACTCAATTTCGTTTGTCAGGGTTCTGGGAAGTTCTTGGGAAATTGCTCATCTTCCACATTGTTCATCTTTCACATTGGTCATGTCTTCTAGTGTGTAGGGCCCTTATCAGTGATTTGCAGATCATTTTCAGCAAATACAGATCTGCCAATCTGGAAAAACTCATCAGTTTACTATAAACAGTTTGCAAATCTGCTGATTGTTACCATACACTTAAGGGCGGTACTCACGGAGCGATCGATGCTTAAAATCTACGCAATCTGACTAGATTGCTTAGATTTTAAGCAGCGATCACTCCGTGTGTACCCCTCACAGCGATAGCGATGCGCAGCCCCGCGCATCACTAATCACTGGTGCTAGATTGGCCTGCATGCAGGCCAATCTAGCAGGTCGCTCACTTCACCCGCTGGGTGAAATGAGCGCCCCCCCCCCGTCTACCCCCACACGCTCAGCACACATCGCGCTGTGCTGAGCGGGGGGACTCCCAGCATCTGCCGGTGAGTACTGGCCTTTACAATCTACAGTTTCAATTGATCTGTGAAACATGTTGGACAACCTGATTTAACAATCCCAATGGATTTTTGGTCTGAATCTGAGATCTGTGAACCCCATACATTGCAGATTTATTAGCACAATCATCTGCAAATTGCCCCAATCGATTGCTGATGTATGGGGGCCTTTACTTTCAAATTTGCATCAAGATATAGAATGTAATGAACATTGCAATGAGATAACAATGGAAGTACATTGGGTCCTTCCATTCTGTGGCAAATGTCTATTGAGGGTGCATAGGTGCAGTAGATATGAAGTGAGGGAATCTTACAGGTAAGTCATCTCTGTAACATGTTATTGTAATGTACTTTTGTGCAACACAGCATAAATGTGTTATCATGGAACATCATATGTTAGGCACTCACATTTGGCTGAATGGATTGATAATAGATCTAGAGAATTATAGATTAAACATACTTGCACATTAGGGTTAATATTCTGTTAGGAACCAATTAACCTACCAGTATATTTTTGGAAGAAACCCACGCAAGCACGGAGAGAATATACAAACTCCACACATTTAGGGCCATGGTGGCAATCAAAATATATGAGCTTGTTCTACTCTAATACCACTGTAAATCATCCAATCATATGAAATTCTAAATTATCATGACCTCAATGCAGTGAGGTAGTAATGCTAACCATTACACCATCCATACTGCCTGTTACAGGCACCTTTTTCTTTATGAAGAAATGCAGCTTCAAGTTTTCATAGTCTATATTTGTCATGGTGTCCAGAGAGGAGAGGACATACCTAAACTTCTTAGACTTTTTCATGAATAATACAAAAAAAAAAAAAACTGCAAGCTGTTCATAAATTTCAGTTTTGACACTAGATAAAATGTTATCCTGCTTTTAGCCTCAGAAACAAATTTGATACAGCTCACTGACAGCACAGAAACAGGTAACAGAAAATCAAACCTCTTTCTGTAGTGCTTAAGTCTTAAGAGGATTGTGAGAAGTATAAGTGACCTAGGATTTTGTAACAGGAGACAAACGGCTATGTCAATTTTTGTTTTCTTACAAAATTCAAAACCCATTTGATGTTGGTAATAAGATATAAACTCAAAAAATAAGAAAACGGCTTGTTTGCATAAACACTTAACGTATAATAACAATTTAAAATGCATAAGCTGTGTACAATCCAGATTTGTTATGAAAGGGTAACGCAGTACTGTGTCGAGCCATTTGTAAGGAAAAACGTACCTCGTATATGTGGAAAACCTTAGCTCCAACATAAATGCCCATACGAGTAACAGCACGAACTGCAGCATTCATACCTGCAAAAAGATTAACAAGAATTCTGTTAACAGAAGACTATCAAGTTCTTGGTTATACTACCAAAAACAATGTCAAACAGAAATGCCAGGTCCATTATGCTATAACGTGTCCGCCATATGTGCAGAAACGATAAGAAACAATTGATTTAGTGGAACAATTAGGGGCATATCCAATTAGGTGCAAGTTTGGCAAAAATAAAATCATTTCTATAATCTTTATTTTTAGGAAAAAGGTGTAGAACTTCCTTCAGAACCCCAAGGCACAACCACCCAATGACTACTTAAGCAATTGGAAGTTTCTAGTTAGGTTAAGTAATCCTTAATTACTCACCTTCTGCAGCAGTCTTCTTTCTCCAGATCCTGACAGGCTTTTCTTCTGCAGCAGTGTTGTGTGAGAGACCCCTGTGAATCCTTGTCAGGTATGTGACCCCGGTGTGTTTTTGTGAGACCCCCACCCCCCCACCGTGTGTGACCCTCCGAGTGTGTATCTGGTGACAGCAGCATGGAGAATTACATGTTCCAGCAGCCACCATCCCTTCAAGAAGCCACCTCAACTTATAGCAGCAGGAACAATGGATGGGAGCTGTGGAGACCACCGGAGCAGCTAGAACATATAGGTAAGTAGCCTGCTGCTCTTTTTCTCACCCCACAGGATTTTGCCCACAAAAAATACTGCAATCATATTTTTTAAATAAGAAACTGGTAATCTAAAATTGTGGACGGGAGGTCTGTGAGTTTTATTTTAGGGCAAAACCCGCACCTAATTGGATATGCCCCTTAGACTGTATTTATACACCTACTGGAAGGCCTTTTTCAAAGAAGGTGGTCCTGGATAAAAAGGTTCATTAAAAGAAAAAAAGAAAAAGATCAAATTATATTTACATTACATTTCCCATAGCATGCTGGTGCACATAAGCACTGTACTAAAAGTGTGCTATTTACATCACACAATTCTTGATGACAAAATGTTTCTGCCTCATTGTGGTGGGACAAAGATAATTCATAGGAGAGATGTGTCAAGAGTAGAAGTGGACAAGTGGTGAAGTTGCCCTTAGCAACCAATCAGCTGTTACCTATCATTTTACAGAATGTATGTACTTGTTAAATGCTAGATACAAGCTGATTGGTTGCTATGGGCCACTTCTCCACTCTTTATGCGGGAAGTGTATCAAGTCTTCTAGTTACTGGTTGTCTGTAACACATTTATTTTAAATAGTTCTGCACTTCTGTTCATTTGCTAGAAGGTGGAGGACGAAACAGGGTGAGAGAAGATGCGAAAACAAAATAAATATAATCAGACTCCATATTATAGGAAGTAGATGCAACATGGCCACTAATTGAGGTACAGCTGTTGTATCAGATAGATTTTCAGTAATTACAGTACACAATTGCGGTTTCCTGGTTTCTAAACGGATTTCTGTTAAAAAAAAAAAAAAAAAAAAAGGTTTTGGTACTTAACAGATAAATCCTATTCTTTGAATCCATAGGGGTCCCTGGAGTACTCTTGGGATATGGACAGGGCGTTAGCAGGGTCAGGCACATTTAAATATTTTAATTAGTAACCCTCCTCCCCCTCCATACTCCCAAGACACCTCAGTGTTTTTTACTGAGCCGAACAGGAGTGAGTGAAAGAGGAGATGAAAATGGAGAATGACATAACAATTATAAGATAATGAACAACTAGAAGGTTGAAACGACAACCGATAACAATCAATGTTACCATAAAAAATACTGAACCTACCACAAGACAGGTGAAACTGTTCTGGGCGGGCGTCCAGTGACTCGTATGGATTCAAAGAAAAGGATTCTTCTGGTAAGTACCAAAATCCTATTTTCTTTTTCTTCCACTAGGGGTCACTGGAGTACTCTTGAGATGTACCAAAGTTTCCCTCTTGGGCGGGAGAGCTGTTTGGCACCTGTAACACTAGACTGCCAAAACTAGAGCTGATGCCGCAAAAGTATCAAACTTGTAAAAGCGCACAAACGTGTGCACTGACGACCATGTAGCCGCACGGCAACCCCCACGACTTGTTGCCCATGAAGTTCCCACAGAACTCATGTGCTGAAATAGATGGAGGCGGTTGTAAACTAGCATGAAAATAAGCCTGATGAATAGTCAGCTTAATCCCTCTAACGTCTGTTTGGAGGCTGTCCAATTTATCTTGACTGCATCATAGAAAACAAACAACGTATCTGTTTTACGTACTGTTGATGCTCGGGCTACATAAATGCGAAGAGCACAAACCACATCCAAAGTAGCTGGAGTTCCTGAACCTTCTGAGAAAACAGGAACTACGATTGGTTGATTTATGTGAAAAGAGAATACACCTTTGGTAGAAAAGCGGAATTCGTCCGAAGTTCCGCTCTGTCATTATGAAACACAAGATACAGTGGCTTGCATGACAACGCAACTAATTCTGAAACATGCCCTGCCGAAGCTAAGGCTAAGAGAAAAACTTTTTTACAAGTTCGAAATGTAACATCCAAAAATTGAAGACTGCAAAAAATCTAAAACTAGATTCAAGTCCCATGGAACTGTAGGTGGTATAAACAGAGATTTAACTCCTGCAAGAAAAATGTGAACTGCTGGCAAAAGAGTCAAACACTTCTGAAAGAACATTGACAAAGCAGAGACCTGGACCTTTAGTGTCGCTAAACGTAGTCCTTCATCTAACCCCATCTGTAGAAATAGTAAAAGACAGGATAACTTGAAAGAAGATGTCAGATACTTTAGAGATTCACACCAACCAATATAAGCTCGCCAAATCCTGTGATAATGAGCTGCTGTAATTGGCTTCCTAGCACGTAACATGGTTGGTATTACCAACTCTGGAATGCCCTCTCGTCTTAAGACAGCGGTTTTAACAGCACACCATCAAACACAGCCGTGCTAAAATCGGGGTAAAAGAACGGGCCCTGTTGTAGTAGGTCTGGACGTAGCGGAAGCGGCCACGGATCATCTGCGAGTAGCCCGCGGAGATCCGAGAACCACACTCTCCGAGGCCAATAAGGCACCACTAGTATGACGGTCGTGGACTCTTGTTTGATCCATTTTAGTAACCGAGGAAGCAGCAGAATTGGTGGAAATAGATACATTAGGCAGTATGGCCACGCTATTGTGAGAGATCCACCGTCACCGCCCTTGGATCTCTTGTTCTGGACACATACTTTGGTGTCTGATGATTTTGGCGAGATGCCAATAGATGCACTTGTGGGTAAACCCACAGTTGGACTAACATCTGTAACACTTCTGGATGTAAGGGCCATTCTCCTGGATGAAAATCCTGACAACTGAGATAATCTGCTTCCCAGTGTCCACTCCTGGTATGAACACTGCCGATAATATCACTTTGTGATACTCGGCCCAATTTAGGATTCAAGCAACTTCTCACATGGCCATGCAACTTCAAGTCCAACCTTGTTTGTTGATGTATGCGACTGCCGTCGCGTTGTCTGACTGAGCATAAACCGTCTGAGACTAGAGTATGTGAACTGACTGTTAAAGAGCGTTGTAAATTGCCCTGAGTACCAGGACATTTATTGACAGTAATCTTTCTCGGTCTAACCATAGACCCTGAAGCTGACCATGTAGGGCCGCTGCGCTCCCACCTCTGAGACTTGCGTCTGTCGTTAAAATTATCCAATTCCAGACTCCTATCTTTTTTCTTGCGGTGAGATTTTGTATTTGGAGCCACCATAGTAGTGATACTTTGGCCCTGGGAGACAACAGCAACATCTGATGAATTTGTAGATGATGCCTGACTACTATGCGAGAAGATCTAGTTGAAAAGGACGTGAGTGAAATCTTCCGAACTGGAGGGTTTCGAAAGACGCCACTATGTTTCCTAACATTCAAATGCACGGAGACTGTCCGTGGTTTGAGCACTAAGTGCACCAGATGACTAATACGTTGTGCTTTCTCCTATGGAAGGTAAATTCATTGATCCACCGTATCCAGAATCATTCCTACAAATTGAATCTTTTGAGACGGGACTAAGCTTGATTTTGGGACGTTGACAACCAAACCGTGCTGAACTAGTACCTTGTACTTCAGTAAGGCATTTTGAAGGAGTATTTGTTGAGACGAAGCCTTGATGAGAAAGTCATCTAAGCACGAAACCACACTGCTCAAAAAAATAAAGGGAACACTTAAACAACACAAACTGTCCACTTAGGAAGCAACACTGATTGACAATCAATTTCACATGCTGTTGTGCAAATGGAATAGACAACAGGTGGGAATTATAGGCAATTAGCAAGACACCCCCAATAAAGGAGTTGTTCTGCAGGTGGTGACCACAGACCACTTCTCACCTCCTATGCTTTCTGGCTGATGTTTTTGTCACTTTTGAAAGCTGGCGGTGCTTTCACTCTAGTGGTAGCATGAGACGGAGTCTACAACCCACACAAGTGGCTCAGGTAGTGCAGCTCATCCAGGATGGCACATCAATGCGAGATGTGACAAGAAGGTTTGCAGTGTCTGTCAGCGTAGTGTTCAGAGCATGGAGGCGCTACCAGGAGACAGGCCAGTACATCAGGAGACGTGAGGAGGCCATAGGAGGGCAACAACCCAGCAGCAGGACTGCTACCTCCGCCTTTGTGCAAGGAGGAACAGGAGGAGCACTGCCAGAGCCCTGCAAAATGACCTCCAGCAAGCCACAAATGTGCATGTGTCTACTCAAAGATCAGAAACAGACTCCATGAGGGTGGTATGAGGGCCCGACGTCCACAGGTGGGGGTTGTGCTTAAAGCCCAACACCGTGCAGGACGTTTGGCATTTGCCAGAGAACACCAAGATTGGCAAATTCGCCAATGGCGCCCTGTGCTCTTCACAGATAAAAGCAGGTTTTCACTGAGCATGTGACAGACGTGACAGAGTCTGGAGAACGTTCTGCTGCCTGCAACATCCTCCAGCATGACCGGTTTGGCAGTGGGTCAGTAATGGTGTGGGGTGGCATTTCTTTGGGGGGCCGCACAGCGCTCCATGTGCTCGCCAGAGGTAGCCTGACTGCCATTAGGTACCGAGATGCAATCCTCAGACCCCTTGTGAGACCATATGCTGGTACGGTTGGCCCTGGGTTCCTCCTAATGCAAGACAATGCTAGACCTCATGTGGCTGGAGTGTGTCAGCAGTTCCTGCAAGACGAAGGCATTAATGCTATGGACTGGCCCGCCCGTTCCCCAGACCTGAATCCAATTGAGCACATCTGGGACATCATGTCTCGCTCCATCCACCAACACCACTTTGCACCACAGACTGTCCAGGAGTTGGCGGATGCTTTAGTCCAGGTCTGGGAGGAGATCCCTCAGGAGACCATCCGCCACCTCATCAGGAGCATGCCCAGGCGATGTAGGGAGGTCACACAGGCACGTGGAGGCCACACACACTACTGAGCCTCATTTTGACTTGTTTTAAGGACATTACATCAAAGTTGGATCAGCCTGTAGTGTGTTTTTCCACTTTAATTTTGAGTGTGACTCCAAATCCAGACCTCCATGGGTTAATAAATTTGATTTCCATTGATAATTTTTGTGTGATTTTGTTGTCAGCACATTCAACTATGTAAAGAACAAAGTATTTAATAAGAATATTTCATTCATTCAGATCTAGGATGTGTTATTTTAGGGTTCCCTTTATTTGTTTGAGCAGTGTATTATCACTCCCAGAGACCTGAGATGAGCAATCATCACAAACATTACCTTTGTGATTACCCGAGGCGCTGATGATAGGCCAAACGGTAGAACCTGAAATGGATAACAGATTTGTATTTAAGTATGCCTGATGAGGTAGCTAAATTGGAATGTGTAAGTACACATTTTTGATATCTGGCAAAATCATGAATTCCTGTGGTTCTAAACCTGTAATCACAGACCGTAGGGATTCCATCTTGAATCTGTAGTGACGTACTGATTGAGCCCCTTTAGGTTCAATATTGGCCTGACCGAGCCATCCGACTTTGGTACTACAAAAAGATTGGAGTTAAACCACTGACCTTGTTGGTGTACTGGTACCTAAATTAAATCTGCTGAATCTACTAGAGACAGAATAGCGGACTGCAGAACTGCCTTCCTGTCTGCTGACACAGGCAGACCTGAGGCAGACCTGTCTTGAAAAACGCACTGGTGCTAGACAATCGAACTGTATTTTGTAATCTTTGACCACTATATTGCGGACCCACCCATATGTAGACGTCTGAAACCACACCAAGTGAAAGTTTTAAAGGCGTGATCCCACTTGAGACAAATGATGAATACTCCTAGGAATTGAACTATACATGGACTTTTGTTTTTGCAAAGCTCTAGAAATATCATGAGACCACTCTGGCTGCTCAGACGGAATTAACATAGAATCAGATGTAGCCGCCTCAAAAAAAATTTGTGCAGCGGCCAACTCGGACTTCAAATCAGCCATCACACCTGCCATCATCTCCCAAGGAGGTCCGTATTTGAACCCGTATCTGCAAAACACACTGTGCAAGTGGAAGTTCCTTCACATAACACACTCACACAGATATCGCAGCAAGCTGCCTTTGATTTTGCAGTAGCTTTACTCTCATACTCACAAACAGTACAATACTGCAACTCAAGTCCTCACGACTCAGCAAAGAAAAGTGAAATTAAGTGTGTAGTAGATCATGTATTAGGCTCGAGCTGACAGCGCAAGCCGGAGAGAGGCAGGGGCCTAGCGGCGGCATGGCTTACCACGGTTGGGCAGGGGAGCGGGCGATCAGGGACATTATGAATATCAGTGAAACATTAAGTCCCCAAACATGGAGGGGTGGAAGCATGAGCTTAGTGCCCACCTCCCATAGAAACAACTGGCCCGCGCCTTACCTCTGTAACGTGGAGTGTCCGTAGGGGCTGCTCTCCTAAGCTCTGTCCAGCTCCAGCAGCCAAGGCTGAATCAGCTAACGATGATTTAGGTCTATGGCGGGCCTTCTCTGTCTGAGCACTGACAAGCCTATGCTGCACTCAGCAGCACACAGCCCCGGACCCAAGCTTCTCAGTAAACTGGGAAGGGACTGTGAAAGCAAAAAGTAAAAATCTTTAAAAAAAGAAAAAGTCTGGAGTCTTCCAGAATGAGTCTTTACCTGGTGAAGGAACAAAAACACTGGAGGTATCTTGGGAGTATAGAGGGGGAGGAGGGATAGTAAATTAAATATTTAAAAGTGCCTGTCCCTGCTAACGCCCCATCTATATCCCAAAAGTACCGAAGTGACCCCTAGTGGTTGAAAAAGAAAACAGGATTTTAATTACCTACCGGTAAATCATTTTCTCGTAGTCCACAGGGGATACTGGGAACCCATTTAGTATCATGGGGTATAGATGGGTCCACTAGGAGCCATGAGCACTATAGAAGTTTGATTAGGTGTGCTGGCTCCTCCCTCTATGACTCTCCTACCAGACTCACTCTAGGAAACGGTGCCCGAGAAGACGGACATACTTTGAGAGAAGGATATAGAAAAGGAAAGTGGTGAGAATTCGAACCAGCACAAACAGAACAAGAGGAAGGCCATGCTAACCAAACTTGCAAACAGGGACAGCAACAGCTGAAACAAACAACATTACTGAACCAAGTAACAGCAGGAAGAACGAGGGCCCGGGCAGGCACCCAGTATCCCCTACGGACTACGAGAAAAGGATTTACCGGTAGGTAATTAAAATCCTATTTTCTCTTAAGTCCTAGGGGATACTGGGAATCAATTTAGTACCATGGTGAAATACCAAAGCTCCCAATCCGGGTGGGAGAGTGCCGAGATTCCTGCAGAACGGATTGATCAAACGAAGGTCCTCAGAGGCCAAAGTATCAAACTTGTTAAACTTAGCAAACATGTTCGAACTCGACCAAGTATCTGCTCAGCAGAGTTGTAAAGCCGAGACACCCTGGGCAGGCGCCCAAGAGGAACCCACCGACCTAGTAGAGTGGGCTTGAACAGATTTCGGAAACGGCAAACCTGACGTGGAATAAGCATGCTGGATAGTGATCTTGATCCAGTGTGCAATGGACTGCTTTGAAGCAGGACACCCAATTTTATTGGGATAATAAAGAATGAACAGTGAGTCCGATTTTCTGTGACAAGCTGTTCTCTTCACATAGACCTTCAAAGCCCTTATGACATCCAAAGACTTTGAAGTAGCAGAGGCATCCATAACAGCCGGAACCACAATAGGATGGTTGATGGGAAACACGGACACCACCTTAGAAAAAAAATTGCTGACGAGTCCTGAGTTCAGCTTTGTCCTCATTGAAAATTATATAGGGGCAACGCCCCCAGCTCCGATAAACGTCTTGCTGAAGCCAAGGCCAAAAGTGTGACGGTCTTCCACCTAAGGTATTTTACGTCTACCTCCTGCAACGGTTCAAACCAGTCCGATTGAAGGAAATGCAGTACCAAATTGAGATCCCAAGGTGCCGTAGGAGGCACAAAGGGAGGCTGTAAGTGTAGAACACCTTTTAAGAACGTCTGGACCTCAGGGAAAAAAAAAGGTTCAGAATACACCCATGATCCAGAAATAGTCTAGTTGAGAGGCCAAAGTTCTCCAACAGCAGTTCCCTGGACGGTGCCTTTATCAGAAGATCGTCCAAGTACGAAACTATGTTCACTCCCTGTCTACGGAAAAAAACATCATCATCTCTGCCATCACTTGGTTAACACCCTCGGTGCCGTGGAGAGACCAAATGGCAGAGCCTGAAACTGGTAGTGGCAGTCCTGCAGTGCAAACCGTAGATAAGACTGATGAGGCGGCCAGATCGGAATGTGAAGGTACGCAACCTTGACATCCAGAGATGCTAGGAATTGCCCCTCCTCCAGACCTGAGATTACCACTCTCAACGACTCCATCTTGAATTTGAAAAATCGTAAATACAGGTTCAATGACTTGAGGTTCAGAATCGGTCTTACCGAACCGTCCGGTTTCAGTACTACAAACAAGCTGGAATAGTAACCCTTGTTGTGTAGGTGAGGTGGAACTGGAATAATGACCTGGGTCTGTAACAGTTTTTGAATGGCGTTGTGTAAGTTTGCTCTCGCCTCTTGTGAAACTGGTAAGCCTGATTTGAAGAATCTGTGAGGTGGGAGCTCCTGGAACTCCAGTCTGTAGCCCTGGGATATAAAGGTCTATGACTCAGGGATCCTGGTACGATCCTGTCCAGGTGTGATTGAAGAAGTTTAGCCGGGCTTCCAACCTAATGTTTTCCAGGCATCGCGGCCCACCGTCATGCGGAAGATTTTGAGGAAGCAGAGCCTGAGCCCTGTTCCTGTGAACCAGCAGTCGCTTGTTTGCGTGGTTTACCTCTAGCACCTCTGGCGGCGGCAGAAGAACCTCTGGCCTTGCCCCTAAACTTGGCAGTATAAAAGGACTGTAGATTAGGTCCTGTGTAAGCTTTCCTAGATGGTGGAGCTGCAGAAGGAAGGTATGTGGACTTACCCGCAGTAGCTCGGGAGATCCATTTGTCGAGTTCATCTCCAAATAAGGCCTCTCCTGTGAAAGGTAGCACTCCTTTCCTGGAGTCCGCATCAGCAGTGTACTGAGGTAGCCATAATCCTCTGCATGCCGACACTGCCATAGCTGTAGTGTGTGCATTAAGTAAACCTATTTCCTTTATGGCTTCCACCATAAAGTTCTCAGAGTCTTGTATATATTGCAGGAGCAAAATAATTTCCTCTTGAGGTAAGGTGCCTAACCCCTCAATTAAATTACCTGACCATTTAGCAATGGCTCTTGTTATCCACTCATACGCTATAGTAGGTCTCTGGGCCACCCCGGCAGCAGTATACAAAGATTTGAGTGTAGTCTCAATCTTGTGATCAGTCGCATCTTTCAGGGAGGCTGCACCAGGCACAGGTAGTACAATTTTACGTGAGAATCTGAAGACTGACGCATCCACTATCAGTGGATTTTCCCATTTTTTCCTATCCTTAGGAGGAAAAGGAAGATGATAACAACCTTCTAGGAATCTGAAATTTCTTATCTGGATTAACCCATGGTTCTTCAAACAGTTTCTTTGACACTGGAAAAGTGGCTGAAGATTTTTTCTTAATATTAAAGTAAGATTCCTCACTCTACTCTGTCACCTTATCAGGGATATTTAAAATTTCTCTGATGGCATCTATGAGAGCCTCTACACCCTCTGACAAAGTACCCTCCCCTACCTGTGTCCACCTCACCTTTCTCCATTTCTGACCCATCATTATCAGAGTCAGAATGCAGTATATGGGCCAAAGTACATTTTTGTGGACAAATGGTAGAGGATTGAGATGCTGGTTTGAGTACAGAGTCCTTTTTCATAAACTCATCCATAGACTGTCTTAAGAATTGTGTCCCTCTCTCATTACGAGAAAATTTTGTAGAAATGGTGGAAATCATCCCCCTAATGGAGTCCAGCCATGCTGGTTCTGCCCCACTAGCCTGGGAAGGGATACTACACAGAGTACACACTAGTGAGCCCCATGGAGAAGAAGAACACTGTGCCTTACATGAAATACACTCTTTGCCTGACATACTGCAGTAGTGACAGCACACACACAGGGAAAGGTTAAAAGCACAATTAACCCACAAAGAGCCCTTCCAGAGAGACATAGATAGAGTATGGAACCAGTACATGGCGCCCTTATTGCTAATGCCAAGCTTAGCCTGGTCGCAGACGAAGTACCTAGATTAGGGACTTACAGATGTATCCACCGTTATCTTGAGTAGTTTTCTGTGCCTAGTCACAACATGATTTATTAGCATAAACCCTTCAGCTATTATTCTCAACTGCAATAAAATACAGAGAACAATACAGCAGGTGATTAAATCATTACAGCAGGGGATTAAGTCTGACTGGCCAGTCACAGGTAATCCTATTAACCGTCAAGATAAATGTGGATACATCTGTAGTACACTAGTAAACCGCTTCCCCCTGCTATAACTCCCTGGTACCGCTGAGGTAAACTGGAGGCTTTCCAGAGGAGCCTCGCGTCCCTTATCAGTCAGCATCTGTGTCAGCTGCATTAGGGAAAATGGGGCTTGTGAGCTGCTGGATCCGATCATAGTAAAGCCCCGCCCCTTCAATGGCGCGCAGTCTTCCCGCTCTTCTTGTGTGTGTCTGTGCATAAAATGGAGACATTCCGGGGACTTCCGCTTCCGGCATGTGAGCAACGCAGCGGGACAGCTCCTGCCACGCGCTGCCGGCCTCAGCAATTTCATGGCTCCTAGAGCCTCCACAACCCGTCTCGCCTGCTGCGGAACCCCTCGCGCTGGCGGGAAACCGCATGGAGAAATTTCTAAGTGCCTCCATGACCCGCAATCGGAGTGCCAAAACCGGGAAGGTGGAATCCAAGATGGCGCCGGCAAGGAGACGCGTGGAGCTGCAGCACCTGCCTCCCCTGAGGCTAGAGACACTACCTATGCTGCTCCTCAGGGCTCTGGGAGATCTACAGCAGCATCCAGTAGTGAGTATACGGTTCCTACACACACTATGCTCCCTATGCTCTCAGACTCCTCACTGCCAGCACCTGACACCCCAGTCACATATGGTGATCTGGTAGTAGCCGTGCAGGAGGCTATAGCTGATATAACAAATCAGATTGATTCACTTACCAAAAGGATTCAGAAATCTGAATGCCAAGTGGGTGCTTTATTTGGTGATGTTTCTAAATTGCAAGTCTCCCATGCTAAACAAGCTAAATCACAACAGCAGCTATGGCTGGAAAATAGATGACCTTGAAAATAGGTCACACAGAAATAATCTGAAGCTGATAGGAATGCCAAAATCTATTAAAAGGCACAGAGTTATTGGAATTCATCAAAATCACATTGCCTTCCCTTCTTAATATTTCTGAAGCTTGCAAGATATGGTTATCGAGCGAGCACACAGGATTGGTCCTGAGAGGAAACATGACTCCAGACCCAGGGTGGTCATTTTTAAGACGCTTAAAAATTTACATAAAGACGCAATTTGGTCGGCCTCACATCGTCAACGCGGCCTTACCTGGCAGGGCCAAAATATAATTATTTTCCAAGATTACTTAGCCGAGCTGACTAGGGCAAGAAAAGAGTTCTCACCACTGTGCTCACTAGTGGCAAAAGGACGTAAATTTGCACTACTATACCCCGCACGTCTACGTCTATATGAAGGTGATAACCATGTTGACTTCAATACTGTCCAAGATGCAGTTGCTTACCTTCAGCAAGCTAATACGGAAGAACAATGTGATGATATGCCCTCTGATATGACGGAAGACTGATTTGGGTCGCTGCTTCCACACTTGTAGAGGTAGAAGGTTGCTGCGCTCTCTAGACAGACTACTTGCAGTCAGGTTATTGCTTTCTTGCTGGACCTAATCTCTCCCTGGTAGCTGATATCATCCTTTTTGCTACTCGGTTTCCTCCTTGATATAAGATGATTGACTCCTTCTGTTAACCTTCCATAAGGAATACTCCTACCTCTTTCTCATGTTATGTCACACAATGTTCATGTGGTCTTGTTCTGTTATTTGAATGTTTAGATACCTCAGCAATGTGTCCGCTCCAGTGATGGGTCAGGTTTATTATGTTATGTTATTACAATTAGGCTCGGCGGCGGGTGGCTGACAGTCCCGAGATGCTGAGTATTGTTGGCTTTGAATCTAGCAATCCCGGGAAGTCTATTTCAAACTGTTACGGGAGATACACTGGACCTCCCCGAGTCTTTTGTCTCCCCTGTCAGGAGATACACCTGTTCTAAGTTTCTTTTCGTGTTTATATGTTGTTTTGGGTGTTTTTTCTCATTCCTTACCCTGTCCATTTCTCTTATGAGGTGTACACTACTACGGCAGACCCTGAGGGTCGTTACCTCTTTTGGGACATAAAAGTAGACGGTACTCAGTATTTGTTGGGTAATATATATGCACCAAATATGTATTCAATGGAATTCTTTCAAACACTAATTGCGGGAACACAACCATATGCAAATCAACCTAATATGGTTTGTGGTGACTTTAACCTGATTTCCTCACCTCTGTTGGATAGACAAAATGCGACGGGTAAGGGCAGACGCCTCCCGAGGCTGGGAGTCCGCAACTTTAGGAGGCGACTACAGCTGCTGGATTCATGGCGACCCTTCCATCCCACTGAAAAGGTATTTACCTGTCTATCGGCAGCACATCATACTCTTTCTAGGACAGACTATATCATGACACCTTATACATTACTTCCTAAACTTAAATAAGTTGAAACTGAACAGATATCCTCATCGGATCATGCTTTAATGTGGGCTATATTAACAACTAATGTAGATTCAGGCCCATACGGACAGTGGAGATACCCCACTAGCCTAGCAGTAACATCTAGTTTCTGAGATAAGGTGGAAGAGGCGTGGGAAACCTATAAAATGCATAACATTGACATGTTAGATGACAAACCAACCATTTTTTGGCAGGCTTCCAAGACCGTTATTAGAGGATCAATAATATCTTATGCAGCTGTACACAAAAAGTCACTATCCAAAGAGTATATGGAGGCACAGCAAGGGTTAACAACTACCTATCAAAAATATCAGAATCACCCGAATGATACTACGAAACATTCTTATTTCACAGAAAAGGTACATTTTGATGCATCACTTACAAAATTAGAACAGGCTTACTCCTTTCATAAAGATGCACGTTACGTTAGATTCGGCAAAAAGACGAGCAAACTATGGTCTACTTTATTGAAAGGTCAACATCCCCCTATGCTTATTCATCTGCTAGTACTACCCGGTGGAGGCATCACCACCACTACTGTACAAACTGCAGAAGTTATGAAGGGTTTTTACGAAAATCTTTATACCTATACTGAAATGCAAACATCGGATACTACTGCAGATCCTTTTTTGGAGGGGCTATCTATCCCACAGTTATCTTCCTCGATGAATTATTTAATTTCCCCAATTACCAAATGTGAAGTTCAACAAGCGATTAAATATTTGAAAACTGGAAAAGCACCTGGCCCAGACGGACTCACAGCTGAATATTATAAGCTCCTTGATAAACGTATTAAGCCAGTGCTCACGACACTATTTAATACTATATTGGAATCAGGTCATATGCCCATTCATTTCAACTCGGCCATAATTAAGGTTCTCCCGAAACCGGGCCAGGACCTTAGTAAACCCGGCTCATATAAACCCATTTCCCTTCTTAATACAGACTAAAAAATGCTCACTGAAATCTTAGCTAACCCTCTGAAACAGGTCCTTCCGAGTATCATACATCACGACCAAACTGGCTTTATTATGGGAAGGAACTCTATTACTAATATATGAAGAATATTATCTGCTATATACGCTACCTCACAGGCTCCCACTCGAACCAATAGAGCGATATCATCCCTGGATGCCAAGAAGGCTTTCGACATGATGTTGTTGAAACACCTCTACAACACCATGTCGAAATTCGGATTCCCTCCTAAATTCATAGATTTTATAACTACATTATATACAGATCCCCATACTCCAATATCGTGCAATGAATACTTAACACAGCCAATTAAAACACAAAGAGGCATCAGATAAGGCTGCCCATTGTCCCCACTTTTATTTGCTATTGCGTTAGAACCTTTAGTCCTGTCTCTCCGCCAATACCCCGTTTCAGGGTATTTTGATAGCGGATATTGACCTTCGTTTAGCTTTATTTGCCTACGATATGCTGCTCTCTCTCTCTCTCTCTCTCTCTCTCTCCAACCCTTCTCATTCATTACCAATTGTTTTTAACACTATTGCTGTATTTGGCAAAATGTCTGGCTAGAAGATCAATACTGACAAGTCAGAAATGATGCCATTGTCAGGCGACTTGTCATTTTTATCTAACACAGCTACCTTTCATTCTATCAAAGTAGTTCGGTCTCATTTTAAATACACATTCCAGTTACCTTAACTTCTTTGTATAAAGTGAATTTTCCCCCTCTAATCCTTGCTATTTCCAAATTACTTGAAGCTTGGCATTTACTGCCCTTACCTCTTCTTGGTAGGATATCGGTAATTAAATCTATAATATTTTCTAGACTCTCCTACACCATGCAATTGCTTTCAATAATGATGTCTAATGCTGATCTAAAACGACTTAATGCTTTGATTAATACATTTCTTTGGAGGGGAGGCAAACCTATGATGGCTAAGCTATGCGCACATCGTAAACTGGAAGTACTAAGTCTCCCAGACCTCAAAATGTATTCCCATACCTTTTTCTTTCGTTACATCACAGATTGGTTATAGGAAAGAGATCATTTTGTGCTCTATGATTTGGATTGCGCACTGTTAGCCCCCTACTCTCCGAACACTTTACTTCACACCCCTAAGACTAAACTACCTCCCCATTGCTTGTCGAGCCCTCTATTCTCTGACACATATCGTACATGGCAAATAATCAACAAAAGGTTTCAAAGACAGCCTGGTTATTCTAAACATCTCTCTCTTTGGGGTAATCCGATGTTTCCACCTGGTATGACCAACACTATATTTCTCAGACTGCGACACAGAGGTTTACACTCCACAGAAGATGTTTTCGACCCGGGAGGTCGGATGCATAGTTTTTCAGAGGTGAAGGAGAAATATGCTCTCCCGTCCTCTACCACATTTGCGTACTTCCAGCTCCAGCACTATATTCATTCCTTACCAGAGATTCACATTTCTGGCTCTTCGCCAGACCCACTATCAAAACTCATTGTTTTATGCGGAATGAATTTAAGTATATCAAAGTACTTGTATGAGGACCTCCTCCGTTCCACCCTGAATAAGATATGGTGTAGCTTAGAAAGATCTTGGCAACATGATCTCTCTCTTCCTAATTTTCATACGCAGATATTACTACATTATGATTCCAACTTGAGACATTTGAGATCCTCCTATCTCCAGGAAATTCATTTCAAAACGGTCCAAAGGGCCTATACCTCACAAGATGTATACAATAAGCTTCACCCTGACTAAAATGCCACTTGTATGAAATGTAAAGGTTCAATCACTACTTATATACATCAGTTTTGGGAGTGTGGTGTGATAAAAAAAATTCTGAAATAAGGTTTTAGTATTTATCAATGACACTGTTTAAATTACGTCTATCAGTGCTACCCCTTCCTGTCCTATGTGCTAATTTCACAGACTGGCTCACTGCGGGTTTGGCTAACAATTTAGTGCCTATATTGATAAATATAGTAACAATTGCTAAGAAAGTCATTTTGAATCAATGGATTGCTAGGTCAATCCCTACACTTTGAGGTCAAAACGTTACTTTTGAAAACTATGGCCCTCATTCCGAGTTAATCGGTCGCAAGGCGAATTTAGCAGAGTTACACACGCTTAGTCTACGCCTACTGGGAGTGTATCTTAGCATCTTAAAAGTGCGAACGAAGTTTACGCAATATTGCGAACAAAAAAAAACTTAGCAGTTTTAGAGTAGCTCCAGACTTACTCTGCCTGTGCGATCAGTTCAGTGCTTGTCGTTCCTGGTTTGACGTCACAAACACTCCCAGCGTTCGCCCAGACACTCCCCCATTTCTCCGGCCACTCCTGCGTTTTTTCCGGAAACGGTAGCGTTTTCAGCCACACGCCCATAAAACGCCGTGTTTCCGCCCAGTAACACCCATTTCCTGTCAATCACACTACGTTCACCGGTGCGAACAAAAAGCCGTGAGTAAAAATCCTTTCTTCATAGCAGAATTACTTAGCGCAGTCGCAGTGCGAACATTGCGCATGCGCTCTAAGCTGATTTTCACTGCGATGCGAAAAAAAAGAACGAGCGAACGACTCGGAATGAGGGCCTATATATGTAGAGACAAACTGCATTACCAGATTTGGAAAATGGGGCCGCTTCGTTTTATTAAAAAAATGGGGTCCGTACATTGCTACATTGGAGGTTAACATGCAATCACAGATCCTTAAACCTTTCGATAAAACAAATTGGTGGGCATACAGATGTACTGATAAGGGAATATCTGCTTGATGTTATTAAGACCCAATGGAAGTTTGTACTCCTCTGTTGACATATGACATATCTCTTATTGGCTCTTTCGATGCCACTATTGTATATACACACTAGTTGACTTTTCCAAATTTATGTGAGCTGTTATTCTGCGTCAGATGCTTCTACCTTACCACCACTGGACCGGAACTATCCCACCCCACCCCCGTCTTTCTTTTTTCCCCACTTTCTAGTTTCATTTTTGCTACCGTGTTATTATTTTATGTTTATACTATAAAATGACCAGAGTGACGTGGTACACAGATTTATAGATGATCTTTACTATTGATTCGCATTGGAATATTATACATAGAGATGCACAACGATCATTCACAATTGTTTCATCCAGTGTTTTCCTTTGCATTTCTGTATTGATCTCATTTGATTTTCTTCAGCCTGTTGATTCTGTGTTGAATGTTTTGTTGTACAAAAAAAAAAAAAATAGGAGACATTTCCCTTTTATGGCTGTAGTGCCAGTATGGGTACTGTGCACACTACAGAGCACTTAGTCAGGAGACTCAGTCCGCCTTCTGTAGAAGCAGTGCGTCTCCATGCCCTCATGCCGCCATAATGGCCGGCAAACCGCTAACCGGGACGCCGGCTTAGTACTCACCACCCTTCATTTTTCTGGCTCTGTTAGTGGTGGCGATGTGCTGCAGGAATGGTGAGGCTTGTGAATAGTTCGCTCATGAGCTAGCCTCCTGTCAGCGGGGAACGGGAGCATTAACCCTTAGTGGGGTTGGGCCGTTACACACACCCCCCCCCCCCCCAAGTCCCACGATGCAGGCAGGCTGGCATCATGTAGAATGTAGAAAACTCTTCAGGGGCTTTCAGAGACGTGACTGGCTCCTCCGGGCACATTTTCTAAAATGAGACTGATAGGAGGGGCATAGAGGAGGAGACAGCACACACAAACTTCTTTAGTGCCCATGGCTCCTAGTGGACCCGTCTATACCCCATGGTACTAAATAGTTTCCTAGTAATGGATGTAAGAGAAACAAAAAATAAGAATTTACTCACCGGTAATTCTATTTCTCGTAGTCCGTAGTGGATGCTGGGAACTCCGTAAGGACCATGGGGAATAGACGGGCTGAGCAGGAGACTGGGCACTCTAAAGAAAAGATTAGGTACTATCTGGTGTGCACTGGCTCCTCCCTCTATGCCCCTCCTCCAGACCTCAGTTAGGGAAACTGTGCCCGGAAGAGCTGACATTACAAGGAAAGGATTTTTGGAATCCAGGGTAAGACTCATACCAGCCACACCATTCACACCGTACAACTTGTGATAACCTTACCCAGTTAACAGTATGAACAACAACTGAGCCTCACTCAACGGATGGCTCATAACAATAACCCTTATTTAAGCAATAACTATATACATGTATTGCAGAAAGTCCGCACTTGGGACGGGCGCCCAGCATCCACTACGGACTACGAGAAATAGAATTACCGGTGAGTAAATTCTTATTTTCTCTGACGTCCTAGTGGATGCTGGGAACTCCGTAAGGACCATGGGGATTATACCAAAGCTCCCAAACGGGCGGGAGAGTGCGGATGACTCTGCAGCACCGAATGAGCAAACACAAGGTCCTCCTCAGCCAGGGTATCAAACTTGTAGAACTTTGCAAAGGTGTTTGAACCCGACCAAGTAGCCGCTCAGCAAAGCTGTAAAGCCGAGACCCCTCGGGCAGCCGCCCAAGAAGAGCCCACCTTCCTTGTGGAATGGGCTTTTACTGATTTTGGATGCGGCAATCCAGCCGCAGAATAAGCCAGCTGAATCGTGCTACAGATCCAGCGAGCAATAGTTTGCTTTGAAGCAGGAGCACCCAGCTTGTTGGGTGCATGCAGGATAAACAGCGAGTCAGTCTTCCGTTCTGGAAACATATATTTTCAAAGCCCTGACTACGTCCAGCAACTTGGAGTCCTCCAAGTCCCGAGTAGCCGCAGGCACCACAATAGGTTGGTTCAAATGAAACGATGATACCACCTTTGGGAGAAATTGGGGACGAGTCCTCAATTCTGCCCTGTCCATATGGAAGATCAGATATGGGCTTTTACATGACAAAGCCACCAATTCCGACACACGCCTAGCCGATGCGAAGGCCAACAGCATGACCACTTTCCACGTGACATACTTTAGTTCCACGGTCTTAAGTGGCTCAAACCAGTGGGATTTCAGGAAATCCAACACAAATTAAGATCCCAGGGTGCCACTGGTGGCACAAAAGGGGGCTGAATATGCAGCACTCCCTTAACAAACGTCTGAACCTCAGACAGTGAAGCCAGTTCTTTTTGAAAGAAAATGGATAGGGCCGAAATCTGGACCTTTATGGACCTCAATTTTAAGCCCATAGTCACCCCTGACTGTAGGAAGTGCAGGAATCGACCCAGCTGGAACTCCTCTGTAGGGGCCGTCCTGGCCTCACACCAAGCAACATATTTTCGCCATATACGGTGATAATGCTTTGCTGTCACGTCCTTCCTAGCCTTTATCAGCGTAGGAATAACTTCATCCGGAATGCCTTTTTCCGCTAGGATCCGGCATTCAACCGCCATGCCGTCAAACGCAGCCGCGGTAAGTCTTGGAACAGACAGGGCCCTTGTTGCAACAGGTCCTGTCTGAGAGGCAGAGGCCATGGGTCCTCTGTGCGCAATTCTTGCAGTTCCGGGTACCAAGTCCTTCTTGGCCAATCCGGAACAATGAGTATTGTTCTTATTCCTCCATTTCTTACTATTCTCAGTACCTTGGGTATGAGAGGAAGAGGAGGAAGAGGAGGAAACACATATACCGACTGGTACACCCACGGTGTCACTAGGGCGTCCACAGCTATCGCCTGAGGGTCCCGTGACCTGGCGCAATATCTTTTTAGCTTTTTGTTGAGGCGGGACGCCCTCATGTCCACCTGTGGCAGTTCCCATCGCTTTGCAATCTGTGTGAAGACTTCTTGATGAAGTCCCCACTCTCCCGGGTGGAGGTCGTGTCTGCTGAGGAAGTCTGCTTCCCAGTTGTCCACTCCCGGAATGAACACTGCTGACAGTTCTTGCACGTGATTCTCCGCCTACTGAAGAATCTTTGTGGCTTCCGCCATTGCCATCCTGCTTCTTGTGCCACCCTGGCGGTTTACATGGGCGACCGCCGTGATGTTGTCTGACTGAATCAGCACTGGCCGGTTTCGAAGCAGGGGCTCTGCTTGACTCAGGGCGTTGTAAATGGCCCTTAGTTCCAATATATTTATGTGTAGATAAGTCTCCAGACTTGACCACAGCCCTTGGAAGTTTCTTCCCTGAGTGACTGCCCCCCATCCTCGGAGGCTTGCATCCGTGGTCACCAGGACCCAGTCCTGTATGCCGAACCTGCGGCCCTCGAGAAGGTGAGCACTCTGCAGCCACCACAGAAGAGACACCCTGGCCCTTGGGGACAGGGTGATCAGCCGATGCATCTGGAGATGCGATCCGGACCACTTGTCCAACAGATTCCACTGAAAGATCCTTGCATGGAACCTGCCGAAGGGAATGGCTTCGTATGAAGCCACCATCTTTCCCAGGACTCGCGAGCAGTGATGCACCGATACCTGTTTTGGTTTCAGGAGGTCCCTGACCAGAGATGCTAATTCCTGGGCCTTCTCCACCGGGAGAAACACCTTCTTCTGTTCTGTGTCCAGAATCATACCCAGGAAAAGCAGACGCGTCGTAGGAATCAGCTGCGACTTTGGAACATTCAGAATCCAGCCGTGCTGTTACAACACTTCCTGAGAGAGTGCTACGCTGATCAACAACTGCTCTCTGGACCTCGCCTTTATGAGGAGATCGTCCAAGTACGGGATAACTATAACTCGCTTCTTCCGAAGGAGTATCATCATTTCGGCCATTACCTTGGTAAATATCCTCGGTGCCGTGGACAGGCCAAACGGCAACATCTGGAACTGGTAATGACAGTCCTGTACCACAAACCTGAGGTACTCCTGGTGAAGTGGGTAAATGGGGACATGCAAGTAAGCATCCTTGATGTCCAGTGACACCATAAAATCCCCCTCTTCCAGGCTTGCAATAACCGCTCTGAGCGATTCCATTTTGAACTTGAATTTCTTTATATAAGTGTTCAAGGATTTTAAATTCAGAATGGGTCTCACCGAACCGTCCGGTTTCGGTACCACAAACATTGTGGAATAGTAACCCCTTCCCTGTTGAAGGAGGGGGACCCTGATAATCACTTGCTGGAGGTACAGCTTGTGAATTGCCGCCAGTACTACCTCCCTTTCCATGGGGGAAGCTGGCAAGGCTGATTTGAGGTAACGGCGGGGGGGGGGGGAGTCGCTTCGAATTCCAGCTTGTATCCCTGAGATACAATTTGTACAGCCCAGAGATCCACCTGTGAGCGAAACCACTGGTTGCTGACGTTTCGGAGACGCGCCCCCACCGCACCTGGCTCCGCCTGTGGAGCCCCAACGTCATGTGGTGGACTTAGTGGAAGCAGGGGAGGACTTTTGTTCATGAGAACTGGCTGCATGGTGCAGCTTCTTACCTCTACCCCTGCCTCTGGCAAGAAAGGATGCGCCCCTGACCCTCTTGCCTTTCTGAGAACGAAAGGACTGCATTTGATAATATGGTGCTTTCTTAGGCTGCGAGGAAACCTGAGGCAAGAAAGTCGACTTTCCAGCTGTCGCTGTGGACACGAGGTCCGATAGACCGTCCCCAAACAATTCCTCACCCTTATAAGGCAAAACCTCCATGTGTTTTTTAGAATCAGCATCTCCTGTCCATTGCCGAGTCCATAAGACCCTCCTGGCAGAAATGGACATAGCATTAATTCTAGAGCCCAGCAGGCAAATGTCCCTCTGAGCATCCCGCATATATAAGACGACGTCTTTTATATGGCCCAGGGTTAGCAAAACAGTATCCCTGTCGAGGGAATCTATGTCGTCTGACAGAGTATCTGTCCATGCTGCTACAGCACTACACATCCAAGCTGAAGCAATAGCAGGTCTCAGTAGAGTACCAGAGTGTGTATACACTGACTTCAGGATAGCTTCCTGCTTTCTATCCGCAGGCTCCTTTAGGGCGGCCGTATCCTGAGACGGCAGGGCCACCTTTTTAGATAAGCGTGTCAGCGCCTTGTCCACCCTAGGGGATGTTTCCCAACGTAACCTGTCCATTTGGCGGGAAAGGGTACGCCATCAGTAACCTCTTAGAAATCACTAGTTTCTTATCAGGGGAACTCCACGCTTCTTCACATAATTCATTTAATTCATCAGATGGGGGAAAAGTCACTGGCTGCTTTTTCTCCCCAAACATATAAACCCTCTTGGTATTAACAGGGTTAATCTCAGAAATGTGTAATACATCTTTCATTGCAATAATCATGTATCGGATGGCCCTGGTCATTTTAGACTGTAAATGTGCCTCATCATCGTCGACACTTGAGTCGGACTCCGTGTCGACATCTGTGTCAACCATCTGAGATAGAGGGCGTTTATGAGCCCCTGACGGTTTCTGAGTCGCCTGGGCAGGCGCGGGCTGAGACCCCGGCTGTCCCAAGGCTGCAGCGTCATCAAACCTTTTATGTAAGGAGCTTACATTGTCGTTTAAGACCTTCCACATATCCATCCAATCAGGTGTCGGCCCCGACGGGGGTGACACCACACTTATCTGCCCTTGCTCCGCCTCCACATAACCCTCCTCATCAAACATGTCGACACAGCCGTACCGACACACCGCACACACACACAGGGAATGCTCAGACTGAGGACAGGACCCCACAAAGTCCTTTGGGGAGACAGAGTATGCCAGCACACACCACAGCGCTATATAACACAGGGATTTTCACTTATAATAAGTGATTACCCAATAGCTGCCTTATATGTTTTATTTGCGCCTAAATTTATGTGCCCCCCCCTCTCTTTTTTACCCTTCTTGTACCTGGATACTGCAGGGGAGAGCCTGGGGAGCGGCTTCCAGCGGAGCTGTGAAGAGAAAATGGCGCTGGTGTGCTGAGGAAGAAGGCCCCGCCCCCTCAGTGGCGGGCTTCTGTCCCGCTTTCTGTGTAAAAAAATGGCGGGGGGTTTTACATATATACAGTGCCAGATTGTATATATGTATTTTTATTGCCAAAAGGTACTTCAATTGCTGCCCCCCCCCCCCCCCCCAGCGCCCTGCACCCTACAGTGACCGGAGTGTGTAAGTGTGCTGGGAGCAATGGCTACCTTACATGAAGACAGGAGTCTTCTGCCGCCGATTTCATCGTCTTCCAGCTTCTGTTCTTCTGGCTCTCCAAGGGGGACGGCGGCGCGGCTCCGGGAACGGACGATCGAGGACCGGTGCCTGTGTTCGAACCCTCTGGAGCTAATGGTGTCCAGTAGCCTAAGAAGCACAAGCTAGCTGCAAGCAGGTAGGTTTGCTTCTCTCCCCTTAGTCCCACGTAGCCGTGAGTCTGTTGCCAGCAGAAGCTCACTGAAAATAAAAAACCTAATAAATACTTTTACTAGTAAGCTCAGGAGAGCCCACTAGGAGCACCCAGCTCTGGCCGGACACAGATTCTAACTGAGGTCTGGACGAGGGGCATAGAGGGAGGAGCCAGTGCACACCAGATATAGTACTTAATCTTTTCTTTAGAGTGCCCAGTCTCCTGCGGAGCCCGTCTATTCCCCATGGTCCTTACGGAGTTCCCAGCATCCACTAGGACGTCAGAGAAATATACGTTATTGTAAGAACTTACCGTTGAGAACAGTATTTCTCCTAAGTCCACAGTATAACATTGGGATATGAAGACGCGACCGCAGGCATTAACCAAACCGTCAAAGCTATCTGCATCCCAGCATGCAAAGGGCCCGTCCATATAACCCATCCTCCTGGATCTGGCAATTCAGTTGTATTCCAAAGCTCAAGGCAGAAGCATCATAGAGAGCCCTAATCAGGCGATAAGAACACACATGCACACCCTTCCGTACAAGAAGGAAGAGGTTAGTGAGTAAAACGATCCTCAAATCAGGTGCGTCAGGGTGGGATCCCTGTGTATCCTGTGGACTTAGGAGAAATACTGTTATCAACAGTAAGTTCTTACCATAACGTATATTTCTCCGGCAGGGTCCACAGGTTATCCACAGGATAACATTGGGATGTTCCAAAGCACTTTAGTGGTGAGGACGCTCCTGACTGGACAGGAGAATCCTTTGCCCGAATTCAGCGTCCTGAGAGGCAAAGGTATCAACGGCATAATGTCTAATGAATGTGTTAATGGAAGACCATGTGGCTGCCTTACATATCTGTTCTGCTGAAGCACCATGTTGTGCTGCCCATGATGGACCTACCTTTACGCGTAGAGTGAGCAGAGACATTAGCCGGAACAGGGAGATAAGCTTCAGAATATGCTTCTGAAATCGTCATCCGAAGCCACCTCGCCAGTGTCTGCTTATCAGCAGGCCATCCTCTCTTGTGAAATCCGTAGAGAACGAAGAGGGAATCTGTCTTTCTGATTTCACTGGTACAATCTACGTAGATCTTTAACGCACGGACTACGTTCAACGATGCATCACCCACAGAAAGGTTCGGCCCCTGGAAAGCCGGGACTAAAATTTCTTTGTTAAGGTGGAATTTAGAAACCACCTTAGGAAAATACCCAGATTTAGTTCTGAGAACTGCTCTATCTAGATAAAAAATCAGAAATGGAGGACAACATAACAATGCCCCTAAATCTGAAACTCTTCTAGCTGAAGCCATGGCCAGTAGGAAGAGAATTTTAGCTGTCAACCATTTAAGATTAACTTTTTAAAGTGGTTCAAATGGGGCAACTTGAAGGGCCTTTCGAACTAAACTTAAATCCCAAGGCACTGTAGGAGGAACAAAAGGAGGTTGAATGCGCAGCATTCCCTGGAAAAAAGTGCGCATATCCTGTATTTAGCAATTTTCTTTTGGAGCCATACAGTTAATGCTGACACTTGCACTCTCAAGGAAGCCACCTTTAAACCTTTATCCATTCCTGCCTGAAGGAATGCTAAGACCCTGGAAACTCTGAAAGACCTAGGGTCAAATTCCCGTTCACTGCACCACTGAATATAGTCTTGCCATATTCGGTGATAAATGAGAGCTGAGGCAGATTTCGATGCTCTGAGCATTGTTTGAATTACCTGTTGTGAGAATCCTCCAGACTTCAGGATGGAAGTCTCAAGAGCCACACCATCAAAGACAGTCGATCCAGGTGTCTGTGATAACAAGGACCTTGAGACAGTAGATCTGGACATTGAGGGAGTAGGAATGAAGCATCTATTAACATCCTTTGCAGATCTGCGTACCAATGTCTTCTGGGCCAAGCCGGAGCTATTAGTATCACGGCACCCCTTCTTTGTTTTACCTTTCTCATCAGTCTGGGTAACAGGACGATTGGTGGAAACACATAGGCCAGATGAAAGTCCCATCTAAATGACAGGGCATCCACAAAGATAGCTTTGTTCTTGACCCGTATGCGGGAACTTTGTTGTTCTGACGGGACACCATGAGATCTATCTCCGGCAACCCCCTCCTGTCGACCAGGGTCTGTAGAGCCCATTCGTTTACATGAAGGACGTGTCGACTGAGAAAATCCGCTTCCCAGTTTAGGACTCCCGGAACAAACACTACGGACAAGGCTGGATGATGAAGTTCTACCGACTTTAATGTGTGACTTACTGTACCTCCTTCATTGCTTTCTGGCTGTGAGTTCCTCTCTGATGGTTGAGGTATTCTACTGCCATCGCATTGGTCGAGTAGATCTGAACTGGTTTTCCCTGAAGGATGTCCTTTGCCTGAATCAGTGCCATGTATATGGCCCGGAGTTCCAATATATTTATTGGTAGGCAACCTTTTTCCTAGGTCCACTGCCCCTGGAAACAAAACCTTCATGACACCGCTCCCCAGCCCTGAAGGCTGGAATCCGATGTCAGAATTTCCCAATCTGATATCCAAAAGGGTTCCCCTTTGTACAGATGGGTTGTCTGTAGCCACCAGGCTAATGACCTCCTTACTTCCAGAGTAAGGACCATAGTCTGCGTTTCTATTGTCTGATGAAAACAATTCCATTTGGAAAGGATCAGCTGTTGCAGAGGCCTCGAATGGAACTCAGCAAACTCTACCAAGTCGAATGTTGACACCATCAATCCCATCACTCACATTGCTGCGTCAATTGATACCTTTCGATTGTGTAGCAACTCCTGAATCCTTGACTGAAGTTTGGCTATATTGTTCAGAGGTAAAGTTAATCTCTGAAGGCTCGAATCCAATACAGCCCCCAAATGATCTGCTGTGATGGAACCAGAGATTTCGCCCAAATGTGCTTCTGCAGACACGCTATAGTCTGTTGTAGATGACACAGAAGCAATTCCTTAGACTATGCCAGGATTAAAAGATTGTTGAGGTATGGAAAAATTCTTATGCCCTGCTGGCGGAGATAAGCTGCCATTACCACCATAATTTTAGTAAATACTCTGGGGGCTGTGGACAATCCAAATGGAAGGGCCTGGAACTGGAAATGCTGTTGGAGGATAGTGAACCTGAGATAGCGCTGATGGGACAGGGCTATAGGAACATGTAGGTAAGCATCATGGATATCCAGGGATACCATAAAATCCTCTGGGTCCATGGCCAACATGATGGAACGTAAAGTCTCCATATGAAACCGAGGCACCCAAATGTACTTGTTCAGCACTTTGAGACTGATTATTGGCCGGAACAACCCATTTGGCTTCTCGACTAGAAACAGGTTGGAGTTAAAACCTTGTCCTCATTATGTAGGAGGAACTGGAAAGATTACTCCTGACTGAAGCAATTTTTGAACTGCCTCTTGCAAAGCCCTGGTCTTCGTCTCTACTAAAGACGGGCTGGTACAAAGAAACCTTTGAGGAGGGTGTTTCTTGAAAGCAAATGCATAACCGAGAGATACTGCTTCTTGCACCCAGGCATCTGTGGTACACTGCTGCCAGATCTGTGCAAATTGAAGAAGTCGGCCTCCCACCCTGGGATCCCCCAGGTGGAGGCTCGCATCATCAGGCTGATAGCTTATTTTCTGTTTAGAAGCCGGTCCTCTGGTAGCCCAATGCTTTTTAGTCTTACCAGACTTCTTGTATTGGAACTGTTTGCCATCACCTTTTCCTTTTGCTTTCCCTTGAGACTGAAAGAGCTAGAAAGCTGGAATTTTAGGCTTGAATTTGTATGTGAAGGGAAACTTCACTTTCTTGGAGTCTGCTTCTGACTCCAAAATACTGTTTATTTCGTTACCAAAAAGAATATCTCCAGTAAAAGATAAAGACTCCAAAACCTTTTTGGATTCTGAATCAGCTTTCCATGTACGTAGCCAAACTGCTCTGCAAGCGGCTACTGCTGAAGCTGATGCCTAAGAGGCAATTGAACTCATATCCAAGGCTGCTTCTTCCAAACACATTTGATATGTGCAACATGGGATTTTTGCTCTCTAGATGCCATTGATTTGCCATCCAGTCTGAAGCCATGGCTGGTCTTATGATTGCTCCAGACAGGGAAAAAATGGTTTTTAGAAAACAATCAACTCTGCTATCCGTGAAATCATTTAATGATGTTGAAGGCAGAGGTAATGTAGATTTTCGCACTAATTGAATGACATTCGTATCTACTTTGGGGGCCACCTCCCTCTTTAAACAGTCCCAAGCCGGAAGAGGATAATTGGAATTCCATTTCCTTGGAATTCTAAATTTCGTACTGGGCATAACTGCAGTTATCTCACCAACACATACAATTTTCAACATTACCACTTTAATTTTAGTTAGTATTTTTCTGTATATTGCTGTCCATACATGGGATTGCCTCGATACAGATAATCACCATTCAGTCATACAACAGCGCATTCACAAGTTTATATCAACATAGCCCACACAGTGTTTACTCAGGTTGCTCTACCTAACCCCCTTTCTTGCAGATACTTTAATCTCTTATGGGCTAGACTACATGGGCTCTGTAATCTACGAGCACTTTGTTTACATTACAGCGCAAGGTGTTAGAGGCGCCAGGCGTCAGCGTAGTCATGAAAACCCGACACCACATCTCCGATGACGCGCAGGGTGTGCGCCGGAACAGAGCTCAGGAGACGGAGCTCTGGGCGGCGCTTCTCACTTGGCGGGCTTCTTCGGGATATTTAGGTAAGATTGTTTAACATTACTTCATTGCTGTTCATCCTTGACAAAGGGGAGTGCCAGCCCCGAAACGTTGGTAACAATGTGTGATCTTTAATATACTTTTTTCACTTGCAAAGCCTCTGAGTGCCGCAGCTCATTCTAACATACTATACCTCACTTTATACTGGAGGCACCAGAGCAGTTGATCCACGGTTTATTGGAGTGCCGGTTTATACACTACTGCTATATATATATATATATATATATATATATATATATATATATATATATATATATATATATATATATATATATATATATATATATATTTTGTCAAAGTCGAAAAATATTATAGAACACGCAGCACGTATAAAATACACACACATGCACACTGCGCGTGCACTTGTTCCGCCGTGCGTGCACATATCAGCAATTTGCGTATGGTCGCTCCCGCAGTCCTGCGCGTAGTGTGGGTATTTACGGCGGAGTTTGTGAACGCATGGAGGGCCACCAAAACATTACATATTTAATCCAAATAGTGCACATTGTACACAGTCCCCATGCACCACATCAGCAAGTATCAACAGTTTAAATGATTCCAGAACAAAGGGATTCACCTTTGCACGATAGGAGGGGACAGACTAAGGTTATAAGGTGGTGTCTGGTATCCAGCTGTAGGGTATTTTAAGGGTAACATTCCGGTGTTGGTTTGCGGAAGATTGCATGTTCCTGTGGATAGTTATGTGCAGAAGCAGAATATAGATATAAACTGTATTTACTGTATATTATGTATGCGGCGGGAATCCAGAGGAGACCACCCACAAGAGCAGTTGAGAAAGACATCGCCCACCTTTTCAAATCAACCTATGACCTCTCCTGTACTGTAAAGATGCATCCCTGTGTCCAATGGACAAAGGGATTACAGTATCCATTGTATTGCTTTTGGAAGACTTGTATAAATAAAGCCTGCTGCAGGCCGGCCAGACACAAGACTCTCAACGCTATCTACCTGATTAGCGGAGGACTGGACCAGGAAGCGCATGAGAATATTCTCACGTATGTACATTGACTGTAGCCATTTACTCTGTTGTATTGTAGTGCATAATTTGTATTGTTAACCCCCTTTCAGATATATTACTCTGTGGTGTCGGAACCCAGTGATAAACTACAAATCGGTGTTGTGTCCTCTTTTCCCTGCTAGGGTTTAAAGTGTATTACATCTCCTAACTGTATAAGGTTTCAAAGTGTATTAATTGAGTGTGTACGCACTGCGTGTACTTCGTACCCCCAGCGCGGCGTTTGTACGCAGAGTCCGTACACGGTACGGGACTCGTTACGCAAATAGCGTAAAAGGTACATAGAGTGCATATTAAGTTTAGCGGCCGTAGCGGCTCCATGGTAAAGGTGTGTTTAAAGGTATAGCTTTATGGTTTAAGATAATATCGACATTATCAATTGGGGGCATCGTGCAGTTTTTCAACATACCCGCAGCCTAGCAGGTTAAAGCAGACTTTATCTATCAGCAAAGGGCGGACAGGTATCTTACGTAAACCTTTTTCTGGCTGCAGGATACACTAGGAAACTCTATTTTATTGCTGATTAGATGGCGTCTGCTCTGCATGGTTTGTAGGGATGCTGGTGGGACCCGTAAAGTAAATACGCAAAGCTATTTAAAAAGTCTGTGAATTTCTGTTTGGCGCCAAATGCGCACACAACACAAGCGTACACCTGTACTTTGTATACCTGCTCATATTGCTGCCATAAATACTGATTACTAGATTCATTTAGACCTGTGCGGAGAAATTTGTTGCTATTTAGTTAAAAATATAGAATAAATATTAAGTAAACGTAAAACACAAATACAGTCTGGCCTAGTTAAACAGGTTTATACAGAAAGAAACTGTGTTGTGGTAAGTAAACGATTATAGGTAATATCGCTTACATTTATAGAAGTGTGGGATTTGTACTATTGCGGACGTACGGTTTTTGTACACGTGTCTCAGACAAAGTACGGGACTGCGTACGCAACGTAAAGACATACACACGGTCACGTGTTTACGCAACGTGCGTAAGGGTACGACCGCTAAGTACAAATTACACAATAGCATTGTTTAGTTTAGGGGCAGGACAGTAGTCACGTTACAAAAATTGCTCGGTTTCCAAAAATTTAGTTTAAATAAAACCTTTTTTACTGTATTACCTCTGGTACTAAGGCTGTTTATCTGAATGAAAGATAATTTTCTGTACAGAAAAACCAAAGTGTATTTGAGTGAACGAACGTGAGTGAGCAAACATAATAAAGGTTTTGTGGACCCAGGGAATTCGGGATCCCGTCGAGTGGTACACCAAGTGAGTGGAGACTTGGTGGCGTGAGATAGCCGACTCACGTTAATATAGATTGAAGTGCAAAGGAGCAAGGTAGCAGAGTACCGCAGCCCAGGGGGTTAGCGAAGGTTTACCCATTTAGTTTTTTTTTTATACGCTCCGGCTGAGGTTTCGCAGCCTGAAAATTGATTCCAGTGGTCGTACGGCGGATAAGTAACAAGTACCTATACGCTGTGCAATTGGACCGCGCGTTAGTGGGTGCAATATTTTGCGCAACGTGATACCCTTTTTATGAGCTTTGCGTAAAATCGCGGTATCATTAGCGCTGTATATAGCATACGCAAGCGTGATTTGTGTATAATAAAGGTTTAGGGAGTTGTCGCTGGTCTCTCTCAGGAAATCTCCAACAACTTATATTTACTGGAAAGGGTAAGTTATTCCCAGATACTTCCAGTAAATAGAGGTTACATAGGGCCCTAAGTTGGGTACATTGCCTTCGCTATCGACAGTGTATGGTAGTACTGGCCAACGTGGGCGGTGAGCGGGTGAAGAGCACTCAGAGAACTTTCACTGTTGCCTTATATTGAGTATTTTGGGTTTTTTTGTGGGATTAGCCGAAAGAACAATACCTGCAAAAATATGGGGGCCAGTTGCTCAAGTAAGGGACGTTCAACCAGGGTTCAGGTTGACATACCGCGGCCCAGGGGGTCAGCGAGGTTCATAATGTGTGAGAAGTATGGACCACACACAGAAGTTTTGTGCAATGAATGGGAACATATGACTGCGGGAGATAGGGAACCATTCCCTAAGGTGGGCAGTTTTGAACCAGAGGTATTGCAGAATTTAAGGATTAGGATATGTCTGATAAAATCCCGAAAGCAAAGGGTCAGACACACAAACTGTTTAAACTTATGGCAGCAAGAGGGCGATATGCAAAGAGAATTAGCTCACATAGCAGGTTCCAAACCTAGCAGGAAAATGATGGCAACCGCACCACCACCACCGTATATTGTGGGGGAGAAAGTGGCTACAGACAATGGCATATTGGTATCCGATAAGATAGTTGATAAATGTACTAACGCTAACCCTTGCCAGTTGTATCCCATTTTAAATTTTCCCCAGGACTGCGAGCAAGTAGACGAGCCCAGCACGATATCGGCACTCTCTCTAGCAGCCACCATACAGAATACTCAGGTGGGCACAGCCCAACCACTAAGATCAGTAGTAAGGCCCCCTAGCGGAGGGATAAGTGAGGTCGTGTCCACAGGTAAGTACGGTACCATACATTATGCAGAGACAATAGCACTTCAGATTGTGGAGTCAACTCAGAATGACGTAATTGAATTAAATCCTGTCAGGGTGATCGCAGTCCCAAATGGGAAGACTGACGCTCAGGGAATCACTCCCATCAGAAACATTGCTATGCATTGTCCCTGGTCCCGGACAGAATTGAGGACAATTATGTCTGAATTTCCCGATCCCAGAAAGGATCTAGTCACATGCCAGAGGTTCATTAAAGAGTTAGGTAACGCCACTGAACCCACAAACAAAGATTGGCGAACAGTGCTACGAGTATGTTTACCTTCCAATATTGACCCCGCGAAATTCATTACTGATTGTAAATTAGATGCAGAAGTACCTCTCACTGATGAGTACACTCAGGAGAATGTACGACAAATCAATCTGCAATTAGGAGTATATTTCCCTACTGTTGTCAAATGGAATAAAATCTTTTCCATAAGACAAAAAGAAGGTGAAATGGCATCTGAATATTTCCACCGAGCACTGCAGGAAATGGCTAGATACACTGGGATCGAGGACATTAAGGACAATGTACATCACAGGGAGGTAGCTGTGTCAGTATTAATGGACGGGTTAAAATAGACATTAAGAACAAGGGTACAAAGCACTCTACCTAACTGGAGAGGTATCTCGGTGGCTGCATTAAACGAGTCCGCTATCGAGCACGATCAGAACGTCATTAAGCACAGGGAGTCACAGGGGGATAAGCTGATGACAGTAAGTAGAAATGCTCTTACAACGAAACCGCATCAGCCAAAACCCCAGACCCCTGATGGTAAGTCACGTGTAGTAGTATGCTATAACGGTCAGAAGGAAGGACATTTTGCACGGAATTGTAGGTATACAAACACACATAAGGTATACCGACCCCCTAGACCAGGATATGAACCACACTATAATACACATAATAAGGATCAGGGATCGCATAGGAGAAGTTATGAGCCACATGCAGGGGAAACAAGGAGGTACCCACCTAGGAGGGACTGGCAGGCCTCAGACAATTCTCAGTTACCCCCCTCACATATTGTAGCTGCCAGTGCGCTGCGGGAGGGTCACAATATACAATAGGGGTTGGGCCACACCTGTAGTCTGCAGCCAGTGAAGATGATTGCTAGCCTTGGTAGTGAACCTGAGGTCACAGTTGATGTAGCTGGTAGATCATTACCTTTTCTTCTAGATACAGGGGCGGCCAGGTCAGTGTTAAATTCGACGGTAGGTATGAAAACCACGGGTAAAACAATTTCAGCAATGGGAGTAACAGTAATAGTGCAACAGTACCCTTTGAGTAAACCTGCGGAGATTACGATAGGGCCTTTGCAGACCAAGCATTCCTTTTTGCTAGCTGCATCAGCTCCGACTAATCTACTTGGGAGAGATTTATTGTGTAAAATGAGATGTGTCATATATTGTACTCCTGAGGGTGTCTTCTTGGATATACCTGAGAATCACGTTCAGGAAGTGCAGGATATGTTAGACACCCCACAAAGGCTAATGTCACACTCTGCTGTTATAGACAGGTGTCCATCAAAGGTAGAGGAAATGATCTCACAAATACTGGGATCCCTCTGGACCAAAGATGGACAAGACACTGGATTGATGGCGAGTGTAGCTCCCGTAGTAGTGCAAATAAAAGATGGTAGGATAGCTCCAAAAATCCCTCAGTATCCTCTGAAGCCAGGAGGTGGAATTAGGAGTGTACCCAGTCATAAAGCGCTTGCTACAACAGGGCATCCTAGTCAGGATGTCCAGCACTGCCAATAGTCCCATCTTCCCTGTGAAAAAGAGTGGGGGGAGGGGTTACAGGCTAGTGTAGGATCTAAGGGGGATAAACAAGATAGTTGAGAGCCAATTCCCCGTAGTGCCAAATCCAGCTGTGATCCTCATGCAAATTCCCCCTACTGCAAAATTTTTCACTGTCATTGACCTCTGTTCTGCTTTCTTTTCTGTCCCTCTGCACCCTGACAGCCAATACCTGTTTGCATTTACATACAGGGGAGTACAGTACACCTGGACTCGCCTACCCCAAGGTTTCATTGACAGCCCAAGTATTTTCTCCCAGGCTTTGCATGACTGTTTACAATCCTTTCAACCTGAGAGCGGATCAGTATTAATACAGTATGTAGATGACTTACTGCTGTGTTCTGATTCACTCGAATCGTCCTTGAAAGACACGAAACAGCTTCTGTTTCACCTTTCTAATACGGGACACAAGGTTTCAAAGGATAAGTTGCAGCTGTGCCAGACCAGGGTAAAATATTTGGGACATTGCTTGACGTAAGGACTTAGACACCTCACCGCTGATAGAATACAGGCGATTCGCGACATGACTCTGCCACAAACCCAGCAAAAGATCCGCACTTTTCTTGGAATGTGTGGGTACTGCCGAAACTGGATCCCAGGGTTCTCCATACTGGCTTTACCTTTGCAAGAAATGGTCTCTTCGAACAAACCAGATCGGATCTCGCACACAGATGAGTCCGAACTAGCATTTGAGAGACTCAAACAGTGCCTATCACAGGCACCTGCATTAGGCATGCCAGATTATGGAAAACCCTTTGAATTGTACGGTACGGAAAGTGCTGGGTGTGCGGCAGGTGTTTTAACCCAGAGACATGGTGATGCCAGCAGGCCGGTAGCTTACTACAGTGCACAGTTGGACACCGTAGCGCGGTCTCTCCCCACATGCTTGCGAAGTGTTGCAGCGATAGCTTTGCTAGTAAGTAAAAGCGAAGACGTAGTGTTAGGACACAACCTGATAATCCATATACCTCATGCAGTGTCAGCCTTACTGAACTCCGCCCAAACCAGACATGTTTTATCGGCACGGTTTACCAAGTGGGAATTAGCACTAATGGCCCCTGTAAACATCACCATAAAGAGATGCAGCGCACTAAATCCTGCAACTTATCTGCCGGGTGTGCATGGACAGGCACAAAGGGTGGAGGATGAGAATGATGGTGAAGGAGGATTTAGTGCAGACACTGACATGCATGATTGTATGGAATACCTGAACCAGACTTTCACTGCAAGACCCGACATTAGTGACAACCCACTGGAAGGCGTAGATTTTACTTTTTACACGGACGGTAGTTGCCACAGACAGACGGACTCAGGAGACCTGTGTACTGGATACGCAGTCGTAGATGACAGAGGTATCATAGAAGCTGAACCCCTGGGCCCACCGCACTCAGCACAAGTTGCTGAGCTGGTCGCCCTAACCAGAGCGTGTGAATTTGCTAAGGGTAAGTCAGCCAATACCGGTATATACACAGATTCTAGGTATGCCTTTGGAGTAGTGCATGATTTCGGGGCCCTATGGCGCCTCAGAAATTTCATGACGGCAGCTGGCACACCTGTAGCGCATGCATCCCACATAAAACGGCTTCTAACAGCGATACAAGGACCAGACAGAGTGGCTGTTATCAAGTGCAAAGCACACACTTACAACCAAGATCCAATCTCACTTGGTAACAGCCGGGCAGACGAAGCTGCTAAATCAGCAGCCAGCACCCCCATACAAACAGATATCACATCACTGATGACATTCAACACAATCAACACACAAAAATTAATTGAAATGCAAAATTTGTGTTCTCCACAGGAAAAGGCGGTCTGGAGGTCAAAGGGGTATGGCCAGGAGTCCTCAGGACTCTGGACAGGGGGACAGGGTAAGCCAGTGGCCCCCAGAGCATATCTTCCAAGCTTAGCTGAGGCGGCACACGGTCTGACTCATCTGGGTAAAGAGGGTATGTGTAAGCTGGTGAGAGTCTACTGGTGTGCGCCAGGATTCTCTTCTCATGCGGGTAAGAGAGCAATGACATGTCTTACTTGCTTGAGGAAGAATATTGGAAAGTCAATACCAACAGAACCATCCCATATCCCTCCGACAGACGGCCCTTTTCAGGTAATACAAATTGATTTCATACAGTTACCACCCTGTAGGAATTTAAAATATGTGTTAGTCTGTATTGATGTGTTTTCCAATTGGGTAGAAGCGTTCCCTGCTGCCACAAATACTGCTACATTCACTGCAAAGAAAATTGTGCAGGAATTTGTGTGTAGATATGGTATCCCTAGAATAATTGAAAGCGATAGGGGTACCCATTTTACAGGTGAAGTCTTTCAGCTTATGTGCAAACTGATGGGAATTAATAGCAAGCTGCATACTCCGTACCGCCCACAGGCGAGTGTGAAGGAGGAGAGAGTAAACAGCACTATTAAGAACAAGCTGAGCAAAGTGATGGCTGAAACTGGATTGTTGTGGCCAGAAGCTTTGCCACTAGTATTGTACAGCATCAGAACCACTCCCAGGTCCCCACTTAACCTATCACCCTTTGAGATTCTTTTTGGTCGACAACCCCATGTAATGATAGTCCCCCAGGATGATTTGAAATGCAATAACAAAGTGACTGTAAAATATTTGGTTAAGATGAGCCAGCAGCTGAGGAATCAAAGCAGAAATCTAAAGCTGGCGATTACTGACCTGCCGAACAGTAATGGTCATGACATTGAACCTCGGGATTATGTAATGAATCGAAATTTTCTACGCTCAGGTTGCCTCATTGACAGGTGGGAAGGACCGTACCAAGTCTTACTAACCAGCACGACAGCATTAAAGGTTGCCGAAAGAGAGACTTGGGTCTACTCGTCCCACTGTAAGAAGGTCGCTGACCCAGAGAGAACCCGTGACAAAGAGCAGAGTGTAAAGAACATCGTATCACTGGAGTGTCTGTTCCGGGAAGGTTTAGAGGCAGGACTGTTGTCACGGCACCTGAGCGCGGAGAACAACAAGACCAAGAGGCAGTTGTCGCACCAGTTTTTCCTTTTTATTATTTTCTCCATCTCCCACTACCCTCCTTCTCTCCTCCTTCCAGTTTCCTTTTTCTTCCCTTAACAAGATGGACTTGCCCCAAGAGACTGCGTTCCGGGTTTTTCTGTTAATCCTGTTGTTGGCCAGGACGTCAGCCGCCCGCAGTCTACGCTGCAAACAACCATCGACGGGAATCAGCAGAGACCAGCTATTATGGGTGAGACCAGTGCCTCGTAAAACGAGGAACCTTACAACAAATACAAAGTATCATTTACAAAAGTTGTGGGACGTTCTCTTTATCCCTCAAATCTTATTAAATTGGAGGACTTCCTGACTACAAAATTGGACTGCAGAACTGCATTGTATATGAGCTAATCAGCTGATTTATATATTCATTCTATTTTTATTATTGTGGTATATGTTACCTTGTAACTATCAGGTAAATTGGCAATTCTGTGGTAATTAATTTTCTTTATAAAAAATTATTTTTAAAAATTAAATAAAATATTTTTATTAATATATCACTAGCGCTCCTTAGTGATTCTATTTGAAATCTAATTCATTTCCCGTTGGCCAGGACAGTCTGTTTTGGTGAGGGTCCCAGAGAGGTCGAGAAAGGATCTGGAATGGGTTCTGATGGCGAGGATGGATTTGTAGAATTCCAAGAGCAACACATCACTCGAGCAAAGGTGAGTATCAGAAAACGATCTGGTAGTCAGGGAGCTTGGAGGCACTGTGAAGGGTTATTGGCTGAGGAAAATTGCATTTGTAGGAAATGTGAGAACATAGTTGAGGATGGGTGCATCCAGAGATGTCAGTCCAGCCTTAATATCAACATGGACCGTCATCCATTGAGTGATTACCACTCACTAGTGGGTAAGGTCTTAAACCAGATAGAATGCTGGGTGTGCTCACAAGTACCTCAAGGTCAGAGCAAGTCAGGATTAGTACCGTACCCTTTAGCAATAGAGGAGGTACTCAAATTACGGGGTGGGAGACCGGTGGACAAGAAATTTTATATTTCTAGGCCCCCTAGTTTGAAGCTCCACCAGTATCATGTAGATAGATCCTTAGTGTGTTTCAACATTTCCAATTTCCAAAAACCAGGAAATTGGGAGGTGACATGAAATAACCAGACCATGGCCTTTTCACACAGAGCTGATAGGATACCCATAGACTCTGAACTTATACGCCAAATAGCCAACATTGTAAGGTATTTCCGGTATAGGTATACTCGAGGAAGCAGGACCATGTGGGTTGGAGAAGTGTCATCGGGGTACTGTGCTCATGTCATCCGGCCTGGTACTTGTGCTGAGCAGATGGGAGAACTAGGGATTGGGTTTTTCACTTGGAAAGTCTGTGATATGGTAGTGTCATGTTCTGTCCCATATGTTCTCCCCGATGATGCCTATTTCATATGTGGGAGGAAGGCGTATAAGTGGCTTGCCCCAAACTCAGAGGGATTGTGTTATGTTGGAAGAGTGTTGCCAGATGTCATGACCATAACCCATGATAAGATGAAAGATGTTCACCGCAGTGCTCAGGCTCCTTGTACTCATACTCACTATGAACACATCGTCAAGAGACACCTCATAGATAGGACGGAGCACGTGGCCTCTGATTTGATCCACGAGTCCACCGGGATTCAATTCCTTCTCGCATTGGACATCACTCGTACTGCCAGAGGAATTATGAATTATGGGTAACTCCATGCGCTAGCGAACTTGATAGATGATATCGCTGGGATGTATGACGACACCTTCGGGTATACGGGTAGGGAGTTGCAAGCTTACAAAACAGAACTGATCCAGCACAGGATGGTCCTCAATTATATCACAGCCGTGACGGGTGGGTACTGTGTCACTTTGGCAACTCAATATGGTGTGAAGTGCTGCACGTATATTACAAACAGCACTGACGACCCCACAGAGATTATCGATCAAAAGATGGATGATATATTGCAGTTGAAGTGGGAGTTCCGGAGGAGACACAACCTTACCCTGACCGCTGTGGGTAATGAGCTGACCGGCTGGGTCTCATGGTTGAACCCACGAAATTGGTTCTCAGGATTAGGAGAGTGGGCTCAAAATGTTATTATGAGTGTAGGAAAGTTTCTCCTTTGTATCCTGGGAGTCGTCATAATTATTGGCTTGATATTTAGGTGTGTTCGAATTCTAATGCGGCGCAAGCACAGCACAAAGTTGATGAGTTTAAGGAGCGGGGGCATTGTTACAGCAGCAGATTTAATTTACAACCCATCCATAGAGACAGTGTTATGATAAGGATTGCAAATGAATTCCATGGCCTGTTTCTTTCACCCGTTTCTCCTTTGTCTCCCCCTCTGCCCAGATACACCGATCCGGAAAAGACGTCGACCCTACCCAAGAATGATTATGAAAATGTTATGTGAATGTATTTTAGATATGTGTCTTATCTTCATCTCTACAACCTTCAGTTAGTGACACACAGTCGACAGGCGATATCCACATATACTAGCACTCACATATGTTCCCCCTGCATGTATCATCAACTAAATGTGCACCCCATTTGTTGGAACAAGAAGCCGAAAAGAGCTCGGTAGTGTTTGTTGGCCCACTTACAGACCCTTAATACGGGATAAGAAGGATTTAATGTATACTTCGCAATACCTCGAAGCTTATCTAGAACATATACGGCACGATGATACATGCCCCTCAGACATGGATTCATACATACATGCTTTTTACTATCCCACTAGGTCATACATTTCCCGCCTACAACTCTCCTCCTACCATCCAATCATCTGTAGATATTGTATTGATATTTATCTGTTTAGTGTTTAGATAGTGGCAGTTATTGTTGACTGCCAAAGGGTAGACTGTCAAAGTCGAAAAATATTATAGAACACGCAGCACGCATAAAATACACACACATGCCCACTGCGTGTGCACTTGTTCCGCCGTGCGTGCACATATCCGCAATTTGCGTATGGTCGCTCTCGCGGTCCTGCGCGTGGTGTGGGTATTTACGGCGGAGTTTGTGAACGCATGGAGGGCCATCAAAACATTACATATTTAATCCAAAGAGTGCACATTGTACACATAAACACCCTGCACCACATCAGCAAGTATCAACAGTTTAAATGATTCCAGAACAAAGGGATTCACCTTTGCATGATAGGAGGGGACAGACTAAGGTTATAAGGTGGTGTCTGGTATCCAGCTGTAGGGTATTTTAAGGGTAACATTCCGGTGTTGGTTTGCGGAAGATCGCATGTTCCTGTGGATAGTTATGTGCAGAAGCAGAATATAGATATAAACTGTATTTACTGTATATTATGTATGCGGCGGGAATCCAGAGGAGACCACCCACAAGAGCAGTTGAGAAAGACATCGCCCACCTTTTCAAATCAACCTATGACCTCTACTGTACTGTAAAGATGCATCCCTGTGTCCAATGGACAAAGGGATTACAGTATCCATTGTATTGCTTTTGGAAGACTTGTATAAATAAAGCCTGCTGCAGGCCGGCCAGACACAAGACTCTCAACGCTATCTACCAGATTAGCGGAGGACTGGACCAGGAAGCGCATGAGAATATTCTCACGTATGTACATTGACTGTAGCCATTTACTCTGTTGTATTGTAGTGCATAATTTGTATTGTTAACCCCTTTTCAGATATATTACTCTGTGGTGTCGGAACCCAGTGATTAACTACAAATCGGTGTTGTGTCCTCTTTTCCCTGCTAGGGTTTAAAGTGTATTACATCTCCTAACTGTATAAGGTTATAAAGTGCATTAATTGAGTGTGTACGCGCTGCGTGTACTTAGTACCCCCAGCGCGGCATTTGTACGTAGAGTCCGTACACGGTACGGGACTCGTTACGCAAATAGCGTAAAAGGTACATAGAGTGCATATTAAGTTTAGCAGCTCCATGGTAAAAGTGTGTTTTTAAAGGTATAGCTTTATGGTTTAAGATAATATCGACATTATCTATATATATATATATATATATATATATATATATATATATACATACATACATACACATATACATATACATACATACATATACAAATACATTCATATTCCTTAGTTGAGACATTTGCACACTAATCCAGCAGACTATGGGGCAGATGTATAAACCTGGAGAAGGCATAAGGAAGTGATAAAGCAGTGAAAAATGCAAGGTGATAAACACACCAGCCAATCAACTCCTAACTGTCAATTTACATATTGAAGCTGATTGGCTGGTGCGTTTATCACCTTGCATTTATCACTGGTTTATCACTTCCTTAAGCCTTCTCCAGGTTACTACATCTGCCCCCATGTTCTGTAAAAAAGGGCACTCATAAATCTAGAAAAAAAAAAATAGGATTTTAATTACCTACCGGTAGATCCTTTTCTCGTAGTCCGTAGAGGATGCTGGGGTTCCATTTAGTACCATGGGGTATAGACGGGTCCTTTGGGAGCCACTGACACTTTAAGAGTTTAATAGTGTGGGCTGGCTCCTCCCTCTATGCCCCTCCTACCAGACTCAGTTTAGGAAATGTGCCCGGAGGAGACGGTCACAGCTAGGGGAGCTCCATAGGAGTTTTTCTAGTTTTATTATTTTTTTAGAGTTAGTTAGGTACAGGAAGGCTGCTGGCTACCAGATTCAGACTAGAAACTGTGCCCGAGGAGACAGACATACTTTGAGAGAAGGAAATACAGATACTGGTGAGATTCACACCAGCCCACACCGAATCGAAAAACAACATGCTGACCAGCATGCAACATGGAGAAACCATGCTAACCAGCATGCACCATGAAGAAATTATGCAAAACTGCATGAAACATGAAGAAACCATGTCAACCAGCAGGTAACATGAAGAAACCATGCTAACCAGCAGGCAACATGAAGAAATCATGCCAACCAGGATGAAACATGAAGAAATCATGCCAAGCAACACGAAGAAAACATGTTATCCAGCATGAAACAGGAAGCAACCTGCCAATCAGCATGTAACCTGAAGAAACCATGCATGAAAGAGAAACTGCAACAGCTGAACTAATACTTAACCAAGTAGCAACGCAAGAAACGAAGCACTGGGCATGCGCCCAGCATCCTCTACGGACTACGAGAAAAGGATTTACCGGTAGGTAATTAAAATCCTATTTTCTCTTACGTCCCAGAGGATTGCTGGGGTTCCATTTAGTACCATGGGGATGTACCAAAGCTCCCAGTATGGGAGGGAGAGTGCTGACGATCCTGCAGAACGGAGTGACCAAACTTTAGGTCCTCAGAAGCCAAAGTATCGAACTTGTAGAACTTCAGCAAACGTGTTTGACCCAGACCAAGCAGCTGGTCGGCAAAGTTGTAAAGCCGAGACACCCCGGGCAGCTGCCCAGGAACAACCCACTGTACGAGTAGAGTGGGCCTTAACAGATCTTGGACACGGCGGGCCTGCCGTAGAATAAGCATGCTGGATAGTAAACACGATCCAGCGAGCAAATGTCTGCTTAGAAGCAGGACACCCAACCGTGTTGGGATCATAAAGGACAAACAGAGCGTCCGACTACCAGTGACGAGAAGTCCTCTTCACAGAAACTTTCAAAGCCCTCACAACATCCAAGGACAGTGAGGTAAATGAGGAGTCAGTAACCACGGTCACCACAATAGGTTGATGATATGAAAAACCAACACATCCTTTGGAAGAAATTGCTGACGCGTTCTGTTCTGAGCTCAGCTCCATCTTCATGGAAAAAGTAGGGGCTCTTGCATGACAATGCCCCCAATTTCGACACCCGTCGAGCAGATGCCAATGTCAACAGTGTGACCACCTTCTAAAATTAGAAACTTGACGTCCACCTTCTGTAAAGGCTTGAACCAATCTGACTGCAGGAACTGCAGCACCACGTTGAGATTCCAAGGTGCCATAGGAGGCACAAAGGCCGGTTGGATGTGCAGAACCCCTTTCAAGAATGTCTGACCTCAGGGAGAGCAGCCAATTGCTTCTGGAAGAAAATGGACAAGGCTGAGATCTGGACTTTTATGGAACCCAAGCGCAGGTCCACATTCACACCTGCTTGCAGAAAGAGGAGAAACAGTCCTAGTTGAAACTCCACCGTAGGAAACTTCTTGGATTCACACCAAGACACATACTTTTTCCAAATCCGATGGTAATGTTTAGACATTACTCCCTTCCTAGCCTGCATCAGGGTAGGAATTACCTTTTTCGGAATGCTCTACCGAGCTAAGATCTGGCGTTCAACCTCCATGCCGTCAAATGTAGCCGTGGTAAGTCTTGATAAGCGAACGGCCCCTGTTGCAGAAGGTCCTCGCGAAGAGGAAGAGGCCTCGGATCTTCCAGCAGTAATTCCAAAAGATCCACGTACCAAGCCCTTTTTGGCCAGTCCAGAGCAATGAGGATCGCCTGAACTCTTGTTCTTTTTATTAGTTTGAGAAACCTTGGGATGAGTGGAAATGGAGGGAACACATACACTGATTGGAACACCCACGGAGTTACCTGTGCGTCCACCGCCACTGCCTGTGGGTCTCTCAGCCTGGAACAGTACCTCCGAAGCTTCTCGTTGAGGCGAGAGGCTGGCTTGTTACCTCTATGAAAACCTCCGGGTGGAGGCCCTGTTCTCCTGGAAGGAGATTGTGTCTGCTGAGGAAGTCTGCTTCCCAGTTGTCCACTCCCGGAATGAAGACAGCTGACAGTGCCCGCGCATGCTTCTCTGCCCAGAGGATTATTGTCACCTCTGACATTGCAGCCCAGCTCTTCGTTCCGCCCTGCCTGTTTGTGTAGGACACCGCTGTGACGTTGTCCAACTGAACCTGAACAGCTTGATCTCGCAGAAGATGTGCCGCTTGTAGAAGGCCGTTGTACACGGCCTTAAGATCCAGAATGTTTATTGGAAGGAGAGATACCTGAACTGACCCGCTTTCCTTGGAAGTTTTCCCCCTGAGTGACTGCTTTCCAACCCCTGAGACTTGCATCAGTGGTTAGATGAATCCAATTCCGAATCCCGAACCGCGGCCCTCGAGTAGGTGAGAAGTTTGCAGTCACCAGAGGAGTGAAATTCTGGCTTTCGGCAACAGGCGTATCCGCTGGTGCATGTGAAAATGAGATCCTGACCATAAGACCAGGAGATCCAGTGGGAAAGATTGTGCAAGAAATCTTCCGTACTGTCAAACCTCCTAGTAGGCAACCATCTTCCCATATATAATGGCATCCATTATATACATATAATAACATTCCTCATCCCTAATAGCCTCAAACATGTTGGACCCCTCATATATATGCATTATATGGGCAAGTGTACGCTTTTTGGGTACGGAGATGGGGTGAGAGGCACAGCAGTTGGATTTGAAACCCCACTTTTTTCAAAACTGCGGCGTCTACCCAGTATGGGATATATTGGAAGCGATATATTCTTAAAGTACACCTTATTGAGGCCACCCCAGGGGGATCTGCCACCGAAGCCTGAGATGTGTACAGTTTTGAGCATGGTATAGACTCCCCAGGAGAAGATATACATTCTGTAGTACAGGATAAAGGTGGTCATTCCGAGTTGATCGCAGCCAGCAACTTTTTGCTGCTGCTTCGATCAACTAGTACACGCCTATGGGGGAGTGTATTTTAGCTTAGCAGGGCTGAAATCGCTTGTGCAGCCCTGCTAAGCTAAAAAATTCAAGCAGAAGTAGACCAGCCCTGTGCGACGATCCCTGCGATGCTGGAGCCGGCTCTGACGTCAGACATCCACCCTCCGTTCTGCTGGACACGCCTGCATTTTCCTCACCACACTCCGAAAACGGTCTCCAACTCTCAGGATCCGCCCAGGTACGCCTTCTTGCTGTCTATCTTCTTTGTGGTCCGCTCTGCGACTGCTTCCATCTTTAGACGCGACATAACCCGGCGATCGCACACACGCACATGCGGCCGCCGCGCATGCACATTCCGCACCAGTTTGATAAAACACTACGTGCGAGCGGGTCGGAATGACCCCCAAAGTCCCTTAAACATGGTAAAGTGAATAACACATACACAGGAAAATGTCAACAGTTCCCCCCCCACCCACCCCCCCCACCCCAGAATATCGTCAGAGAGTCACAGAGCACAAGAAGCCAGACACCGCATGCCCTTATAGGCTTTTATAAAGATAAAAACCCAGCTGACTAGCGTAACCTTAACAGGGTAGCTAGTACATAATATCACTCCCCCCCTTTTATAACACCTTTTATGGAGGACAGTGTTCCCTGTCAGCACGTGTCTGTAGGGAGAAAATGGCGCTGGTTAGTGCTGGATCCACTCTGAGAAGCTCCGCCCCCGGTCATGGCACGTCTTCCCGCACTTAGAGATTATACTGGCCTGAGGTAATTTTTGCAGCAAACAGTGGGTTAGACCTTGAAAGCTATGTTTGACCAGTGTAGGGTATCGTGCTGGCCCAGGACACCCCCCACAGCGCCGTACACAGTGAGCCTTCCGAAGCGCAGCCAGTCAGAGCTGCGCTCCCACTCTTGTGCCACGATTCCCGCCGGGGACCCGCATACCGGGACTCCGGCGTCAGATTCACCACTCTTCTTTCTTCTGGATGTGTTAGGGGGGGTGGCGGCATGCTGCGGGAGTGAGCGGTCGCCTTGGGCGGCTAACGATAATCACTCTCAGGAGCTCAGTGTCTCAGCGGAGATAGGAACCTCAAGGGTTGGATCCTACTCCCCCACCCCCCCAAGTCCCACGAATCAGGGAGGCTGTTGCCAGCAGCCTGCATGTAATATAAAACTCTAGAAAACAATAAAATTAAGAAAACTGCTAGGAGCTCCCCTAGATGTGACCGGCTCCTCCGTGCACATTTTCTAAACTGAGTGTGGTAGGAGGGGCATAGAGGGAGGAGCCAGCCCACACTATTAAACTCTTAAAGTGCCAGTGGCTCCCAAAGGACCCATCTATACCCCATGGTACTAAATGGAACCCCAGCATCCTCTAGGATGTAAGAAACACACAAGAAGTTTATTTTCACCCAAACTGGGTACTTTGTGAAAAGAGTCTCAGAGAGTGGTGGCTCAGCATCAGTATCAATTAGAATAAAATGCATCCATTTTGGCAATGATTATACTTGCAAAGTGCCATCATCTTATTGTAGATCACAAGAGAGTAGATAAAATGGTCACTTATCGGTCCGTCGACCCCTGCATCGCATCACAGTCACCCTCAATAGTCCAGAGCTAACTGGGGACCAAGTACACAGCACCATATAAATAATTCTATATTTACATATTTAGAACAGCTGCGCTAGCCCGCCATCGGCCGCCGTCCGGCGTGTATCATTGCGCATGTGCTGGAGATGTCCCTTGTCAGCTTACAACACAGCCTGGCTCACAGGAAGTCGTATGCGTTTTTTGTATAACCATTGGTCCTCAGAAATGAATAAGTATTAAGAATTAATATTGGGAAGGCCTGTATTTATATGATATCACATCAACCTACTGACCCCACCACAGCTATGTACACAGATCTTGCCGGTGGACCCAGTTTGTACAGCCAAACCAGCTCCCGCATCAGCTATCATTACCATCACTGGGAAAGCCATAGCGAGCAGGCACTCGTGAGCGGACAGAGGCATCCGCGGTCAGATCAACTGGCGCTATTGGACAACACCCTACAGAGGCACCTGTGACTAGCCAGAAGTCCCGCCAGCGGAGTGCATCACCATCGGAAGAAAGGACCGTGCAGTGGAGATACATGTGGCTGATTGACTAGAGGCAACAGGAAGGGTAATTATACAAGTGTATAGTGCTTGGATAAACGAACTTAATAGCTTGGACGCCGGCAACTGCAGCACTATTACATGCATCCAGCTCCGAGGAGCATATCAGCTACTAATGATACCATTTGGTCACAAAACAGCTGCTGTGAACATCATTGTTACAAATTAACTAAAATACATTATTTTCATTCTTTGGAGGAGGATAAAGTCTGGGAGTTTGCCAATAGTTGCTACAGGTATTTCCAAAGTATTTTTTACTATCATAGGAATCAAATTACTTGTTTTATGAATATGAAGGAGAGAACACATAATTGATATTAACACTCTCCTTGGAATTTTACCATTTTATTGTTGCTTATTGATGTATATTTTTGATGCATATTTCTGATTGTGATTGCACAATAAATGTGATATTATAAAAAAAATACAGGTTGAGTATCCCTTATCCAAAATGCTTGGGACCAGAAGTATTTTGGATATGGGATTTTTCCATATTTTGGAATAATTGCATACCATAATGAGATATCATGGCGATGGGACCTAAGTCTAAGTACAGAATGCATTTATGTTTCATATACACCTTATACTCACAGCCTGAAGGTCATTTTAGCCAATATTTTTCATAACTTTGTGCATTAAACAAAGTGTGTGAACATTCACACAATTCATTTATGTTTCATATACACCTTATACACATTGCCTGAAGGTCATTTAATACAATATTTTTAATAACTCTGTGCATTAAACAAAGTTTGTGTATAGTGAGCCATCAGAAAACAAAAGGTTTCACTATCTCACTCTCACTCAAAAAAGTCCGTATTTCGGAATATTCGGATATGGGATACTCAACCTGTACAGGCCTTTCTAATATTAATTCTTAATACTTATTCATTTCTGAGGACCATTGGTTATACAAAAAAAAAAAAAAAAAAAAAAAAACATAAAAATAAATAGGATTTTACTTACTGGTAAATCTATTTCTCGTAGTCCGTAGAGGATGCTGGGGACTCCGTAAGGACCATGGGGAATAGACGGGCTCCGCAGGAGATAGGGCACTTTAAGAAAGCTTTGGATTCTGGGTGTGCACTGGCTCCTCCCTCTATGTACCCCCTCCAGACCTCAGTTAGAGAAACTGTGCCCAGAGGATATGAACAGTATGAGGAAAGGATTTATGTAACCTAAGGGCGAGATTCATACCAGCCACACCAATCACACCGTATAACTTGTGATAAACTAACCAGTTAACAGTATGAACAAGTAACATAGCCTCGGTTCAAGACCGACTATAACATAACCCTTATGTAAGCAATAACTATATACAAGTCTTGCAGAAGAAGTCCGCACTTGGGACGGGCGCCCAGCATCCTCTACGGACTACGAGAAATAGATTTACCGGTAAGTAAAATCCTATTTTCTCTAAGGTCCTAGAGGATGCTGGGGACTCCGTAAGGACCATGGGGATTATACCAAAGCTCCCAAACGGGCGGGAGAGTGCGGATGACTCTGCAGCACCGATTGAGCAAACAGGAGGTCCTCCTCAGCCAGGGTATCAAACTTATAGAACTTTGCAAAGGTGTTAGACCCCGACCAAGTAGCAGCTCGGCACAGTTGTAGTGCCGAGACCCCTCGGGCAGCCGCCCAAGAAGAGCCCACCTTCCTAGTGGAATGGGACTTAACCGATTTAGGCAATGGCAATCCTGCCGTAGAATGCGCCTGCTGAATCGTGTTACAGATTCAGCGAGCAATTGTCTGCTTTGAAGCAGGAGTGCTAACCTTGTTGGCCGCATACAGAACAAACAGAGCTTCAGTCTTCCTGATCCTAGCTGTTCTGGTCACGTAAATCTTCAAAGCCCTGACCACATCCAGGGACTCGGAGTCCTCCAAGTCCCGTGTAGCCACAGGCACGACAATAGGTTGGTTCATATGAAAAGATGAGACCACCTTGGGCAGAAATTGAGGACGAGTCCTCAACTCTGCCCTATCCACGTGAATAATCAGGTATGGGCTTTTATATGATAAAGCCGCTAATTCCGAAACACGCCTTGCAGAAGCTAAGGCCAACAACATGACCACTTTCCAAGTGAGGTATTTCAACTCCACTGTTTTGAGTGGTTCAAACCAAGGTGACTTGAGGAAACTTAATACCACGTTAAGATCCCAAGGCGCCACCGGAGGTACAAAGGGAGGCTGAATATGCAGCACTCCCTTCACAAAAGTCTGTACTTCAGGAAGAGAAGCCAATTCTCTTTGAAAGAGAATGGATAAGGCCGAAATTTGGACCTTTATGGACCCTAATTTTAGGCCCAAATTCACTCCCGTTTGAAGGAAGTGAAGCAGATGGCCCAAATGGAACTCCTCCGTAGGAGCAGCTCTGGCCTCACACCAAGAAACATATTTCCGCCATATACGGTGATAATGTTTCAATGTCACATCCTTCCTAGCCTTGATCAGGGTAGGAATGACCTCCTCCGGAATCCCTTTTTCAGCTAGGATCCGGCGTTCAACCGCCATGCCGTCAAACGCAGCCGCGGTAAGTCTTGGAACAGACAGGGCCCCTGCCGCAGCAGGTCCTGCCTTAGAGGAAGATCTGTGGCAGATCTTCTGTGAGCAACTCTTGCAGATCCGGATACCAAGTCCTCCTTGGCCAATCTGGAACAATGAGAATTGTTCTGACCCTTCTTAGTCTTATTAATCTCAACAGCTTGGGTATGAGAGGCAGAGGAGGAAACACATAGACCGATCTGAACACCCATGGTGTCACCAGAGCGTCTACCGCTACCGCCTGAGGGTCTCTTGACCTGGCGCAATACCTCTAGCTTTTTGTTGAGACGGGACGCCATCATGTCTATTTGAGGCAGTCCCCACCGATCCACGATCTGTGTGAAGACTTCTTGATGAAGTCCCCACTCTCCCGGATGCAGGTCGTGCCTGCTGAGGAAGTCCGCCTACCAGTTGTCCACCCCCGGGATGAACACTGCTGATAGTGCGCATACATGGCCTTCCGCCCAGCGCAGAATCCTGGTCGCCTCTGCCATGGCCACTCTGCTCCTTGTGCCGCCTTGGCGGTTTACATGAGCCACTGCCGTGATATTGTCCGACTGAATCAGAACCGGTTTGTTCTGAAGCCACTCCTCCGCCTGGCGTAGGGCGTTGTAAATGGCCCTTAACTCCAGGACATTGATGTGGGGACAAGTCTCTAGGCTTGACCAGACACCTTGGAAATTTCTTCCCAGTGCGACAGCCCCCCAACCTCGGAGGCTCGCGTCCGTGGTCACCAGGATCCAGTCCTGAATGCCGAACCTGCGACCCTCTAGGAGGTGAGCACTGTCCAGCCACCACAGGAGAGATACCCTGGCCCTGGGAGACAGGGTGATCCGTTTCGGCATATGTAGATAGGACCCGGACCATTTGTCCAATAGGTCCCATTGGAAAGCCCTCGCATGGAACCTGCCGAAGGGGATGGCCTCGTATGAAGCCACCATCTTCCCCAGAACCTTTGTGCAATGATGCACCGAAACCTTTTTTGGCTTTAAAAGGTTCCTGACCAGGGCTATGAGCTCCTGAGCCTTCTCCACCTGAAGAAAAACTCTTTTTTGGTCTGTGTCTAGAATCAGGCCCAAAAAGGTCAGACGCGTTGCAGGTACTAGCTGGGATTTCGGTAAATTGAGAATCCAGCCGTGCATCTGCAACGTCTTCACGGACAGAGACACGCTGTCCAGCAACTTCTCCCGAGATCTCGCCTTTATAAGGAGATCGTCCAAGTACAGGAGCACCATCATTTCCGCCATTACCTTGGTGAAAATTCTCGGGGCCGTGGAAAGACCAAACGGCAACGTCTGAAATTGGTAGTGACAATCCTGTACTGCAAATCTCAGAAACGCCTGGTGAGGGGGGGAAATCGGAACATGAGGGTACGCATCCTTTATGTCCAGGGACACCATCCAATCCCCTCCCTCCAGGCTGGCGATGACCATTCTAAGCGATTCCATTTTGAACTTGAACCTCTTCAAATACAGGTTCAGGGATTTTAGATTTAGACTGGGTCTGACCGAACCGTCCGGTTTCGGTACCACAAACAGGGATGAATAATAACCCTCTCCTTGCTGGAGATGAGGAACCTTGATTATCACCTGTTGAATGTACAATTTGTGAATTGCCGCTAACACTAGCTCCCTCTCTGACGGGGAAGCCGGCAGAGCCAATTTGAAAAACCGGCGAGGGGGCATGTCTTCGAATTCCAGTCTGTATCCCTGGGAAACAATCTCTATTGCCCAGGGATCAACCTGTGATTGAACCCAGACGTGGCTGAAAAGACGAAGACGTGCCCCCACTTGATCTGACCCCTCCCCCCCCCCCCCCCCCCGGAAAGCCCCAGCGTCATGCTGTGGACTTTGCGGAAGTAGGGGAGGACTTCTGCTCCTATGAACTAGCTGAGTGCAGCTTTTTTCCCTTGCCTTTACCTCTGGCAACGAAGGACGATCCTCGTACCTTCTTGTTTTTATTGGAACGAAAGGACTGCATTTGATAATGTGGTACCTTCTTAGAATGCTGCGGGGGAACATAAGGTAAAAAATTCGATTTACCGGCCGTAGCAGTAGAGACTAGGTCCGAGAGGCCTTCTCCAAACAACTCCTCCCCCTTGTAAGGCAATGACTCCATATGCCGATTTGAGTCGGCGTCTCCCGTCCACTGTCGGGTCCACAAGAGCCGCCTAGCAGAAATAGACATAGCGTTTATTCTAGAGCTTAGTAAACAAATGTCTCTCTGAGCATCCCTCCTATACAAGGCAGCATCTCTGATATGCTCCATGGTCATTAGAATGGTATCCCTATCTAAGGTGTCCATCTCCGTAGATAAGGAGTCTGCCCATGCCACGACAGCACTACAAACCCAGGCCGACGCCATGGCCGGCCTAACTATAGTTCCTGAATGTGTGTAAATGTGCTTCATGGTAATTTCCTGCTTGCGATCAGCAGGATCCTTGAGGGAAGCAGTATCCGGAGAAGGCAGTGCCACCTTCCTGGATAAGCGTGTCAGCGCCTTGTCTACTATAGGCGCAGATTCCCATCGTATCCGATCCTTCTGTGGAAAAGGATACGCCATGAGAATCCTTTTGGGAACATGGAGTCTCCTATCCGGAGATTCCCAAGCCTTTTCGCATAATTCGCTTAGCTCAAATGAGGACGGAAACGTGACCTCAGGCTTTTTCCCTTTATACATGTGAACCCTCGTGTCAGGGACAGGGGGTTCCTCCGTGATATGCAAAACCTCTTTTATGGCAATAATCATGTACCTAATACCTTTTGCCACCTTCGGCTGTAATTTTGCATCCTCATAGTCGACACTAGAGTCAGTATCTGTGTCAGCGACCTGGGATATGGGGCGCTTTTCAGACCCTGAAGGTCCTGGCACCACAGGGACAGGCACGGACTGGCTACCTGACTGATCCCTAGCTTCAGCCTTGTCTAATCTTTTATGCAGTAGATTTACATTTGCATTCAAGACATTCAGCATATCCACCCAGTCCGGTGTCGGCGTTGCCGACGGCGACCTGACATTCAAGCACTCCCCCTCCACATTAAGCGAGCCTTCCTCATCAAACATGTCGACACACACGTACCGACACACTGCACACACCCAGGGAAACTTCTCCTGAAGACAGTAACCCCAGCGCAACAACCTGGAGACCAACACAGAATGCTTTTCCCCAGCAGCGCTGTATTATACTTTATCCGCCAATTATGTGCCCCCCCTCTCTTTTTAAACTCCCTTCACCGTGTGTAAGCAGGGCAGAGTCCGGGGAGCTTCCTCTCAGCGTTCTGTGGAGAGAGAAATGGCGCTGGTGAGTGCTGAGGGAGAAGCCCCGCCCCCTCGACGGCAGGCTTCTGTCCCTCTCAAAATCGTGTAAAATGGCGGGGGCTCAATTATATACATGTACAGTGCCCAGCTGTACATGTATATACCCATTTGCCATCTAAGAGGTGTTATTATTGCTGCCCAAGGCGCCCCCCCCCCCCCTGCGCCCTGCACCCATACAGTGACCGGAGTGTGTGAGGTGATGTGGAGCAATGACGCACAGCTGCAGTGCTGTGCGTTACCTCTGTGAAGCTGAAGGCTTCTGCCGCCTGAGACGTCTTCTTGCTTCTGTTCTTCTGGCTCTGTGAGAAGAACGGCGGCGTGGCTCCAGGGGTGGACGCCCAGGACGAACCTGTGTTCACCCCCTCTGAAGCTAATGGTGTCCAGTAGCCGAGGAAGCAGATCCTATCAGTTAAGTAGGTCTGCCCCTCTCTCCTCAGTCCCTCGATGCAGGGAGCCTGTTGCCTGAGGTCTGGAGGAGGGACATAGAGGGAGTAGCCAGTGCGCACCCAGAATCCAAAGCTATCTTAAAGTGCCCTATCTCCTGCGGAGCCCGTCTATTCCCCATGGTCCTTACTGAGTCCCCAGCATCCTCTAGGACTTTAGAGAAATAGGATTTTGGTACCTACCGGTAAATCCTTTTCTCGTAGTCCGTAGAGGATGCTGGGGTCCACATTAGTACCATGGGGTATAGAAGGGTCCACCAGGAGCCATTGGCACTTTTAAGAGTTTGAGAGTGTGGGCTGGCTCCTCCCTCTATGCCCCTCCTACCAGACTGTCTAGAAACTGTGCCCGAGGAGACGACATACTTCGAGAGAAGGACTTAATACATATAGCAGTGAGATTCATACCAGCTCACACATACAAGGCACGTCAAGACAACTAGCTTGAACTAATCAGCAAACGTCTGAAAAACATTACTTACCCAGTAACTATGCAGTACGCAACTAAACGAAGTGGTACTGAGCCAAATAACATAAGCAGGAAAATGAAGCGCTGGGCGGACGCCCAGCATCCTCTACGTACTACGAGAAAAGGATTTACCGGTAGGTACCAAAATCCTATTTTTTCGAACGTCCTAGAGCAGGCCTGGCCAACCTGTGGCTCTCTAGCTGTTGTAAAACTACAACTCCCATCATGCCTTGCCACAGTTTTGCTACTAGGGAATGCTGAAACTGTGGCAGGGCATGCTGGGATTTGTAGTTTCACAACATCTGGAGAGCCACAGGTTGGCCAGGCCTGTCCTAGAGGATGCTGGGGTCCACATTAGTACCATGGGGATATACCAATGCTCCCAGAACGGGAGGGAGAGCGCGGAGGCTTCTGCAGAACTGATTGGCCTCTGATGATCTGAAGTTCGGTCAAAGTATCAAACTTGTAGAACCTTGCAAACGTGTTCGAGCCCGACCAAGTTGCCGCTCGGCAAAGCTGCGTTGACGAGACGCCCCGGGCAGCCTCCCAGGAAGACCCCACATTACGAGTAGAGTGGGCCTTAACAGATTTTGGACACGGCAGTCCTGCCGTAGAATAGGCATGCTGGATAGTAAACCTAATCCAGTGAGAAAAAGACTGCTTAGAAGCAGGACACCCAATTTTCTTGGGATCGTATAGGACAAAGAGTCCGATTTCCTGTGACGAGAAGTTCTCTTCACATAAACCTTCAGAGCCCTCACGACATCCAAGGGCTTTGAAGTAATTGAGGGGTCAGTAGCCACTGGCACCACAATAGGTTGGTTGATATGAAATGCCGATACAACCTTTGGAAAAACTGCCGACGTGCTCAGTTCTATCCTCATGGAAGATCAAGTAAGTGCTTTTGCATGACAAAGCCCACAGCTCAGAGACACGCCTAGCAGAAGCTAAGGCCAACAAAGTGACCACCTTCCATGTAAGAAATTTGAGCTCCACCTCCTGTAGAGGCTCAAACCAATTCGACTGGAGAAACTGCAACACCACGTTAAGGTCCCAAGGCACAGTGGGTGATACAAAGGGAGGTTGGATATGCAGAACTCCCTTCAAAAAGGTCCGAACCTCCGGGAGGGCAGTCAATTGTTTCTGAAAGAAAATGGACAGGGCTGAAATCTGGACCTTCACAGATCCCAATCTCAGCCCCATATCCACTCCTGCCTGCAGGAAGAGGAGGAAACGTCCCAGTTTAAATACCACAGCAGGAAACTTCTTGGACTCGCACCAAGAGACATATTTCTTCCAAATACGATGGCAATGTTTAGACGTTACCCCTTTCCTAGCCTGTATGAGGGTAGGAATCACTTCTATGGGAATACCTTTCCGAGCAAGAATCAGGCGCTCAGCTTCCATGCCGTCAAACGCAGCCGCAGTAAGTCTTGATAGGCGAACGGACCCTGTTGCAGCAGGTCCTCCCGAAGAGGCCTCGCACTTCTTGCAGTAGATCCAGAAGGTCTGTGTACCAAGCCCGCCTTGGCCAGTCTGGGGCAATGAGGATCGCTTGAACCCTTATGCTCCTTATGAGCTTTAAGATTCTTGGGATGATTGGGAGTGGTGGAAACACGTACACTAACTGGAACACCCACGGAGACACCAGGTTGTCCACCGCCACTGCCTGAGGGTCCCTCAACCTGGAAAAATAATGCTGAAGCTTTTTGTTGAGACGAGAGGCCATCATATCTATTTGGGGTAGACCCCAAAGATCTGTTACCTCCTTGAACACCTCCGGATGGAGGCCCCACTCTCCCGGATGGAGATCGTGTCTGCTGAGGAAGTCTGCTTCCCAGTTGTCTACTCCCGGAATGAAGATGGCTGACAGCGCCAACGCGTGCTTTTCCGTCCAGAGGAGTATTCTGGTGACCTCCCAAATTGACGCCCTGCTCTTCGTTCCACCCTGTCGTTTTATGTAAGCCACTGTTGTTACGTTGTCCGACTGTACTTGAATGGCCCTGTTTCTTAGAAGAGGGGCCGCCTGAAGAAGACCGTTGTAGACGGCTATTAGTTCCAGAATGTTGATGGGCAGGCCGGCTTCTAGGCTTCACCACCTTCCCTGGAAGGTCACCCCTGGAGTTACTGCTCCCTAGCCCCGGAGGCGCGCATCTGTCGCTAGCAGGACCCAGTCCTGAATCCCGAACCTGCGGCCCTCCAGCAGGTGAGGCAATTGGAGCCACCAGAGGAGTGAAATCCTCGCCCTTGGCAACAGACGAATTCTCTGATGCATGTGGAGGCGAGATCCCGACCACCTGTCCAGGAGGTCCAGTTGGAAGGTCAGAGCATGAAACCTCCCGTACTGGATAGCCTCGTAGGAGGCCACCATCTTTTCCAATAGGCGAATGCATTGATGAACCGACACCCGGGGTGGCTTCAAGACATCCCCGACCATGGATTGGATCACCAACGCCTTGTCCCGCGGAAGGAACACCTGCTGTACTTCCGTGTCCAGGATCATTCCCAGAACGACAATCTCCGGGTCGGTTTCAAATGTGACTTTGGAAAATTCAGAATCCAGCCGTGAATCTGAAGCAGCCGTGTTGTGAGAACAATGGATTGCCGCAACCTTTCCCTGGACGATGCCTTTATCAGGAGATCGTCCAGATAAGGAATGATGTTCACACCCTGTTTTCGGAGTTGCATCATCCTCTCCGCCATCACCTTGGTAAACACCCTGAGTGCCGTGGAGAGGCCAAACGGCAGAGCCTGGAACTGAAAATGACAGTCCAGCAATGCGAATCGGAAATAATCCTGATGCGGCAGCCAGATCGGAATTTGAAGGTACGCATCCTTGATATCCAGGGATACCAGGAATTCCCCCTATTCCAGACCTGCTATCACCGCCCTGAGAGACTCCATCTTGAACTTGAACTCCTTTAGAAAAGGGTTCAACGACTATAGATTCAGGATAGGCCTGACCAAACCATCCGGTTTCGGTACCACGAAAACATTTGAATAGTAACCCTTTGTCAGCATGTGCGGTGGTACCGGCACAATGACTTGTGCCTCCACCAGATTTTGGACAGCGTCCTCTAGCATTGTGCTGTCCTGCAACAGAGTTGGTAAGCCCGACTTGAAAAACCGATGAGGAGGGAGACTTTGAAATACCTGCCTGTATCCCTGAGAGACAATATCTACCACCCAGGGACCCCAGCCGGACGAGACCCAGACCTGACTGAACTGTCTGAGTCTCGCTCCCACAGGCCCCACCTCCGGGCCCTCCCGTCCACCGTCAAGTGGAGGACTTAGGGGTACCTGAAGCTGGCTTTTGTTCTTGGGAACCTGCAGCGGCAGGTTTCTTGGACTTAACCTTACCTCCTCTGAAGAAGGTATTGGATGACTTGGCCTTTCTGGTATTGTTGGGCCAAAAGGACTGCTGCGTAGCTGAGGAGAAGGATCTCTTCGGAGCAGGTGCTGCTGAGGGAAGAAACGGAGACTTACCCGCTGTAGCGGTAGAAATCCACGCGTCTAGGGCTTCCCCAAAGAGAGCCTGGCCTGTATAGGGTAGCGACTCCACACTTCTTCTGGATTCCGCGTCGGCCGACCACTGGCTGAGCCACAGTCCCCGACGAGCTGAAACAGACATGGAAAAAATTCCCGCAGCCATGGAACCCAGGTCTTTCATGGATTCTACCATGAAACCTGCAGAATCATGAATGTTGCATAAATACAATGCAACCTCATCCCTATCCATCGTATCCAAAACCTCCAGCAAGGCAGCCGACCACTTCAATATTGCCTTTGCAATCCATGCACTAGCAATAGTGGGACATAAATTGGCCCCTGAAGCAGTGTACACCGATTTCAGAGTATTATCAATTTTTCTATCCGCCGGCTCCTTTAAGGCGATAGATCCCAATACCGGTAAAACCACCTTTTTTGTGAGTCTAGATACAGATGCGTCAACAATTGGTGGGTTTTCCCACTTTTTCCTATCCTCCTCAGGGAAAGGAAAAGCTACCAGAATCCTCTCAGTAATCTGAAACTTCTTTTCAGGATTCACCCAGGCCTTTTCAAACATAGCATTCAGCTCTTTTGACGCAGGGAAGGTTAGCGAGGCTTTCTTGTTTTCAGTGAAGAAAGCCTCCTCAACCTGCTCCGGTGTGGTATCATTAACATTTAACACATCCCGAATAGCCTCTATCAACAACTGTACCCCCCTTGCAAGAGATGCAGACCCCCGCAACACATCCCCGTCCCCATCTGTAGTGTCAGAATCGTTATCTGTGTCGACCTGTGTTACCTGTACAAGCGCACGTTTGTGGGGGTATATAGCGGGGTGACCTGAAGTACCTGACAAGGGCCACACAGCCATAGAGGACTGTAAGACATAGGTTGCCGACTCATTACTGGTAACCCTGTCAGAAATCTGAGAAATCCAAGTCCTGATAGAGGAAAACCACTCCGGTTCCCTTGCTGGAATCTGTGCTAAACCAGTGCTAACCTGATTGCATGGAATGGGATCATCCTGTGAGAATAAATCCTCAGCAGCATCTGACACTATCTCTGGACATTGCTGCTAGTGACAACCAAACACACCACACACATACATAGGATGGGGTAAGACAGAGTTTCCCCCCCAAGAATGGCAAGAGAGAGAGAGATTGGAGCCAACCCAAACCAAACTATACAAAGAGAAACCTCTTACCAGCGCTGACTTGTGCTCCTTAATAGGACACACACAGTCAAGAATTTAGCCTCCCCCCCCCCCCCCCCCCCTTCTACAACCCCCTGGTACCGGTACAGTAACTGGAGCTGCTATGGAGGGATCAGGATCTTCCTTCTGCTTGCAGCATGCAGGAAAATGGTGCTGGAACGCTGCAGGTCCGCTCTGAGGAGAAGCTCCACCCCCTTCCCGGCGCTGTCTTCCTACTCAACTATGTTCAAATTTTGGTCTGAGGAGTTTTGCTGGCTGGATCCCGACAGGCTTGCTGACCAAGTTTGGGGGGTAAGCGCTGGCCCAGGGCGCCCCTCACCGCGCCGCACAGTGTGCCGCTGGTACCATCCGGGAGCGCGGTTAATACCGTGCTCCCACCCCTGTTGCCGCCATCTTTACACCGGCCCCCCCGCTTGCTAGGGGGGTTGGTGACTGACTCACCACTTTCTTCAGCTCTGTAAGGGGTCGGCGGCATGCTGCTGGGGTGAGCGGTGCCCCTGCGGCAGAGACCGATCAGCCCCTCTGGAGCTCAGTGTCCAGTCAGCAGAGTCAGTGGCTCAGACCCCGCAGGGCGGACACTGCTCCCCCCCACTTAGTCCCACGCTGCAGGGAGGCTGTTGCCAGCAGCGGGTGGTCTTCAGTATGCCGACTGACGGGATCCCGGCGCACAGTATACCGGCGCCGGAATCCCGACAACCGGCATACGACACTTATTCTCCCTCGTGGGGGTCCACGACCCCCCTGGAGGGAGAATAAAATAAGATTTTACTTACCGATAAATCTATTTCTCATAGTCCGTAGTGGATGCTGGGGACTCCGTCAGGACCATGGGGGATTAGCGGCTCCGCAGGAGACAGGGCACAAAAAGTAAGCTTTTAGGATCACATGGTGTGTACTGGCTCCTCCCCCTATGACCCTCCTCCAAGCCTCAGTTAGGTACTGTGCCCGGACGAGCGTACACAATAAGGAAGGATTTATGAATCCCGGGTAAGACTCATACCAGCCACACCAATCACACCGTACAACTTGTGATTTGAACCCAGTTAACAGTATGATAACAACGAAGGAGCCTCTGAAAAGATGGCCCACAACAATAACCCGATTTTTGTAACAATAATTATGTACAAGTAATGCAGACAATCCGCACTTGGGATGGGCGCCCAGCATCCACTACGGACTATGAGAAATAGATTTATCGGTAAGTAAATTCTTATTTTCTCTAACGTCCTAGTGGATGCTGGGGACTCCGTCAGGACCATGGGGATTATACCAAAGCTCCCAAACGGGCGGGAGAGTGCGGATGACTCTGCAGCACCGAATGAGAGAACTCCAGGTCCTCCTCAGCCAGGGTATCAAATTTGTAGAATTTTACAAACGTGTTCCCCCCTGACCACGTAGCTGCTCGGCAAAGTTGTAAAGCCGAGACCCCTCGGGCAGCCGCCCAAGATGAGCCCACCTTCCTTGTGGAATGGGCATTTACAGATTTTGGCTGTGGCAGGCCTGCCACAGAATGTGCAAGCTGAATTGTACTACAAATCCAACGAGCAATAGTCTGCTTAGAAGCAGGAGCACCCAGCTTTTTGGGTGCATACAATATAAACAGCAAGTCAGACTTTCTGACTCCAGCCGTCCTGGAATTATATATATATATATATATATATATATATATATATATATATATATATATATATATATATATATATATATATATATATATATATATATATATATATATATATATATATATATATTTTCAGGGCCCTGACAACGTCTAGCAACTTGGAGTCCTCCAAGTCCCTAGTAGCCGCAGGCACCACAATAGGTTGTTTCAGGTGAAACGCTGACACCACTTTAGGAAGAAACTGGGGACGAGTCCGCAGTTCTGCCCTTTCCGAATGGAAAATCAAATATGGGCTTTTGTAAGACAAAGCCGCCAATTCTAACACTCGCCTGGCCGAGGCCAGGGCCAACAGCATGGTCACTTTCCATGTGAGATATTTCAAATCCACAGATTTGAGCGGTTCAAACCAATATGATTTGAGGAATCCCAACACTACGTTGAGATCCAACGGTGCCACTGGAGGCACAAAAGGGGCTGTATATGCAATACTCCCTTGACAAATGTCTGGACTTCAGGAACTGAAGCCAATTCTTTCTGGAAGAAAATCTACAGGGCCGAAACTTGAACCTTAATGGACCCCAATTTGAGGCTCATAGACACTCCTGTTTGCAGGAAGTGCAGAAATCGACCTAGTTGAAATTTCTTCGTGGGGCCTTCCTGGCGTCACCCACGCAACATATTTTCACCACATGTGGTGATAACGTTGTGCGGTCACCTCCTTCCTGGCTTTGACCAGGGTAGGTATGACCTCTTCCGGAATGCCTTTTCCCTTAGGATCCGGCGTTCAACCGCCATGCCGTCAAACGCAGCCGCGGTAAGTCTTGGAACAGACATGGTACTTGCTGAAGCAAGTCCCTTCTTAGCTCCCGAGGCCATTAGTCCTCTGTGAGCATCTCTTGAAATTCCGGGTACCAAGTCCCTCTTGGCCAATCCGGAGCCACGAGTATAGTTCTTACTCCTCTACGTCTTATAATTCTCAATACCTTGGTTATGAGAAGCAGAGGAGGGAACACATACACCGACTGTTACACCCGCGGTGTTACCAGGACATCCACAGCTATCGCCTGAAGGTCTCGTGACCTGGCGCAATACCTGTCCCGTTTTTTGTTCGGGCGGGATGCCATCATGTCCACCTTTGGTCTTTCCCAACGGTTCACAATCATGCGGAAAACTTCCCGATGAAGTTCCCACTATCCCGGGTGGAGGTCGTGCCTGCTGAGGAAGTCTGCTTCCCAGTCGTCCACTCCCGGAATGAACACTGCTGACAGTGCTATCACATGATTTTCCGCCTAGCGAAAAATCCTTGCAGTTTTGCCACTGCCCTCCTGCTTCTTGTGCCGCCCTTTCTGTTTACGTGGGCGACTGCCGTGATGTTATCCCACTGGATCAATACCGGCTGACCTTGAAGCAGAGGTCTTGCTAAGTTTAGAGCATTATAAATTAGCTCTTAGCTCCAGTATATTTATGTGGAGAGAATTCTCCAGACTTGATCACACTCCCTGGAAATTTTTTCCCTGTGTGACTGCTCTCCAGCCTCTCAGGCTGGCCTCCGTGGTCACCAGCACCCAATCCTGAATGCCGAATCTGCGGCCCTCTAGAAGATGAGCACTCTGCAACCACCACAGGAGAGACACCCTTGTCCTTGGATATAGGGTTATCCGCTGATGCATCTGAAGATGCGATCCGGACCATTTGTCCAGCAGATCCCACTGAAGAGTTCTTGCGTGAAATCTGACGAATGGAATCGCTTCGTAATAAGCCACCATTTTTACCAGGACTCTTGTGCAATGATGCACTGACACTTTTCCTGGTTTTAGGAGGATCCCGATTAGCTCGGATAACTCCCTGGCTTTCTCCTCTGGGAGAAACACCTTTTTCTGGACTGTGTCCAGAATCATCCCTAGGACCAGCAGACGTGTCGTCGGAACAACTGCGGTTTTGGAATATTTAGAATCCACCCGTGTTGTCGTAGAACTACTTGAGATAGTGCTACTCCGACCTCCAACTGTTCTCTGGACCTTGTTCTTATCAGGAAGTCGTCCATTTTCTTTGAAGACGAATCCTCATTTCGGTCATTACCTTGGTAAGGACCCGGGGTGCCTTGGACAATCCAACGGCATCGTCTGAAACTGATAGTGACAGTTCTGTACCACGAACCTGAGGTACCCTCGGTGAGAAAGGCAAATTTTTGGGACATGGAGGTAAGCATCCCTGATGTCCCGGGACACCATATAGTCCCCTTCTTCCCGGTTCGCTATCACTGCTCTGAGTGACTCCATCTGGATTTGAACTTTTGTAAGTGTTCAAATATTTCAGATTTAGAATAGGTCTCACCTAGCCTTCTGGCTTCAGTACCACCATATAGTGTGGAATAATACCCCTTTCCTTGTTGTAGGAGGGGTACTTTGATTATCACCTGCTGGGAATACAGCTTGTGAATTGTTTTCAATACTGCCTCCCTGTCGGAGGGAGACATTGGTACAGCAGACTACAGGAACCTGCGAGGGGGAAACGTCTCGACATTCCAATCTGTACCCCTTGGATACTACTTGTAGGATCCAGGGGTCCTGTACGGTCCCAGCGTCATGCTGAGAACTTGGTAGAAGCGTTGGAGGGCTTCTGTTCCTGGGAATGGGCTGCCTGCTGCAGTCTTCTTCCCTTTCCTCTATCCCTGGGCAGATATGACTCTTATAGGGACGAAAGGACTGAGGCAGAAAAGACGGTGTCTTTTTCTGCAGAGATGTGACTTAGGGTAAAAAACGGTGGATTTTCCAGCAGTTGCCGTGACCACCAGGTCCCATGGACCGACCCCAAATAACTCCTCCCCTTTATACGGCAATACATCTTTGTGCCGTTTGGAATCTGCATCACCTGACCACTGTCGTGTCCATAAACATCTTCTTGCAGATATGGACATCGCATTTACTCTTGATGCCAGAGTGCAAATATCCCTCTGCGCATCTCGCATATATAGAAATGCATCCTTTAAATGCTCTATAGTCAATAAAATACTGTCCCTGTCAAGGGTATCAATATTTTTAGTCAGGGAATCCGACCAAGCCACCTCAGCTCTGCACATCCAGGCTGAGGCGATCGCTGGTCGCAGTATAACACCAGCATGTGTGTGTATACTTTTTAGGATATTTTCCAGCCTCCTATCAGCTGGCTCCTTAAGTACGGCCCTATCTGTAGATGGTACCGCCACTTGTTCTGATAAGCATGTGAGCGCCTTATCCACCCTAAGGGGTGTTTCCCAACGCGCCCTAACTTCTGGCGGGAAAGGGTATACCGCCAATAATTTTCTATCGGGGGAAACCCACGCATCATCACACACTTCATTTAATTTATCTGATTCAGGAAAAACTACAGGTAGTTTTTTCACATCCCACATAATACCCTTTTTTGTGGTACTTGTAGAATCAGAAATATGTAACACCTCCTTCATTGCCCTTAACGTGTGGCCCTAAAGGAAAATACGTTTGTTTCTTCACCGTCGACACTGAAATCAGTGTCCGTGTCTGGGTCTGTGTCGACCGACTGAGGTAAATGGGCGTTTTACAGCCCCTGACAGTGTTTGAGACGCCTGGGCAGGTACTAATTTGTTCGCCGGCCGTCTCATGTCGTCAACCGGCTTGCAGCGTGTTGACATTATCACGTAATTCCATAAATAAGCCATCCATTCCGGTGTCGACTCCCTAGAGAGTGACATCACCATTACAGGCAATTTGCTCCGCCTCCTCACCAACATTTTCCTCATACATGTCGACACACACGTACCGACATACAGCACACACATAGGGAATGCTCTGATAGAGGACAGGACCCACTAGCCCTTTGGGGAGACAGAGGGAGAGTTTGCCAGCACACACCAAAACGCTATAATTATATAGGGACAACCTTTATATAAGTGTTCCTCCCTTATAGCATTTAATATATATTCATATCGCCAAATCAGTGCCCCCCCTCTCTGTTTTAACCCTGTTTCTGTAGTGCAGTGCAGGGGAGAGCATGGGAGCCTTCCCACCAGCATTTCTGTGAGGGAAAATGGCGCTGTGTGCTGAGGAGAATAGGCCCCGCCCCCTTTTCGGCGGGCTTCTTCTCCGGAGTTTGTGATATCTGGCAGGGGTTAAATACATCCATATAGCCTCAAGGGCTATATGTGATGTATTTTTCGCCATACAGGTATTATACATTGCTGCCCAGGGCGCCCCCCCCCGCGCCCTGCACCCTCCGTGACCGCTGTGTGAAGTGTGCTGACAACAATGGCGCACAGCTGCAGTGCTGTGCGCTACCTGATGAAGACTGAAAGTCTTCTGCCGCCTGGTTCCGGACCTCTTCAATCTTCAGCATCTGCAAGGGGGGTCGGCGGCGCGGCTCCGGGACGAACCCCAGGGCGAGACCTGTGTTCCGACTCCCTCTGGAGCTAATGGTGTCCAGTAGCCTAAGAAGCCAATCCATCCTGCACGCAGGTGAGTTCACTTCTCTCCCCTAAGTCCCTCGATGCAGTGAGCCTGTTGCCAGCAGGACTCACTGAAAATAAAGAACCTAAAAACTTTTTCTAAGCAACTCTTTAAGAGAGCCACCTAGATTGCACCCTGCTCGGACGGGCACAAAAACCTAACTGAGGCTTGGAGGAGGGTCATAGGGGGAGGAGCCAGTACACACCATGTGATCCTAAAAGCTTACTTTTTGTGCCCTGTCTCCTGCGGAGCCGCTAATCCCCCATGGTCCTGACGGAGTCCCCAGCATCCACTAGGACGTTAGAGAAAATAGCGTGGCGCGCTTAGCGTGCCACCATGCCCATAGCGTGGCGAGCGCAGCGAGCCCGCAAGGGGTTCATTTGCGCTCGCCACACTGTCGTTAAGCCAGCAGTCGGGCTCCCGGCGCCGGTATGCTGGTCGCCGGGAGCCCGACCGCCGGCATACCATACTGAACCCGCCAGCAGCCTCCCTGTAAAATAAAAACCCTAAACTAAACTTTTTCCAGGAAAGCTCAGGAGAGCTCCCCTAGCTGTGACCGGCTCCTCCGGGCACAATTTCTAAACGGAGTCTGGTAGGAGGGGCATAGAGGGAGGAGCCAGCCCACACTCTCAAACTCTTAAAGTGCCAATGGCTCCTGGTGGACCCGTCTATACCCCATGGTACTAATGTGGACCCCAGCATCTTCTAGGACATTAGAGAAATATATATTTGATGTGATATAAGTAACAAGCATCCACAAGCGCAGCAATCATCTATTTATTGCAGTGTTCACAAAAATGCGCTATAGCGCATATTTTTCACGCTATAGGCAGTGGGTGACTCAATTTTTAAATATGAGCGGGTCCTGCAGGACGCGCTCTGACTCTCTAACCTATCATCGCCGGGCCAGCGTCCCCCGTCTGAGCCAATCACCGCCGGCAGCGTCCCCCGCCTGAGCCAATCACTGCCGGCAGCACCTCCTGCCTGAGTCAATCACCGCCGGGCCCGCCGTGTTACAGATGCTGCTGCTACTCCAAGACTCCTGGTCACCGAAGCTGTACTGCGGGGGAGAGAAGGTGGCGGTGGCCCGCTGCTGTGTTCCGGGCACCTCTCACTGCGCTTGGATCACCCTGGGGAGGCTTCCTGGCTACTGTGCCCGCGCTGCTCCGGCAGTAAGTCCCGTCATGTGGGTGCACTACTTTGAGAGGCCTCCTGCCCCCCTTGCAAGCACCAGTGTGCCCCCTATCCCCCATGCAGAATCAGTGTGCCCCCACCCCCCTGCCAGTGCTAGCTTGCCCCCCCTATCTCCCCCTGCAAGTGCCAGTGTGTCCCCATCTCCCCTCTTGTCAGCAGCAGTGTGCCCCCCCTCATCCCTCCTTGTCAGCATTGTGCCCCCTCATTCCTCCCCCTGTCAGCATTGTTCCCCCTCATCCCTCCAGCAGCAGCAGTGTTCCCCCTCACCTTCCAGCAGCACCAGCAGTGTGCCCCTTCATCCATCCCCTGAAAGCATTGTGCCCCCCTCATCCCTCCCCTGGCAGCAGTGTGTCTGCACATCTCTCCCCCTGGCAGCAGTGTGCCTGCACATCTCTCCCCCTGGCAGCAGTGTGCCTCCACATCTCTCCCCCTGGCAGCAGTGTGCCTCCACATCTCTCCCCCTGGCGGCAGTGTGTCCCTTCATCCCTCCAGCAGCAACAGTGTGCCACCTCATCCCTCCCCCAGGCATCAGTGTGCCCCCTCATCCCTCCCCCTGGCCCTGGGTGGTTGACACCTTTTACCTGGCTGGTTGGCACCCATTCCCTCTCTGCCCCAGGTGGATGGTTCTAGTCTTAGTTCTGCTATAGACCAGATCACATCGAGCTTGGTACTGCATACAGCAGGTCTTTGTGTGTGTAATCACTCTGACTACATTTTTTGGGGTGGGCTGTTTAATGTATGTCTATGTGCTCTACCTGGTGCAATGTGTACAACGTGCTCTACCTGGTGCAATGTGTACAACGTGCTCTACCTGGTGCAGTGTGTACAACGTGCTCTACCTGGTGCAGTGTGTACAACGTGCTCTACCTGGTGCAGTGTGTACAACGTGCTCTACCTGGTGCATTGTGTACAACGTGCTCTACCTGGCGCAATGTGTATAACGTGCTCTACCTGGCGCAATGTGCATAACGTGCTCTACCTGGCGCAATGTGTACAACGTGCTCTACCTGGCGCAATGTGTACAACGTGCTCTACCTGGTGCAATGTGTACAACGTGCTCTACATGGTGCAATGTGTACAACGTGCTCTACCTGGTGCAATGTGTACAACGTGCTCTACCTGGCGCAATGTGTACAACGTGCTCTACCTGGTGCAATGTGTACAACGTGCTCTACATGGTGCAATGTGTACAACGTGCTCTACCTGGTGCAATGTGTACAACGTGCTCTACCTGGTGCAATGTGTACAACGTGCTCTACCTGGTGCAATGTGTACAACGTGCTCTACCTGGTGCAATGTGCACAACGTGCTCTACCTGGTGCAATGTGCACAACGTGCTCTACCTGGTGCAATGTGTACAACGTGCTCTACCTGGTGCAATGTGTACAACGCGCTCTACCTGGCGCAATGTGTATAACGTGCTCTACCTGGCGCAGTGTGTATAACGTGCTCTACCTGGCGCAGAGTGTATAGGAGGTTCTACCTGGTGCAATGTGTATAAGCGGCACTACTGTGTGGTGTAATATGAATTGGCACTATTATGTGGCCATGGCCCTTCCCCACAAAGTCACGCCCCTAAAATGTTGCTGCACGCCTGCAGCGCGCACTGTCTTTTCTTTCCGACATAGGAGGGGGGAGCACTAATTCACTTTCTGTCAAAGGGCGCCAATATGTCTACTTACAGCTCTGGTGCAACGTCCTGTTTTGCCTCTGTAAAGAGGCGAAGTGGTAAGCGTTATAGTGGCACAATATGTGCGCTATAATACCAATGTACAGAAGAAAATGAACATGAAAATTATTAGAAGATATTAAAGCATTCTGTGATTCTAGTGAGTTGTGACCTGGTGGAGATAGTAGGTGGGTAGAGCTTTCAGGCAGTGTTTTTATGACAACTCTAAAGAGCTCTGTTATACCTCTTCACACCAAGCAGAGAACCTAGGTTATTAACAAGGCAAGTCGGCACAACTCAGGTCCCAGCCCCGTGTGACAGGGCCGACCCGAGTTATTCCCATGTCTGCTGCAGGGTGAAAGGCATGACCCGGGTCATGCCTAAAAGCCTGCTGATTGGCTGGCTCAGGAGTGCTTGGAAAGGACGTCATCTCCAAGCATACTGTGTGAATAGCCAGATCTCGGCGGCGGTCTGATGCCCCGACTCCGACCCATGTAAGTATCCAGGGTCGGAAACATAGGGCTTCTGATAATGAAAGGGGTTTTACTATAGCTGTGCTTTTGTGGAGTAATCTACATAACACTAGTATTTTACTAAAAAGTGTGTTTCAGTTATTGTCTTTGTGGAATTGCACATTCTCATCTGAGATATGTCAACTCTAGAAGAGATAAGAAAATAGGATTTTAATTAACTACCAGTAAATCCTTTTCTCGTAGTCCATAGAGGATGCTGGGGTCCACATTAGTACCATGGGGTATAGACGGGTCCACCAGGAGCCATTGGCACTTTAAGAGTTTGAGAGTGTGGGCTGGCTTCCCCCTCTATGCCCCTCCTACCAGACTCAGTCTAGAAACGGTGCCCGAGGAGACGGACATCTTCGAGAGAAGGATTATACACAGATAGTGGCAAGATTCACACCAGCTCACACATACAAGGCAAACCAAGCTAACTAGCTTGAAACTCAGCAACCGCTGAAACATTACTAAGTAACAAAAGCAGTACTTAACTAAAACAAAGTTGTACTGAACCAACGAACCACTGCAGGAAAATGAAGTGCTGGGCAGGCGCCCAGCATCCTCTACGGACTACGAGAAAAGGATTTACCGGTAGGTAATTAAAATAATTTTTTCTATTACGTCCTAGTGGATGCTGGGGTCCACATTAGTACCATGGGGATGTACCAAAGCTCCCAGAACGGGAGGGAGAGCGCAGAGGCTCCTGCAGAACTGATTGGCCTCTGAGGACCTAAAGTTTGGTCAAAGTATTAAACTTGTAGAACTTTGAAAACGTGTCCAAGTAGCCGCTCGACAAAGTTGCAAAGCCAAGACACCCTGGGCAGCCGCCCAGGAAGATCCCACCTTACGAGTAGAGTGGGCCTTAACCGATTTCGGACACGGCAAACCTGCCGTAAAATATGCATGCTGGATAGTGAACCTGCTCCAGCGAGAAATCGTCTGCTTCGAAGCAGGACACCCAATTTTCTTGGGATCATACAGGACAAACAGAGTCCGGTTTCCGTTCACGTAGATCTTCAAAGCCCTCACAACATCCAAGGACATTGATGTAATTGAGGAGTCAGTAGCCACTGGCACCACAATAGGTTGGTTGATATGAAAAGCCGACACAACCTTTGGAAGGAACTGCTGACGCATCCTGAGCTCAGCTCTATCTTCATGGAAGATTAAATTGGGGCTTTTACAGGACAAAGCCCCCAATTCCGACACATGTCGAGCAGAAGCTAAGGCCAACAAACTGACAGCCTTCCACGTAAGAAACTTAACCTCAGCCTCCTGTAAAGGCTCAAACCAATCTGATTGCAGGAAGTGCAACACCAAGTTAAGAGCTCAGGGCGCCGTCAGCGCCAAAAAAGGAGGCTGGCTATGCCAAAAAACTTTCAAAAAGGCCTGAACCTCAGGAAGGGCAGCCAATTGTTTCTGGAAAATGGATAAGGCCGAAATCTGGACCTTTATGGATCCCAAACGTAAACCCATATCCACACCTGCTTGCAGGAAAAGGAGAAACCGTCCAAGTTGAAACTCCACCGTAGGAAACTTCTTGGATTCACACCAAGACACATTTTTTCCCAAATGTGATGGCAATGTTTAGACAGCAGTAGGTCCAGAAGATCCGCGTACCAAGCTCACCCTGGCCAGTCCGGAGCAACGAGAATTGCACAAACCCTTGTACTCTTTATGAGCTTTAGGATTCTTGGAATAAGTGGAAGTGGAGGGAACACATACACTGACTTGAACACCCACAGAGTTACCAGGGTATCCACCGCCACTGCTTGTGGGTCTCTGGACCTGGAACAGTAACTCCAAAGTTTCTTGTTGAGACGTGAGGCCATCATGTCTATTTGAGGCACGCCCCAATGACTGGTCACGTCTGTGAAAATCTCCGGATGGAGGCCCCATTCCCCCGGATGGAGATCGTGTCTGCTGAGGAAGTCTGCTTCCCAGTTGTCCACGCCTGGAAGGAAGATCGCCGACAGCGCCAACGCATGCCTTTCTGCCCAGAGGAGGATCCTTGTCACCTCTGACATTGCAGCCCTGCTCTTTGTTCCTCCCTGTCGGTTTATGTAGGCCACCGTCGTTACATTGTCCGACTGTACTTGAATGGCCCGATCTTGAAGAAGATGAGCCGCTTGGAGAAGACAGTTGTACACGGCTCTTAATTCCAGAATGTTTATTGGAAGAATGGCTTCCTGATTTGCCCATCTTCCTTGGAAGGTTTCCCCCTGGGTGACCGCTCCACAACCTCCGAGACTTGCATCCGTGGTCAGAAGGATTCAGTTCTGAATTCCGAACCTGCAACCCTCCAGAAGGTGAGGCATTTGCAACCACCAGAGGAGTGAAATCCTTGCCTTCGGCGACAGATGTAGCCTCTGGTGCATGTGCAGAAGAGATCCCGACCATTTGTCCAGGAGATCCAGTTGGAAGGGTCGAGCATGGAATCTTCCGTACTGCAGAGCCTCGTATGATGCCAGCATATTCCCCAGAACGCAATGCACTGATGAACAGACACCCGGGCAGGCTTTAAGACATCCCGGACCATAGATTGTATCACCAACGCTTTCTCCTTTGGAAGAAACACCCTCTGCACTTCCATGTCGAGGACCATCCCCAGGAAAGACAATCTCCTTGTCGGCTCCAAATGTGATTTTGGAAGGTTCAGGATCCAACCATGATTACTGAGCAGTTGAGTCGTAAGAGTAATCGACTAACAACCTCTCCCTGGATACTGCCTTTATCAGCAGATCGTCCAGGTATGGAATCAGGTTTACTCCCTGCCTGCGGAGGACAACCATCATCTCCGCCATCACCTTGGTGAACACCCTCGGTGCTGTGGAGAGGCCGAATGGCAGTGCCTGAAACGGAAAGTGACTAACAGTGCAAATCTGAGATAAGCCTGGTGCGGCGGCCAAATCGGAATGTGGAGGTACACATCCTTGATATTCAGGGATACCATAAACTCCCCTCCCTCCAGACCTGAGATCGCCGCTCTCAGAGATTCCATTTTGAATTTGAACTCCCTCAGATAGGGGTTTAACGATTTTAAAAATTGGTCTGACCGAGCCATCCGGTTTCGTTACCACGAAAAGGTTCAAATAGTAACCCTTGTTGTGCATATGAGGTGGAACTGGGACAATGACCTGTGACCCTTCTAATTTTTGGATGGCTTTCTGTAGGATAGCCCTGTCTGCCAGGAAGGCTGGCAAGCCTGACTTGAAGAATCGGTGAGGCGAGAGTTCCTGAAATTCCAGCCTGTACCCGAGACACAATATCTTGCACCCAGAGGTCCAGGCCCGACGCCACCCAAACGTGACTGAACCTTCTGATTCACGCCAGCACCGGTCCTTCCTCCAGGCCGTGCGGTCCACCGTCATGCTGAGGATTTTGATGTACCAGAAGCAGGCTTCTGGTCTCGGGAGCCTGCAGTAGCAGGTTTTTGGGATTTTGCCCGCCCTTCTCTAAAGAAGATGTTATGCGGCTTGTTTTTTCTCGCTTTAGGAGTTCAAAAGGACTGAGATTTCTGAAGAAATAGGTTTCTTCGCAGCAGGCGCAGCTGAAGGAAGAAAGGCTGACTTTCCCGCCGTTGCTGTGGAGATCCACGCATCTAGCGCTCTCCCAAATAGGGACTGACCTGTGTAGGGTAGGTTATCCACGCCTTTCCTGGATTCCGTGCCGGCAGACCATTGGCGCAGCCAGAGTCCTCTACGAGCTGTGACCGACATGGAAGATATCCCTGCAGCCATCGAACCCAGGTCGTTCATGGATTCCACCATAAATCCCGCAGAATCCTGTATGTTACGTAAGAACAATTCAATGTCACATTTATCCATTGAATCCAATTCCTCAAGTAATGTGCCAGACCACTTTACTATAGCTTTAGAAATCCATGCACAGGCAATAGTAGGCTGTAATATTGCCCCTGAAGCCGTGTATATGGACTTGAGCATAGTGTCAATTTTGCGATCAGCCGGTTCTTTCAACGCGGCAGATCCCAGGACAGGTAAAACCACCTTTTTTGACAGTCTGGACAGAGATGCGTCAACTATGGGTGGGTTTTCGCATTTCTTTCTATCCTCCTCAGGGAAGAGGAATGCAACCAGAACCTTTCTTGGTATCTGGAATTTTTTCTCTGGGTTATCCCAGGATTTTTCGAATACAGCATTTCATTCTTTAGATGCAGGAAAGGTTAAGGTCAACAATATTTAACACATCTCTAATGGCTTCAATCTTCAACTTTAGAAAGAGATGCTGCCCCCTCAGCACATCCCCATCACCGTTTACCATGTCTGTGTCGTCTTGTATAATCTGGGCAAGAGCACGTTTTTGAAAGTTAGTGCCAGGGGCCCTGAAGGTGCCGACCCGAACCAAACAGCCATAGAGGTCTGTAAAACCTGAGTTGCATTTTCATTTTGTGCTACTCTAGTTGAAATCTGAGAAATCATACTCTTGATAGAGGTTAACCACTCTGGTTCTCTTAATGGAATCTGTGCTAAACCAGAGCAATCCTGATTACATGGAATGGGATCATCCTGAGATGACATATCTTCCACAGCATATGACACAGAATCCCTAGACATGGCTTATGTGAGACAGTAAGCACCCCCACACACACACACACACACACACACACACACACACACACACACACACACAGGGAAATGGCAATCTTAGTGGGGGAACTCTTTCTGCCAAGAGAGACACAGAGTTTAGAGCCAACCCATACACAGCGCTTTGGGAGATAAGGACACCCCTTACCAGCGCTAACTGTGTACCTTAATAGGTTACACAGTCTAAATCACAAGCCCCCTTCTACAACCCCCTGGTACCGTTACAAGGCAGCTGGAGTTGATGTGGAGGGACAGCTCGCCCCTGTCAGCGTCTGCATGCATGAAAGTTGGCGCTGAACGCTGCTGGGTCCGTTCTGAGAAGCTCCGCCCCCTTCCATGGCGCTGGCTCCCGCTCTTATTTGAATTTTTATACTGGCCTGAGGTAAATTGCTGGCTGTGATCCGGGGTCCTGGAGAGGCTGTGTGACCAGTGTAGGGTGTAGGCGCTGGCTCAGGGCACCCCTCACAGCGCTGCACCATGTACCGCTGAGCCCTGGAGCGCAGTTAGTAGTACCGTTGCCACCATCTTCACACCGGCTCCCAGCTTGTCAGGGGGCCGGTGACTCACTCACCACCGACGTCTTCTGGCTCTGTAAGGGGGTTGGCGGCATGCTGCTGGGGTGAGCGATTCCCTGTGGCTGCGAGCTATCTGTCCCCTCAGGAGCTCAGTGTCCTGTCAGCGGAGATAGTGGCTCGCACCCCTCAGGACGGACAATACTCCCCCCCTTAGTCCCACGAAGCAGGGAGGCTGTTGCCAGCTGCCTCCCTGTGCCTAAACTCTGTTCAAAATTAAAAAAAAAAATAAAATAAAGAAACTCCTATGGAGCTCCCCTAGCTGTGACCAGCTCCTCCGGGCACATTTTCTAAACTGGGTCTGGTAGGAGGGGCATAGAGGGAGGTGCCAGCCCACACTCTCAAACTCTTAAAGTACTGTATTATGCTATGTATCTGTTAAGTGCCTTGAGTCCTATTGGAGAAAGAGCGCTATATAAATAAAATAATTAATTATTATTATTGTGCCAATGGCTCCTGGTGGACCCATCTATAACCCATGGTACTAATGTGGACCCCAGCATCCTCTAGGATGTAAGAGAAATGGGAGCATAATACAGAGATTATATATGTTTATTTAGGTGCATACCTCTGTCCTATTCAGTCCTGTGTGACATTATTAATGTAACTTCCAAGTTCTGAGGCCTGTGGCGATGTTGTTGTACTAAGTAAATGGCTCCTTGAACAAATAAACATAGAATAATATGGTAACATAAAAAATAAACATTAATATATAAAATACAATGCAGAGATGACCTCGGATTGTTTTGAATAGGAGCTTTCATACTGGTTGTTCTGAAACGTGTCATGTCAAGAAATGTTATTTCGGGCCATCAATTAACATACTACCCTCAATCCCATTTCAAAGTAATACTGTAACAGAATGAAATATCCTACACAAGACATGATTTTATTCTTTGACTCCGTAAAATAACCTTGTATAACAATATACAGATGTGTCCACTCCTGGCTAACGTATTCTCAATTCGCCCAGTACAACACTACTGGATTTGTGCACTACAGCAGCGCAACAAGGACACTAATCTGAGTAAAAGGAAAGAGACCAGGGACTGATATGACTGAGCTGCACCTTGCATCCCATGCAAAGTTATACTGCTGATTGTGGGAAAGTACTAATTCTAAGCCCTAACTACACTACAATACTGTTTATGTGTGGCTTCACTTTGAAAAATACACAATGCAGTACAAACAAAAAAAAAATATATGATATATATATATATATATATATATATATATATATATATATATGATAAAGGTTGGAATGTAACTGCAGTAAATTTACTAACCCCTGGCTGCCTGCTTATCGATGTGGAGGGTAACGCCAGTGGGCCTATGGGGTTCTTACCGCATCCCGCCGCAGCTCACTCCAGCCCCCCCACCCACCCCCACCTGTGTGCAGGAAGCTTCCCGTCGCGTTCCCGGATCCCAACCTCCTCCTACCACAGTTGTCCTTCTGGCTGCAGGGAGGAGGAGGAGGATGATGATGATGATGATAAGGAGCCCTGGACAGGCTGCAGGCGTCACCTCCAGGGGGTAGGATGTGACCGAGACCCTCAGACACCCGCTCACCTGGCACAGTAAGCTTCCTTAGTATACATGCAATTAGGATCAACGTGAAATGTGGCGGAACGTTGCCACCTTCTTAGTACATCCCGGCCAATGTATGAAACTAGCGGTCAGTGGAATGGCACCTATATCGCACCATGCATCTCACACCATATAGCGCAAAAACACAAGGTGAATAAGGGCACACTTATATGCCTTCCACAAAACAAATTTAGTAACTATCATTTTAAAATAACATATCTGGGATCCCATCAAAGCCACCGACCAAAGAGTTCACAATGTGCTTTCTGTGTAGCAGCACCCCAGCCCTTCCTTTCCTGCCAGGTATTATGGGTAATATATAACATGTTACTGACTACCAAGGTTGCTGAGTGCTGAGGTTGGGTTATATCAGTCAATACAGGTTGTGCTACAGTAAGAATGAGACGAGCCTTATAACACAAGCTATAGTAGGAAGGAGACCAGGATTATAGCATAAACTACAGTAGGAAGGAGACGAGCACTACAGCATAGGGTTAGGCTACATACAATAAAACAGAAAGGCATAGTAGGCTGTTAATAGGACACAGGGTTCATGAACCGTACAGTGCACCTTAGGTGATAATAATGCGACTTGCACTGACCTTGGGCATCTCCTCCGCTAGTCAGCACAGCAATAGCTTTACCCGCTCCCAACTTCCGGAGCTTCTCTAAATCTACTGTAGCCATTATTATTTTTTAAAAGAAGACACAAAATTAGATGAATAATTCCTCTGAGCGCAGTAAGCGTGGCGAGGAATGCGCGTGACAGACGTGCTGTTCCCTATTGGAGCGACCTTCAGCCCCTCCTCACTGCACTAGGGGAGTGTCAGCGTGCTTGCTGCTGCTGAGCTATAAAGTCCGCTCTGCACTGTCTGCAGCTCCTCTACGCTCTCTCTGGCTGGAGGATTTTATAACAGTTACTAGTATCTTGGGCGTCATTAGCCTGCGTTTATAAAGCCTCTCCAGCTGTTGTGAAACTATACATCCCAGCATGCACTGCCACAGTTTTAGGATTCCCTAATAGCAAAACTGTGGTCGGGCATGCTAGGACTTGTAGTTTAACAACAGCTGGAGAGCCACAGGTTAACCAGGCGAATAGTACACTTTTTTCACATTTCCAGTTGCTACTTTTTTTTGTTTTGATGAGCCCACGGTGTATTTTTGCTTTGCAAGTGTGCGATCGCATGTGCAGCATACTTGCCTACTCTCCCGGAATGGCCGGGAGGCTCCCAAAAACCGTCTGACCCTCCCGGCCCCCCGGAAGAGCAGGCAAGTCTCCCGATTTCAGGGGTTCCCCCTACCCAGCTGCCCACTTAGCGAGTAAAGTGGGCAGTCCGGGCAGGCGATGAATCATAGCCACACCCCCTGATGTATAACAGACCCTCCAACCAGGGCCGGTTCCGGGGCTTCTGGCGCCCCGGGCGGCATTAGGATGCGTGGCTTCGTACAGGGGGCGTGGTCATTTACGCCCCCTGTACAGACTGAAATGATGTGTGTTGCGCGATGACGTCATCGCGCACCGCACAGTAAAGGACCTCTCCACGAAGGGAAACTAGACGCGTACGCGTCTAGTTTCCCTTGGCAGCGGGAGGCACACAGCAGCAGCGGATCTTGCCCTGGTGCAGCGCCCTCCGGATGGCGCCCTGCGCCCTCCGGAAGGCGGCGCCCTGGGCAAAAGTCCTGCTTGCCCGTGGCAAGATCCGCTACTGCCTCCAAATGACCCGCCCCACTAGGTACAAAATGCTCTGTTTCTGGACTTCCCTCTTAATTTATGATTTCCATCACCTGTGTTGAACTAGTTAAATGATAAGAAAGCTGTTTCTTCACAGGTGATTGCAATAATAAATTAAGAGGGAAGTCCAGGAGCAGAGCATTTTGTACCTAGTGGGGCGGGTCATGTTGGAGGATATAATATAATGCCGGTAATAGCGGCATTATGTAGCGGGGGGCGTGGCTTACATGATGCAATCCCGCAGTCATGCCCCCACCTCGCCTCCGTTCCGCCTCTGGCCCGCCCCCCTCTGAACGCACGTCACTGCTTGCCCCCCTGCTGAGCCGACCTGGCTGCTCTCTCCCGGAGAGAGCAGCCTTAAAGTCGGCAAGTATGATGTGCAGCTGAGCGACACAAACACATTTTTTGTGCAAAACAAGACCAGCCCTGTAGTTACTTATCCTGCGCGATGATTGCTACGACGAGTGACACGATAATGACGTCAGATACCCGCCCAGCAAACGCCCGGCCACACCTGCGTTTTTCCAAACACTCCCAGAAAACGGTCAGTTGCCACCCATAAACTCCCATTTCCTATCAATCTCCTTGCGTTCGGCTGTGCGATTGGAATCGTCGCTAGAACCAGTGCAAAACCACAAAGTGCGTGCGCATTGCGGTGCATACGCATCTACAGATTAGCTGTTTTTTTAACTGATTGCTACGCAGCGAACAACGGCAGCTATCGATCAACTCGGAATGAGGGCCATAGTGTATACACATACAGTGGCTCATTCGCACATGGAAAAATGGGTGAGATGCATGAAAGCAAGCGCGTGCTTTGTGGGATTTGGTATCTGGACTATAGATCTACACTAAAAAGGTCTACAGTCAAAAGGTCTACCACTAATGGTAGACACGCATTAGGTCAAAAGGTCGACAGGTAAAAGGTAGACAGTTCAAAAGGTCGACAGGGTCAAAAGGTCAACATGACAATGGACGACACATGATTTTTTAAATTTATTTTCCATATTTTTCAATGTTTGTGGCAGAAAAGTGACAAAACACCCCCACCCCAAAAAAAATAAAAAAATTGGATCTACCTTCTTTGTGTCGACCATTTGACCCTGTTGCTCATTTCTACTGTCTACCAATTCCATGTCAACCTTTTGACCCTGTTGACCTAATGCATGTCTACCATTAGTGGTAGACCTTTTGACTGTAGACCTTTTTAGTACTTACTGACACTTGCTCATGCTGTGTGTTCCGCCCATGGGCCTAATTGAAACCTGATCGCTAGGCTGTGTTTTCATACAGCGGGCGATCAGGTCTAAACTGCACATGCGTATGCACTGCAATGCGCAGACACGTCGCATGGGTACAAATCGGATTGCCGCTCAGCGATGGGTTTGTGCGAAAGATCCATTCGCATGGGCGTTCGCAAGGAGATTGACAGGAAGAAGCCATTTGTGGGTGTCAACTGACCGTTTTCTGGGAGTGGTTGGAAAAACACAGACGTGTCCAAGCGTTTTGCAGGGAGGGTTCCTGACGTCAATTCTGGTCCTGGACAGGCTGAAGTGTTCGCAGCAGCTGAGTAAGTCCTGGGCTACTCAGAGACTGTACAAAATCTGTACATCTCTGCTACACATGCGTTCGCACACTTGCAAAGTGAAAATACACTCCCCTATGGGCGGTGACTATGCTAATGCAGTAATGCAAAAAAAACCTAGCATGCGAACAGGTCTGAATTAGCCCCCATCTGCGGTACTTGCTGTGACCTTGGACGCCATAACAGCCCCACTGATGCTTGCTGTGTTACCTGCAGTGCCCTCAAAAGCTGTACTCACTGACACTTGTGCGCGCTGTGTGTTCCGCACATATGCGGTGCTTGCTTTGACCTACACTTGCGCGTATTGCGTGTTACGCCTATGCGCAGAAAATGTTCCGGATTAAAATACGTCCTTAACCCCCTTTAATCAGAACAAAGCAAAATTGTCCGGATTAAAAGAGGTTCCAGATCATCAGTTGCCGGAAAATCGTGGTGTACCTGTATTTCCATTGTGGAGGTGAGTATGTCTGATCATAAGCAGTGCTCAAATTGGGGAGGTATATAACGATATGGCATACCGCCACTTTGAGCACTGTGCAGGGCCAACGCAAAGGCGCTGAGCTCACAGTCCCCTGTGTGAAGCCCACAGCCCCGCAGACAAAGTCCTGCACCTCAGCACCCAGCACTAGTCAGATAGCTGACTAGTGCGGTCCCCCTGGGTCCGTCCTCCCCCCACCGCTGCAATGGGAGCCATGGTCCCGGACTCCCAGCTGCAGCGGGGGGCAGCTACCGCCACACCCATCGCACCAGTGGGTTAACAGGCTGTCATGCTGCCTTGTGTGGCTGGGGTGCCGGGAGTCCCCAATAGTTGACACTGAGTATTGCAGCTGTGGACAGCTCTTCTGGCTGCAGCGGCTTCTCACCCCCCCAGTTCCCCCGGCGCAATGCACCGGGGTTAACACTGGGTAGTGCTGCCTTGTGCTGCTGGACAGCAGTTAGCCCAGCACTGCGGACCTGGACAGGTCTCCCGGCTGCAGCGGCTCCTTTACATCCTCTCTCCCCTGGCGCAGCACGCTGGGGGTTAACCCATCACTGCTGCAGATGCCAGAGAGGGTCCGGCAGTGGCAGAACAAACATTTCAAAATAAACTTACACTTGGTGCCTAGCGCCAGTATAACATTGTAAAAGTGGTGCCTAGCGCCTTTTGTCCCCAAGCACGCGCCACTTCAAGCACTGTGCCAGGGCCGACGCAGAGGAGCATGGGGAGACGAGCTACAGAGGGGGCACCCGGAAGGAGCTGCTTCTCACCCCCTCCTCTCTCCTGGTTGCAGGGGCTGCCAGCCGCAAGAGGGGGCAGAGACTGGAGAGCATGGAACACAGGGCATGAAACCATTGGCAACGAGCATGAGACCTCTTGCAATGAGCATGAAACTGCTGGCAACGAGCATGGAACCCAGGGCATGAAACCACTGGCAATGAGCATGAGATCCCTGGCAACGAGTAGGTAAATTAAAAATAATTAGAGGCCTTACTGTGGGCATAATTTGTAAGGGAAACAAATTAAAACAAAGATTTAAAAAAGTAACTTGCGCCCTAGCTTCAGCTCGGCAGATCTCCAAAAGGAGCACCACTCCTCTTTAAATACAACAGAAACAGAAAGAGGTGATCTCCCAGCGATGCTATATACAGACTCCAGATCCGTAAATGTTCCTAGTCTTCAAACACAGAACATAATATTCGTTAGCTGGTAATGAAAGTTTCCACAGAGTTTCTGACGTCACTATTCTCAGTGACTGACCTGTATTAAATATGATGCATTCACATAAAGGTTTCTTTCATATTTCATATACACGACAGCCCACGGCTTATCTACACCAGGCTTACCTTTATGATAAGCCCTATATGCACTCAAAGGTTTCTTTTCCAGATCTTATTCGTACTGGGAATGTGGTTATCTTCAATCAAGTTGTTTCCAAAAGGACAGCAAATGGTGAAAAAATGTCTTTATTCCAACAGGCCCACCAACAGTGTGGGATTTAAAATCAAAGACAATTAAAAAACAAAAATCAAAAACAATGTAAAATATCACAAAAGGTACCCTAAATAAAGTAGGGGCCACTTCTAATGGTACCGGTAGGAAGGACAGGGTATATACTCCCAATTCCAAGGGATTTATAAAAGAGAGCAATAAATTACCCACTGAATAATGCCAACCACCGTAGAGAAGTAAAGCCCAGGGTCCTCCTGTGAAACACCAACGCGTTTCGGAAGGATTTTTTTGTTTTTTAATTGTCTTTGATTTTAAATCCCACACTGTTGGTGGGCCTGTTGGAATAAAGACATTTTTTCACCATTTGCTGTCCTTTTGGAAACAACTTGATTGAAGATAACCACATTCCCAGTACGAATAAGATCTGGAAAAGAAACCTTTGAGTGCATATAGGGCTTATCATAAAGGTAAGCCTGGTGTAGATAAGCCGTGGGCTGTCGTGTATATGAAATATGAAAGAAACCTTTATGTGAATGCATCATATTTAATACAGGTCAGTCACTGAGAATAGTGACGTCAGAAACTCTGTGGAAACTTTCATTACCAGCTAACGAATATTATGTTCTGTGTTTGAAGACTAGGAACATTTACGGATCTGGAGTCTGTATATAGCATCGCTGGGAGATCACCTCTTTCTGTTTCTGTTATAATTTGTAAGGGACATTATTGTGTGTGGAGCATAAATGTCAGAAGCATAACTGTATGTGGCATAATGTGTAATGGGTATTACAGTGTATGGCATAATGTGTGGCATAACGTGTAATGGGCATTACAGTGTGTGGCATAATGTGGAATGGGCATTACGGTGTGTGGAATAATGTGTAAGGGGCATTATAATAAGGAGCAAAAATTACAACGTAAAGGCGTAAAGGGCATGAATCTGTTTTCCCTGTTGTTTTTCCTGTGTTGTATAGGGGGCTCTACCTGGTGTAATGTGTATAAGGGGTACTACTGTGTGGTTTAATGTGACTGACGGACACTACTGTGCGGTGTAATGTGAGTTGGTATTATTCGGTGGCCATGCCCCTTCCCCGTGAAGCCACAACCCTATTTTTGGCACGCACTAACACTTTCCTTTTTCCATACCCCCACTTCAAAATGTCTACTTCGACCAATGATCATAACCCAAAAAGCAGCCTATCACTAAAATGTCCACATATTGCCTGACAGCATTCGCAATGTTGACAGTCTGTCATTCTCTGCATTTTGAATGTCGGCATTATGAACCATATAAATGAGCCATAAAAGCTGCCTTGTTGTTCAATATGATCAATTTGTTCAGTATCAGATGAAAAATTCATAATTATTTTAAATCTGCAGCGCAATAGAGAAAAGTTTATCTATAACATGCTTTACTTTAAAAAATGAAGATGATATTGTTTCTGATTTCCAGTATGTCCTAGGTTTGGAAAGATGTACAGTAATTGGGAACAATGAGAGTTTTTCGTCTGGTTGCTTATTGAGGGAGGAGGGTAAAAGCCGGAAACATAGTGAATGCATTAAAACAGCCGAAAACTATGTAAAGTGTATTGGAAAAGTCGGAAATCATAGTAACGTGTATTGGATAAGCCGGAAATCATGTAAAGTGTATTAAAAAAGTTGGAAACCAGAAACCATCTACTGCGATCTGTAGATGAAGGACTATTAGCAGGAGCTTTTAGCCATGTGGCTCCAACTCTATGGAACTCAAGACTTTCCTGTTTACTCAGCTTATCCATAATTGTCCCTTTAATATCTTCATGCTCTATGGCTGGGATGTACTAAAGGAAAAAAGTGGCAAAACTCCTAATTTTCGGGGGGTTTACCGCATTTTCAAATGTACTAACCCCCGGCTACCCGCTTAATAATGCAGAGGGTATCGCCAGCTTTTTATGGCGAAACTCCGTAGAAACCTATGGGCATCTTACCGCATCCCGCTGCCGCATCCCACTGCCCCGCGCTGCTCATGCCAACCCCACCCTTGAGTGCATGCATACTGTGGTCCCGAAACTCAAACTCCTCCTCCCTCAGCAACACAACTAGATGTCACCTCTTGGGGCTGGGAAGTGACGGAGACCCCCCCCCCCCCCCCCACACCCTCTCACAGGTATCGCAGGGGGCCGCTGTTATTGCATTGCGATGCTAATCGTATATATTAGTTCATAAGCAATTAGCATTTACTATTAATTCCAGCTTTTTCAATGCATTGAATATGATTTATCATACGTCCTAGAGGATACTGGGGTTCACTTCAGTACCATAGGGCATAGACGGTTCCGCAGGAGCCATGGGCACTTTAAGACTTTTCAAGGGTGTGAACTGGCTCCTCCCTCTATGCCCCTCATCCAGACCTCAGTTTAGAAAATGTGCCCAGGCAGACTGGATGCACTCCAGGGGAGCTCTACTGAGTTTCTCTGAAAAGACTTATGTTAGGTTTTTTATTTTCAGGGAGAACTGCTGGCAACAGTCTCCCTGCTTCTTGGGACTTAGGGGGCAGAAGTAGGAACCAACTTCCTGAATAGTTTCATGGCTCTGCTTCTGGCTGACAGGACACCATTAGCTCCTGAAGGGAACTGAACGCTAGCTGCAGCTATGTGCTCACTCCCACAGCCCGCTGTCACCCCCCTTACAGAGCCAGAAGTCATAAGACAGATGAGTGTAAGAAGAAATCTTCAGACATCGTGACGGCTAAAAGGTACCGCGCAGCAGGCCGGAATGCTGCGCGCCATGCTACCCACACATACAAAGGCACTGCAGGGTGCAGGGCGCGGGGGGGCGCCCTGGGCAGCATGAAACCTAGAAACTAGCAAAAATAGAGGGCATAAGATGCAGAGGCACAGCCCTACCCCCGCCAGTATAAATATTGGTATCAAAAGCTCTGAGGAGAAACGCGCCATTGCGGGGGCGGGGCTTTCTCAGTCAGCCAGTACACTGGTCAGCGCCATTTTCTTCCAGCAAAAAGCAGGGGAAGAAACGCTGATCCTCCTCTCAGTTTCTGTTTAGTATCAGAGTACAAAGAGGGGGGGAAAGTGTATGTTGTGATATTATGGCAATATATATATATATATATATATATATATATATAGAGAGAGAGAGAGAGAGAGAGAGCGGAAAGCCTCTGTGTACAAAGTACACGACACAGGGATTTTTTATTTAAGCGCTGAGTTGTGGACTGGCAATTCCTTTCTATGTCCCTCTGACAGATTTTACTGCGGGTCTGTCCCCTATAAGCACAGAGTGTCTGTGGTGTGATTGTGCACGTGTGTGACATGTCTGAGGCAGGGAGCTCTTCCTCTGTGGGAGCCATGTTAGGGACACAGAGTTGTAATATGACACCAAGAGCCTGACTGGGTGAAAGGTTACGTGATAGTGTGAATCATATCAGTAAGAGGTTGGACTGAATCTCATGCAGAAAACTGAAAATAATCTGTTGAAGATGTGATTTTTAATACTTCTGCCTTTCATCCACGGGGACCCCTCTGGGTCACATACAAATTTGCACAAGTAGTACAAACTGATACCGACACGCACTCTGATTCCTGTGTCGACACTAGTGATTCCAGGGGAATAGGTCCTAAGTTAGCGAAAAGCATTCAAAACATGTTTTAGCTATAAAGGAGGTGTTAGAAGTTACGAAGCCCCCTCTTTTACCACAGGAGAGGGTTTACTTTAGTAAAGAAGTAATGTAATTTTCCCTCCACCTCATGAGTTGAACAGTCTTGGAGGGAGTCTGATTTAACCTGAAAAGAAATTTCAGATTCCCAAAAGGAATTGAGGCAGCTTACCTTTTTCCAAAAGGTGGGAGTCACCCCACATTTTAGACAGGGCCCTGCCATAAAATAAAAAACGTTTTTTCTCCCTGCGCCTGGAATGGCTTCACTTAAGGAGCCGGCAGACCGCAAGTTCATGAGGTGATCTATTGATGTGGCCCATGGGACACTACTCAGCCCTACCATTGTCTGTGAGTGGGTGAGTAGTGCTATTGAAAAGTGGTCAGAAAACTTTTCATTAGACATTGACACAATAGATGGAGACGAGATATTCCTAATGTTAGGTCATATCATAGACGCTGCTGCGTACGTGCTAGAAACCTTGAAAGATATCGGTCTCTTGGGATCAAGAAACGCTATCATGGCAATCTCAGCACGGAGAGCGTTGTGGATTAGCCAATGGAATGCTGACGCAGACTCCAAAAGGTATATGGAGGCTCTCCCGTATAAAGGTGAGGCCTTATTTGGAGATGGGCTGGATGCTTTAGATCTGCGGCTAACGCAGGTAGAGTCGACATTCTTGCGTAATGCTCCTGCGCCGGCGTAAAAGACACATCACTCTCAGATGCAGTCTTTTGGACCCAATTAAAAAAGAAAAAAGGGTAAAGGCCCCCCTTTTCTTTGTGGGTAAAGGTAGGGGAAAAGGAAATAAAGTCCACAGGTTCTCAGAGGAGCAGAAATCAACTCTGCTTATGCCAATTCTTCAGCATGACGTTGGGGCTCCCTTGCGGGAGTCCGCTCAGGTGGGGGCACGTCTGAAACTCTTCAGTCAGTTCTGGGTTCAATCTGGCCTAGACACGTGGGCCATACAAAGTGTTATGATTCCAGTACTCCTGACCGGAGGAGATCTCATGGCAATGGCCAGAGTACTGGAAGGGAATGCTGGTTACGGGAGCTGGAAAGACTAGTTGCCCCTGGCGCCCTAACTCTATTGTCTCACCCGTGCTATCGGAAATCTCTTGCGAGACTATGGTTTCTTGAGCCCCTGGCAGCCACGTTTGAAAGGCGGATTATGTCTGCCCAACTCCGGTGCCCCCCGGTCTTAGTGAGAGACAAAGGGAAATCCGAGGCAGGATGATGACAAGAGGACCTCTGACTGACAACAGGCCAGGGGCAACAAGCTAACTAACCAAACCAGAAGTATGCGCGGAAAACCCGCCAGATAAAAGGACAACCAAAATCCACTAGTCCGTTACTCCTACCCAGCACCGCTGGATACCAGAGTGGATCTGTGGGAGCGGAATCCTCCGCAAAAGCTCCGAAACACAAATAATAAATAATAAGTAATAAAGCGGCCAAGCCGCAACACACGGCTACGCCGTGACTCACGAACACCACTGGATGTTTAAAGGTGCTCAGTCAGGACTCCAGGAACAGATGACAACTTCCGAGTACAGGACAACTGAGGACAGGAACGTCCGGGTACAGCAGGACTGGAAACACTCTCAGCAAACAGATACAGCATGCAGGAAGCTATTACCGGCGTCTGTGAGAAGCCCTGGGAGTGTACTTAACAGGGAGTCCTCCAATCAGCTGTTTAGAGGCTGATTGGACTAAATGCCGTGCAGCTGCCTTGCTGCACGGCCAGGAAACAGGTGCCCTTATTAATTTAAATGGACCCAGCAACGGGGAACGCGGTCCGCCAGTGGCGTCCCCGTTGCTAGGGTCCGTGCGGCTCCGTGCGCCCGGCGTCTAGCGTTGCCAGGGAGCCGGCGGCTGTACGCGCACGGCGTCCCTGGTTGCTAGGCGCCGGGCCGCACCGACGAGCGGACCCCGGCGCCTAACAGTACCCCCCCCCCTTGAGGAGGGGTCAAGGAACCCCTAAAGCCAGGTTTCCGAGGAAATTCCCGAAAAAATGCCCTCTTGAGCCTCGGGGCATGGAGATCCTTATCCAGGACCCAAGACCTTTCCTCTGGACCATAGCCTTTCCAGTGCACCAGAAAATAAAGCCGACCCCGGGACAATTTGGAATCGAGAACCTTCTCCACCAAGAACTCCTGATGTCCCTGTACATCTACTGGTGATTTCCCCTGAGAGATCTTCCGAGGAAATCTACTGGAAGAAACGTATGGTTTCAACAGGGAGCAATGGAATGTATTTCCGATCCGGAGAGCTCTTGGTAAACGTAACCGGAAAGCAACTGGATTGATTTTTTTAATAATATGAAATGGTCCAATAAATTTGGGGCCCAATCTAGCTGAGGTTTGTCGAAGTCTAATGTTACGAGTCGACAACCATACCCTGTCTCCCACCTTAAAAGTGCAAGGACGCCGGAGCCTGTCAGAAAATTTTTTCTCTCGAAATGCCGCTCTTCTGAGAGCAAGGTGCACTTTTTTCCAAATGACTCTGAGATGAAAGGTTAAGGTTAGCGAGGAAACAGAAGAATGTTGAAAAAAAGAATTAGCTCTGGGGTGAAAACCAAAAACTGAAAAGAATGGAGACACATTAGTGGAGGAATGACAAGAATTGTTGTAAGCAAACTCCGCCAAAGGAAGAAACTCGGACCAATCATTCTGGAGTTTGGCTGAGTACAAACGCAAATACTGTTTTAATGATTGATTAACTCGCTCAGTCTGCCCGTTGGATTGGGGATGGTAGCCGGATGTTAAAGACAATTTCATCTTTAATGAGGCACAAAAAGACTTCCAGAATTGTGCAATGAATTGTGGACCCCGATCAGAAACAATATCAGTGGGCAACCCATGAAGTCTGAAAACATGGCGGAGAAACAAAACAACCAATCCCTGGGCAGATGGCAGTCGGGGAAGAGCAATGAAATGGGCCATCTTGCTAAAACGGTCCACTACCACCCATATGACTCGGAATCCGGCTGACAGAGGGAGGTCTACCACAAAATCCATGGAAATATGAGACCATGGCCTGAGAGGAACATTTAAGGGCATAAGTTGCCCGATAGGCAAGGAACGGGGAACCTTATGCTGTGCACAGACCTGACAAGAAAAAACAAACTCCTTAATGTCTTTAGAAAGACCAGGCCACCATACTGAGCGGGAGACTAATTCCAAAGTCTTAGAGATCCCCGGATGCCCGGCAACTTTGCTATCATGAAACTCAGTCAAAACAGTAGCTCTCAAAAACTCAGGGACGTAAAGACGACCAGCAGGAGTATTACCAGGAGCTTGATGTTGAAGCTGCTTTAACTGGGTAAATAAATCTTGTGTGAGGCCTGCCCAAATGACTGAAGACGGAAGTATGGGAGTAACAGGACTGTTATTATGAACTGGAAGAAAACTGCGTGACAGGGCATCCGCCTTGGTATTCTTGGAACCTGGCCTAAAAGTGATAATAAACTTGAAACGAGTAAAAAATAAAGCCCAACGAGCCTGCCGGGCATTCAGCCGCTTAGCTGATTCGATGTACTGAAGATTTTTGTGGTCAGTCAATACTGAAATGGTATGTGTTGCTCCCTCAAGCCATTGCCTCCACTCCTCGAAAGCCCATTTAATAGCCAGTAACTCCCGGTTACCAACATCGTAGTTGGATTCAGCGGATGAGAATTTCCTGGACATAAAGTCTCATTCTATCCGTACTGGAGCTTTGGTTTAACCCCATGGTACTGAAGTGGACCCCAGCATCCCCTAGGACATATGAGAATATAGGATTTTAATACCTACTAGTAAATCCTATTCTCCTAGTCCGTAGAGGATGCTGGGCGCCCGACCCAGTGCGTACTTTACCTGCAGTTATTAGTTTGTAGTTACACAAGTGTTATGTTACGGTTATTTTCAGCATGTTGCTGCAAAGATTGTTCATGCCTGTTGGCATGTGTTGTGTTGAATGCCATGTTGTGCGGCATGGTTGAGGTGTGAGCTGGTATGAATCTCACCATTAAATTAAAAGTAATTCCTTTACTCGAAATGTCCGTCTCCCTGGGCACAGTTCCTATACTGAGGTCTGGAGGAGGGGCATAGAGGGAGGAGCCAGTTCACACCCTTGAAAAGTCTTAAAGTGCCCATGGCTCCTGCGGAACCGTCTATACCACATGCTACTGAAGTGGACCCCAGCATCATCTATGGACTAGGAGAAAAGGATTTACCGGTAGGTATTAAAATCCTATTGTTTGGGGATTGAACAGGACAAACAAAGAGTCCGATTTCCTGTGACGAGCAGTCCTCTTCACATAGATTTTCAAAGCCCTCACAACATCCAAGGACTTTGACGAAATTGAGGAGTCAGTATCCACTGGCACCACAATAAGTTGGTTGATATGAAATGCCGACACAACCTTTGGAAGAAACTGCTGACGTGTCCAGAGCTCAGCTCTTTCTTCGTGGAAGATCAAGTAAGGGCTTTTACAGGACAAAGCCCCCATTTCTGACACACGTTGAGCAGAAGCTAAGGCCAACAACGTGACAGGCTTCCATGTAAGAAATTTGACCTCAAACTCCTGTAGAGGCTCAAACCAGTCCGACTGGAGAAACTGCAACACCACGTTAAGGTCCCAAGGCGCCGTAGGCAGTACAAAGGGAGGTTGGATGTGTAGAACTCCCTTCAAAAAAGTCTAAACCTCAGGGAGGGCAACCAGTGGTTTCTGGAAGAAAATGGACAGGGACGAAATCTGGACCTTTACAGATCCCAACCTCAGGCCCATATCCACACCTGCTTGCAGGAAGAGGAGAAAATGTCCCATTTGAAACTCAACCGCAGGAAACTTCTTGGACTCACACCAAGAGACATATTTCTTCCAAATACGATGGTAATGTTTAGACGTTACCCCTTTCCTAGCCTGTATATGGGTAGGAATGACCTTCTTCGGAATGCCCTTCCAAGCTAGTATCAGGCGTTCAACCTCCATGCCGTCAGACGTAGCCACGGTAAGTCTTAATAGGCGAACGGCCCCTGCTGCAGCAGGTCCTCCCAAAGAGGAAGAGGCCTCGGCTCTTCCTGCAAGAGATTCAGAAGGTCCACGTACCAAGCCCATCTTGGCCAGTCTGGAGCAATGAGGATCGCTTGAACTCTTGTTCTCCTTACGAGCTTTAGAACTCTTGGAATGAGTAGGAGTGGTGGAAACACGTACACCGACTGGAACACCCACGGAGACACCAGGGTTTCCACTGCCACTGCTTGTGGGTCCCTCGACCTGGAACAATAGCGTCAAACTTCTTGTTGAGACGAGAGGCCATCATGTCTATTTGGGGTAACCCCCAAAGGTCTGTTATTTCCTTGAGCACCTCTGGGTGGAGACCCCAGTCCCCCGGATGGAGATCATGTCTGCTGAGGAAGTCTGCTTCCCAGTTATCCACTCCCGGAATGAAGATTGCAGAGAGCGCCAACACGTGTTTTTCTGCCCAGAGGATGACTGTTATCCCCTCTGACATTGCAGCTCTGCTTTTCGTTCCGCCCTGTCGGTTTATGTAAGCCACCGTCGTTACATTGTCCGACTGAACTTGAATGGCCTTATTTCTTAGAAGATAGGCCGCCTGAAGAAGACCATTGTAGACGGCTCTTAGTTCCAGGATGTTGATCGGCAGGCCAGCTTCCAGACTTGACCACCTTCCTTGGAAGGTTTCCCCTTGAGTGACTGTGCCTCAGCCCCGGAGGCTCGCATCCGTGGTTAGAAGGACCCAGTCCTGAATCCCTCCAGAAAGTGAGGCAATAGGAGCCACCAGAGGAATGAAATCCTGGGCTTTGGCGACAGACGACTTCTCTGGTGCATGTGTAGATGAGATCCTGAGCACTTGTCCAGGAGATCCAGTTGGAAGGGCCGAGCATGGAACCATCTTCCCCAAAAGTCGAATGCATTGATGAACTGACACCCGGGTTGGCTTCAGGACATCCCGGACGCTGGTGACTTGCGGAGGAGACGATGGTAGGTGGAGACGCTGTCCGTGAGCCGGAACCGGAAGTGACACAGAGCGGGGGTCAGGCGGAGGTCAGGCATGCGAGCGCGTGAGAGAGGTGAGAGGAGCTACCATGAGGGGGGTGCCGGATTGGGCCAGAGGGGGTGCCAGATCAGGGGTGTCAGATCGGGCACTGGATTATGGGATATGTAGCCGGCCAGAGCAGATCGTAGCAAGGGGGGTCAGAGCGGAGCGCAGTAAGGGGGTTCAGAGTGGAGCGCAGTAAGGGGGGTCAGAGCGCAGCGCAGCAAGTGTAACAGCTGCTGCTGCCGCTCTCAGTATAATAAGTGTAAAAAAGGATAAAAAGGGTGTTTAATCTTGAGCGAGTGAGGGACAAAGAGTAGTGTGTGACTGAGGGGCTCATAATTGTGTGTGAGAGAGGGGCTGAGATTACTGTGTGTGTGAGGGGTTGCGACTAGTGTGTGAGCAAGGGGCTGAGTTTTGAGTGTATGTGAGGGGCAGAGTTTTTGGGTGTGTAGGGTGCCTGTTTTGTTTTGTTTCTGTGTTTTGTGTGTTTACTAGGAACCCCCAGGGATGCTGCTGTTCACACTACAACCAGCCTGCGGGGGTCAGAGTCCTCTACTGAGCTACACAAGGGGACGAGGATGTCGGCAGCTGCAGTCATCAGAGGAGAGGACAGATGGGGACGGAGACTGCTGCCATTCCAGCTGCTGCCACTGGAGGAACCGGGGACTATGGCTGCATAAAAGCGAAGGATCAAGGGCCGCACAAAGATAGATAAGTATAAACCCAACGTAATTATTGTATAAGTGAGTGTTTTTTCCCAGATTGTTTTGCTTCTTCTTTTTTCTTTTTGCTTCTTCTTTTTTTTGTTGAGAGTAATAGGGAGTTAGACCATATAAACACTATGGGTGGGGCTGTGATTGGGGACCTCACTCAGTGCATGTCGTGCAAGATGTACGCACACCTGGAGCAACAGTCACAGTGTGATTACATCTGCATGAGGTGTGTGCGAACGGTTGCCCTGGAAGCCCAGGTAACTGATCTAGAGCAAACCGTTACGTGACTGAGGGAGATTCACAATCTTGAGCAAGGATTAGATAGAATGGTGGAGGAGCTGCGGGAAGGGTCACCGATAGAAGAGGAAAATCAGGTAGCCAGCTGGGTCACAGTTAGAAGGAAGAAAGAGGGGGAGGCTCGACATCTCCGAACTATCAAACCCGAATAAATTTGCACGACTGGGCGAGGATTCGGAGGATGATAGTGAGGAAATGACGGTGCCAGAGGGGACTGTTCCCTCTAGCATCCAGAGGAGCTGTCCCTCTGGCGCAGTTGGGATAAAAGATATTGAGGTACCTAGTCAGATTGTGGTGGTAGGGGATTCTATCATCAGGAAGGCAGATAGGGCAATCTCCTACTGGGACCGTGATTGCCGTACAGTTTGTTGTCTCCCGGGTGCTTGGGTGCGGCACATCACAGACCGGGTAGATAGATTGTTGGGAGGGGCTGGGAAAAACCCGGCGGTCTTGGTGCATGTTGGTACCAATGACAAAGTTAGCGGAAGGTGGGATTGTCCTTAAGAAAGACTATAGGGACATAGGCAAGAAACTTAAGGCAAGGACATCTAAGGTAATATTCTCTGAAATATTACCCGTGCCACGCGCTAGTCCATGGAGGCAGAGGGAGATTAGGGAGGTAAATGTGTGGCTTAGGGATTGGTGCAGGAAAGAGGGGTTTATGTTCCTGGAACACTGGGCGGACTTCTCAGTCAGGCACCATCTTTTTTGTCGAGATGGATTACACCTGAATGAGGAGGGGGCAGCGGTGCTGGGGGGAAGGATGGTTAGAAGGTTGGAGGAGATTTTAAACTAGGAGCCTGGGGGGAGGGTTTAACTAGAAACTATGGGTCATGCAATGAGAATAGTGAGGATGGCGGTAGTAAACGAAATGGGGGAGAAGTTGGGGGGAGGGTAAGAGCAGCCGGCAAGGGTATTAACATGGGTACTAAAAGAGGTTTTACCAAAGCACTAACTAATAACGATTACGGGTCATCGTTGCTACATAAGGTGTATGATGTCCCTAACGCAAGGGGAAATACTTATCTTAGTTGTATGTATGTGAATGCTAGAAGCCTTACTGGTAAAATGGGTGAACTAGAAATACTTGCAGCAAGCAAACAGTATGATGTTATAGGCATTACTGAAACTTGGTGGGACGAATCTGATGTTTGGACAGTCAATCTAGAGGGCTATACGCTGTTTAGGAGAGACAGACTAAATAAAAGGGGTGGAGGGGTGTGCCTTTACGTAAAACCATTTTTAAAACCTGATATACGGGAAGATATGCAGGAGGGGACTGTAGACACTGACGAGACATTATGGGTAGAAATTGCAAAAAAGGAATAAAAAAGTTAGTATTGGGTGTATGCTACAGACTGCCTGGTATTAATGTATCTGATGAGGAATTGTTGCTGAAGCAAACTGAAAGAGCAGCAGGAGTAGGTGATATAGTAGTGATGGGAGATTTTAACTATCCAGAGATAAACTGGAAAAATTATTCAACTGACACTGCTAGGGGTAATATGTTTTTAAACACACTTAATGATAACTACTTAGTTCATCTAATTAAGGAACCAACTAGGTACAATGCAATCTTAGACCTGGTATTAACAAACAATGGAGAATTGGTATAAAGAAAATAGATAGAGTGCGCTGTCAGGAAGCTGCTGGTGTATGAGGGCTTGTGCCAGCAAGCCCTCGACACTTTAATGATATGCATTCTAATGACCCCAGTAGCCTTTCCATTGTGTGCTTAGAATATATCGCACCCACAGTGAGAGGTGGCGATCGGTTTAGAAAATTATGCAATAGGGAGGTCTACTGGATGTTGAAATGTAACTCATTACACCCTGACGGACTCAATGAGACAATAGAACTCAATTCTGTAGTTTAAATATTATAAAATGCATTCTCTTCCCTTATCCTTTGTTCCTCCCTATTTATATCGTGTCAGTATACAAATAATGATTCTCATTTGTTTTTATGTCCTTTACCCTTTCAGAACTGTTCTCTCATTGCCCCTTCTCTCTCTTTTTTTATGTGACTCATAATAATGAGTAGTTTATCACCACCTGCAGGTATTAATGTATTACTAATAACATTCTTCAAAGACAAGTGTGTAATTTCACAGGTAAATGACTTTGAACATTATTGCATGTTTTCAATATTACTGATTAACATGAATGCATCTATAGCTTGTGCTTCAATTAAATGATCATCAGTATACATCATAGTTTGGTAGACCCATTATTATATGTTTATATGTTTACAGTTGCTTTATCTATTTGAATTGGTTGCTGCCGCCGGGTTGGTGCGCGTGCGCGAGCCGTGTGCGGTCCGTGCTCGCTATGTTCAGTGCGGCCTGTTGCCATGGAGCGACGCTGTGACTCCGATCACGTGATCAGTCACGTGTATCGATGTCACGCGCCTCGCGACGTGGTGGGGGCCGCCGGCTTTACGTGGCGAGTGCGGGCATGTGCGCGCCTGGCGAGTGCGGGCGTGTGCGCGCCTGGCGCATGCGCACCAACAAAGCAGAATGACGATTTGGGTCAGACTAGCCATCTGACCTGTAAGGACCTATCAGTTGCAACAAACGGATCATGTGACCAATTTCAGTCACATGACCGGACTAGTAGGAAACTATATTCAAAATAAAGATATATTTTTAAATATTTTCTAATACTCGTTTTTAGATATAAAATAATATATACACATGTGAGACCAATATTAACATGAACAGTGTATTATTTTTCTACTTTTGGACGGTCAGGTTTTTGTTGAAAAAATTGTTTATCAGGTGCCTAGAATTTTATCAAATTGCCCAGGGTTTATAAGGAGCCCAAGGACAGCACTCTAACATTCACTCCTGAGGAAGCTGGGTGTCAACACCAGCGAAACGCGTTGAGTTAGAGACTGCCGGACACATCCTCAAAATAACCCTCAACATCGCTGGACTTTTTTCATCTTCATTACCCTTACGGCACTAATTGGACAGCATTTCCCTGGACACTTCCATTTGAGGAGAAATTGGAGATTTCCCTATCCGCTTGAAACGCCTGCATTGGTATGCTTAAAAGGGACATTCCATCACTCCACTGCTTTCATCAAATTCTCCTAAAATAAGCTCATGGACCTAATTCCAGAGGAAGTCCTAGCCGGGGTATGATCAAACCTGTATTGAGGGTATATGTGGATGTGCCACTTTATATGATCATTTAACTTTTAACTACAGGTTGAGTATCCCTTATCCAAAAAGCTTGGGACCAGAGGTATTTTGGATATCGGATTTTTCCGTATTTTGGAATAATTGCATACCCTAATGAGATATCATGGCGATGAGACCCAAGTCTAAGCACAGAATGCATTTATATTACATATACACCTTATACACAGCCTGAATGTCATTTAAGCCAATATTTTTAATAACTTTGTGCATTAAACAAAGTGTGTGTACATTCACACAATTCATTTATGTTTCATATACACCTTATACACACAGCCTGAAGGTCATTTAATACAATATTTTTAATAACTTTGTGTTTTAAACAAAGTTTGAGTACATTGAGCCACAGAAAACAAAGATTTCACTATCTCACTCTCACTCAAAAAAGTCCGTATTTCGGAATATTCCGTATTTCGGAATATTTGGATATGGGATACTCAACCTGTATGATGTTTTAGGCATTGTGATTTTTAAAAATATTACTTTTATTAAATTTATTACATATTTCTTTCAACATTACCTACCGTCCTGAGTTTGTTTTAAATCAGAGTATCATTTTTATTTCATACAACCTAGCGCTGGTGACCACTATCTGTAATGGGGAATTGGTATCAGGTATTATAGTAGGGAACCCATAGGAAACAGCGACCACAATATGGTCACATTCAATATAAGTTTTCATAAACAGTCCTATACTGGCTTAACTAGGACTCTAAACTTTAGCAAAGCCAACTTTGAAATGATGAGGGAAACTTCTAGGGATATTGAATGGGAAGGTTTGTTCCTAGGAAAAAATACTACAGAGAAATGGGATGTATTAAAATCACTGCTAGCTAAAAATACTCTCAGATTTGTTCCTACGAGCAGCAAAAAAAGGAATAAAAATCATAAACCGATGTGGCTTAATAAAAAGATAAAGGAACTTATGGGCAAGAAAAGGCGAGCATTTAAAAAATACAAATCTGCGGAATCATTCCAGCACCATAAGTACTGTAACAAAATATGCAAAAAAGAAATAAGAGTGGCCAAAGTAGAAACTGAAAAACTAGTAGCAAAGGAAAGCAAAGCAAATCCCAAAAAAATATTTAAATACTTTAATAGCAAGAGATTAAAGAAGGAGAGAATAGGCCCTTTAAAAGACAAGTTGGGAGTCTTAATCATAAATGATAATGACATAGTGGACAGTATTTACTAGAGAGGACCCAATTCAGAGACTAACACACAATCTCAATAATGAGAATATCCCACTGATAGGTACTTATTTAAGTGAGGAGGTAGTCTGTGACCGATTAAATACCGGATGGAACCGGTGTGAACAAAAGGTATACTGAGCTCACCGCTGAAGTTAGAGTCCGATGGTGAGCATCGATGGATACTGTGGTTCGATGTTGTGTGGTCACGGATGCAGAGCGATATCGGAGTACCGCTGGTGACGTGGAATGATAGAGATGATAATGTAGACACCTCTTGAAGGCTGGTAGTGACACAGGAGCGCTGTAGAAAGCTGGAAGCCTGTGATGTATACACTATGAAGCATAGAGAGTGATGTTGCAGATAATAGAAGCTGGGAGCGATACCAGGACACCGATGGAGACTGGAGACGAAGCAGGACCAACTCTGTGAGCAGGAAGCCGGTGTTCGATCGCAGCAGGTAACCGGGAGCGAGCAATGCTGGAACACTGCAGAAGTCAGGCTGCACCGCAGGATGGTAACTGGTTCAAGTCTCTTAGTGGAGCTGGATCACAGGAGTTGTAATACCTGGAGAAACAAGCTGTAGCATCCACAAACAGGAAAGACATGTGTACAAGGTTAGACAACCAAAGCACTGACGATTATCCAGCCCTGGAGCAGGATATTTATACCAGCTGGATAATTAGGCAGAGTCCAGCGGATAGGTTGTAGAATAACATGTGATGTGAACAAACATGGCTGCGCCCATGTTTGAATCTGGAGGGAAAGTCTGTTTGTATATTACATGTGGTAATCAGCAGTAATGATGGCGGAGGCCACGGGGGCAGGAGACGCCATACTTTGAAACAAGTGGGATTTAACTGTAATGCTGCCATGACAGCGCTGCTGGGATCACAGAGAAGAGACTTGAGGCAATGATATGCAATGCGCTGCACGCAGACAGCGCGGGTGGAATCCAGGCTTGAAACGCTGGGCCAGTCTCAGGAGGCACTTAGAAGGTAAATAGTGATGACAAATTACCCGGATCGTGACAAGGAGAACCTTCCAGAAGGACAACCATCTCTGTAGCAATTCACCAATCAGGCATGTATGGTAGAGTGTCCAGATGTAAGCAACTCTTTAGTAAAAAACACATGGCAGTCCGCCTGGAGTTTGCCAAAATGCACCTGAAGGACTCTCAGACAATGAGAAACAAATGAGTCAAAAATTTAACTCTTTAGTGTGAATGCAATGGGGTAAATGCTGTTGGGATGTTTTTCAGTGGCAGGAACTGGAAGACTAGTCAGGATAGAGGGAAAGATGAAAGCAGCAATGTACAGAGGCATCCTGGATGAAAACCTGCTTCAAAGTGCTCTTGACTTCAGACTGTGGTGACGGTTCATCTTTCAGCAGGACAAAGACCATAAGCACACAGCCAAGATATCAAAGGAGTGGCTTCAGGACAAATCTGTGAATATGCTTGAGTGGCCCAGCCAGAGCCCAGACTTGAATCTGATTGAACATCTCTGGAGAGATCTGAAAATGGCTGTGCACCGACACTTCCCATCCAACCTGCTGGGAGCTTGAGAGGTGCTGCAAAGAGGAATGGGCAAAACTGGCCAAAGATAGGTGTGCCAAACTTGTGGCATCATATTCAAAAAGACTTGAGGCTGTAATTGCTGCCAAAGATGCCAAAGATGAATCAACAATATATTGAGCAAAGGCTGTGATGTGATTTCTTAGTTTTCTATTTTGAATAAATTAGCAAAAATCTTTAAAAAAAATTTTTTTTCACATTGTCAGCATGGGGTATTGTGTGTAGAATTTTGAGGGAAAAAAATTATTTATTCCAATTTGGAATAAGGCTGAAACAAAACAAAATGTGGAAAAAGTGAAGCACTGTGAATACTTTCCGGATGCACTGTATATTTCTCAAGGCAGAACTGCTGCAGTTTTTGCCAATGGTTATGCACCGTGCTCTTCAGAGTAAATTTTTGCATGCGTCTTTGACGCAGAGATAGCTTACTAAAATCAGTTCTTTTTTGGGTTGGTAATCTTTGTTGGGTTGCTGATGACTTTCTAAAATGACCGTGGGGCCCAGTTTCATCTTTAAGGCATGTTAAGCATTGTGTGAGATCACTGCATATTACAAGTCACAATGTGTTATAATAGAATTTTAATTACCTACTAGTAAATCCTTTTCTCGTAGTCCGTAGAGGATACTGGGGTCCACATTAGTACCATGGGGTATAGACGGGTCCACTAGGAGCCTTGGGCACTTTAAGAAATCAATAGTGTGCACTGGCTCCTCCTTCTATGCCCCTCCCACCAGACTCAGTCTAGAAACTGTGCCTGAGGAGGCGGACATATCCTGATAGAAGGATTCAGAAAGGATAGTGGTGAGATTCGAACCAGCACACACAAACAAGAAGAAAACCATGTTAACACAAAATGAACAGGAACAGAAACGGCTGATCCCACAACAATACTTAACCAAGGAACCCTGCAGGAAACACGAAGCACTAGGCCAAGTATCCTTTACGGACTACGAGAAAAGGATTTACCGGAAGGTAATTATAATCCTATTTTCTCTTGCGTCCTAGAGGATACTGGGGTCTACATTAGTACCATGGGGATGTACCAAAGCTCCCAAAACGGGTGGGAGAGTGCTGAGATTCTTGTAGAACTGACTGAGTAAACTGAAGGTCCTCAGAGGACAAGGTATCGAACTTGTAGAACTTAGCAAACGTGTTCGAACCAGACCAAATAGCTGCTCGGCAGAGTTGTAAAGCCGAGACACCCCGGGCAGCCGCCCAAGAAGAACCCACCGACCGAGTAGAGTGGGCATGAACAGATTTAGGAACCGGCAAGCCTGCCGTAGAGTAAGCATGCTGGATAGTCAGCATGATCTAGCGAGCAATAGACTGCTTAGAAGCAGGACACCCAATTGTCTTGGGATCATAAAGCACGAACAGAGAGTCCGATTTTCTGTGACGAGCCATCCGTTTGACATAGATCCTCAAAACCCTCACAACATCCAGGGACTTTGAAGTAGAAGAGGTGTCAGCAAGCACCGAAACTACAATTGGCTGGTAGATATGAAACGCCGACACCTCCTTTGGAAGAAATTGCTGACGAGTTCTGAGTTCAGCTCTATCTTCATGAAAAATCAAATAGGGGCTCTTGTGAGACAAGGCTTCCAATTCAGAAACACACTGTGCCGAAGCCAAGGCCAATAGTGTGACAGTCTTCCATGTAAGAAACTTTATATCCACCTCCTGTAAAGGCTCAAACCAATCTGACTGCAGAAATTTCAACACCATGTTAAGATCCCAAAATGCCGTGGGAAGCACAAAGGGCAGCTGGATGTGCAGAACACTTTTCAAGAAGGTCTGAACCTCAGGAAGCGAAGCCAACTGTTTCTGGAAGAAAATGGACAAGGCCGAAATCTGGACTTTTATGGATCCTAAACATAAGCCCATATCAGCACCAGACTGCAGAAAAAGCAGAAAATTACCCAGTTGAAATTCCACTGCAGGAAATTTCCTGTTTTCACACCAAGAGACGTATTTTCTCCAAATTCAGGGGTAATGTTTTGACGATACACCTTTCCTGGCTTGGATCAAGGTAGGAAATACCCTGTCTGGAATACCTTTCCGGGCTAGAATCTGACGCTCAACCTCCATGCCTTGAAACGTAGCCGCGGTAAGTCTTGATAGACGAACGGTCCCTGTTGTAGAAGATCCTCCTGAAGAGGTAGAGGCCACGGGTCCTCCAGAAGCATTTCCAGTAGCTCGACATACCAAACCCTTCTTGGCCAATCCAGAGCAATGAGAATTGCTTGAACCCTTTTCCCTTTTTATTCTTTTGAGATTCTTGGGATCAATGGAAGTGGTGGAAAGACATACACCATCTGATAGACCCACGGAGTCACCAGAGCATCCACCGCCTGTGGGTCTCTTGACCTGGAGCAATACCGCTGGAGCTTCTTGTTGAGACAAGAGGCCATCATGTCGATCTGTGGAGTCCCCCACCAATGAGTCAAGCACCCGAACACCTCCGGGTGTAGGCCCCACTCTCCTGGGTGGAGGTCATGTCTGCTGAGGAAGTCTGCTTCCCAGTTGTCCACTCCCAGAATGAAGATCACGGACAGTGCCACAGCATGTCTCTCTGCCCAGAGGAAAATCTTTGTTACCTCTGAAATTGCTGCTCTGCTCTTCGTTCTGCCCGGTTTATCTATGTCACCACCGTCACATTGTCCGACTGAACTTGAATAGCTTGATCTTGAAGAAGATGTGCTGCCTGCAGAAGGGTGTTGTATATGGCCCTTAGTTCCAAAATGTTGATCAGAAGAACTGTTTCCTGACTTGACCATTTTCCTTGAAAGTGCTCTCCTTGGGTGACTGCTCCCCAATCTCTGAGGCTTGCGTCCGTGGTCAGTAGAATCCAATTTTGAATCCCGAACCTTTGGCCCTCGGTCAGGTGAGAAGTCTGTAGCCACAGCAGAAGAGAAATCCTGGCTCTTGATGACATACATATCCTCTGGTGCATGTGGAAATGTGATCTGGACCATTTGTCCAGCAGAACCAGCGTGAAACCTTCCATACTGCAATGCCTTGTAAGAGGCTACCATCTTCCCCAGGAGGTAAATGCACAGATGCACTGATATCCGGGTTGGCCTGAGGACGTCCTGCACCATTGACTGAATTACCAATGCCTTTTCCAGAGGAAGGAATGCTTTCTGTACTGCTGTGTCCAGTATCATCCCCAGGAATGGAAGCCTCCATGTTGGTTCCAGGTGAGATTTTGGCAGGTTCAGAATCCTCCCGTGATCCTGGAAAAGTCGTGTGAAAAGGGCAATGCTGTGCAACAACCTCTCCCTTGATGGTGCTTTTATCAGCAGATCATCCAGTTACAGTATTATGTTCACTCCTTGTGTGCGGAGGAGAAACATCATCTCTGCCATCACTTTGGTAAATACCCTCGGGGCCATGGAGAACCTAAATGACAGGGCCTGGAACTGGTAGTGACAGTCCTGTAAGGCACACCTTAGATAAGCCTGATGAGGCTGCCAAATCGGAATATGAAGGTACGCATCCTTGATATCTAGAGACACCAAGAATTCTGCCTCCTCCAGACCTGAGATCACCCCTCTCAGCGACTCCATCTTGAATTTGAACACCCATAAATATGGGTTCAGTGACTTGAAGTTTAAAATAGGCCTCACCGAACCGTCCGGTTTCGGTACCACAAACAGGTTGGAATAGAAACCCTTGTTTTGTAGTTGAAGAGGAACTGGAACAATTACCTGAGTCTGTACCAGGTCTTGCTTCCGGTGAAGCTGGTAAGCCGGATTTGAAGAATCTGTGAGTTGAGAGTTCTTGAAACTCCAGTCTGTAGCCCCAGATGATAAGATCTTTTACCCATGGATACAGGCATGAGGTGGTCCATACATGACTGAAATATCGCAACCGGGCTCCCACCTGCCTGTTGACCAGGCAGTGCGGTCCACCATCATGCTGAATGCTTTGCGGAAGTAGAACCGGAGGTCTGATCCTGTGAGACTGTATTTGCAGGTTTTCTGGGTTTACCTCTAGTGCCTTTGAAGGCAATAGAAGAACCCTTGGCCTTACCTTTAAACTTCACCAACCGAAAGGACTGCAACATTGGCACAGAATAGGATTTCCTAGCCTGGGCTGCTGCGGAAGGAAGGTATGTAGACTTACCCACCGTAGCCTTGGATACCCACGTATCCAGTTCATCTCCAAAAAGGGTTTCACCTGTGAAAGGTAGGCTTTCCACGCCTTTCCTGGAACCCGCAGTCCACTGGCATAGCTACAAGCCCCTGCGTGCTGACACTGCCATGGCAGTGGTACGTGCGTTGAGCAATCTAATCTCCTTTATGGCCTCCACCATAAAGTTAGCAGAATCCTGTATATGCTGTAGGAGTAAAATAATCTCCCCCCTGGATAAGGAATCTAACCCACCAATTAGATTGCCTGCCCATTTTGCAATGGCACGAGTGATCCATGCACAAGCTATAGTGGGTCTTTGGGCCACCCCCGCAGCTGTGTACAGAGATTTGAGAGTGGTCTCAATCTTGCAGACTGCAGCATCCTTCAACGAAGCAGCCCCAGGAACAGGTAAAACTATCTTACGAAACAGCCTGGAAACCGAAGCGTCCACTATCGGTGTGTTTTTCCAGTTTTTCCTATCATCCTGAGGGAATGGGAAGGATGTGAGTAACCGTTTTGAAATCTGAAACTTTCTGTCGGGATCATCCCAAGTTGCTTCAAAAAGAGAATTTAATTCCTTAGAAGCAGGAAAAGTAGCAGAGGATTTCTTTTTCACATTAAAAAAGGATTCCTCCTCATCCTCTGACACCTTGTCAGGAATGTGTAATACATCTCTTATAGCTTCAATCAGGGCCTGTATTCCCTGTGCTAAAGCTGCATCCCCCCTACCAAGTCCACCTCCCCCTCCTCTGGGTCTGATACATCATCATCGGTATCAGCCTGCATGATTTGGGCCAGAGTACGTTTCTGTGGACAAATAGCAGGGGTCTGAGAGACCGGGATGACCACTGAATCTACAGACTGCCTTAAATATTGCGTCTCCTTTTCATTTTGGGACATATTTAAAATATTTGAAATCATCCCTTTTAATGAATCTAACCAAACAGGTTCAGATCCACTAGCTTGAGAATGTGTACTATCTTGAGTTAGTGATCCCCCTGATTGAGAAAAACACTCTGCTGTGCATGATACACACTCCTTTGACATGATAAATGTGAAAGATAAACACACACACACACACACACACACACACACACACACACACACACACTAAGGAAAAGGTTAAAGCACAGTTAACCAACACAGAGCCCTTCTAGGGAGACCCAGAGTACAGTGGAGCCAGCCACACAGCACCCCTATAGCTAAAGATTAAACTTAGCTGGGTCACAAACTAAGTACCCTTAATAGGGCTTAGTACACCCAATTATTGCTCACCCCCACCCCTTTGCTATGAGCCCCTGGTACCGCTGAGGGGCTTTGGAGTCCATGTGGAGGAGCTGCACTTCCCTGACAGGCTGCCTGTGTAAAGCTGGAGAGGGAAAATGGCGCTTGTGAGCTGTTGGATCTGCTCATAGTGAAGGCCCCACCCCCATAATGGCGCGCGGTCGTCCTGGACTTTATACTGGCTGAGGTGTGGAAGCATGTCTGTAGGGGATCAGAACCCCTGTAATAGTGCCAGTTTTGCGGGTAATAGATGTGGCTCCAGCAGCCCCTCACAGCAAACACTACAGTGTACCTGAAACCTGGAGCATAGCGCGCATGCAGCGCTGCGCTCCTACCATCATGCCACCATCACAGCCGGCGACCCGCTAACCAGGATGCCGGTCACCTACTCACCACTCTTCTGGCTCTGTTAGGGGTGGCGGCGTGCTACAGGTCTGTACACTCGCCGTGGTGGGGCTTGCGAATAGGACCCTCAGGAGCTCAGTGTCCTGTCAGCGGGGAATGGGACCATTAACCCTAGGGAGGTTGGGCCGTTCCCCGCCCTAAGTCCCATGTGTCACAACTGAGGGCCTGAGCTGACGGGAGGCAGCCTCAGTTGTAGGGGCTGAGATGTACCGGAACCTGGGAGGTTGTATCAGACCCCTGGACATGTAAGTAACATGAATAATAACTGCCCGAAGGCGTGACCACGACAACTTGGATAAAAGTCAATGATGTTTATTATGACAACTCCGCAACACAGCAGCAGTAAAAGAAAACGTAAAAGTCAGCAAATAATAAATACAGTTCCTGGGTACTACAGGATGGCAGGAGCCACAGGGCACTGGTAGTGTGAGATAGTTCTTATGATCTTCTAGATGGAAAGTCCTTACCAGGCCCGACTGTAGCAATGGAGATAACCCAGGATTGTGCCAGCTGGTGTTCCAGGAAAAGCTGGGTTGCTGAAGGTAAAACAGCTGCTGTGGATACTGGCTGGAACCAGACTGTTGTTAGCACGGAGTGGATACTGGCTGGAACCAGTTAAATAATAAATGAACTTGGGAGCGATGAAATATGAACTGAAATGTAGAAATTGAGAGCGGAGAAATAATAATACCGGTGGAGAGTGGTAAAGTGTAGAAAGGACACCGGCCCTTTAAGGGAAGCTGTACTCTGCTGGAAGCTGAGCTGGAAGCAGGTAATGTTGTAGCTGGAAACAGATGAATCCACAATGGATTGGAGAGTCAGGCTACACCGCAGGTGGAATGCTGGTGCGGGTCTCTATGGTGGAAGTCTTGAGACAGGAGCTGGAACCTGGAAGACAATCACAGGAGAGAGACAAACAGGAACTAGGTTTGACAACCAAAGCACTGACGCCTTCCTTGCTCAGGCACAGTGTATTTATACCTGCAGCAAGGAAGGGTTTGGCTAGGCAATTATGCAGATTATCAATACTGAGAACAGATTGGTGGAAATAATCAGCTGACAGAATCCAAGATGGCTGCGCCCATGCAGACACTTGGAGGGAAGTTTGGTTTGTAATCCATGTGGTAATGAAAACAGTAATGGCGGCGCCGGCCACCGGAGACAGGAGGCGCCAGGCTGACAGATGCACATCCAACCACGCGGACACAGCGGAGGCCGCGGCTGACGTAATCGCCACTCAGACACTCTGCATGCAGAAGTTCAGGGACGGCGGCGGAGGCCGCGGGAGACGCCATGCCAGGTGTAATATGGCGTTTACTGTGACAGCGTCCCAGAGTGACAGGAGAGGATGCAGGAATGTGAACATTAGGATAGCAGATGGGATCCGGTCCTGGAGCGCTGAGCCAGCCTTAGGAGGCATCTGATGGGTAAGAAATGGCGTCCAGATACCCGGATCGTGACAGCACCCCCCCCCTTTAGGAGTGGCCCCAGGACACTTCTTTGGCTTTTGAGGAAACTTGGAATGGAATCTCCGGACCAAGGCAGGAGCATGGACATCAGAAGCATTGGTCCATGAACGTTCCTCAGGACCATAACCCTTCCAGTCAATAAGATATTGTAGTTGACCGTAACGGTGACGTGAGTCCAGGATCTTGGCCACTTCATACTCAACGCCTCGTTGAGTTTGGACTTTCGGAGTTGGTGGAAGTGAGGAATGAAACCGATTCAAGATCAGCGGTTTCAACAGGGAAACATGGAATGTCCTGGGTATTTTTAAGAAGGGAGGCAACTGGAGTCTGTAAGCAACAGGATTGATGACTTGTTCAATCTTGAAAGGACCGATATAGCGAGGTGCAAACTTCATACTGGGAACTCTTAACCTCAAATTCTTCGTGGATAACCATACCCGATCACCCACCTTGAGAGCAGGAACTGCTCGACGCTTCTTATCCGCAAACTTCTTGTACCTGAACGATGCCTTGAGCAGAGCTGATCGTACGCTCTTCCAGATATTGGCAAACTGATGCAAGGTGATATCCACTGCGGGAACAGAAGTTGCTGGAAGCGGTTGGAACTCAGGGACTTTAGGGTGGAATCCAAAGTTAGTGAAGAATGGTGTTGAAGCAGATGAAGAATGATACTGGTTGTTATGACAGAACTCGGCCCAGGGAAGTAATTGAACCCAGTCATCTTGAGAGGAGGACACATAGATGCGGAGGAAGGCCTCCAAGTCCTGATTCACCCTCTCGGTTTGACCATTGGTCTGAGGATGGTAAGCCGTGGAAAACTTTAGCTTGACTTGGAGGACTTGACATAAACTTCGCCAGAATTTGGCTGTGAATTGAACTCCTCGATCTGAGATAATTTCTTCAGGAAGACCGTGGAGTCGGAAGATCTCTTGTATGAATACTTGAGCCAACTTGGAAGCTGACGGAAGACCGGTGAGAGGAATGAAGTGTGCCATCTTGGTGAACCGGTCAACTACCACCCAGATGGTATTGAACTTGTTGCACATGGGTAAGTCTGTAATGAAATCCATCGACAAGTGGGTCCATGGTCGACGGGGAACGGATAGTGGAACCAGTTGCCCCGCAGGCGACTGGCGGGATACTTTATGTTGGGCACACTTTGGGCAAGATGCAATAAACTCCAAGACGTCCTTTTTCAGAGTTGGCCACCAATAGGACCTAGAGATAAACTCCAGGGTTTTTTGGATACCTGTATGTCCGGCAAAACGGGAAGCATGGGCCCAATGCATGAGCTTCTTCCTTAGCATCGGCTTCACAAAACTTTTCCCTGATGGGGGCGTAGAGTCCATCCCTACCGTGGAGAATGCCAACGGATTTATAATAGGATGCTTGTCTGAAGACTCTGACTCATTTTCTTGCTCCCATGAGCGGGAAAGGGCATCGGCCTTGCGATTCTGAGAGCCCGGACAGAACTGGAGTTTAAAGTCGAACCTGGAAAAGAAAAGTGCCCATCTGGCCTGACGAGGGTTGAGACATTGTGCGCCCTTCAGGTATAAAAGGTTCTTGTGGTCTGTAAGTATGGTGATTAAATGAGAAGCTCCCTCCAACAGATACCTCCACTCTTCTAGAGCGAGCTTGATGGCTAGCAACTCCTGGTCGCCAATGGCATAGTTGCGCTCAGCTGGGGAGAACTTCCGGGAGAAGAAACTGCAAGGATGTAAATGGCCATCTTTAGCCCTCTGAGATAACACCGCTCCTACTCCAACAGAGGAGGCATCCACCTCTAGGATGAAAGGAGAGTCGATGTCAGGCTGTTTCAGGACAGGCGCAGAGATGAACCTCTGTTTTAAAAGATGAAAAGCTTGCATGGCTTCTTCAGACCACTTGGACGGGTTAGCACCCTTCTTGGTGAAAGCAGTAATAGGCGCCACAATGGTGGAAAAGTCTCGTATAAACTTTCGGTAATAATTGGCGAACCCTAAGAACCTCTGGACCCCTTTGAGGGTTAAGGGTACCGGCCAATTCTGAATTGCTTGTAGTTTCTCAGGATCCATCTCTAGCCCGGAACCGGACACAATGTACCCTAGAAACGGAATGGACTTGACTTCAAAGACGCATTTTTCTAATTTGCAATAGAGATGATTGACACGGAGACGGGACAGAACCTCTTTAACCCAAAAACGATGTTCCTCTAAATCGTTGGCAAAAATGAGGATATCGTCTAGATAGACCACGACATGACGGTATAGAATGTCTCTGAAAATCTCATTGACAAAATGCTGGAAGACAGCTGGAGCATTGCTCAATCCGAAGGGCATGACGAGGTACTCATAATGTCCGTCACGGGTGTTAAAGGCGGTCTTCCACTCGTCACCCTCACGGATCCGGATGAGATTGTATGCACCTCGCAAGTCCAGCTTTGTAAAGATGGTAGCTCCGCTAACTCTGTCAAAGAGCTCAGTAATCAGGGGTAAAGGATAACGGTTCTTGACGGTAATGTCGTTCAAACCTCTGTAGTCGATGCACGGCCGCAGACCACCATCTTTCTTTTTTACAAAAAAGAAGCCTGCGCCGGCTGGGGAAGAAGAAGGTCGAATGAACCCCTTTGCTAGGTTCTCTTTAATGTATTCCTCCATAGAATGCGTCTCAGGCAGAGACAACGGATAAGTTCGGCCTCGAGGTGGAACCTTCCCTGGAACGAGATCAATCGGGCAGTCCCATTCTCTATGAGGAGGAAGGATATCAGCAGAAGCTTTACTGAACACGTCCGTGAAATCTTGATATGGAGGAGGTGGAACATCAGACGACCTGGGGGAGGAAGAACAGACAGGCAATACTTTAAACAAACATGTCTCTGCACAGGAGGAACCCCATGCCAGGATTTGCGTAGTCGTCCAATCAATTGTAGGATTGTGAAGACGGAGCCATGGAAGGCCCAGGACCACAGGATGTGTGGCTCTTGGAATCACTAAAAGTGAAATAAGTTCGGAATGAAGAACTCCCACTCTCAGACGAACTGGTAGAGTCCTTAGAGCAATAACAGTATCAAAAATTTTACTGCCATCCACGGCAGTTAAGGAAAAGGAGGAAGGAAGTCTCTCGGTGGGTAGGGACCACCGTTTAACATAGGCTTCAGTAATAAAGTTCCCAGCTGCTCCGGAATCAAGGAGGGCAATGACGTTCCGATAACGTTGAGCAACTTGAAGCGAGACTGGGAGATTACAATCTTGAGGAGATGGAGAGGAGATCATTACTCCTAGCCGGCCCTCTCCTGGGCGAGCTAGGGTTTGGAGTTTTCCCGGACGTTCGGGACAGGCATTGATGGTGTGAGACGGAGCTGCACAGTAAAGACAAAGAGACTCAGAGAGACGTCTTCGGCGCTCAGCAGGAGTTAAACGGGAACGGCCAATTTGCATGGGCTCATCTTTAGATGGTGACAGTTGACGAGGAGGAGGAGCAGAAGATTTTGGAGCAGATGATCTTCCACGCTCAGTTGCTCTCTCTCTGAAACGTAAATCAACTTTCGTGCAGAGTGAGATTAGCTCATCTAACTTAGAAGGTAAGTCTCTGGTAGCTAACTCATCTTTAATAAGCTCAGATAAGCCATGCCAGAATGCAGCATACAGGGCCTCGTCGTTCCATGCCAGTTCGGATGCCAGGATCTGGAACTGTATCAGATATTGTCCTACAGTACGTGACCCCTGGCGTAAACGGAGAATCTCGGATGAAGCTGAGGTTACCCGGCCTGGCTCGTCGAAGATGCGCCTGAATGTTGACACGAATGCAGTGTAAGAAGATAGCAGGGTGTCGGACCTCTCCCATAACGGTGATGCCCAGTCAAGGGCGGAGCCACTGAGAAGAGAGATGATGTAGGCAATTTTTGTACGGTCACTGGGAAAATTGCCAGGTTGTAGCTCAAACTGAATCTCACACTGGTTGAGAAATCCCCTGCAGAATCTTGGAGATCCGTCAAATTTTGCTGGCGTTGGAAGATGAAGACGTGGAGCAGAAATGGGTAAGGTGGGTGGGGTTATAGCTGGAGTCACTGTGGTTGACGCACCAGATGCGCCTGATCCACGGAGAGTTGTCTGAATCCCATCCAGCCGAGTAGAGAGATCCTGGAGACAGCGGATGATGTGGCCCTGTGCAGCCTCCTGATGTTCTAGTCGGGCTGCCAGTTCTTGCATCGGCCTGGCCGCTTGATCCTGGTCTCCGGCTGGATTCATTAGGTCAGTGCTTACTGTCACAACTGAGGGCCTGAGCTGACGGGAGGCAGCCTCAGTTGTAGGGGCTGAGATGTACCGGAACCTGGGAGGTTGTATCAGACCCCTGGACATGTAAGTAACATGAATAATAACTGCCCGAAGGCGTGACCACGACAACTTGGATAAAAGTCAATGATGTTTATTATGACAACTCCGCAACACAGCAGCAGTAAAAGAAAACGTAAAAGTCAGCAAATAATAAATACAGTTCCTGGGTACTACAGGATGGCAGGAGCCACAGGGCACTGGTAGTGTGAGATAGTTCTTATGATCTTCTAGATGGAAAGTCCTTACCAGGCCCGACTGTAGCAATGGAGATAACCCAGGATTGTGCCAGCTGGTGTTCCAGGAAAAGCTGGGTTGCTGAAGGTAAAACAGCTGCTGTGGATACTGGCTGGAACCAGACTGTTGTTAGCACGGAGTGGATACTGGCTGGAACCAGTTAAATAATAAATGAACTTGGGAGCGATGAAATATGAACTGAAATGTAGAAATTGAGAGCGGAGAAATAATAATACCGGTGGAGAGTGGTAAAGTGTAGAAAGGACACCGGCCCTTTAAGGGAAGCTGTACTCTGCTGGAAGCTGAGCTGGAAGCAGGTAATGTTGTAGCTGGAAACAGATGAATCCACAATGGATTGGAGAGTCAGGCTACACCGCAGGTGGAATGCTGGTGCGGGTCTCTATGGTGGAAGTCTTGAGACAGGAGCTGGAACCTGGAAGACAATCACAGGAGAGAGACAAACAGGAACTAGGTTTGACAACCAAAGCACTGACGCCTTCCTTGCTCAGGCACAGTGTATTTATACCTGCAGCAAGGAAGGGATTGGCTAGGCAATTATGCAGATTATCAATACTGAGAACAGATTGGTGGAAATAATCAGCTGACAGAATCCAAGATGGCTGCGCCCATGCAGACACTTGGAGGGAAGTTTGGTTTGTAATCCATGTGGTAATGAAAACAGTAATGGCGGCGCCGGCCACCGGAGACAGGAGGCGCCAGGCTGACAGATGCACATCCAACCACGCGGACACAGCGGAGGCCGCGGCTGACGTAATCGCCACTCAGACACTCTGCATGCAGAAGTTCAGGGACGGCGGCGGAGGCCGCGGGAGACGCCATGCCAGGTGTAATATGGCGTTTACTGTGACAGCGTCCCAGAGTGACAGGAGAGGATGCAGGAATGTGAACATTAGGATAACAGATGGGATCCGGTCCTGGAGCGCTGAGCCAGCCTTAGGAGGCATCTGATGGGTAAGAAATGGCGTCCAGATACCCGGATCGTGACACCATGAAGCAGGCAGTCTGTTGCCAACCAGACTTGCCTGAAAATAATAAAACAGAAAATAAATGCAGAAAACTCTTCAGGAGCTTCCCAAGCATGACCGCCTCCTCCGGGCACTTTTTCGAAACTGAGTCTGGTGGGAGGGGCATAGAGGGAGGAGCCAGTGCACACTATTGTTTTCTTAAAGTGCCCAAGGCTCCTAGAGGACCCGTCTATACCCCATGGTACTAATGTGGACCCCAGTATCCTCTAGTACGTAAGAGAAAACGTGAGACTAGCAATTACACAGCATAATACACTGTACATGTCTATATACATGTATGTTAAACATGTCTGTTTAACATAAAGTGCAGTAGTTCTTGCGCTATAGTGTATTTTAGTGGAGACCTCACGCATGCGCAATGGTGATACTTGTACTATAGTATTTTATTTGACACCTCACGCATGCGCAATGGTGAGACTTATACTATAGTATTTTATTGGACACCTCACGCATGCGCAGTGGTGATTTTTCAAAAGCAACATCTGGTGGATGATTACTGGTATTATACTCACCGGTAACGCCATATGCCACGCTAAGCTCTATGCACCACCCTGTGCCAAATTGTTCCACCTTGCGACCAGGCACACTACGATTCCGTGATCAGGACAAATGCCATAGATGGTATAGATGAGCAAGGCTCCATCTGTAGGGTAGGATTTACTGATTACACTGCACTATGGAAAATTTTACGTGTACACCATTAATATGCAATAAAACCATGAGGTCATAATTAATACACAATAAATTATGGACACACTATTAATATAAAATAAAATGTAAAATAAAACTCTGGGGGGCAATATAAAATAAAACGAAAGGGGCAAAATTAATATAAAATAAAGTATGGGGTCGCTATAAATATAAAATAAATCTATGGAGGGGGAAGCAGTTACTGATGCCAGAATCCCGACAGCCAAGGAAATCCGGCGTCGGTCTTATGACTGCCAGGATCCCGACCAACAGGATCCCATACTGAATTTATAAAGGCAATTGCAACAATTGTAATACACAAATTACAATTGTTGCAATATTAATACAATGAAACTATGGGGATAATATTTGTATAAAATAAAACAATGGGGACAATAGTATTATAAAAACAGATGTAGGGGCAATAACACTACTCATGTAATGTAAAAAAAATAAAACCTGCATCTGGCATGTGAATATGTGTTTTTGCCTAATTTAGGGATACTAAATTCAGTGGAAAAATCAGATTTTCTTCTTCACTACTTCATGGCAGCCATTACTCTAGGATTGTATACCATCCCCCTAGATCTAGAAAGAAAGTTTTATCCCCAGGGACCACCAACTCAGGGAATTTAGGTGTACTCCTACTCTTCCTTCGTAGTCTTTTTCTGCCTCCCAGAGTCCTGCCTCCTAGTTAGAGCAATGTAGAAGTTTGTTATTTTAATGCTCTTGACTGGATAATAAACTGGGAGAAAAGTCAGTTAAATTAGTGCAGTAAATGTTGTTTTTAGGTGTACAGGTGGACACTCTACAATACGCAATTACCTTGTCAGAGGAAAAATGAAAAAAAATTCAAGAACTAGCCACATTAGTACAGGTATGTGACAAAGTACCATTATGTCTGGGTCTACTTAAAATGATGTCCTCAACTATAGACGTAATCCCTTGAGCAATATGGAAGATGAGAAAATAACAATGGAATTTACTAAAAAAATACCTGGTAGACACTGATTTGAAAATTTTAGCCAAAGCTTTTAGTGGGTTCATATGGGCTAACAAGAAACCTAGGATCTCATTATTTAAATTGAGTCAATCCCCAAAATTGGGGGGCATTAACCTCCCCTGTCTTAAGAGTTACTTGTTGGCCGTGAATTACCGCTATGCTATTGATTGGATACATGCGACAGAACATTTAGCCAGCACCGGCTTGAAACAGGCCTTTTGTCCTGACATCTCCCTTGTCAAATTATTACACATGGGCCCTTCTACTTTCCCAAGCTCACTCAAAAACAACATTCTGATAACTTCTACGTGTGCTGCATGGAGGCTAGCGCGTTCTCGAATGGGCATCTCCAGTTACAATACTGTATTCTTCCCATTGACTCATTGTGTAGAATCCCGAGGGACTAATGCTCATTCAAAATTGACCGCCTTATGACATCATAATGTCAGATTACTATACCAACTACAACACCAAAGAACACTCATTCTTATACAAATCTTTGCGAAGCGCTTCCACAAATAAATATTCCACTATTTATATATTTTCAAATACGTAGTTATGTCCACAGTTTATTGGCTAATTTGACAGTTGAAGACAAAGCCAATGATTTGGATAAATTACTAAGATCGAATCCGGGAAGGAACCACTCAAGAGCCTTCTTATACACATATGTTAGGAAAACTATTGATTGGGATACCACTCACACAGGGTTGGCTAAGTGGTCCACGGATTTCCCGTCTATCATGACCCCAACTGCTAAAAACTGCTGAAACTGCTTTCAACCGTTTAAATAAATACCTTATATCAGCCTCATATGCTGAAATGAATTTTCAAATACTACACCACTCATACATCACCCCGAAATTATGATTTCAAATGGGTTTATCAACAGACTCCAAATGTTTTAAATGTGAAATGGTAGATGTTGATATATATCACTGTCTGTGGAGTTGTCTGGAGGTCTCCAAATTCTGGAGCTTAATTCAATCTTTCATCAAAGAGAAGTTGGGTATAAATATTGCTATATCCCCTGAGTGGGCTTTATGGGACATTAATTCGCCAACCCACCCCCCCAGAATTCCGCTAGGGTAACGTACCTTACTAGCTAAAATAGCTGCAGCGGGTAAAAAAATCCATCTTCTCACAATGGATATCCACGGACACTCTGTCTTTGAATATGTTACGGCCTCGCTTATCGTATCTCTTCCACATGGAATGGTTGGAGATGGCAATAAATAGAGAAATAAGACCATTAGAAATTTGGGTACCATTGATGGCAGTCAGCGTAATAGGTCGTTCGACGGATTGTAACTGTAAACCCAGCTTTTGGACGCAAGAAAGAGAAACAAAATTCCCTGCAGCCCCGGAGTCCAGCAGGGCCTTAACAGGTTTAGCTATAGACCCAGAAAACAGAAACACGGAGAGTAAACAGTCCACTGTCGGAGAAGGTTTAGATGTAACCCCTAACTTGACTCCTCCGGAATAAGCTAGGACTGCCCGTTTCCCGGACGGGACTTACAAAACTTGAGAAAGTGATCTGCAGCTCCACAGTAGAAGCAGAGTCTACCCTCACGACGGCGCTGTCGTTCTTCCGGGGACAGCCGAGATCGATTAATTTGCATAGGTTCGTCTGAACTTCGGGTGATCGTTTGCTTAGTCGGGAGAGACCGGAATCTGTATCGTTCTGTCTGACTACGTTCGCCACCTCGTTCCTGCATACGAAGATCCACCTTTACACAGAGTGAGATCAACTCTTCTAAGGAATCTGGCAAATCCCTAGTGATCAGTTCGTCCTTTAGACGGTCAGAGAGCCCATTCCAGAAAGCGGCCCGGAGAGCATCATTATTCCAGTGCAGTTCCGAGGCTATGGTTTGGAAATGAATCACATACTGTCCTACTGAACGGGAGCATTGTCGGACTCGGAGCAAATCCGAAGAAGCAGCGGTCGTTCTGCCGGGCTCATCGAAGATCCTACGGAATGACGTGATGAAATTGGTGTAACTGGAAACCAACGGGTCAAAATGCTCCCATAACGGAGACACCCAACCCAACGCTGAACCTTCAAGAAAGGAAATAATGTACGCCACCTTGGACTGATCTGTGGGGAAGTTGTGTGAGAGAAGTTCAAAATGTACCTCGCATTGGTTGAGAAAACCACAGCAATTCTTTGGATTTCCATTATAGCGAGAAGGAGTGGGAAGCTGAAGGCGTGACCTGGTTCCAAACAGGGATTGAACATTACTAGGGACAACCACAGGAGTGGGTACTGGAGCTGGAGCCGGAACTACTGAAGCCAGAGAAGCCTGAATTTGATCCAGCCGACCAGATAACTCCTGGAGATACTGCATCACTTGGCTTTGTGCCGTCTCCTGACTTTGAACTCGGGAAACCAGATCCTGGATGGCGCTTGCCTCTGGGTTCCGATCCCCCGGGTCCATGTGGCCTGAGTATACTGTCACTGACCTGGGTTGGGGATATTGTGGACTCGGGGGTTCTTCCGATGGTCGGGAAAAGGAACCAAAGGTGGGTCGGAGCAGGGATGGTCGGATATAGGATTTCCTCATACAAGACTCTGATAGTTAGGTTTGGTGAAAGAATGCTGAGGAACTTTTTTAAGGGAAGGGAGCAATACAGCGGCACATGAAAGAAAGTGAACTTGTGGGCAATGTCAAAAAGTTACTGGAGAATTCGTGAGCAATGTTCAACTGATGAATGACGAACTTGTGAGCGATGATGAAAGACACTGAAGAATTTGTGAGCGATGTTTAAAGACACTGATGAATGAAGAACTTGTGAGCGATGGTGAATGACACTGAAGAATTGGTGAGCGATGTTTAAGGACACTGATGAATGAGGAACTTGTGAGCGATGGTGAATGACACTGAAGAATTGGTGAGCGATGTTTAAGGACACTGATGAATGAGGAACTTGTGAGCGATGGTAAATGACACTGAACACTGGAAACACTAAAGTTGGTTCGGCCCGCAGGCCTTGCTGAATCCAGGGAGCGCTGGCAACTGCACTGCAGAGGAACACACTAGTTGCTCGGATCACTGGAGACTGTGCTGCAGGAAGGCACCCTGAATGCTAGATGCACTGGAGTGTAGCTGCTGGGAAACACACTGCGTACGGGAGCTCTGGCATCCACTTCAGAAAAGAGACGATACTCAGGCGCCGAGGTTCTGCCCGGCGTCCGGTTTTGAATATCCCGCCTCTACTGGATTGGTGAAGCGGGTTCGTGACATCACCTGCTCCCCGCCCACGTGACGCCGGCTGTCACGGCGGCGCCCATGCTCCGAGGAACCGCCGGGAGCCGCGCCAGCCAGACGCCGGGACCCGAGGACCGCCGGAGGTGAGGACCGCCAAATGGACCAGCAGCCACGCAGGGGTAAGCACGGCGGCCGCTGCCCCTGGCGTGTGACACTTACCTGCCAACAAATTCTATCTTTCTATGTTTAAAAAAAATTGCATATATTGGACGTACTGAGGACAATTTACGTCAGAGCAAAGGAGTTTCAGAAATCAAAGTATTTGTTTTCCGCATGCAGGTACAAGAAAAGGTGATGCACCCATGAAATAGACTATCGGAAGGTGGATCAAAGAACTAGTCACTTAGAACTAATCATGAAGAAATTGGTTGTAAAGCACCAGAAAATCTGAAGGCACACTTGACCAAGGCAGTTGCAACTTTGTGGGCTAAAAAGACTCAGGTATCAGTGAAAGACATTTGTGCAGCGGCTACATGGTCATCTGTTCATACATTTTCAAGCCATTATGTCTTGGATGTCTCGGAAACCCAATTTGGGAGTCATATCCTTAATGGGGCAGTAGCATGAATAAATATATTCTTTAAGCATGAAGAATTTTTTTCTATTTGACTATTTATTACCCTTTCCTATCTATAGCTTTGGTATATCCCAGATTAATGGCTGTCATGAAGTAGTGAAGAAAATAATAATGAATTATGCTTATCAATAATTATGTATGTTCAAATACTTCATGGCAGTCCATAATAAACCCTCCATAACCATGTTTTTTTTCCAGGAACCAGATGTGAGGAGACATTCAAAAGACTAGAGAGGAAGAGGAGTACACCTATATACCCTTAGTGGACGGTCCCTGTGGAAAAACTAACTGTCCACTCTAGACCTAGGGGGATGAGATATAACCCAAGAGTAAATGGCTGCCACAAAGTATCTCAAAGAAACGGGTAAGCATAATTAGCTATTTTCTCTATCACATTTATTAGATACACACAAATAACAAAAGTGGTAATAGCTAAATTTGAAAAAATAAGATACGTGAAAAATTATAAAATACTAATAAAACTACACAAGTACTTAAAAACTGCAGAAACTAAATTTCAGAAACTTAACAATCCAAATTAGCTGTAATACAATTTTTAATAAAACATAAAATGTAGTCACTTTGCTTTAGAGAAATAGAATGTTGATGTTGACTCTTTCCATTTGTACAGTTTCTCATTGGTCTCTCTAAAAAATAACCAGCAGTAGTCCCCTGTCATTGCCAGAATGTCTTGGTGAAAATGTTGTTCATCACTGTTCATCACTTGCCCAGGTTGTCAGGGAAAAAGTCTAAATGGGAATGTAAAAAGGTGAATTTGGAGTGACTTTAAGTGACATTCTGCAAACCATAGTCTTGTAGTTGTCCAATAGTTCATTCAAGATGGACACATAGTTGGTCTGTTTTCTGTTCCCCAAGAATCCACATACAGCAGACTTGAAAGTGGTAATAGCTATATCTGAAAGCAGCAGAATCTATTTCCATCAATTTAGCATTAAATATATGGGTCTAGATGTAGTATGAGTTTGCTGGAGGTGCAGGTTCCCATCTGAACCGCATGCCTTGTAAATTATTGTCACTTTAAAAAAAGTCAAGTTTGTCCAGGAACCCGCACCTCCTACCAACTCAGACTTCATTACATCCGGCCTTTAATCTGTAAACGGATTCCTTATTTCGGGGCCAACATACTATATATGGCTTATTTTATTTTTTGCTTTGCTTTACTTTTAAAACAGATAACTGGAAGCCTGACGTTCTTTATCCAGAGCTTTCACAAAGTTCTTCATTAGGCCTACTTAATGTGAAGCAGAAGGAAAATAATTTTATGCGTCTCAACCAATGGTGTGTACTTGAGTTTTTTCTCTCCATCAACATAGGTTTCTGTTGTTTATTTATTTGTAATATAGTGATCTTTAAAGTCTCTGCTATCCCATAAACACAGAATTTTTTTTTTTAAATCTCAATAAACTTATGTAATATCAAACTTGTGATGGCATACAGTATGTTCATTCTCATATGGACAGCACCTGGGCACTGAAAAATAGGAGAGCCCCCCAGGTAAGTTGCTGTAGGATATCTCTTGCCAGCCCTGAGTATATTTCATATACAAAGTTTTGCAGATTATTAAGTTTATCCCATTAGGGGGGTAATTCAGACTGGATCGCTGCAGCGGCAGCGATCGCAGTATGAATCCCTACGTGGAGTGCACTTGCACACCTCGGGAGCCCAGTGAAAAGCATCTCAGGGCTGCGATCGCCTCTGTCTGATTGACAGGCAAAAGTGGTTGTGGGGTGGGAGAGTGCATGCCAATGGCATTAGAATGCTGTTGGCAGGACACGCCTGCGTTGTCCGGACCATTGCGGGGGTGGGCCGCGGCAGCTGCGGGATGTCACATGCAGCCGCTACAAACCAAGGCGGGTCGAGTAGCGGACTGCCAGTGTGCAGGAGCTGCGCTGGCAGGGAGCTACTTAGCGGGAGCAAAAGCATCGCCGCTGTGCAATACCTTTGTACCCTTGTGGGGGGGTAGATTCAGATATGCGGGGCGGACTAGCCCTGTGCTGGGCGTCCCCCCGCATATCTGAGAAACTGATTGAAGATGTGCTAAAGTTAGCATATCTACGATCAGATCTGAATTACCCCTAAGTGTGATCAAGAGAGAGATACACCGCTTGTCATAAGCGGAGAGCGCAGCGCCTCTGAGGTGTAAGTGAAAGAATCCACAGTTGCAGAATGCTTAAAAGGAGAAAAGAGGTGGTCTCCCATCCAAGTACTGACCCGGTCCTCCACTGCTTGGCTTCCAAGATCAGATGAGATTGGGCATCTCCAGTGGGGTATGTCCGCAAAATGCTGCACATACCCCTCTTGTATTCTATGTTCAAATAATCAGTGAGCACTTGAAACAAGTTAGTGTATATCCATGAATATACAATGATAACATGCCTTGGTATTCAATGTCCCAGTAGAGAAGAATCTTTAAAGATAGTGCTAACACTGTGTCTTAATAGGCCAAAAAATAGGGGGGCACTTTAGAAAGTACACTGTCCCACATTTATCAAGAAGCACTATGTGAATTGGTAAATACCATTTTCACTCGCCGTGCTATAGTGGCATCGCGCTCTTCTATTTTAGAAGAGCATATGCCACGTCGAGCGAAAGCGGTATTTGCCACATCAGCGCTGATGTTTACCTTACATCAGCGCTGACGAATGATGTGTGTCCCCCAGATCAGCCTCCTACCGCGCATGCGCCGGTTTATGCTAATTCGCGGCACATGCACGGTAGTGATTTCCGGACGTGGCGGCCATTATGGTATTCACGCTGACCGGGTAAGGACAGGTTTCTCTGACTGGGGTCCACGCCTGTATATATGTGATTGGGAGGAGGCTGAGAGAGGGTTCCCTGTAGTAATTCTGGGCGGCACAGCATTATATGACAGAGATGGAATATACAGTTGAAAGTAGAAGCAGCTATATAGGCGTCTGTGTGGGAGATTCCCCATGCAGCAGTAGCAGCAGCAGCCCCAGAATAAGGTCCTAGTTGGGGTGTGTTGTTATTGGGCAGACAGTAGTGAGAGTTAAGAGCTGCGGTGTAATGTGCGGCCCTCTGAGACCACCCTGTCCGCCCGGACCCAAACTCTCCTGGCCAGTGGGCTCCCTGGTCCTCTACCTTTTATTCCCGGGGATGTCCATGGAGGCAGAGGCAGAACTCTGGGAGGCAACGGAGTCATCTGCCGCCGGGCTCCTGCTCTGAAGGGGGGCACCTCTCCTCCCATTCTGTGACACCACTGAATTAAGTTAATTGATAGCTGTCGCTGTTTTTTCAGTGGCCGACTTCCTCACTGGCCCTGCACTTTACAAATCACACCCTCTTTATTATACTGAATATACTCGTTTTACAAGTATCACACCCAGGATTAGAAACCACAACCTATTACACTGGAAGCAGACACCTTACTGATGAAGCTATTTGCTCCTGTATAGGAAATATGAGAATTTAATCTATATGAAGATACTTCTCTGAAAATTACATGTAACTTCATATAGTTAGAATTCTCATGCTTCCTCTTCAGGAGCAAAGAGCTCAATCAGTAAAGTGTCTGCTGTCAGTGTAACAGGTCATGGGTTCTAATCCTGGGAATGACTGCTAAGAAATGTGTGATTTAAAATACAATACAATTTACAGTATATAAATTGTTTTCAGAACACTCCATAAACACACACACACACACACACACACACACACACACACACACACACACACATACATACATACATATATTTATCTTAATATAGGAAATAGGGGGGCACCAATATTTATCTTGCCTCCGGGCGGCTGTGACGAACTTACGCCACTGCATGGAGGGGTCATAGTCCTGTCAGTCACAGTGTGCGTGGGTACACGTGTTTAATGTGTAACATCATGCTGCTAATAACAAGGCTGCATGCAAACAGATATAATAGTATAAATAATATACACACCGGGAACTACTGCAAATACTATATAAACACAGTTTGTGTGTGAGTATCTTACTTTTTATCTAGAGAGAGTGAGCTTGTGTGTGTGGGTAGGGGGGGGGGGTGGTATGTATATATGCTTGTGTGTGTGTACAAATGTAAATATATATATAATGAGATTTATGGTAAGAACTTATCGTTGCTAAATCTCTTTCTGCGAGGTACACTGAGCCTGAGGAACCCTTGTCCTTGCTCCGAAGACCGGAACCTTGTGATTGTGTCGAGACGCCATCAGGTCCACATCTGGAAGGCCCCATGTGTCCACGAGAAGTTGAAACACCTCTGGATGGAGGCTCCACTCTCCGGCGTGTACGTCCTGATGACTGAGAAAGTCCGCTTCCCAGTCTAGACCCCCGGAATGAACACTGCGGATATGGCCGGCAGATGGCGTTCTGCCCATTGAAGAATCTGTGATACTTCCCTCATTGCCATGCGGCTTCGAGTGCCACCTTGATGATTGATGTACGCCACCATGGTGGCGTTGTCCAATTGTACTTGAACAGGTCTTTTCTGTATCAAATGCTGGGCCAGGTTTAGTGCATTGAACACAGCCCGCAGTTCCAGAATGTTTATCGGGAGTAGAGACTCTTCCTCAGTCCACCGACGGTGAAGGGAGTATTGTTCCAACACCATGCCCCAACCTCCCATACTGGCATCCATCGTCAGCAGGACCCAGTTGGATATCCAGAAGGAATGGTCCTGAAGCCACCAGCTGAGTGACAGGCGGACCTCGCAAGGAGATCATGTGAGATCTGATCTGGTGAGGCAGGCCGTCCCACTTAGCCAGAATTAACTTCTGCAGAGGGCGAGAATGGAATTGAGCATACTCCACCATGTCAAAAGCAGACACCATGAGACCTAGCACTTGCATTGCCGAATGTATCGACACTTGCAGACAAGATAGGGAGCATTGAATCCTGTCCTGAAGCTTCAGGACTTTCTCCTGAGACAAGAACAGTGTGAGTGTCCAATAACGCTCCCAGGTGCACCATGCTCCGAGCAGGAACCAGGGAAGATTTCTTCTAGTTGATTAGCCACCCGTGGGATTTCATGAACTGGACAGACAGATCTAGATGAGACAAGAGAAGTTCTGGGGAATTTGCCAGGATCAACAAATCATCCAAGTATGGTAGGCTCCTGACCCCTTGACAGCGGAGTATAGCCGTCATTACCGCCATGACTTTGGTGAAAACTCGCGGATCCGTTGTCAAACCAAAAGGTAACGGCCGAAATTGGTAATGAAGGTTGACCACCGCAAACCACAGGTACTGCTGATGAGACACTACAATAGGAATATGCAGGTAGGCACCCTGTATGTCCAGGGAGACCATATAGTCCCCAGGCTCCAAGGCCAGAACAATAGAGCGCAGAGTTTCCATATGAAACTTGGAGACCCTCACATACTTGTTCAAGGACTTGAGATTGAGAATGGGCCGCGAGGACCCATTCGGTGTTGGGACTAGAAACAGCGGTGAATAGTACCCCTTGCCTCTCTGAGCCAGAGGCACCTGTACTACCACTCCTGTGGTCAGGAGGGAATGTAACACCGAATGAAGAGTGTTTGCCTTCACCTGGTCCAAAGGAAAATCTGTCAGGCAAAATCGATGAGGGGGACGGTTCTTGAAGGGTACGATGTAACCTCGAGTGATGACTTCCCATACCCAGGCATCAGAAGTGGTCTTCAACTATTCCTGGGCAAAACCTAGAAGCCGGCCCCCCACCCTGGGATCTCCCAGAGGGAGGACCACCCCGGCATGCATCAGGCTTGTCAGTTTTGGAAGCAGGCTGACGGGCAGCCCAGGCCCGCTTCGGTCTGGGCTTGGCAGGTTTGGAAGCATGAGTCTGCTTTGGGTACGCCTGACCTTTTGCTTTACCTGGAGGACGAAAGGGCAGAGGGAAAGTACTTGTGTGGAAGGAGCCGTACTAGGTAGGCAAGCTGTTTTAGCAGTAGCCAGATCAGCCACAATCTTATTTACGTCTTTGCCAAAAAGAATGTCTTCCTTGAAAGGAAGCACCCCCAGGGTTTTCTTAGAATCCATATCCACTGATTAGGATCTCAACCAAAGGATACGTTGAGCCAAGATGGCCGTAGTGACAGCCTTGGCCGCCAGCACCCCGGCATCGGAAGCCACCTCCTTAAGGTACAGAGAAGCCGTGGCAATATATGAGAGACATTGTCGAGCATGCTCAGAAGTGTTGGAAGGCAGCTCCGCCTCCAGCTCCCACGCCTCAACAGCTTTAGCAGCACATGTTGCTGCAATGGTTGGTCTTTGCACAGCCCCCGTTATGGTGTAAATCACTTTCAAACAACCCTCCACATGTCTATCCGTCGATTCCTTCAGAGAGGTAACGGTAGTTACTGGCAGAGCTGAGGAAACTACCATGCGTGCCACATGAGAATCTACAGGTGGAGGAGTTTCCCAATTTTTACATAGGTCCGCAGAGAGAGGATAACGAGCCAACAGTCTCTTATGCGGTGTGAATTTTGTTCCCGGATTTTCCCAAGATTCCTGACGTATGTCAGCCAGGTGTTGAGAATGAGGTAAAACTTGTTTAACCACCTTCTTATGTTTAAATCTGTCCGGATTTTTAGAGACAGCCGCAGGCTCAGGTTCATCAGAGACCTGAAGAATGAGCCTGATAGCCTCAATCAAATCAGGGACATCCACCAGTGACTTGCTTTCCCCATCAGAAGCATCAGAGTCAGTGTCTGTGGGGTCAGTATATGCACCATCCTCCTCAGAGGATGTGTCCGGGACAGCGGTGGATTGTGAGGATGTAGCAGCCCGTTTAGAAGACACCTTAGTCTTAGGTGGGCGAGAGTGAGACTTATTTTTAGTCAAGTGATCGGTTCAAGTGCTGTAACTGTGTTGAAATTTGATCCACCCACGGCGGATTGACTGTAGGGACCATAAATTGCTGCACTGGCATATGAGGTCCCACAGGGGGCGTAAGTTTAGTTACCAGCGTATTTAACAACATGGAGAAGGTAGCCCAAGGTGGGTCATTAGTTGCCCCCGGTGCTACAGATTCACTGGGGGGTAACGAACCCCCTGAACCTGAACTTTCTGCTGCCATGTTTTCCTCAAAAGTGACTGCAGCATCACCACCACGCAATTTGGGAGAAGCCCCAGTTCCATTGCCTCGTGTAGCTGACATAATGGGAAGCACAATATCAGGCAACCTAGTACAACCTTAGCAGCGATATACCTATCAAGAACTTCCAGTGCAGTTGACTTTACTGTTAGCACAAGCCGGGAATCCAAGATATATATATATATATATATATATATATATATATACACTGTATATAGTGACTATAAATCACAAAGAAAAATACACAGCAAGTATATCTTGTGAAATACCTATATCAGTTCATAAACCTGTCGCACTTAGCCCCCTCAGGTTACAGAATATAGGAGCAGCAAGCTGAGTGAAATACACGAGATGGCAGCCACACAGCAGCTACATGAACACACACACACATATAGTCACAAGTGTACTATGCAGAAATTATACTAAACCATAAAACTGCACTGGACTAGCAATACAAAGTAATACTCAGTATAGCTACATAATGTATGTAAATAGTAGATATAACAAAACACAGTAGGTACTGGATGTATATCACAGGGTGTTTGTACCACACAACCCTGAATGTATGCACTCTTTCTTAACTAACACTGTCACTTGACAGGTAGAATACTTAAGTAAAATGCACAGCGCTGACGAGCAGGCGGCTTTACAGAGGAGGATTTGCCCCAGCAGTCCCAGGAACAGCGCAGCTCCATGTGATGGCGGCTGACAGGGAGTGAGGGAGAGATATGCAGCTCCAGGGCAGGAACATTTACCCAAAGGGCGCCCTGGGGCTGGGGGAGGGGCTACAGGTTAGGCCTTATCCCCCTGCTGGCTTCCCCACCAGGCACTGCAAGCTGTATAAAAATGGGTTTTTATAGAGAAAACCCCCCACCTGTGCCATGTGTCCCGATGGCTAGTGGAGTGGCTGCCCTTTACAGTGTCCACACCAGCCGGATCGCGATAACAGCGGGCCAAAGAGACCCCTTACCTCCCCTTGTACCTGCGGCTACGCAATCCCGGAGGGCAGCAGCGAGTGTGTGTGACTTTCCAGAAGTACACCGGAGCCTCCGCTGTAGTTACCCGGCAACCAGGGAGCGGGAGTATACAGCGCCACTTGGGGAGTGCTGGAGCTGCAGCAGAGGATGTCTGTCTGACATTCATTAAAGCTGCAGCCCTTGAAGTCTTCAGATTTCTTCTTTTCTTCTGAAATTAGCTTATAATATGGGCAGCAGGAGCAGCCCTCCTGTTTATTGCCTGCTTACTGCATGGCACCAACTTACAAACTGAGCTCCTGTGCATGGAGGCGGGGTTATAAAGGAGGCGGCACTGTGCATCTTGGGAACAGTCAAAGCTTTGAGCCTGTTGTGCCTCGGATCAAGATCCTACTCTACACCCTGATGTTAATCCTTGTGGAGCCCAGTGTACCCCGCAGCAGAAATATAAATATTTGTGTATAATCATATATGTATGCATTTTATATATATATATATATATATATATATATATATGTGTATTTAAAAATATACTTAAACAGTATGTGTGTGTGCGTGCTTTTGTGAGAATATATATTTCTAGTGTGTGTGTGAGACTCAGAGGCAGAACTATGGGAGGCAACGGAGTCATCTGCCGCCGGGCTCCTGCTCTGAAGGGGGGCACCTCTCCTCCCATTCTGTGACACCACTGAATTAAGTTAATTGATATCTGTCGCTGTCTTTTCAGTGGCCGACTTCCTCACTGGTCCCTGCACCTTACAAATCACACCCTCTTTATTATACTGAATATACACATTTTACAAGTATCACACCCAGGATTAGAAACCACACCCTATTACACTGGAAGCAGACACCTTACTGATGAAGCTGTTTGCTCCTGTATAGGATATATGAGAATTTTAACTATATGAAGATACTTCTCTGTCAATTACACGTAACTTCATATAGTAAGAATTCTCATGCTTCCTCTACAGGAGCAAATAACTCCATCAGTAGAGTGTCTACTGTTAGTGTAACAGGTCATGGGTTCTAATACTGGGTATGACTGCTAAGAAATTTGTGATTTAAAATAAAAGACAATTCAATGTATAAATACAGTATATACATTTTTTTCAGAACACTGCATATACACACACACATATTCACACGCACACAAACATACATATATTTATCTTAATATAGGAAATAGGGGGGCACCAATATTTATCATGTCTCCGGGCGACTGTGACGAACTTACGCTACTGGTGAGACTGTGTGTATGTGTATATACACCTGTATAGTCGGGATCACTGCAGGTATCTGGTTATCCCGATTCTCTTTTTCACAAGAAACTTTTCTAGCTCACTGGTGACCCAGGAGTGGGATAACATGGGGAATTGGGTGACCGTGGGATGGGAATAGCACAGGGAATTGGGTGACCCTGCGGTGGGAATGGCACGGGAAATAGGGTGACCCTGGGGTGGGAATGGCACAGGGAATAGGGTGACCCTGGCCTTGGAATAGTGGAGGACCCCAGTATAAGCACTTTGGGGGGAGGACCCAGAAAGTGCTCTCTTTTCTCCCGAATCCCCAGAGAGTGTCCCCGCCACCCCCGGAGTCACGGCCCGTATTCCCATCTCTATATGAAGGAGTGTATAACAGTAATCGACAAGGCGCCACAGATATAGGATGTATGAAATTCACATATACATTCCTTATTGAAGAATGATCATTCCTCCTTTGTGAAGAGATCCTCCAATAGTGATCAACAGCACATGTAGAGAAAACAAAATCTCATCATGTGTATTAATTTAATTTAATGATACATCGCAAATCACAATAAAAACATTAACATACAGTGTTTGAAATAAAATGAAATGAAGAGGTCCCCCTATGTTCCTGTGCAATGGAAAAGAGGGGCGCGTAATTACCAGAAGGTATTGAGAACTGGTGCATAAACAGTTCTGAAAGTGCATGTGTTAACAGTCACCAGGTGTCCCCCAGGTAGGCAATCTGGGATTTTCCTTCAGGCAAAACAGCTCCGGAATCTCCAGTTCCACATAAAAACAGCGGGGTCCCCCTCCTGCGGCATCCAACGCGTTTCAACCTTTAAACTGTGGGTCTTTATCAAGGCAATGACCTGTATGTCCCATTTCCAGTAATTTAAACTCTAACTATCCAATAAAAATCCTCCTCACACAGCTAATCGTTAATAGTCCAAAACGTGGTGTCACAGGTTGCCATAGCGACCAGGACCACGATCGCACCTATAGGTTCAACACCCGTAGCGTCATCTCTCCCAACACAGCACCCACACACTCCCACTACTGCCTCACTTCCAGGTACGGCCCCTTGTGCAAACACATGTGGAGGACGGGAGCGTGTAGTTACTGTAGTCCCACCCTGTCATTTCCTGTAATAGCGGTACTTTGGCTAAAGGTAAAGTATCGACTCTAGTGGCCCGTTACGTCACTTCCGGGTCATTTAAGTAAAGGGGAAACAACGAAAAATAAGTTTCTTGTGTTCCCTACAGCAAAAAAGAAAAACAACAATAGAAACCAATAGCAGGATATCAATAAGGATTTCAAATATTGCCTTATATATCCCTTATCACATCATGTAATAGCAGCATGTCAACTCAAAATAAAAAAATTAAAGAAAAATAAAGGACTAATGGGTTCAGCTACTTCATTAGTGTCCTTACTTAGGAAAAACATTTTGATACACAATTTGCGTATAAATTTATGTATATTGACAAATGTGTCAAATTTGTTAATAAATGTGTCCGGTGCATATTTGAGTCCTTTTTCAAGGACATTTCTTTCATGACAGGTAAGCTTATGAGAGCTAATATTGAAAATCTAAACTCCTTTGGGTTCACTGTTCATTTCACTTTCTATTGTAGAAGCTGTATCTCCACTATTATTCCTTCCTTCATCGTCATCTATGTGTAAAGTGACAGGAGTATCTTGTACGGAGTGTGTACTTTTATGTATTTTTGTTTTCCCCTTACGTTTTCTTACTTCCCCCCTCATACCACTATGTGTTCTTTTATATTTCATCTCCATCTGTTGTCCCTCCTCCCACTCTCCAAAAAAATGCTGTCTATTGCTTTCGTGTTGTAAGACTTCATATCTATTCCTTGTTCGTATTGGGGTGTAATGAGGTTCTCTATTGATATGATCTCTCCTTTCCCCCTCCTCTCTAAATCTCCCATATCTATCTGTTGGTAATTCTCTCTTTCTTTCTCTTCCTTTATTATCTCTCAGATTTGATACGAAATTTGACCTATATGGTGGTATTCTTTTTCTATCCCTAAATAGATGTGTCTCTGATGTTCTCCTGGGTAATAATCCCATCTGTTATTACCCCCTCTACCATTAGGGGAATCTTCCCTTACTCTTAGTTTCTTTGTAGTATGGTCCCTTAATCCTGGATTGTTCTCTGTATCCTCTCTAAAGGAAGTTTCAGAATTATCATCTTCTTCCTCTATGCTATCTGACTCTTTTTTTTATCACAAATTAATTTTCTTATTTTTCTCTCCACCAAGGTTTTTTCATTTTTCTTAATAGTAACCTCAATCTTAGCTTCTAATGATTTATAGTCCGCTACGTCGGAAAATGGAATGATAAGATCTTTACATTTTTTATTTCATCATCTAATTGTATCAACTCTTTCTTTCTTTCCCCAATAATTAAATTCATTAGGGAGAAGGAGCATTCGTTTAAAATGCGATCCCACTCTTCTCTGAACTTATCTGATGCTGTGGTGAAGGAGGCTTTCTTTTCAATTCTCAGACCCCTTGGAATGATATCATGTGCTAAATACTTGTCAAGGGTCACTGTTTCCCACCATATTTTCTTTTCTTTTAGTAAGGTGTTTTGAGCCGGTCCTGGTTGTAAAAATACGGGGAAAAATGGACAGGGGATCCCCCGTATTTTTAGAACCAGCACCGGGCTCTGCATCCGGTCCTGGTGCAAAAAAATATGGGGGACAAAAAGCATAGGGCCCCCCCGTATTTTTAACACCAGCACCGGGCTCCACTAGCTGGAGAGATAATGCCACAGCCGGGGGACACTTTTATACCGGTCCCTGCGGCTGTGGCATTAAATCCCCAACTAGTCACCCCTGGCCGGGGTACCCTGGAGGAGTGGGGACCCCTTAAATCAAGGGTCCCCCCCTCCAGCCACCCAAGGGCCAGGTGTGAAGCCCGGGGCTGTCCCCCCCATCCAAGGGCTGCGGATGGGAGGCTGATAGCCTTGTGACAAATCAAAGAATATTGTTGTTTGCAGAAGAACTACAAGTCCCAGCAAGCCTCCCCCGCAAGCTGGTACTTAGAGAACCACTAGTACCAGCATGCGGGGGTAAAACGGGCCCGCTGGTACCTGTAGTTCTTCTGCAAAAAAATACCCAAATAAAAACAGGACACACACACCGTGAAAGTAAAACTTTATTACATACATGCCGACACACACATACTTACCTATGTTCACACACCGACTCTATCCACGTCTCCAAGTAGAATCCGGGGTACCTGAAAATAAAATTATACTCACCTAAATCCAGTTGTGTCCTGTTCTTTTTTTGTAATCCATGACGTGGCACTCCCTGATTGGATGAAGTGACCCTCTGTGACAGGAGTCACGGGGGGTCTCAGCATTCGGGGAAAGGGGTCCCATGTGTATACATGGGACCCCTTTCAGTGCATGGATCGGGTATGTGGTTTGTTTTTTTGCCAAGTACGTGGATTACAAAAAATAACAGGACACACTGGATTTAGGTGAGTATAATAATTTTATTTTCGGGTACCCCGGATTCTACTTGGAGAAGTGGACAGAGGTCGGCGTGTGAGCATAGGTAAGTATGTGTGTGTGTCGGCATGTATGTAATAAAGTTTTACTTTCATGGTGTGCGTGTCCTGTTTTTATTTGGGTATTTTTTTGCAGAAGAACTACAGGTACCAGCGGGCCCGTTTTACCCCCGCATGCTGGTACTTGTGGTTCTCCAAGTACCAGCTTGAGGGGGAGGCTTGCTGGGACTTGTAGTTCTTCTGCAAAAAAACAATATTCTTTGATTTGTCACAAGGCTATCAACCCCCCATCGCAGCCCATGGATGGGGGGGACAGCCTCGGGCTTCATTCCTGGCCCTTGGGTGGCTGGAGGGGGGGACCCCTTGATTTAAGGAGTCCCCACTCCTCCAGGGTACCCCGGCCAGGGGTGACTAGTTGGGGATTTTAATGCCACGGCCGCAGGGACCGGTATAAAAGTGTCCACCGGCTGTGGCATTATCTCTCCAGCTAGTGTAGCCCAATGCTGTTGTTAAAAATACGGGGGACCCCTACGCTTTCTGTCCCCCGTATTTTTTGCACCAGGGCCGGACGCAGAGCCCGGTGCTGGTTCTAAAAATACGGGGGATCCCCAGTCAATTTCCCCCCCGTATTTTTAAAACCAGGACCGGCTCAAAGAGCCCGAGGCTGGTTATGCTTAGGAGGGGGGACCAAACGCATTTTTTTTTCTTGATTTTAACCCATTCCCACTGAAAACCATGCTCTCTCTATTTTAGTCAGTTAAAAAAAAAAAAATTATTTTAAAAAATATATTAATAATAGTTGTGTCTCCTAATAGACAAACCAAGTACCTAATACCTTCTAATATAAATAGATATGCTATTAGCAATAAAAAAACACAAAAAAAAACATGTTTTTAAATTTTTTTATTAGATTCCGCCAGCAAAGTGAGGCGGAATGAAAATGACGAAATTACTGTTGAAAACACTGTTGTCGAATCGACATTCTTCAATTGAATATACTTTTGTCAAAAAGCCGCATTTTTACCATTGCAGACATGTCGAATTTGTGAACTGTCGAATTTCAAAAGTCGAATCTGAAAAGTCTGTTTTTTTGTCGAAAAGTACTGTATTGCATTGTCGAATATTTTTTGTGTCGAAAATGCCCCATTTTTCGACATTTGCGGCAATTCGACCACAATTGCATATACCCCTATATATGAAGGAGTGTATAACAGGAATCGACAAGGCGCCACAGATATAGGATGTATGAAATTCACATATACATTCCTTATTGAAGAATGATCATTCCTCCTTTGTGAAGAGATCCTCCAATAGTGATCAACAGCACATGTAGAGAAAACAAAATCTCATCATGTGTATTAATTTAATTTAATGATACATCGCAGATCACAATAAAAACATTAACATACAGTGTTTGAAATAAAATGAAATGAAGAGGTCCCCCTATGTTCCTGTGCAATGGAAAAGAGGGGCGCGTAATTACCAGAAGGTATTGAGAACTGGTGCATAAACAGTTCTTAAAGTGCGTGTGTTAACAGTCACCAGGTGTCCCCCGGGTAGGCAATCTGGGATTTTCCTTCAGGCAAAACAGCTCCGGAATCTCCAGTTCCACATAAAAACAGCGGGGTCCCCCTCCTGCGGCATCCAACGCGTTTCAATCTTTAAACCGTGGGTCTTTATCTCACCTGAGATGCAGGAGGACACCCGAGTCGGCTCCTGCACTCCAGCCCATGTGCACAGACACACTGCAATGGACACACACGTTATGTCCTATGTACAATCTCTACACAACGAATACCAATGTGTCTCTGCGGTGGAATTCGCCGCTGTAACGAAAATATGGCCTCCATTTATGACCCCTATTTATCAAGCAGCAGTTAGTGAAGTAGTAAATACCATTTTCACTCGCCGTGCTATAGTGGCATCGTGATCTTCTATTTAAGAAGAGCATATGCCATGGCGAGCGAAAGCGGTATTTGCCGTGTCAGCGCTGATGTTTACCTTACATGATCTCTGACGAATGATGTGTGTCCCCCGGATCAGCCTCGTATCGCGCATGTGCCGGTTTATGCTAATTCCTGGCACATGCGTGGTAGTGATTTCCGGACTAATGCATTGACAGGGGCAGATGTGATTGGACAGCGGATCCAGGGCTGGATCCGCTGGTCCAATCACCCATACGCAGCTGCAGCAGTGCTCACCTCCCTCTCGTCATTGTCCTTGTGAGCCTGACCCCAGCAGCAGCGGTGCGGCAACCTCCTTCATGACCCCGGCGGGATGTGAGGCGGCCGGTCTGTGATCATCCACACCTGCCGCATGTTTGGTGCTGTGTGTCGCTGTGTCCCCGCGCCGCCCTATGATTACAAAAGCCGCTGACATGCTCCCTCCGCCGAAGCAGCTGCACCTTCAACCGAGGTGGTCAGTGGTGTGTGTGTGTGTGTGTGTGTGTGTGTGTGTCTCTCTCTCTCTCTCCCATTCTCTCTCTCTCCTCCTTTCTCTCTCTCTCTTTCACTCCTCCTCTCTCTCTCCCTTTTTCCCACCTTTCTCTTACGTCCTAGAGGATGCTGGGGTCCATTTTAGTACCATGGGGTATAGACGGTTCCGCAGGAGCCTTCGGCACTTTAAGACTTTTCAACAGTGTGAACTGGCTCCTCCCTCTATGCCCCTCCTCCAGACCTCAGTTTAGAAAATGTGCCTGGGAGACTGGCTGCACATCAGTGAAGCTTTACTGAGTTTTGCTGAAAAAGACTTTGTTAGGTTTTTTATTTTACAGTTAAGTTGCTGGCAACAGTTTCCCTGCTTCGTGGGAGTTAGGGGAGGAAGTAGGAACCAACTTCTCAGTTATACAGAAATGATCAATTGCCCAAGGCGCAAACACACTTGTGCAGCCACTTGAGGATGAGAAGGGCCACGTCACCCTTATAACTCAATTACAGTCAATAAGAAAATCCACAAGAATATAGTGCTCAGTGCTGTCTCACAATAAATAAATTATTAGACTTAATGTCCATATGAGAAGCAGAACAGTCCCAAATAGAAATGTCCCTTCTTCAAATGCTGTTCTCCCGTTCCAATAAAGGATTGACTTCTATTCACAGATGTAGCTCATGATGATATGGAATAGAAAACAATAAAAAATCATGGTGCAATATATCCTGAACTGCCACAAGATGATATCATATGCAGGTCAATTATCAATTCTCTGAAATTCCAATGTGTACCGCACTCACAATATATATTGTGTCTGTCTGCACATAAAGGTATCTTTTACTGTGATATGTTAAACGAAATCTCTCATGTATAGATGTGTACCGTACTCACTTCTCCACAGATATTGATCCTCACATCACGGTTTCCGCAGCATATCCCTCCTTGTATAATAAATCGTAGGAGTGGGATGTATATAAAAAAAGGGGAAGTTATTGGAAATAATAAAATATATACAAAAAGGCAATTGCCATACATAAATAAACCTCTTCTGATTAGGATGGAAATCACAGGTACAGCCGTCGGCCGAAAACAGCAGAATCCTGCCTGATGTTATACCACCAACCCTCAGAGAGGAAAATAAATGATGGGTCCTGCCTGCACTCTTCCAACGCGCAATAATAATAAAGATATTAGGTTAGCTAAAAATTAAATGCAATGGATTTTTAATTTGCAAACCAGATGGCTTAAATCACGAATTTGAATTGAGATGGTTTTTGTAGGAGATTTGACCCTAGAAGTTTTTATATTTATGTATTTTTAAAGGAATGTTTTCTTTTGTTATATACAATTTTTAATTTTGTATAATGTGTGATGTTGTTTCTGAAGGCGGGTTGCCATGGAGACCATGTACCGTGTCATTTAAAGTTCGGTCGATTAGTATACACATAGTTATAAATAAGAAATAATACTGGGCTAATGCACACAGTTAAAAATAAGAAGTAATACTGGGTAAATGCTGAGTTAAATATGTATAAGACACCGTTTGACGTGATTCTAACGCGTTACCATGGAGATCGGTTGCCATGGGGACTGGCGGTGGAAGTGACATCTTTCAGGGGCGGAAGTGCCCCGCAGCCTGGGGAACGGTTCCCATGGTGACGCGTGGCGGTAGTGACAACATCTTAGAGCGGAAGTGCCCGTTATTTCAGATACTGAAAGTCCGTATCTATAGGAGGAAGTAGTATTAACTAATTAGATTATGGGGAATGCTGGGTACACGTGGAAACGCATTGCCATGGCAACCCGTTTTCTGAATTAAAACCATAGTTGTATCAATTTCCGGTGTTTGGTCTTAAATATGCTTGTTACACTTGCACTCTTGTTCCTTGACAAAGACCCCTAGCGGATAGAAACGCGTTGGAAGAGTGCAGGCAGGACCCATCATTTATTTTCCTCTCTGAGGGTTGGTGGTATAACATCAGGCAGTATTCTGTCACAGTAAAAGATACCTTTATGTGCAGACAGACACAATATATATTGTGAGTGGGGTACGCATTGGAATTTCAGAGAATTGATAATTGACCTGCATATGATATCATCTTGTGGCAGTTCAGGATATATTGCACCATGATCTTTTATTGTTTTCTATTCCATATCATCATGAGCTACATCTGTGAATAGAAGTCAATCCTTTATTGGAACGGGAGAACAGCATTTGAAGAAGGGACATTTCTATTTGGGACTGTTCTGCTTCTCATATGGACATTAAGTATAATCATTTATTTATTGTGAGACAGCACTGAGCGCTATATACTTGTGGATTTTCTTTTTGATTCAACTTCTCAGCCTCCGCTGAGAGGACACCATTAGCTCCTGAAGGGTACTGAACACAGCCGTTGCCTGGCTGCTGCTCACTCCCACAGCACTGCCGCCACCCCCTAACAGAGCCAGAAGTCAGAAGGCTGGTGAGTATTAACCAGAGACCTGCAGAGAGGGGCCCTCCGGTCATCATGGCGGCATAAAGGTACCAGCGCAGCGCGGGACGCTGCGCAGTAACATGTCTCTCAGCACAGGGTGCAGGGCGCGCAGGGGGATGGGGGGGCACTCTGAGGGACATGATAAATCCTTACTCTTACTGGCAAAATGTGCATACATGTGAGCCGCTGATGTACACTACCCCCTGCTAGTATAAATATTACTGTGGCTGAACCACGCCATTACAGGGGGCGGAGCTTCACCTCAGAATTGCTTGTAACACTCATTTGGCGCCATTTTCTCCTCACAGAGACGCCAGAGCGCTGATCCTACAGGCTGCTTCTCCTCACACATCGCCGATACAAGTACCAGGGTGTTATAGAAGGGGAGGGGAGCACATACTTTATTGAAGTCTGCGGGCTTCACATTGGATATAAAAGTTCTGTATTGGTATATATGTATATTCATTGTATGTAATACATATTGGGCGCGTGGTGTGGACTGGCAATTCCCTCTGGGTCCCTCTGACAGACATTAGTGTAGGTCTGTCCCTATTAGCTCCCGTGTGTGTGAGTGGTGTGACTGTACATGCGTGTATCATGTCTAGAGAAAGCAGTTTCCCAGAGGAATCCACTTTGGAGGCACAAGAGTGTTCTGAGCCTGTGTGGGTGAGGAAGCTGCAGAGTAATATGTAAATTCTCTGAGTCTGAACAGTCTGTGGAGGATGCTCTGTTTGCTGATTCCTCCACATCACCCACTCGGGACCTCTCCTGTTCCCAGAAAAGGTGTCTGACCCAAATTATGCAAAGGGACACTGACACAGATTCCGACACTGAAGTCAACACTGGAGATTTGAGGGGGGTAGATCCCAAACTGGCTAAGAGCATTCAATGTATGATAGTCACTATAAAAGAGGTGTTGGAATTTCCTGACACAATACCTCTACCTGAGGAAAAAGATTATTTTAAATGAAATAAAAAACAGGTGGTGTCTTTTCCTCCGTCTAAGGACTTAAATACCTTTTTTGAGGAATCCTGGGCTAACCCGGAAAATAAATTTGCTATCCCTAAAAGGTTGCGGGTAGCATACCCTTTCCCTGAAGAGGATAGGCGTAAGTGGGAGTCACCCCAATGATAGACACCTCAGTCTCTAGGTTGTCAAAGAAAATAATTTTACCTGCCCCGGGGTCAGCTTCATTAAAAGAACCTGCTGACCGCAAATTAGAGACGACTTTAAAGTCTATTTATGTTGCTACGGGTACATTACTCAGGCCCAGTGGCGGATCCAGGGGGGGGGGGGGGGGGGGGGGCACGCAGGCACGTGCCCCCCCTGTCATTTAGAAGATTTTTTTATTACTTTCAGTTTAGCGTGCATTAAGGGGGTAATTCCAAGTTGATCGCAGCAGGAAATTTTTTTTTGGGTGTGGTGTGTTAAATCTGCAATCTAAATTGCAGTGTAAAAGTAATGCAGCCAGTATTTTACCCTGCACAGAAACAAAATAACCCACCCAAACCTAACTCTCTCTGCAAATGTTATATCTGCCCCCCCTGCAGTGCACATGGTTTTGCCCAACTGCTAAAAAATTTCCTGCTGCCATCAACTTGGAATTACCCCCTAAGTTGTCTCCCATTCTGCTTGTACAAGTTCCACTCAGTTACTTTAAGTGAGAGCCAAGGATTCGGGAGCCCCCGAGCGCTGCGCCCCTCAGCATCAGCGCACTGGCTCCTCCTGCTGTGTGACCTGGTGCCAGTGGTGATCTCAGTGCTCTGGTCACGATCCCGCGGATGTCATGTGGTTTCCGGCCGCGACACAGATACTGACTGGGGAGCCGTCTGCGCTGTGCAGTGTGTGTGGGACTCGGGAGTGCAGAGATGATGCGGCTGTCATTGTGCAGGTGGGCGGGAGAGCAGCAGGCGCCGCGCAGCAGGGTGCATAGAAGAGTCTGTAACTATGTGGCCCAAAAAACAATGGGAAGGGGAGATAGTGTATTAATGTTTTTAACATTCTGTGGTTGTGTTTGTGTGTATACAGTATTTGTGTGGGTGCATATGTGGTTGTTTGTATATATGTGCTGTGTGTGTATATGTGGCTGGTTTTGCTTATGTGACTGTATACTGTATATGGCTGTCTGTGCATATGTGGCTGTCTGTGTATACTGTATCTGGCTGTCTGTATACAGTATGTGACTGTGTGCATATGCAGCTGTCTGTGTACACGTAAACTGTATGTGACTGTGTGCGTGTATACTGTATGTGGCTGTCTGTGTATAAGTGACTGTGCATATGTGGCTGTGTGTATATGCGACTATATGTGACAGTGTGTTTACTGTATCTGGTTGTCTATGTATATGTGAGTGTGTGTGTATACTGTTTGTGACAGTCCATGCATATGTGACTCTGTATTGTATGTGTGTCTGTATCTGTGCATATGTGGCTGCGTATATGAGATTGCATGTGCATATGTGACTGTGTACATGTGGCTGTGTGTGTATGGCTGTGTATGTAATTGTGGCTATGTGTGTGTGGCAGCTCCCTACCTGGCCTGTCCCCGCACACTCACCCTGTCCCCTACCAGGCCTGTCCCCGCACACTTGCCCTGTCCCCGCACACTCACCCTGTCTCCAACCAGGCCTGTCCCCCATAGGCGTGCGCAGCACATTTTATTAGGGGGTGCACCATCAGAGAGGTGTGTCTAGCACTGCCTTTTGGGCGTGTCTAGCACCATCTATTGACGGTCAACGCAATATAAAATATCCACCCTTTACCAATCCTAATAAAGCAGATACATTGTCAGATGTTGTGGTGTGCACCAAACAAACACCCCTGATGGCACTCACTGCAATTACACTCCTCACCCTGGTCTGGCTCCCCTTGTCTTTCCCCAGCAAGCTGCAGCAGCTTACTTACAAGTCAGCCACTCACTGACACTGACAGTCGCAGACTAATACTGCTGCTGCTGGAAAAATTAGTGACGTGTCAATGTTGCTGCTGACTGCCTGCCAGTATTGAATTTGTCTTCCTAAGAGGAACGCTGGCTGCATGCTGCTCCTCATCAGTGGCTGGCGTTGGCATGGAATAGAAGGAGAGAGGTGGGTGTGTGAGCAGCATGATGTCATCACGTCACATCACGCTGTTTTTGTACATGGAGGTGGAGCCGAGAGTTTGAAAGCCGGTGGCAGTGGCACCCCTGATTAACCCAGGTGTCCATTCAGTAATGCAGTCCTGACAGGGTGCAACGCAGAGTGGACAGTAATCAGCCTGCTTGGCGATCGCTGCATCAGGCATGTAAGATCGGGGGGTCAGATATTAGGGGGTGCCTGTGCGCACCAGGCACCCCGCCTGCGCACACCTATGCTGTCCCCACACACTAGCCCTATCCCCTACCAGACCTGTCCCTGTACACACACCCTGTCCCCTACCAGGCCTGTCCCCGCACACTTGCCCTGTCCCCGCACACACTCACCCTGTCTCCAACCAGGCCTGTCCCCGCACACTTGCCCTGTCCTCTACCAGACCTGTCCCTGTACACACACCCTGTCCTCAACCAGGCCTGTCCCCGCACACTCGCCCTATCCCCTACCAGACCTGTCCCTGTACACACACCCAGTCCCCTACTAGGCATGTCCCCGCACACTCACCCTGTCCCCTACCAGGCCTGTCCCAGCACACTCACAGTCCCCGCACTCTCATCCTGTTACCCACTGTCCTTGTACTCCATACCCCCAGCGTGATGAAAACGAGGGCGTGACTCATGGGTATGGCATTCTCTGTGAGGCCAAACCCCTTGTTACAAAGCCACACCCCTTTCACAGGAGCACATGTGCCGAACCCCCCCTTCCTTCCCCTATTGTGGTGCCCTCCCTGTCATTTTGTTCTGGATCCGCCCCTGCTCAGGCCTACAATTGCTTCTGCGTGGGTAGGTAACACAGTTGAAAAGTGGGCAGATAACTTAATTGTTAATATTGACACGGTCGATAAAGATGACATGCTGCAAATTCTAGGTCATATCAAAGACTCTGCAGGTTACTTGGTTGAGGCTATGAAGGACGTAGGCTTACTGGGCTCACGGGCCTCTGCTATGGCGATTTCAGCCCGCAGGGCACTCTGGATCCGTCAATGGAATGCTGACGCAGAATCCAAAAGAAATATTGAGGCGATCCCTTGCAATGGTGAGGCCCTCTTTGGAGAGAAACTAGATGCCATGATATCAACTACTACATCTGGCAAGTTAGCATTTCTGCCATCGGCAGCTGCACTGGCTAAAAAAAGTATATCATTCTCATACTATGCAGTCCTTTCAGCCCAACAACTACAAAAAGGCTAAAACTACCCCCTTTTTTCACAGCAAAGGGGAGCGGAAAAGGTAGAAGACCTACAACACCCTCAGGCTCCCAGGAGCAGAAGTCAGCAACTACTTCTGCAAAAGCCACAGCATGGGGCTCCTCTGCGGGAGTGCGATCGGGTGGAGGCACGTCTACTATTTTTCAGCCAAGTCTGGCTTCACTCAGACCTGGATCCTTGGATTTTACAGATAATATCCTAAGGTTACAAGTTGGAATTTCAAGACCTTCCCCCATGCTGATTTTTCAAATCAGCTTTGCCAGTTTCTGCTCAAGACAGCACAAATGTCCTGAACGCAATACACAAATTGTATCAAGACAAAGTAATTGCCTTGGTTCCTGCCGAACAAAGGAACCAAGGCTTTTATTCAAGCCTGTTTGTGGTACCGAAGCCGGATGGCTTAGTCAGACCGATTTTAAACCTAAAATCTCTGAATCTTTATTTGAAAATATTCAAATTCAAGATGGTATCCTTGAGAGCAGTGATTTCCAGCTTGGAAGAAAAGGAATTTCTGGTGTCAGTGGACATCAAGGATGCTTACTTGCATGTCCCCATTTACCCTCCACATCAAGCATACCTGAGGTTTGCGGTTCAGGATTGTCACTACCAATTCCAGACATTACCGTTCGGGCTCTCCACGGCTCCGAGAATATTCATCAAGGTGATGGCGGAGATGATGGTTCTCCCTCGCAAACAAGGAGTCAACATAATTCAATACTGGGATGATCTCATAAAAGCGAGATCCAGGGATAAGCTACTCCAGAACATAGCATTATCCCTGAAAGTGCTTCAACAGCACGGTTGGATCATCAACTTTCCAAAATCTCAGTTGGAACCGACGATGAGATTATCATTTTTGGGAATGATACTGGACACCGAGGTACAGAGAATATTTCTACCGGTGGAAAAGGCTCAGGAGATCAAGAGCATGGTCAAAGAACTTTTGAGACCAAGAACAGTATCAATTTATCAGTGCATTCGCCTGTTGGGGAAAATGGTAGTGGCTTACGAGGCGTTACAATATGGCCGTTTCCATGCCAGGGTCTTCCAGTGGGATCTACTGGACAAGTGGTCAGGGTCGCATCTCCACATGCATTAAAGGATAATCTTGTCAGCGAAAGCCAGAATTTCGCTCCTCTGGTGGCTACAAATTTCTCACCTCCTGGAGGGATGCAGGTTCGGGATTCAGGCCTGGATCCTGGTGACCACGGATGCAAGTCTCCGAGGATGGGGAGAAGTCATGCAAGGCGCAAGCTTCCAAGGAAGATGGTCAAGTCAAGAAACTTGCCTTCACATAAAAATTCTGGAGTTGAGAGCTGTGTACAACAGCATTCATCAAGCGGCACACCTTATTCAAGGTCGTCCCATACAGATCCAGTCAGACAATGTAACGGCAGTAGCTTACGTAAACCGTCAAGGCGAAACAAAAAGCAGGGCAGCAATGGCAGAGGTGACAAAGATACTCCTCTGGGCAGAAAGACATGCAAAAGCTCTGTCGGCAATTTTAATTCCGGGAGTGGACTACTGGGAAGCAGACTTCCTCAGCAGACACGATCTCCATCCAGGAGAATGGGGCCTCCACCCAGAAGTCTTTGCGGAGGTAACAAGTCGTTGGGGCATTCCTCAAGTAGACATGATGGCATCTCGTCTCAGCAAGAAGCTTTCGACATATTGTTCCAGGTCGAGAGACCCACAAGCAATAGCAGTGGATGCACTGGTGACCCAGTGGGTGTTTCAGTCGGTATATCTGAATCCCTCCACTTCCACTTGTTCCAAAGGTTCTCAAGATCATCAGAAGAACAAGAGTTCAAGCAATTCTCATTGCTCCAGACTGGCCAAGGAGGGCCTGGTATCCAGATCTTCAGGAGTTATTACTGGAAGATCCTCGGCCTCTTCCTCTTCGCAAGGACTTGCTTCAGCAGGGGCCGTTAGTTTATCAGGAGTTACCGTGACTGCATTTGACGGCATGGCTGTTGAGCGCCAGATCCTAGCCCGTAAGGATATTCCCAATGAAGTCATTCCCACACTTATTCTGGCCAGGAAAGGGGTAACGTCCAAACATTACCATTGTATTTGGAGAAAATATGTATCTTGGTGTGAATCCAAGAAGTCTCCTGCGGTAGCGTTTCAATTAGGATGTCTTCTCCTATTTCTACAGGCGGGTGTGGATGCTGGATTGAGATTAGGATCTATCAAGGTTCAGATTTCGACTTGTCAGTTTTCTTTCAAAAACAATTGGCTTCTCTTCCTGAGGTCCAGAAGTTCGTAAAAGGGGTTCTGCGCATCCAACCTCCCTTTGTGCCTCCTGCGGCGCCATGGGATCTTAATGTGGTGTTGCAGTTCCTTAAATCGGACTGGTTTGAGCCTCTGCAAGAGGTGGAGTTTAAGTTTCTCACTTGGAAAGTGGTCATGCTGTTGGCCTTGGCTTCAGGCAGACGAGTGTCTGAGTCACACAAGAGTCCTTATTTGATATTTCATGAAGATAGGACTGCACTGAGAACACGTCAGCACTTTCTTCCGAAGGTTGTGTCTTCTTTCCATATCTTTCCATATCAACCAGTGGTGGTGCCAGTGGCTTCTGACACCTCAGCCGTTTCAAAGTCCTTGGATGTCGTCAGAGGATTTATGTTGCAAGAACGGCTAGGATAAGGAAAACAGAATCTTTGTTTGTCCTCTATGACCCCAACAATATTGGGGGTCCTGCTTCTAAGCAGACTATCTGGATCAGGGGTACTATTCAGTACGCTTATTCCACAGCAGGATTGCCTTTACTGACTTCGGAAAAGCCCACTCTACAAGGAAAGTGGGTTCGTCCTGGGCGGCTGCCCGGGGTGTCTCGGCTTTACAAATCTGCCGAGCTGCTACTTGGTCAGGTGCAAACACATTTGCTAAGTTTTATAAGTTTGACACCTTGGCTGCTGACGACCTAAGATTTGGTCAGTCAGTTCTGCAGGAACATTAGCACTTTCCCACCTGTACTGGGAGCTTTGGTATATCCCCATGGTACTAAAATGGACCCCAGCATCCTCTAGGACGTAAGAGAAAATAGGATTTTAATTACCTGCCAGTAAATCCTTTTCTCGTAGTCCGTAGAGGATGCTGGGCGCCCGCTCAGTGCTCATTTTTCCTGCTGATTACGTTTATCTTTTTGCAGTTTTTTAATGTGTTCAGATGTTAACAGTTGTTGCTGTTGCGTTATGCATGCTGGTTAGCATGACTTATGTTAAAGTTCATGTTAGCCGACATGTTGTTTATGGATGGTGTGAGCTGGTGTGAATCTCACCACAAGTTTAATAGTAAATACTCTCTCGAGAATGTCCGTCTCCTCGGGCACAGTTCCTATACTGAGGTCTGGAGGAGGGGCATAGAGGGAGAAGCCAGTTCACACTGTTGAAAAGTCTTAAAGTGTCGAAGGCTCCTGCGGAACCGTCTATACCCCATGGTACTAAAATGGACCCCGGCATCCTCTACGGACTACAAGAAAAGGATTTACCGGTAGGTAATTAAAATCCTTTTTTTCCCCCTCCTGTGGATTACTGCAGGAACGAAGTTTGTAAGTATAAGTTTAATTTTTACAGATACCCCTATTGGATTCTACATGGACAAGTGGACGTGATCGGCGTGGGATGTAGGTAAGTATGTGTGAGTGTGGGAGTGTGTTTTAATACATTTTTACTTTCACAGTGTGTGTGTTGTGTATTTTTTGTTGTTGTAGAACTACAGGTACCAACGGGCCTGTTATTTCCGCGCATGTTGGTACTTGTGGTTCTCCAAGTAGCAGCAAGCTGGGCCTTGTAGTTCCACAACAAAAAACATAATCTTTTTCTTTCACAATTATGGCTATCAGCCGGCACCCACCCCCCAGGGGTGCTGGGTACAGCCTTGGGCTTCACCCCTGGGCCTTGGGTGCCTGGAGGGGGGGGGAATTCTTGATTTAAGGGGTCCCTACTCCTCCAGGGAACCCCGGTCAGGGGTAACTTTTTTTTTTTTTGGGGGGGGGGGGGGGTAATGCCACAGCCGCAGGGACCAATATAACAGTGTCCCCCGGCTGTGGCATTATCTCCCTAGCTTGTGGAGCCCGGTGCTGGTTTTAAAAATACGGGGGACCCCTACATCTTTTGTCCCCTGTATTGTTGGAACCAGGACCGGACTAAGAGCCCGGTGCTGGTTGTCAAAATACGGGGAACCCCTGTCAAATTTTTTCTCAGTATTTAAACAACCAGAACCGGCTCAAAGAGCCCGAGGCTGGTTATACTTGGGAAGGGGGACCCCACGCATTTTTTTTTTACATTTTAACCCATTCACATCCTTTTCTACAGATGAGCATGCACGGATCTCACTGTTCCGTGCATGACTATCACAACACGCCAGCAAAAAGCAGGTCTATTTGAAAGCTCATATTTTTTTTTACGAATTCTATGCTTCATGGCAGTGTTTAGCTATTGTCGGCAGTGATTGATTGAGAATACAAATTCTTAAGCCCAGTACCCACGGGCCGATGCAGGAGAGATGTGTGCTGAGCGAACCGCTCAGCACACATCTCTCCTGCCGCTCAGCACAGCGCGATGTGTGCTGAGCGTGCGGGGGGAGACGGGGGGCCGCTCACTTCACCCAGCGGGTGAAGTGAGCGACCCGCTAGATTGGCCATGCAGGCCAATCTAGCAGCAGCGATAGCGATGTGCGGGGCCGCGCATCGCTATCGCTGAGGGGGCTACACATGGAGCGATCATGCTGATATTCTAAGCAATCTAGTCAGATTGCTTAGAATATCGTTCCGTGAGTACCCCCCTTTAGTAAATTACTGAGTTCTATTAAATAACAGCCGTGTTTTTCCGATGGTCTATTGATTCGTATTTGTGTGGTCGGCAGTGTATCTCAATATGAATAGCCCCAACACTGACAAAATATGTGTGTGTGTGTGTGTGTGTGTGTGTGTGTGTTTTTTTGTTTAATATATATATATTTATATCATGCGTAGCATTTGCTCTGTTCTAGGGTATTGGGAGGGGGTTTTGCAGGGTCTTGGTTCAGCTACTTAAGTGGAGATTATTTTTGTGCTTTTACAAATACACCCCTTTGATTGTCTGTTGTAATGATTTTATCGGTCTGTCCCTGTATTTTTGAAGCAAATTATTTGGGTGCCTTATACGCTTTAACTATTATTGTATTTGTGTGCTCTTGGTTCCGGGCTTAGATTCCTGTGTTTTCATTACTGTGTACATACAGGCAAGGTAGTGTATTTTTTTTAATACATTTTAATTTTTAAACCACTGTCTGTCATATTTGTCTATTTCTTTCTTTCTTTGCTGGTATATTTTAGTCTGGTGTAATTTCGTGACCCTGTCGTCTTAAACATTAAGGGGTCTATTCACTAAGAAAATGAAAACAGAATTGCTACTTATCACTATGCATCGCTTCGATGCGATGTATAGCTGTAATAAGTAGAGATGAGCGGGTTCTGTTCTCCGAGATCCGAACCCCCCTGAACTTCACCTATTTTACACAGTTCCGAGGCAGCCTCAGATCTTCCCGCCTTGCTCGGTTAACCCGAATGCGGCCGAAAGTCATCATCCCGCTGTCGGATTCTTGCGAGATTCGTATTCTATACAAAGAGCTGCGCGTCGCCGCCATTTTCACTCGTGCATTGGAGATTGAACGGAGAGGACGTGGCTGCGTTCTCTCCCTGAAAAGCTCTGTATCTGTGCTTAGTGTGCTGCAAATATCTGTGCTCAGTGTGCTACAAATATCTGTGCTTAGTGTGCTGAAAATATCTACGTTCTCTGCCTGTAAACGCTCCATATCTGTGCTCAGTGTGCTGCAAATATTTGTGTTCAGTGTGCTGCATTGTGGGGACTGGGCACCACCAGTATATAATTATAGTAGTACAGTACAGTAGGCTATTGCTGTATCTTTAAGCTCTGTGTCAAGTATACTATCTCTGTGCTGCATTATTGTGAGCAATATATAGTAGGAAAGTGCAGCATTTTGGTGACCAGCAGTATACATATAGTACAGTACAGTAGGCCATTGCTGTATCTTGCAGCTCTGTGTCAAGTATACTATCTCTGTGCTGCATTATTGTGAGCAGTATATAGTAGGACAGTGCAGCATTTTGGTGACCAGCAGTATACACATAGTAAAGTACAGTAGGCCATTGCTGTATCTTGCAGCTCTGTGTCAAGTATCCTATCTCTGTGCTGCATTATTGTGAGCAGTATATAGTAGGACAGTGCAGCATTTTGGTGACCAGCAGTAAACATATAGTACAGTAGGCCATTGCTTTATCTTGCAGCTCTGTGTCAAGTATACTACCCATATCTGTGCTGCATTATTGTGAGCAGTATATAGTAGGACAGTGCAGCATTTTGGTGACCAGCAGTATACATATAGTAAAGCACAGTAGGTCATTGCTGTATCTTGCAGCTCTGTGTCAAGTATACTATCCATATCTGTGCTGCATTATTGTGAGCAGTATATAGTAGGACAGTGCAGCATTTTGGTGACCAGCAGTATACATAGAGTATAGTACAGTAGGCCATTGCTGTATCTTGCAGCTCTGTGACAAGTATACTATCCATATCTGTGCTGCATTATTGTAAGCAGTCTATAGTAGGACAGTGCAGCATTTTGGTGACCAGCAATATACATATAGTACAGTACAGTAGGCCATTGCTGTATCTTGCAGCTCTGTGTCAAGTATACTATCTCTGTGCTGCATTATTGTGAACAGTATATAGTAGGACAGTGCAGCATTTTGGTGACCAGCAGTATAGAGTACAGTACAATAGGCCATTGCTGTATCTTTCAGCTCTGTGTCAAGTATCCTATCTCTGTGCTGCATTATTGTGAGCAGTATATAGTAGGACAGTGCAGCATTTTGGTGACCAGCAGTATACATATAGTACAGTAGGCCATTGTTGTATCTTGCAGCTCTGTGTTAAGTATACTTTCTCTGTGCTGCATTATTGTGAGCAGTATATAGTAGGACAGTGCAGCATTTTGGTGACCAGCAGTATACATATAGTACAGTACAGTAGGCCATTGCTGTATCTTGCAGCTCTGTGTCAAGTATACTACCCATATCTGTGCTGCATTATTGTGAGCAGTATATAGTAGGACAGTGCAGCATTTTGGTGACCAGCAGTAAACATATAATACAGCACAGTAGGTCATTGCTGTATCTTGCAGCTCTGTGTCAAGTATACTATCCATATCTGTGCTGCATTATTGTGAGCAGTATATAGTAGGACAGTGCAGCATTTGTGACCAGCAGTATACATATAGTACAGTACAGTAGGCCATTGCTGTATCTTGCAGCTCTGTGACAAGTATACTATCCATATCTGTGCTGCATTATTTTTAGCAGTAAATAGGACAGTGCAGCATTTTGGTGACCAGCAGTATACATATAGTACAGTACAGTAGGCCATTGCTGTATCTTGCAGCTCTGTGTCAAGTATACTTTCTCTGTGCTGCATTATTGTGAGCAGTATATAGTAGGACAGTGCAGCATTTTGGTGACCAGCAGTAAACATATAGTACAGTACAGTAGGCCATTGCTGTATCTTGCAGCTCTGTGTCAAGTATACTACCCATATCTGTGCTGCATTATTGTGAGCAGTATATAGTAGGACAGTGCAGCATTTTGGTGACCACCAGTAAACATATAGTACAGCCCAGTAGGTCATTGCTGTATCTTGCAGCTCAGTGTCAAGTATACTATCCATATCTGTGCTGCATTATTGTGAGCAGTATATAGGACAGTGCAGCATTTTGGTGACCAGCAGTATACATATAGTACAGTACAGTAGGCCATTGCTGTATCTTGCAGCTCTGTGTCAAGTATACTATCTCTGTGCTGCATTATTGTGAGCAGTATATAGTAGGACAGTGCAGCATTTTGGTGACCAGCAGTATACATCAGGGACGTGCGGTGAGCTAAATGGCTCAGGAGGCACTGGCTAACCCCAGTACAGTAGGCCATTGCTGTATCTTGCAGCTCTGTGTCAAGTATACTTTCTCTGTGCTGCATTATTGTGAGCAGTATATAGTAGGACAGTGCAGCATTTGTGACCAGCAGTATACATATAGTACAGTACAGTAGGCCATTGCTGTATCTTGCAGCTCTGTGTCAAGTATACTATCCATATCTGTGCTGCATTATTGTGAGCAGTATATAGTAGGACAGTGCAGCATTTTGGTGACCAGCAGTATACATATAGTACTACAAATATACACCTGGCGCCGTCATTAATCAAAGTAATAGCAGCTGGTCCCGAGGACTTAATCCCAAATCCTCAGAAATAGACAAAAAATAAAACAATGAGACCGCGCTACCACTTTGACAACAGATTTATATATCAAATTTATAAACAATACAACATTAATACACGTAAACCGGCCGGTTATGAATAATGCATAATTTAAAAATGAAAAGTTAAGAATATCTATAGTAGTGATGTGCACCGGACATTTTTCGGGTTTTGGGTTTTGGTTTTGGGTTCGGTTCCGTGGGCGTGTTTTGGATTCGGACGCGTTTTGGCAAAACCTCACCGAAATTTTTTTGTCGGATTCGGGTGTGTTTTGGATTCGGGTGTTTTTTTTCAAAAAACCCTAAAAAACATCTTAAATCATAGAATTTGGGGGTCATTTTGATCCCATAGTATTATTAACCTCAATTACCATAATTTCCACTCATTTCTAGTCTATTCTGAATACCTCACACCTCACAATATTATTTTTAGTCCTACAATTTGCACCGAGGTCGCTGGATGGCTAAGCTAAGCAACACAAGTGGCCGACACAAACACCTGGCCCATCTAGGAGTGGCACTGCAGTGTTAGGCAGGATGGCACTTCAAAAAAATAGTCCCCAAACAGCACATGATGCAAAGAAAAAAAGAGGCGCACCAAGGTCGCTGTGTGACTAAGCTAAGCGACCCAAGTGGCCGACACAAACACCTGGCCCATCTAGGAGTGGCACTGCAGTGTCAGGCAGGATGGCACTTAAAAAAAAATAGTCCCCAAACAGCACATGATGCAAAGAAAAAAAGAGGCGCACCAAGGTCGCTGGATGGCTAAGCTAAGCGACACAAGTGGCCGACACAAACACCTGGCCCATCTAGGAGTGGCACTGCAGTTTCAGGCAGGATGGCACTTCAAAAAAATAGTCCCCAAACAGCACATGATGCAAAGAAAAAAAGAGGCGCACCAAGGTCGCTGTGTGACTAAGCTAAGCGACACAAGTGGCCGACACAAACACCTGGCCCATCTAGGAGTGGCACTGCAGTGTCAGGCAGGATGGCACTTCAAAAAAATAGTCCCCAAACAGCACATGATGCAAAGAAAAAAAGAGGCGCACCAAGGTCGCTGGATGGCTAAGCTAAGCGACACAAGTGGCCGACACAAACACCTGGCCCATCTAGGAGTGGCACTGCAGTGTCAGGCAGGATGGCACTTCAAAAAAATAGTCCCCAAACAGCACATGATGCAAAGAAAAATTAAAGAAAAAAGAGGTGCAAGATGGAATTGTCCTTGGGCCCTCCCACCCACCCTTATGTTGTATAAACAGGACATGCACACTTTAACGAACCCATCATTTCAGTAACAGGGTCTGCCACACGACTGTGACTGAAATGACGGGTTGGTTTGGGCCCCCACCAAAAAAGAAGCAATCAATCTCTCCTTGCACAAACTGGCTCTACAGAGGCAAGATGTCCACCTCATCATCATCCTCCGATTCCTCACCCCTTTCACTGTGTACATCCCCCTCCTCACAGATTATTAATTCGTCCCCACTGGAATCCACCATCTCAGGTTCCCGTGTACTTTCTGGAGGCAATTGCTGCTGGTGAATGTCTCCACGGAGGAATTGATTATAATTCATTTTAATGAACATCATCTTCTCCACATTTTCTGGAAGTAACCTCGTACGCCGATTGCTGACAAGGTGAGCGGCTGCACTAAACACTCTTTTGGAGTACACACTGGAGGGAGGGCAACTTAGGTAGAATAAAGCCAGTTTGTGCAAGGGCCTCCAAATTGCCTCTTTTTCCTGCCAGTATACGTACGGACTGTCTGACGTGCCTACTTGGATGCGGTCACTCATATAATCCTCCACCATTCTTTCAATGGTGAGAGAATCATATGCAGTGAAAGTAGACGACATGTCAGTAATCGTTGGCAGGTCCTTCAGTCCGGACCAGATGTCAGCACTCGCTCCAGACTGCCCTGCATCACCGCCAGCGGGTGGGCTCGGAATTCTTAGCCTTTTCCTCGCACCCCCAGTTGCGGGAGAATGTGAAGGAGGAGATGTTGACGGGTCACGTTCCGCTTGACTTGACAATTTTCTCACCAGCAGGTCTTTGAACCTCTGCAGACTTGTGTCTGCCGGAAAGAGAGATACAACGTAGGTTTTAAATCTAGGATCGAGCACGGTGGCCAAAATGTAGTGCTCTGATTTCAACAGATTGACCACCCGTGAATCCTGGTTAAGCGAATTAAGGGCTCCATCCACAAGTCCCACATGCCTAGCGGAATCGCTCTGTTTTAGCTCCTCCTTCAATGTCTCCAGCTTCTTCTGCAAAAGCCTGATGAGGGGAATGACCTGACTCAGGCTGGCAGTGTCTGAACTGACTTCACGTGTGGCAAGTTCAAAGGGTTGCAGAACCTTGCACAACGTTGAAATCATTCTCCACTGCGCTTGAGTCAGGTGCATTCCCCCTCCTTTGCCTATATCGTGGCCAGATGTATAGGCTTGAATGGCCTTTTGCTGCTCCTCCATCCTCTGAAGCATATAGAGGGTTGAATTCCACCTCGTTACCACATCTTGCTTCAGATGATGGCAGGGCAGGTTCAGGAATGTTTGGTGGTGCTCCAGTCTTCTGTACGCGGTGCCTGAATGCCGAAAGTGGCCCGCAATTCTTCGGGACACCGACAGCATCTCTTGCACGCTCCTGTCGTTTTTTAAATAATTCTGCACCACCAAATTCAATGTATGTGCAAAACATGGGACGTGCTTGAATTTGCCCAGATGTAATGCACGCACAATATTGCTGGCGTTGTCCGATGTCACAAATACCCAGGAGAGTCCAATTGGGGTAAACCATTCTGCGATGATCTTCCTCAGTTTCCGTAAGAGGTTTTCAGCTGTGTGCCTCTTATGGAAAGCGGTGATACAAAGCGTAGCCTGCCTAGGAACGAGTTGGCGTTTGCGAGATGCTGCTACTGGTGCCGCCGCTGCTGTTCTTGCTGCGGGAGGCAATACATCTACCCAGTGGGCTGTCACAGTCATATAGTCCTGAGTCTGCCCTGCTCCACTTGTCCACATGTCCGTGGTTAAGTGGACATTGGGTACAACTGCATTTTTTAGGACACTGGTGAGTCTTTTTCTGAGGTCTGTGTACATTTTCGATATCGCCTGCCTAGAGAAATGGAACCTAGAGGGTATTTGGTACTGGGGACACAGTACCTCAATCAAGTCTATAGTTGCCTCTGAATTAACGATGGATACCGGAACCACGTTTTTCACCGCCCAGGCTGCCAAGGCCTGAGTTATCTGCTTTGCAGCAGGATGACTGCTGTGATATTTCATCTTCCTCGCAAAGGACTGTTGGACAGTCAATTGCTTACTGGAAGTAGTACAAGTGGTCTTCCGACTTCCCCTCTGGGATGACGATCGACTCCCAGCAGCAACAACAGCAGCGCCAGCAGCAGTAGGCGTTACACTCAAGGATGCATCGGAGGAATCCCAGGCAGGAGAGGACTCATCAGACTTGCCAGTGACATGGCCTGCAGGATTATTGGCCTTCCTGGGTAAGGAGGAAATTGACACTGAGGGAGTTGGTGGTGTGGTTTGCAGGAGCTTGGTTACAAGAGGAAGGGATTTAGTGGTCAGTGGACTGCTTCCGCTGTCATCCAAAGTTTTTGAACTTGTCACTGACTTATGATGAATGCGCTGCAGGTGACGTATAAGGGAGGATCTTCCGAGGTGGTTAACGTCCTTACCCCTACTTATTACAGCTTGACAAAGGCAACACACAGCTTGACACCTGTTGTCCGCATTTGTGTTGAAATAATTCCACACCGAAGAGCTGATTTTTTTTGTATTTTGACCAGGCATGTCAATGGCCATATTCGTCCCACGGACAACAGGTGTCTCCCCGGGTGCCTGACTTAAACAAACCACCTCACCATCAGAATCCTCCTTGTCAATTTCCTCCCCAGCGCCAGCAACACCCATATCCTCATCCTGGTGTACTTCAACACTGACATCTTCAATTTGACTATCAGGAACTGGACTGCGGGTGCTCCTTCCAGCACTTGCAGGGGGCGTGCAAATGGTGGAAGGCGCAAGTTCTTCCCGTCCAGTGTTGGGAAGGTCAGGCATCGCAACCGACACAATTGGACTCTCCTTGGGGATTTGTGATTTAGAAGAACGCACAGTTCTTTGCTGTGCTTTTGCCAGCTTAAGTCTTTTCATTTTATTAGCGAGAGGATGAGTGCTTCCTTCCCCATGTGAATCTGAACCACAAGCCATGAACATAGGCCAGGGCCTCAGCCGTTCCTTGCCACTCCGTGTCGTAAATGGCATATTGGCAAGTTTACGCTTCTCATCAGACGCTTTCAATTTAGATTTTTGGGTAATTTTACTGAACTTTTGTTTTTTGGATTTTACATGCTCTCTACTATGACATTGGGCATCGGCCTTGGCAGACGACGTTGATGGCATTTCATCGTCTCGGCCATGACTAGTGGCAGCAGCTTCAGCACGAGGTGGAAGTGGATCTTGATCTTTCCCTATTTTAAACTCCACATTTTTGTTCTCCATTTTTTAATGTGTGGAATTATATGCCAGTATCAATAGCAATGGCCTACTACTATGTATACTGCGCACAACTAAAATGCACCACAGGTATAGACTGTAGATGGATAGTATACTTAATGATGACACAGAGGTAGGCACAGCAGTGGCCTTCCGTATCGTACTGCTATATGTAGTATACTGGTGGTCACTGTGTCGGCAAACTGCAAAACTAAAATGCGCCACAGGTATAGAATGTAGATGGATAGTATACTTAATGACGACACAGAGGTAGGCACAGCAGTGGCCTTCCGTATCGTACTGCTATATATAGTATACTGGTGGTCACTGTGTCGGCAAACTGCAAAACTAAAATGCACCACAGGAATAGAATGTAGATGGATAGTATACTTAATGACGACAGAGAGGTAGGCACAGCAGTGGCCTTCCGTATCGTACTGCTATATATAGTATACTGGTGGTCACTGTGTCAGCAAACTGCAAAACTAAAATGCACCACAGGTATAGACTGTAGATGGATAGTATACTTAATGACGACACAGAGGTAGGCACAGCAGTGGCCTTCCGTATCGTACTGCTATATATAGTATACTGGTGGTTAGAGATGTGCACTTGAAATTTTTCGGGTTTTGTGTTTTGGTTTTGGGTTCGGTTCCGCGGCAGTGTTTTGGGTTCGACCGCGTTTTGGCAAAACCTCACCGAATTTTTTTTGTCGGATTCGGGTGTGTTTTGGATTCGGGTGTTTTTTTCAAAAAACACTAAAAAACAGCTTAAATCATAGAATTTTGGGGTCATTTTGATCCCAAAGTATTATTAACCTCAAAAACCATAATTTCCACTCATTTTTAGTCTATTCTGAATACCTCACACCTCACAATATTATTTTTAGTCCTAAAATTTGCACCGAGGTCGCTGGATGACTAAGCTAAGCGACCCTAGTGGCCGACACAAACACCGGGCCCATCTAGGAGTGGCACTGCAGTGTCACGCAGGATGGCCCTTCCAAAAAACACTCCCCAAACAGCACATGACGCAAAGAAAAAAAGAGGCGCAATGAGGTAGCTGTGTGAGTAAGATAAGCGACCCTAGTGGCCGACACAAACACCGGGCCCATCTAGGAGTGGCACTGCAGTGTCACGCAGGATGGCCCTTCCAAAAAACACTCCCCAAACAGCACATGACGCAAAGAAGAAAAAAGAGGCGCAATGAGGTAGCTGTGTGAGTAAGATAAGCGACCCTAGTGGCCGACACAAACACCTGGCCCATCTAGGAGTGGCACTGCAGTGTCACGCAGGATGGCCCTTCCAAAAAACACTCCCCAAACAGCACATGACGCAAATAAAAATGAAAGAAAAAAGAGGTGCAAGATGGAATTGTCCTTGGGCCCTCCCACCCACCCTTATGTTGTATAAACAGGACATGCACACTTTAACCAACCCATCATTTCAGTGACAGGGTCTGCCACACGACTGTGACTGAAATGACGGGTTGGTTTGGACCCCCACCGAAAAAGAAGCAATTAATCTCTCCTTGCACAAACTGGCTCTACAGAGGCAAGATGTCCACCTCATCATCATCCTCCGATATATCACCGTGTACATCCCGCTCCTCATAGATTATCAATTCGTCCCCACTGGAATCCACCATCTCAGCTCCCTGTGTACTTTGTGGAGGCAATTGCTGCTGGTCAATGTCTCCACGGAGGAATTGATTATAATTCATTTTAATGAACATCATCTTCTCCACATTTTCTGGAAGTAACCTCGTACGCCGATTGCTGACAAGGTGAGCGGCGGCACTAAACACTCTTTCGGAGTACACACTTGTGGGAGGGCAACTTTGTGCAAGGGCCTCCAAATTGCCTCTTTTTCCTGCCAGTATAAGTACGGACTGTCTGGCGTGCCTACTTGGATGCGGTCACTCATATAATCCTCCACCATTCTTTCAATGGTGAGAGAATCATATGCAGTGACAGTAGACGACATGTCCGTAATCGTTGTCAGGTCCTTCAGTCCGGACCAGATGTCAGCATCAGCAGTCGCTCCAGACTGCCCTGCATCACCGCCAGCGGGTGGGCTCGGAATTCTGAGCCTTTTCCTCGCACCCCCAGTTGCGGGAGAATGTGAAGGAGGAGATGTTGACAGGTCGCGTTCTGCTTGACTTGACAATTTTGTCACCAGCAGGTCTTTGAACCCCAGCAGACTTGTGTCTGCCGGAAAGAGAGATCCAAGGTAGGTTTTAAATCTAGGATCGAGCACGGTGGCCAAAATGTAGTGCTCTGATTTCAACAGATTGACCACCCGTGAATCCTTGTTAAGCGAATTAAGGGCTCCATCCACAAGTCCCACATGCCTAGCGGAATCGCTCTGTGTTAGCTCCTCCTTCAATGCCTCCAGCTTCTTCTGCAAAAGCCTGATGAGGGCAATGACCTGACTCAGGCTGGCAGTGTCTGAACTGACTTCACGTGTGGCAAGTTCAAAAGGTTGCAGAACCTTGCACAACGTTGAAATCATTCTCCACTGCGCTTGAGACAGGTACATTCCACCTCCTATATCGTGCTCAATTGTATAGGCTTGAATGGCCTTTTGCTGCTCCTCCAACCTCTGAAGCATATAGAGGGTTGAATTCCACCTCGTTACCACTTCTTGCTTCAGATGATGGCAGGGCAGGTTCAGGCGTTTTTGGTGATGCTCCAGTCTTCTGTACGTGGTGCCTGTACGCCGAAAGTGTCCCGCAATTCTTCTGGCCACCGACAGCATCTCTTGCACGCCCCTGTCGTTTTTTAAATAATTCTGCACCACCAAATTCAAGGTATGTGCAAAACATGGGACGTGCTGGAATTTGCCCATATTTAATGCACACACAATATTGCTGGCGTTGTCCGATGCCACAAATCCACAGGAGAGTCCAATTGGGGTAAGCCATTCCGCGATGATCTTCCTCAGTTGCCGTAAGAGGTTTTCAGCTGTGTGCGTATTCTGGAAAGCGGTGATACAAAGCGTAGCCTGCCTAGGAAAGAGTTGGCGTTTGCGAGATGCTGCTACTGGTGCCGCCGCTGCTGTTCTTGCGGCGGGAGTCCATACATCTACCCAGTGGGCTGTCACAGTCATATAGTCCTGACCCTGCCCTGCTCCACTTGTCCACATGTCCGTGGTTAAGTGGACATTGGGTACAACTGCATTTTTTAGGACACTGGTGAGTCTTTTTCTGACGTCCGTGTACATTCTCGGTATCGCCTGCCTAGAGAAGTGGAACCTAGATGGTATTTGGTAACGGGGGCACACTACCTCAAGAAATTGTCTAGTTCCCTGTGAACTAACGGCGGATACCGGATGCACGTCTAACACCAACATAGTTGTCAAGGCCTCAGTTATCCGCTTTGCAACAGGATGACTGCTGTGATAGGATGACTGGATGATAATGAGATGAAATTAATATATATATATATATATATATATATATAATATCACTAGTACTGCAGCCGGACAGGTATATATATTTATTATGTAATGACTGATGATGGACCTGCTGGACACTGTCAGCTCAGCAGCACCGCAGACTGCTACAGTAAGCTACTATAGTAGTATGTATCAAGAAGAAAGAAAAAAAAACCACGGGTAGGTGGTATACAATTATGGATGGACCAGCGACTGCCGACACAGAGGTAGCTACAGCCGTGGACTACCGTACTGTGTCTGCTGCTAATATAGACTGGATGATAATGAGATGAAATTAATATATATATATATATATATATATATATATATATATATAATATCACTAGTACTGCAGCCGGACAGGTATATATATTTATTATGTAATGACTGATGACGGACCTGCTGGACACTGTCAGCTCAGCAGCACCGCAGACTGCTACAGTAAGCTACTATAGTAGTATGTATCAAGAAGAAAGAAAAAAAAAACCACGGGTAGGTGGTATACAATTATGGATGGACCAGCGACTGCCGACACAGAGGTAGCTACAGCCGTGGACTACCGTACCCTCTCATCTCTACTGGTGGTCACTGTATCGGCAAACTGCAAAACTAAAATGCACCACAGGTATAGAATGTAGATGGATAGTATACTTAATGACGACACAGAGGTAGGCACAGAAGTGGCCTTCCGTATCGTACTGCTATATGTAGTATACTGGTGGTCACTGTGTCGGCAAACTGCAAAACTAAAATGCACCACAGGTATAGAATGTAGATGGATAGTATACTTAATGACGACACAGAGGTAGGCACAGCAGTGGCCTTCCGTATCGTACTGCTATATATAGTATACTGGTGGTCACTCAGCACTGTACTCCTATATAAATATTATACTGGTGGTCCCCAGTCCCCACAATAAAGCAGCACACTGAGCACAGATATGGAGTGTTTTTCAGGCAGACAACGTATACTGATGGTCACTGTCAGCAAAACTCTGCACTGTACTCCTGCTATATAATACAGCTGCTCCCCAGTCCCCACAATTAAGCAGTGTGAGCACAGATATATTATGCAGCACACTGAGCACAGATATGGAGCGTTTTTTTCAGGCAGAGAACGGATAAAACTGGTGGTCACTGATCAGCAAAACTCTGCACTGTACTCCTCCTAACAGCTGCTCCCCAGTCCTCCCCACAATTAAGCAATAAATCAATCAAGTTCAACAATAAAGTGAATAAACGGAGAGGACGCCAGCCACGTCCTCTCCCTATCATTTCCAATGAACGAGTGAAAACGGCGGCGACGCGCGGCTGCTTATATAGAATCCGAATCTCGCAAGAATCCGACAGCGGGAATCTGAGCGGATTCGGTTTTACTCGGTTTTACTCGGTTCTCAAAACCGAATCTTATTGGCTATCCAAAACACGTGACATCAGTGAGCCAATAAGATTTGGTTTTGAAAACCGAGTAAAACCGAATCCGCACATCACTAAGCGGGATGATGACGTTCGGGCGCGCTCGGGTTAGCCGAGCAAGGCGGGAAGGTTCGAAGCTGCCTCGGACCCGTGTAAAATGGGTGAAGTTCGGGGGGGTTCGGTTTCCGAGAAACCGAACCCGCTCATCACTAATCTATAGCTGACTGTGAGCCATTCTCCAAAAAAAATAAAAATTTAGACACACATTAATGTTCATATATTCCTGTCTCTCCCAACACAACCTTAGTTGTCAGATCTCAATCTTATTCACTCTCAACTCGTAGTTATTCCAACTTGGATTCCATGTGCAGAAATTAGTGAATGGAGTTTTAGTACAGCATGCAGTTATTTCCACAACGGTTAGTAGTTCAGACACACATGAAAAGCAGCATAGGGTCATTAATTGTATACCATGCGATCAGGGCTGGCGACAGGGGAGGTCAAAGGGGACACCTGTACCGGGCCCCAAGGATCAGAGGGGCCCCACTGTTACAGGCAGTTACGGGACATGGCAGCAGCACCGCTGGCCAGGATTCCTGTTCCCTGTGCCAGCCTCTTCTGGTGGGGTGTGAGTGAGTCTCTCCCCAGGGTAAGAGTGTATTGGTGAGGGCTTTGGGATGGGGTGAGGGAGCTGGGAGACACAGACTGTGAGGGAGGAAGGAGAAGTATACATATTTATATATGTGTATAAATATATTTATATAGAAAAAAACAGTTTCTTATATAGCGTAGCAAACTCTGTTGCACTTTAATATATATATATATATATATATACTTTATTGTTGCATATTGAAGCTGCACAATGTAACTATGGTGATGGGTGCACCTTGGTGATGTCATCAGGAGGCGCTAAAATGCTGAGGGGGAACACTTTAAATATGGTGAGTTATTGTTTGTTCTTTGTCCTTACGAAAATGAGCTGATCATTGAAACATTGACCAGGAGGCCTGCCTTACTGTCCTTTTCTCCTGAGTGCCGCAGAAGTGTGGATGTACGTAAGTAACACTGCCTCTGTTTAGTGTGATACTGAGGGCACCAGAGCAAGTATATATATATATATATATATATATATATATAAAATCTGAGGGGGCCCCAGAGATATCACTGTACCGGGCCCCAAGATTTCTGTTGCCAGGTGTGTGTGTGTGTGTGTGTGTGTGTGTGTGTGTGTGTGTGTGTGTGTGTGTGTGTGTGTCTGTGTGTGTGTGTAACCCACTTTACCATATTTAAGGGACTTTGTCCTGTACTGCATAATGTATATCTTCTCCTGGGGAGTCTATACCATGCTCAAAACTGTACAAATTCTCAGGCTTCGATGGTAGATCCCCCCTTATTTGGGAAAACCTGAGTACACCCAGAGATATTATCCACATCCGTAACGAGTGTCTAAATTGTCAAAAAAGGCTGTTACCTGTCCCTGGTACAACCTCCATAAAGGAGTCGGCTGATCGTAGATTGAGACTACTCTCTAATACTGTACACTGCTACAGGTGTAACCAGGCTTGGACTGGCCCACAGGGGTACAGGGGAAACCACCGGTGGACCCCACTGCCTGGGGCCCACCTCCTGCTCTAAGGATCAGGTTCCAGACTGTGCACTTGAATTATACATTATACATATGTTACCTTATACTGGACTATGGTGTATTTTCTGGGTGTGGTATTGAAAGTCGACAGTAACTAGGTCGACCACTATTGGTCGACAGTAACTAGGTCGACAGGGTCAAAAGATCGACAGGGTCAAAAGGTCGACATGTTCTAGGTCGACAGGTCAAAATGTCGACATGAGTTTTTAATGTTATTTTGGTGTCGTTTTCTTCGTAGAGTGACCGGGAACCCCAATTACTGCACCGCTTCGCTCGCCATGCTTCGGGCATGGTACCTTCGCTCCGCTACCGCTTCGCTCGGCACAAATTACCGTTCCAATCGTAGTCCACGTGGATCGTTAAGTATGAAAAGGTTCAAAAAAAGAAAAAAATTGTGAAAAATGCATGTCGACATTTTGACCTGTCGACCTAGGCCATGTCGACCTTTTGACCCTGTCGACCTAGTTACTGTCGACCAATAGTGGTCGACCTAGACATTGTTGACCTAGTTACTGTCGACTTTCAATCCGGATCCTGTATTTTCTACAGTGCATTGCTGTTATTAATCTGGTACATTATCATGCATGCAGCAGCTGAGTTTACTGTATATATTTATGAAGGGGCCCAGATGTTGCACTCTCTAATGGTTAGTCAAACCAATGAGGTGGCAGGCCACACCCCCTCTCCGCAGACTTACTACACCCGTAAACATGGGCCCCTACCACTGCATTCCACGGTGGGCCCTACATGCGTCAGTCCGACACTGGGTGTAACGCAGAGACCCTCGCTTGCGTAGAAATCTGGGGCTGTAGTTACATGGTCAGGCTCCTTACTTGATGATTTAGATTCTATGTATAGGAGTGACATTTGCTTGTTTCTATGTCACTTACAGGATTCTACAGGCTTCCCGGCTGGAGCCCATGAAGGAGATTGGCCTGCGTAACGCAGGGGCAACTGCTCTGGCAGATTGGACAAGCAGGGGACGGTGGCTACACCAATGGACTGCAGATACAGAATCCAAGAAAGGTATGGCGGGTCCGCCCTTCACAGGTGAGGCCCTGTTGGGACGCACTGGATACGTGATTATCCATGCCAACAGCGGGCAAGTCGACATATCTTCCTTCCGCAGCAGCACGGACCAGGAAATTATGGGGGTCATTCCGTGTTGTTCGCTCATTGCCGATTTTCGCTATGCTGCGATTTGTTGCTAATTGCGCAAGGAACGCAGGGCGCATGCGCTTAGTTATTTAACTAAAAACGTAGCAGTTTTGTTGTGGATCCTGCGGCTCTTTTCAGTCGCACTGCTGATCGGTGAATGATTGACAGGAAAGGGGCATTTCTGGGTGGTAACTGAGCGTTTTCCGGGAGTGTGCTAACAAACACAGGCATGTCAGGGAAAAACGCGGGAGTGTCTGGAGAAACGGGGGAGTGGCTGGCCGAATGCAGGGCGTGTTTGTGACATCAAACCAGGAACTAAACGGACTGAGCTGATCGCAATCTGTGAGTAGGTCTGGAGCTACTCAGAAACTGCAAAGAATTATTTAGTAGCAGTTCTGCTAATCTTTCGTTCACTATTCTGCTAAGCTAAGATACACTCCCAGCGTGGGCAATGCTGCTAAAAGTGGCCAGCGAGCGAACAACTCGGAATGAGGGCCTATATCCTACACCTACACTGCAATCCCTTCGTACCGCAAGGTTCACACATGATTCCAAGGGTTCCTCCACTTGTTTTAGAAGACGTTGGGGGCAAATCCAGAAATCCAGAAAACCTGCACCGCCAGGTTCCCAGGGACAGATTTCGGATTCTGCCTTTTCAAACCTTTCGGTTTGTCAGTGGACCTCACTACCTGGGGATCAGGCAGGTGGGAGTGAGACTAAAGAGATTTTAGTAAAACATCTGTGCGATATCCTGCCTAGACCGCTGGAAACAGTTGGGTTGCCCAGGGGTGCAGACTGAGTTTCTAGTACTCCCGTCTCACAGATTATTTAAATCAGGCTTACTAGCTTCTCAGGCAGAAAGTACACTACAGCTGGAAGCTATTTGGACATTTGAAAACAAATGTCATTATTCTTTATCTACATAACGGGGGTTACTATTCAAGCCTAGAGTCATTGCACCCTTACTGGTGGGTATTCAATTCAGGATGGAGTCTGAGAGCGGTGATCTCAGCTCTGGGAATTCCTGGTATCCCTGAATATCAAGGATGCATACCTTCACGTTCCAATCTGGCCGCATCACCAGGCCTATCTAAGATTGCGCTGCGGGACTGTCACCATCAGTTCCAGGTGCTGCCATTTGGGCTCTCCACAGCACCGAGGGTGTTCACCAAGGTCATGACAGAGATGCTACTCCTCCGCAAGCAGGGAGGAAACATAATTCCATACCTGGACCGATCTGCTGATAAAAGCATCTTCCAGGGAGAAGCTGTTGCAGAGTATTGCACTCTCAACTACTCCAGGATCATGGGTGGATCCTGAACCTTCCAAAGTCACATTTGGAACTGACAAGGAGGGATGATTCTCAACACGGTAGGGCCGAGGGTGTTTCTACTGGTGGAGAAGGCATTGGTGATCGGATCAATGGTCCAGGATGTCCTGAAGCTTGCCCGGGTATCAGATAATCAGTGCATTCGACATCTGGGGAAGATAGTTGCCTCCTACGAGGTTCTACAGTACGGAAGATTCCATGCACGGTCCTTTCAACTGGATTTCCTGGACAAATGCTCGGGATCTCACCTTCACATGTACCAGCAGTTACGCCTGTCGCCGAAAGCCAGACTTTCACTCCTCTGGTGGCTGCAAACTTCTCACCTTCTCGAGGGCCACAGGTTCAGGATTCAGAATTGGATCCATCTAACCATGGTTGCAAGTCTCAGAGGTTGGGGAGCAGTCACCCAAGGGGACAACTTCCAAGGAAAGTGGTCAAGTCAGGAATCTCTCTTTCAAATAACCGTTCTGGAACTAAGGGCCATATACAATGGCCTTTTACAGGCGGCACATCTTCTGCAAGATTGAGCCATTCAAGTTCAGTCGGAAACCGTCACAGCGGTGTCCTACATAAACAAGCAGGGCAGAACAAAGAGCAGAGCTGCTATGTCAGAGGTAACAAGAATCCTCCTCTGGGTAGAAAGACACGTGTTGGTGATGTCAGCAATCTTTATTCCAGGAGTGGACAACTGGGAAGCGGACTTCCTCAGCAGACATGATCTCAATCCAGGGGAATGGGGCCTCCACCCGGCGGTGTTCGCAGAGGTAACAAGCCGATGGGGGGTACCTCAGGTGGACATGATGGCCTCTCACCTCAACAAGAAGCTTTGGAGGTACTGTTCCAGGTCACAAGACCCACAAGCAGTGGTGGTGGACGACCTGGTAACTCCCTGGGTGTTCCAGTCAGTGTATGTGTTCCCTCCACTTCCACTAATACCAAGGATTCTCAAACTAATAAAAAGAACAAGAGTTCTAGCGATCCTCCTTGCTCCGGACTGGCCAAGAAGGGCTTGGTACGCAGATCTTCTGGCATTGCTGCTGGAGGATCCGAGGCCTCTTCCTCTTTGCGAGGACCTTCTGCAACGGGGGCCGTTCACCTATCAAGACTTACGATGGCTATGTTTGACGGCATGGAGGTTGAACGCCAGATCTTAGCGCGGAATGGCATTCTGAACAAGGTCATTCCTACTCTGATCCAAGCTAGGAAGGGAGTAACGTCTTCATATTACCATCGGATTTGGAAAAAGTACGTGTCTTGGTGTGAATTCAGGAAGTTTCCTACGGTGGAGTTTCAACTGGGATGTTTTCTCCTCTTTCTGCAAGCAGGTGTGGATGTGGGCCTACGCTTGGGCTCCATCAAGGTCCAGATTTCGGCCTGGTCCATTTTCTTCCAGAAACAATTGGCTGCTATCCCTGAGGTTCAGACTTTCTTGAAAGGTGTGCTGCACACCAAGCCACCCTTTGTGTCTTCTACGGCACCTTGGGATCTTAGGGTGGTGCTGCAGTTCCTGCAATCGGATTGGTTCGAAACTTTACAGGAGGTGGACCTAAAGTTTCTTACTTGGAAGGCGGTCACGCTGTTGGCCTTGGCTACTGCACGACGTGTGTCAGAATTGGGGGCATTGTCCTGCAAGAGCCCCTACTGGATTTTCCATGAGGATAGAGCTGTACTTAGAACGCGTCAGCAATTTCTTCCAAAGGTTGTGTAGGTTTTTCATATCAACCAACCTATTGTGGTGCCAGTGGCTACTGACACCTCCATTACCTCAAAGTCCTTGGATGTTGTGAGGGCTTTGAACGTATATGTGAAGAGGACTGCTCGTCACAGGAAGTCGGACGCGCTATTTGTCCTTTATGATCCCAACAAGATTGGGTGTCCTGCTTCTAAGCAGGCAATTTCACACTGGATCAGGCTTACTCTCCAACATGTGTACGCTACAACAGGTTTGCCGAAACCAAACTCTGTTCAGGCCCACTCTACATGTAAAGTGGGTTCTTCCTGGGTGGCTGCCCGGGGTGCCTCGGCTATGCAGCTTTGCCGAGCAGCTACTTGTTCAAGTTCGAACATGTTTGCTAAATTCTACAGGTTCGATACTGTGACCTCTGAGGACCTAAAGTTTGGTCATTCTGTTCTGCGGGAACCTCAGCACTCTCCCTCCCGTACTGGGAGCTTTGGTACATCCCCATGTTACTAATGTGGACCCCAGCATCCTCTAGGACGTAAGAGAAAATAGGATTTTAATTACCTTCCGGTAAATGCTTTTCTCGTAGTCCGTAGAGGATGCTGGGCGCCCGCCCAGTGCTTCGCATTCCTGTATTACTACTTGGTTAAGTATTGGTTCAGCTGTTGCTGTTCCTATTTCATGCATGCTGGTTAGCATGGTTTCTTCATGTTGCATGCTGGTTAGCATGGTTTCTTCATGTTGCATGCTGGTGAGCATGGTTTCACCAGGTTGCATGATGGTCAGCATGGTTTTTCAATTCTGAGTGAGCTGGTGTGATTCTCACCACTATCTGTGTATTTCCTTCTCTCGAAGTATGTCCATCTCCTCGGGCACAGTTTCTAGACTGAGTCTGGTAGGAGGGGCATAGAGGGAGGAGCCAGCCCACACTATTAAACTCTAAAAGTGCCTATGGCTCCCAAGGGACCCGTCTATAGCCCCATGGTACTAATGTGGACCCCAGCATCCTCTAAAGACTACGAGAAAAGGATTTACCGGTAGGTAATTAAAATCCTATTTTCTGTGCAGGGTAAATAATGGCTGCTTTATCTTTACACTGCAATTTAAATTTCAGTTTGAACACACCCCACCAAAATGTAACTCTCTCTGCACATGTTATATATGCCCCCCCACTGCAGTGCACATGATTTTGGCCAAATGCTAACAAATTTGCTGCTGCGATCCACCCTGAATTAGGCCCATTGTGATCACTTGTGGATCACAAGACAAACTCACACACTAGTGTCCATTTTTGTCAGTAGGCAGTTGAACTTTGTGAGAGGAAAGCACCGAGAGGAAACCCTTGCAAACTCACAGAGCTTCAGTGGGAATTGAACCTAAGACTTCAGTGCTGTGAGGCAGCAATGTTAACCATTGTGCCATTTAGGCAATACTTTATAACCTAAAATATTGGGGGCCATTCCGACCTGTTCGCATGCAGCGGTTTTTCGCTGCGGTGCGAACGGGTCCGGAATACGCATGCGCGGCAACAGAGGTACCGGGAAACGACGCTGACAGAGAAGAAAGTGGTCGCAACGGCAACCGCAAGAAAATGGACAGCAAGAAGGCATTCCGGTGTGTCAACTTACCGTTTGCTGCCATTTTCGGGGAGTGGTAAGTAAAACGCAGGCATGTCAGGGTGAACGGAGGGTGGATGTGTGACGTCAAAGCCGATCCCATCATCGCTGGATCCGTCGCACAGGGTAAGTATGTCCAGGGCTGGTCTTGTTTTGAGTGAAACTTTTTTAGCATAACAGAGCTGCACAAGCGATCGCAGCCCTGCTATGCTAAAATACACTTCCCATAGGCGGAGATTAGTTGTCGCACCAACAGCAAAAAGTTGCTACGTGCGATCAACTCGGAATGAGGGCCATTGTTGCTATCATGTGTACATATGTATTAGATAGTAAACTATGTATAAACAGTAATACATTTTGTGGAAAGCATATATTTTTCATTTTTTTTATAACAATAACGAACATTTGTATACTTCTCTTGTGTTAAGCAAGGTTATGTCTCCCTTCGAAATTTAGAATTCATTACATTAAAGAACATTCTAAAACTCAAAACAGGGATTCCTTCAGCTAACAACATATCAAATCAATAGCTGTTTGATTAAGGGGTCTATTTAGTAAACTTAATAATCACATTTCCCCAGCATATTAGCTAGAGAATGAAATATTTAAGCTATCTCCACATTTCTCTGACTTTTCAGTTGTTATACGATCATGCATAAGGTGCAATGGGGGCTACCAGAAGGTGAAATTTCTCTCTCTTATATACGCAAACATAACACCATTAGGCACTGACCATTCAGAGGTACATTCTGAATTCGCCTCCACAATCAGTGTTCCCGAGACAGCTCATTTTTGCTACAGCAGTCCAGACGGCAAGTTTCAAATAAATATGGTGGAACACATACTGTGGAAAAGCTGCAATTTTTATGTAAGGTGATTAGAAGTTTTTACGAAATAGACCCCTTGTCACACTGCCGTGCCCCAGCCTGCACTCAGATAAGCCAACCTAATGCAGGTGGGCATCTTGACATGAGTTTCACTGAAGCTGCCACCATGAAGAGTATTTAGATGATCTGTGTGGGGGAGACCTCATAAGGCAGAAGATTGGACCACTCCTAGCATAAAGCTACTCCCTGGTAGAGTGCACCCTGATTAGTGTGGGCTTCTGATCCTTAAGGGGGGTACTCACGGAGCGGTGTTCTAAGCAATCTGACTAGATTGCTTAGAATTTAAGCATTTTCGCTCCGTGTGTACCCCCTACAGCGATAGCGATGCGCACCCCTGCGCATCGCTATCGCTGGTGCTAGATTGGCCTGCATGCCGGCCAATCTAGCGGGTCGCTCACTTCACCCGCTGGGTGAAATGAGCGCCCCCCCCGTCTCCCCCCGCACGCTCAGCACAGATCGCGCTGTGCTGAGTGGCGGGAAAGATGTGTGCTGAGCGGATCATTCCGCACACATCTCTCCCACATCGGCACGTCTATATGGACCTTTATAGTCTCACAACCACTTTTCTCCCTGCAGCCCCCACCTTTTTTAGGCTGAAAAGGACTGCTTTCTTTGTTCTCACAAGATTTGTGTGGATGCAAATTAGGTTGTCTCCAGGAACATTAAACATCATATATCTCTCTTGCTTAAGAAATGTATTTTGGCTATTCAGGAAGTTGAGCATATGGGACCTCTAAGGGACATAGCTTAATAGTTATACCTTTTGGTAGGCTTTTATCCCCCACCCTAGATAGTATTTTATAACAGGAAACCTGAATGAAAGAGCCTGCTTAGCGGACACTCTTCCAGCCTGCTTGTCTCTGCCCACGGGCTTGAACAGCAAAAACCATTTCCAAGGAAGTTTAACATTCAAAAGATTCTTGGTTCAGCAAGTAGCTTAGACAATGTAGACACAGTTTTGAAACTAGCAATTCACACCACAAACATTCATGAAATATACATTTTGGGTGAATTATAATAATTCACATCATGGTCACGGCTGGTTTATTACTTGTAGGACCGTGAGCACAGTTTACCAAGTGCACACAGAATCTATATAGTCATAACATGTGACTTTGACGAATTGCTGCAATTCAGGTGCAGGGAAATGGCGATAATCCATCACATACTTCCCTGTGCCATGGGCGACTCCATCACCTTGCCAGGAGAATCCATCGGCATTCCCATGCTCTGGCAATTTTTGTATTGAATAGTGAATGTGTAATGCTGCAGAATGAGACTCCAGTGGGTTGTGGTCCGTAATTATTGTGACATTTCTCCCATAAAAAGTATGGCTGCAGATTTTGCAATGCTCACCCAATAGCTGAGCATTCCTTCTCAACAGTGGCATATGTCACCTCACGGGGAGCAGTTTTCTACTCAAGTAGAGGACTGGGTGCTCATTTCACTGCGCATCTACTTGACGGAGGACAGCTCCAAGACCATAGCTAGAGATGTCAGTCTGCACAATGAATCTGCGTTTAAAATCTGGGGCTTGCAGCACAGAAAACTGAGTTAAGACTGACTTCAGATCGCTGAAGGCCTGCTCACAGTCTGCCATCCATGCAACCAAATTCAGACACTTCTTTTGGGTCAGGTCGGTTAGAGGCTTGGCTAGGGCACCGTAATTTGGTACAAATTTACAGTATTACCCTGCAGTTCCCCAGAATGACCTGACCTGTTTTTTATCCCTAGGGGTAGGGCATACAGTAGCCTCCACTTTGCTCGGTTGTGTGAGCAGAATACCTTATCAATTTGTGATCTGAAATGCAGGAATCCAGTATCTCTCTTCCTCCAGCATAGTATTAGAAGCCTCAGCATGATAGCACCTGTTGATATCTTTAGTAATAGGGTGTGCAGTCCAGCCACCCCACTCCCTCTTTTCCACTATATTTGTGTATATATAAATGGAATTATTGCAACTTACTCTACAACGCAATTATTTTATGTTCAATAACCAGTTTTTTCTCCAATTACAGGGCTGCTCTATGGGCAGCAATGTGTCTCCTTCATTTGCGAACAGCTTTATGTTCCAAATTGAGGATGAGTTGTTCTTTTCCAAAAATGCAGTTCGTTCAAATGTGCTATTATATTTAAGGTTCATTGACGACCTGCTGGTCTTATGGACAGGCACAAAAGATGCCTTAGTCTTGTTACTTGATTCGCACAATGATTCCCCTACCCCGATATAATTGACATACTGTATTGATGAAACTAGTGTCAACTATTTGGATGTACAGATCAGAGATAATAAGATTGTCACTGACATCTTTGTAAAACCCACAGACCGAAATAACATCCTCCTGTCATCCAGTCACCACCCTGCACCACTACGCAGGGGGCTCCCGTACTCACAGATGCTTAGGGTACGTCGCATTGTGAGTGATGATGCTAGACTTGAACTAGCACTGGATGATATGATACGAAAATTTGTAGATAGGGGCTATCATCTCTCTGAGTTGAAAGCCACAAAAACGAAGCTTATGAAAATACCTCGATCTAAACTATTACAACAGACCAAGAAAAAAACAGCACAGGAGAAATTTATTTGGGTCAACAAATTCAATACCTTAAGTCACGAAATCAATAGTACTAGTAAAAACCTTTGGCCCATAATTCAGTCGGATAAACAACTTAGTACATTATCCAACACCCGTTTAATGCCAGCATACAAACGGGGGCGCAATTTACGCGACCATCTGGTTAAGACCAATGTTCAGTTTCCCCCGGCTGGATCAGTAGAAAAATCCTTTTTAAACCCCCCAAAAAACGGGTGTTTTAAATGCCTAGGTTGCACTACATGCAACCATATGATAGTGGGCAGTAACTTTAGCCATCCCTACACTGGAAAGCGCTATAAGATTCGTCATAGACTTACATGTTCCACCAGATTTGTTGTATACTTACTTAGTTGTCAGTGTGGCCTACATTATGTAGGTAAGACGGAATGCACCTTTAAGGAATGCATGGCAGGGCACCGCACAACTATTAGAGCAGCGTTATCAACTGGGAGAAGCGACCAACTGGTCGCACGCCACTTCGTGAATGCTAAACATTCACTTGCTGTACTCAAACACCAGATCATTGATCATGTCCCCCCCCTTAAACGGGCTGGTGACAGGGGACTTATTTTACTTAAGGCTGAAGCAAGATGGATTTTCTTGCTTGACACAATGTCACCTAGAGGACTTAACGAACACTTTGGTCTACACTCCTTTCTCTAAATTTAAAAATATGTAACTATTTCTTATCCCTTTTCTTTCAGGTCCCCCATATCATATTGTTTTTTTCTCTATTTTGATTACTGCGAGGTTACTAGTTAGATATACTGTGGTTTATATCCACATCAGCTATAAGCCCTTATTTAGCATTAGCTGTTTTTGTATTATGAGCAAAGTATATTTCTATGTTCATATTCTAGTTACGTAAAGTAAAGTGTTCTATACTAGATAGCTACCAAATAATTAAAGCATAAATATGCACAGGTTCCAATCGATTGTAACTATATGCAGCTTTGTTATGTATATTGTTTGATCTCCTATTAATTTGTGATAATAACGATGTGTTATGAACCATCAATTCTAGTCTTGGTCATTATGTCACATGTATGTTGTTTATTTTCACACAGCTTTTGCTGTTCATTGTTAACACAGGTGTTCTGATGTCCTCCGTGACGCTGCGGCCGGCGCGTATCTGTGACGTCATCTTTGGTGGACTGAGACACGACGGACGGCGGGCGCCATGGAGGACTTCAGACAGGTATAAAAGGTATGTACTGTCATTGTCTTTTTATGTCCTGAGGAAAATGTTCACCTAAATAACATTGAAACGTTGACTGGCTACACAACGCTTGTGTCTTTTTTCATTCCCTGACTGGGAGCCGTGAGTGCCGCTGACTTCTACATTTGTTTATGGATACCCACCATATGGATATTACTGGGAAGGCACCGGCTTTATTTAATTATTTATGAATGAATTGAGTGCTGCTGATTTCTACATTGCATATATATATATATATATATATATATATATATATTGTACACTGGAAGGCAAGGCTTCCTTCCACTGGTATTGGAACCCCTCCCATTCACCCTCAGGTGTTTTAATTAGTTAGGTTTCTGCATTTCAGATCACACATTGATAAGAGCACTATTTAGAGGTAAGTCCTGGATAAATTTATAGAATGTGATAGTATTAGGGATGTTAGGGACCCATGTGATAAAGTCACCTGGCCGCGGTACATGGGCCCGCATATTTGCGCAAATGTGTGCTAAGAACTTCAGTTATACTCCATGTTAATTGTGTTGGTTTATTTAAATTATTTTTGCTACCAGTGTTCTTAGTGCTAGGAGTGTGCATCTGCATCTCTCTTCCTCCAGCATAGTATTATAAACCTCAGCATAGCAGCACCTCTTGATATCTTTAGTAATAGGGTGTGCAGTCTAGCTCCCCCACTCTTTCCACTAAATGAACCCTGAGTAAGGGTGCCTCAGAGTATACTCTGCCCACTCCGTGAACAAACACTGTTCTCCCAGGCAAAATGTTTTCGAGGTGTACCAAGTCTGAAAGTTTCATTGTCAAGTCTGCCCATGCATATTACTTGTTACCTGGTCACAGACTTTTAATTCTTGCATATTGTCCCTTGGTCATTCCTGGGGTCCCCTAGCACTCAAAAGGAGGTCCCTGCCATTACATAAATGGACTCCAGCTTACTGATGGAGTTCTCTCTAAGTGAAGAAGTTCCATAGACCATCAGCAGGGTTTCTGACTTTGTTCCGTCCCTTGCGGGAAAGGGGTTAAAAAAAGAACTGACCCCAAGAGATATGGAATTTACAATCAGGATGGGACAATGCTGCCAAGTTATTCTCTAACTGTGAAGAAGGAGGAAAGGTACTGCTTACATATTCTTTTGAAAGATATGTATCCAGAGTCTCTGAAGCATCAGAGTCAGAAATATGCAACACTTGTCCCATTGCCTTGATTAAAGCCTTGACTCCTTGAACATCCATTAAATCATGTCTTCCAGGATTGAAGGACACCCAAATTCCCACATTTTTACAACCAAGTTTCAACAGGCTGGGATACAGAAGGAACAGGAGGGTCATGATTCCCAGAGACTGTCCCGGAGGATGAGCCCACTAATGCCTACATCATAGGAAAGGTAATAGAGACACCAAAGGGTCCATGGCCAGGAAAGCCGTGTTGTTATCTACTAGTGACAAGCTGCTGCGACAGTACTGACATCACCAGAGCCAGTGTCGCCACCCAGGGCAGTCTGTCCACGAGTGGAGGTGCACTGCTCAGAGCCTCCGCCTCACAAGTGGCACAAACGAACCACCAGTCAGTCCATGCATGTGGAAATTTTGCTTTACATTACACACAAGCAAACACTTTTTGCACTGCTCCACTCCTTCCCATAGTGGTGAAAGGGAAGGGAGTAGACAGGGTATGATGATAGCCAAACAAACACAAAGAAAATGGTAGAAAACAACATAATATAAAGATAACTTGAAATGCAGCAGCTGACAGACACAGAGTGGATAAGATGCACAAACACAGCAGTGTAGAAAAGGTTATTGTCTAGAGCCCCAGGCCAACAATTCACACCTATATGGAAACAAAACAATCCCACAGCCCCTGTATAGAGTTGGAGAGAAAAAAAACTCAGGTCTTAGTTAATGTTTTTTGTGAATGTGCCACCTCTTGGGCTGGACTGCAGACTGCCTACCAAATGTAAGGAGACTCCCAAGGCAGTGAATAGCAAGAGGTGCCCTGGACCAGTTGTCACTAGACCCCACCCCCATCTCTCCAGTTCATTTACATGGCTGCCCAGGAGACCTCAGTGTGACTGCAGTATTCACTGGCTGAGAGAGGTGGAGCTCCAGTGTTGACTGGTGCTGTGATTAGGGAGCCAAGACACCAAGCTGCGTCAGCTTTGGCAGATCCTTCTGGTGGTGCCCATGTAGCAACCATTCTCAGAGTTTGCCTGGTAGGATAAAGCAGCAAAAATATTTGCTAAAATCTGACATGCTACCCAGTAGCCTGAGAAAAAACACCTGGCATCATCGGGCACAGAAACTAAATTGAGTCAGGTGAGGTATAGATGGAGAAGAGCGATGAAGGTTTAAATGCCAGGCTTCAACTCAATGCCATCAATAACACAGTCCCAGTGTCACCAATGGAAGTATGAGGAAAAATGAATCAGAAATGCTTTGATACTATTGGTCTAAAACTGAGCCATGCTCATAAGAGGAGAGAGATTTCTGTGAATTTGTAAATAAACAAAATTCAGCAGTGAATACAAAAATAGGATTTTGGTACCTACCAGTAAATCCTTTTCTCGTAGTCCATAAGGGATACTGGGGAATGCTTATTACAATGGGGTATAGATGGGTCAGCTGTAGCTGGTGCACTTTAAAAAAATCTTCAACCGACTGTGTGATGGCACAGTCGTTTGAAGACGGAACATACTTTGAGAGGAGGAAGAAACAGAGCAGAACAATGAGAAAGAACATAACCAGCACAAAAAGAAGAATTAAAAGGGACAGCAAAAAGCTTATCCAAAAACCAGAAATGGATAGCAAAGCTTATCCAACAATCTGTCACACAAGGACTTAACTTTTGCAGGAAAAGCACAGAGGTGGGCACCCATTATCCACTATGGACTACGAGAAAAGGATTTACTGGTAGGTACTAAAATCCCATTTTCTCTTGCATCCATAGGGGATACTGGGGAATGCTTATTACAATGGGGACGTCCCAGAGCTCCCTTGATGGGTGGGAGTATGTGTAGACCCCTGCAATACTGAACGACCATACTGACTGTCCTCTAACACCAGGGTATCAAACCAATAGAATTTGACAACGTGTTTGTACTTTACCAGTGGGCCACCCAGCATAGGTGTAATGCCGAGACTCCCCAGGCAGCTGTGCAAGAGAAGCCCACCGACCTTGAAGAGTGGGCTGTAATGGAACGTGGTAGAGGCAAAGTAGCTGACAAATAAGCCTGTTGGAGAGTGAGTCTGATCCAACGGCCTAGTGCCTGATTTGAAGCTGGGAAACCTATGTCGTATAAAATGAAAAGAGAATCTGACGTTCCGATATGAGCAGTTCTTCGGACATAGGCCTTCATTCCGAGTTGTTCGCTCGTTATTTTTTTGTCGCAACGGAGCGATTAGTCGCTAATGCGCATGCGCAATGTCCGCAGTGCGACTGCGCCAAGTAAATTTGCTATGCAGTTAGGTATTTTACTCACGGCATTACGAGGTTTTTTCTTCGTTCTGGTGTTCGTAATGTGATTGACAGGAAGTGGGTGTTTCTGGGCGGAAACTGGTCGTTTTATGGGAGTGTGTGAAAAAACGCTACCGTTTCTGGGAAAAACGCGGGAGTGGCCGGAGAAACGGAGGAGTGTCTGGGCGAACGCTGGGTGTGTTTGTGACGTCAAACCAGGAACGACAAGCACTGAACTGATCGCACTGGCAGAGTAAGTCTCGAGCTACCCAGAAACTGCACAGAGAAGTCTTTTCGCAATATTGCGAATCTTTCGTTCGCAATTTTGATAAGCTAAGATTCACTCCCAGTAGGCGGCGGCTTAGCGTGTGCAAAGCTGCTAAAAGCAGCTTGCGAGCGAACAACTCGGAATGAGGGCCATAGATCTTCAATGTTCGTATTACATCCAGTGATCTTGGAGTAGCTGAGACGTCATTAATGACCCCAATCACTATCGATTGTTGATATGAAAAGCTGAGATAATCTTCAGCAAGAACTTCTGCTGAGTTCTGAGCTCTGCACTGTCTATGTGAAACAGAAGGTAGGGACTCTTGGCTGACAATGCCCCTAACATTGAGAGACTTCTAGCTGAATCCAAGACTAGCAGCATTAGTGTCTTCCATGTAAGATCATTTTCATCTACCGTTTGTAGTGGTTCAAGCCAAGATGATTGTGGGAATCTAAAAAAAGGTTTAGAGCCCAATGGGTCGGAGGTGATACAAAAGGTGGTAGTATGTGAAGCACACCTTTGAGTATTTGTCTGAACCTCTGGCAGCCAGTTGTTTCCGGAAAAGTATTGATAAAGCTGAAATCTGAACGTTTAGTGAGCTAAACTTAGGCCCACATCCACTCCTGACTGTAGGAAGCGTAAAAGGCGACCCAGTTTGAAACCCGCAGGCGTATATTGTCGCCCTTCACACCAGGAGACATACCTCTTCCATATTCGATGGGAATATCGTGAAGTGACTGCCTTTTTGGCTCGAAGCATAGTTAGTATTACAGCACCTGGAATGCACTTGCTGGCTAGAATTTGCCTTTTCAACGTCCGTGCCATTAAATATAGTTGGTGTAAATCTGGATAGACGAATGGGCCTAGTTAAGGAAGATCTTCCCAGAGCGTCAGAGGTCAGGGTTCTTTTACCAACAGGGAATTGAGATCTGCGTACCAAGCTCTGCGTGGCCAGGCTGGGGCAATTAGAATTGCCTGAACTCTCTCCTATTCTCATAAATGAATGGGAAGAGATATACTATTTGCTAATTCCAAGGCATCGTTAGCACATCCACGGCTGATGCCTGTGGATCTCTTGTTCTTGAACAATAACTCTGAAGCCTCTGGTTGTTCCGAGAAGCCTCGTTAAAGCTGCCCGTACAGCGAAACGTGCACGTCGGCGTTTCGGGGGCACACCTCACTCAGTTTATAATTAATGCAAATGTTGTAGAATGTACCAATATGCCTATGTTTAGTCACTGAGTATCGATACTGTTACAACCAGAACAAGTACATCCAGCAGCCTATTTAGCAGTCACAGAAATCAGTATGGAGTATTAAAAGATTAATATCCTGGTTACAACCTATACAGGAAACAAACATTTTATTGTAACCTATATGCCGCTGACCCAGGGTGTCGTAGTACATAGTGCAAACATATTTACACTCTGCTATTCAGCACTTGCATTATTACGATCAGAGCCACGGCGGCCAGGAACAGCAGCACTATATATAAGAAGTGCATAACCCAGCTAAGGGGATTACGGACTATATTAGGGGGAACATTTAGGTTCAAACCCACAATAGATAAAATTTCTGTGACTATCCTTATCAGCTGCCAAATATGACAATTTTTATCGCAGTCATAGTATATGTATAAGATCACTTGAGTTTGATTTCCTTATACAGTTTGGTGGTATAAACTATAAGAGATACTACCACAAACTATACCATTGTTACTATTGTTGCTATATTATTGTTATGATTCCAGTACTTCTGACCAGAGGAGATCGTATGGCTGAGGTCAGAGTACTGGGAAGATATGCTGGTTGTGGGAGCAGGAAAGCCTAGTAACCCCTGGCGCCCTAACTCCGTTGTCTCGCCCGTGTTATCAGAAATCCCCTGCGAGACTATGGTTGCTTGAGCCCATGGCAGCCGCGTTCGAAGGGCGGATTATGTCTGCCCAACCCCGATGCCCCCTCAGGTCTTAATGGGAGACAAAGGGAAATCCGAGACAGGGTGATAACAAGGGGCCCTCTGACTAAGCAACCAGGCCAGGGGTTACAAGCTAACTAACTAAATCAAAAGGTATGTGCGGACTAGCCGCCAGGGAAAAGGACAACCAAAGATCCACTGATCCGTTACTCCTATCCAGCACCGCTGGATACCAGAGTGGATCAGGGAGAGCGGAATCCTCCGCAAAAGCTCCAGGACACAAATATACTAAATAATAAACAGTAAGCGGACAAGCCGCAACACACGGCTGCGCCGTGACTCACGAACACCACAGGATGTTAAAGGTGCTCAGTCAGACTCCAGGAAAAGATGACAAATCTCTGAGTACAGGACCACTGAGGACAGGAACAACCGGCTTGAGCAGGACTGGATACTTTCTGCAACTGACATAGGCAAACAGGAAGCTGCCGACACCGACTTTCAGAACTGGAGGACAGGCAGAATCCACTGGAACTCAGGGTAGGGCACGGGATCAGACACAGGGACTGACACAGGAATCAACACAGGGACTGACACAGGAATCCACACAGGGACTGACACAGGAATCCACACAGGGACTGACAGGAACCAGCTCAAACTTAAAGCAGACTGCAACCCAAGGAATATCATCAGCATCTGCTAACTGCAGTGAGCCAGCATATATCAGAGAGGCCTAATTAATTATCTCTTGCAGCTGGCCTGCTGCACGACTAAGCTGACAAGATGCAATCAGCAGCCAGATGAGGCTGAACACATGGGAACAAGCTGCAATTGCACAGACTCACCAGCGGCAGCAGACAAGAGTAATCCAAAACAGAGCAATGGGAAATCCTGGCATGCAAGACAACTAAATAAACATAAAATAGGAATGAACCACTACCTGTGGTTCATAACAGTATCCCCTCCTTAAGGGTGAGCTCCGAGCACCCCATGACACCCACGGGGAACATAAACAGAAGTATAACATGAAATACAGAACAAAACTGCAAAACAGGAATGAGCCACAGCCGTGGCTCATAACAATTATAGACCAAGTAGCCTGTCATACAAGCTATCATTGCAACAATTGTTTCCTTTTTTCTAAACAGTATAAGGTGACAGAGAAAACACTCCCTTGGTCAAAGATAACAGCTGATGCTGCATGTAGCATTCATTTGGACACTGCTTAGCATATAGCATTCAGTTGGACATTATTTAACACCTATAGTATTCCAGCATAGCTACATTCTACCAATTTATTTTGGAATAAAGGCGAGAGTGACACGTAATGACAGCCTCCTGACAAATTTATTTTTACATCTTCTTGGATCATATTTATTCAAAGAGATCACAGCATATGATATCCATGCAAGTGCTACTATTTCAATAGTGACCTATTCCTGTGTCAATCGACTATCATTAAGATATCTATAGATTGATTGAGACACGGTATAAAAATAATACATACTATTATAAAGTATACAAATTAATTGAGTCATTCTTTCAATCCATTTATTCTTCAAGAAAGCGCAGCAGATAACAAGCAACACACAAGTGATACATTATGTAATTTTCCCTATAAAAAAACTTTTTCTGTGCGGTATTAGACACAAGTGAAGTTATCATTTGAAATAATTTTGTCCATTGCAATCAGTGTGCAGTAGGACAAACATTGAACATACTACATGAACAGATATTCATATCTCTATGAGGATTGAGATATAGCATAGGCATATTTAGGCATACACTAAGAATCATTACATAAGGAATTACCTGGTACAGATGATACACCAATAACACATACAACTGTAGGAGTTATTTTGGTGTTGCCTCCTTTTAGATCTTTTGTCACACAATATTTTCTTTCTTTATCACTTATTTGTTTGTATGTGTCATATTTTAACCTCTATATTTTGCTGTATGTGTCCCACTTAAAGGGACCTTCCCTATATTAAAGGTAGCATTAAAAGCTAAGTTTTAATACATGAATTAATCCATCAAAGTCAATCAGTGCACCCAACTTAATAACCTTCTTCTAGTTCTCTGTTTTGTGTTGTTCCGAGAAGCCCTCATGTCTACCAATGAGCATCTCCACCAATATACTATCTGTTGGAGGATGTGAGGATAAAGACCTCACTCCTCTGGGTGTAGGTTGTGTCTGCTGAGAATCCGCTTTCCCGTTCTACCGGTATAAAGATGGCCGAGATAGCCGTGGCATCTCTTTCTACCTCGAGAATTATCTTGGAAACCTCTCTCATTGCTGCTCCTCCACCTCGTTCTGTACGCCACTGAAGTGGCATTGTCAGACAGTACATGAATGTCCTGATTGTAGTAGATGGAAGGCTTGATGTAGAGCATTGTAAATTGCAGTCAGTTTCAAGATATTTATGGAGACTTAGGGGTATATTTACTAAAATTCGTATTTTTCAGAGTGAGGTTAAAGATCTAACACGAATGACATCGAAGGTGTGAATTTGCAACTTTTTGAATTTATTACGACTAATTTACTGAGTTGTCGTATTTTTCATTTTCGTGTTTTCCCATGTCGATGTCATTCGTAGTTTTGTAAGGTAGAATGCGGCCAATTTAGTGGTTTTGCGGCCGTGTTTTGGGTTTTTTTTACGACTGCGTCACATTTTAGTCACGGCAGTGTTTCTCCGTTCCCGGCCGCGTTTTTTTTCTAAGTTTCGTTTTTGTCACTCGTCCGTGATTGGTTTGATTCGTGATGGAGGAGTGTCTGTGCACATTACTATAAAAACGCCCCAAACCGTCAGCACCTCGTGGGTTTAGCTAGTGGATAGGTGAGAGGAAGGTGTGTTAGGAGTTGGTGAGTTTTGTGGAGTTTGTGGAGGATTTGAGGCGGATTTTTGCGATTGTTAAGTGCTGTATTGTGTGTGTAAGTAGTCTTGTCATACTTGTTGTGTAGTTATTTAAAAGTTTGTCTACTTTTTTGTCCTTGCTTTTTATTTCACGTCTGTTGTCATTGTTTGTGAGTGAGTGAGTGTGTGTGTGTTGGGTGTGTGGTGTGTAGTGGTAGTGGAGGAGTGTGTTTTCTGTTTTTTTTTCTCAGTGTTATTTGTTGTTTGTCCTGATTATGTCCCAGTCAGAGGTCAGTGTGGTGGAGGAGGTGAGTGAGAGGGAGGAGGTGAGTGAGGTGGAGGAGGTGAGTGAGGTGGAGGAGGTTAGTGAGGAGGAGGGGGTGGCTGCTGCTGCGGCCTCCAGTGATAGTGATGGTGTTGTGGCTCCGCAGCCATGCACCACTACAAAGACTGGGCGCAATATTAAATTCAGCTACGCTGAAAATATGGCTTTGGTGCGGAAGCTAATGAGGCATCATCGGCAGTTGTTTGGCCATGATGCTGCCAAGGTGTCGTCACGTAGGAAGTCTGTTCTGTGGGGGAAGGTCATTGCGGCTGTGAATAGTGAGGGTGTGGTGAGGCGGACCGAGGACACGCGTTGTAAGCGTTTTTACGACATAAAGCGCCGTGTCAAAGCGAAGATGGCCAAGGAGGCTAAGTCAGCCCGCCAAACCAGGGCTGGACACCCCTTCCGTGCATCTTATTGTGATTGGGAGGAGCCTGTGCGTGCACTTATTCCGCCAGAAGTGGTTGGTGCGACTCATGTCCGGGATTCTGACCGGCCAAGGCAGGATGGTGAGTTGTATTTTTTAATTTAAAAGTGTAAACATCTGTGTTTTGTCCTTTGTTGTTTGAAATTTCATCAAGCTAATTGTGATTGTCAGTTTGTTAATTCTTCTAATGTGTTGGTGCAGGCCTGGCCAACCTGTGGCTCTACAGGTGTTGCCAAACTACAAGTCCCATCATGCATTGCCTCAGTTTTGTTATTAGTGAATGCTAAATCTGTTGCAGGGAATGCTGGTATGTGTAGTTTTACTACATCTTGAGAGCCACAGGTTGGCCATGACTGATGTAGTGTTAATATCAATTATGGTTTTTTTTTCCTTGTTTTTTTTTAATTTCTCTGGTTGCCTTGGCCTTTTCCTTCCATTTGATATCAGTACTAAATCTTTCTAGGTGTATTTTAAATAAGTGTGATGAATATGTTTTATGCAAAGTGTTTTTTTAATAAGATTTCATTGGATTTATGTTTATTGTGTGTTGTTGTGGGTTGTCCTTTGTGTGTTTGATGTGTTTTTCATGCATATTTGTTTTGGTTTTTTACATTTTTGTGCAGATATTTGTGCCTAGTGTTTTCTGGTTTGAATTTAAATTGGTACCTTAGTGTGCAATATTGTGGTTGTGTCAAGCTATGTGATTTGTTTTTTATCCATTATAATATTGTGCAGTATTTGCCTTTGTGTATGGATTATTTGGTGAAATTGAATCTTATTTAATGTATACACACCCAATGAAGTCAGGCAGAAAAGCTTAAGCATCGTTTAGTTTACTTATCATCAGGTTCCACATATGTTTACATCACAAGAAGGATTTTCTGACAACATTGTTATAAAAAAGTATGGTCATAAGGTAATTCTTCATATTTCTACAGTACGCCAGAGAAGCAGCATAGCCAGGCCACAGCCAACACTGCCAAGTGATGCAGATGGTGGGAATGCAGGTAAGAATTCACTGTAATCACATATTCAGCAAACACATAGAAACACAAAATGTTAATGTTTCTCTTATCACATAGGTTCTTCTTCTGCAAACCCCCCTCCACTAAGGCGCCCATCACAGGGCTCGGTGACTGTGCCTAGGAGGCCAACCAAGAGACGGCGTCTTGAGGCTGAATCTGCTGCACCATCATCATCACCCCAACGGCGCATCTCTGCAGTGTTGTCCCTGCCACCACAAGCAATTTTGGCGAGTCCACAAAGCGAGGATCCACAATCACCTCAGCTGTCTGGTGAGTAAACATATAAGTTAATTGTAACAAAAATTTAAAAAAGTGTGGTCTATGAATTAACCTGGATAAGGCATAATGAAGTGATAAACCACTGATATGTGCAAGGTGATCAAGGTAGAAGCAAAACAGATCCTAACAGTAAAAATACAGATTAGACCTGTTTGGCTTGTGCCTTTATCACCTTAAACATATCACTGGTTTATCAATTCCTTATGTCGTCTCCAGGTTAATTCATCTGCACCACTCTTTGTGTACTGGCAAAATTAAGGTATTTGTGTGAATTCTTATTCCAGGTAATAATCACAATCAACAAGCACATGGGCTTTACGTTATTTTTGAAGTTACATTTTCAGATGTGATGTTGCCCATAGCAACCAATTTATAATTATTATTTTTTTGCAAGAAACAGCAACATAAATGTAATCTATAATCCAATTGTTTGGCATGGACAACATCATCATTTCTAAACATTGGCCACCTTAAAACATTTACATGTATTTTTAAAGATTATTTGGTGCTTTATTTTATTTGTGTAATTTTTGCCCAGACCACTGACTGCCTTGATCAATTTATGAGTGTGTTCCTAAACACATTTAATGTATTGTGTGTGTTTAACAAAAGGAAGGTTCATACACAATCTGTAAATGCATTAATTTAAAATGGAGACAGTTCTTCGTGTTTGCACATTCATTATGGCTCAGAGTCCGACAATTACCGAAATCATTTTTCCAGTGAGTATGGAAAGTTAGAAGCCACATATGTCTACAAAAAGGTGAGATACCTAGTTAATTTTAGGCCACAATCTCTGTATCATTTACAACATGATTCTTATTAAGTAAGGCATGTTTACGTAAAGCAAAGAAATAATAAAATAAATAAATAGTGGCTGTTATGAACCCCATACAGAACCACCCATCATGGACGAGGACGCCCAGTAGGAAAGTGACCAGCAGGCTACCTACACACTACACCTGCAGCCCATTGATCCGACCCAACCAACCACGCAGCAGGACATAACACAATCACCCCAAACATCCCATAGCCCCCAATTGAGGCCAACACCACCCCAGCAACAAATGGCCCCTGAGTTTTGGAGCAGTTGGGCCACACAACAGGCGCAACACTATGCCTGCCTGAACACCCACACCCAATACCTTGCCAGTCTGCCCCATCATCTTCCTCGCCTCAGTCGGAACTCAGGCAGACTGATAGTTCAGGTTGGCAGAATTGCCAATTCAATGGAGCAGATGAGGGCAGACAACAGTCAAATGCAAGCCAATTTACTCCGAATCATGGATGAACAACAGCGGCAGCAACAAGCCCTCATACAAATTATCCAACACAACCAACTGGTAAACGAAAACCTCTCCAGAATTATTGCCAGCAACACTGCCACATATACCCAACTGACTGCAAGCATTCACAACCTGAGCCAAAGCATTAATGTGTTGGCATCCCAACAAATCAGCTCAAGCTCGGGAACTACAACACCAAGCCAGACCCCAGTTACCTCCCCTGTTAGACGCTCCAGCAGAACACGGACCAACGAACCAGGTCAATCCTCTGCACCCAGCACACACAAAAAAAAAATAATGAAGGATGCAGCAAATCGTTGTTAAACAATAAAGTTTTGGGAATTGTTACACCAAAAATGCCTGTGTTCAAGCAAATCATTTTTCAACACGCAATATGTGTATTGTTTAATGTGCTAATGAGTGACAGTGTAAGTTATTCAAATTACAGTATAACTGTAAAGAACAGTATAAATAACAAACACTAACGCAACACAAACAACATTCACACCTACAATACATTTTATAAAAGTGGTTAGGCAAGGTTATTTATAACTAAATAATACTTACCATTAAAATAACGCAGAATCACTTCTTGCCTTACCTGCCTCCCTACATCTGTACTCACACTGTCACCAGATGTATCTAACTCACCTACTTCCTGGCTGTTTTCTTCATCACCAACATGTGGCAGATGTTGTCGCAAACACATATTATGAAGAAAACAGCAGCAGAACACAATCCTAGTCACCTTTGAGGGACTATACAACAAAAGCCCAGCAGACTTATCCAGACACCGAAACCTAGATTTCAGCACCCCAAAACATCTTTCTATCACATTCCACGTAGACTTATGTGCATTATTATAATTGGGTTCAGCAGGAGAATCAGGTTGGGACAATGGAGTAAGGAGCCAAGAGTAGCAGCCATAATCACCATCACCTGAAATACAGATATAGGCAACATTAGGACATGTGGATTGGTAAATCACTAACAAAAATCAGGAGGTTGAAGTTACCACACAAACACACAACACACTTGGAACATACCCAGCAGCCAGCCATCAGGCATTTGTCCGTCCTCAAACTTATCGAAGAGTGATTACTGACTGAGGATGAAGGAGTCATGGCAGCCGCCAGGGTAACCTGCAACCACACTCATAATTTTGAGATTTGAATCACAAACCACCTGGAGGGACTAACACACAATCTCAATAATGAGAATATCACACTGATAGGTACTTATTTAAGCGAGGAAGTAGTCTGTGACCGATTAAAACATTTAAAGATTAATAAATCACCAGGGCCCGATGGTATTCATCCAAGGGTTCTAATGGAGCTTCACTCTGAACTGGCAAAACCGCTATCTTTGATCTTTAAGGATTCAGTTATATCAGGTATGGTTCCCAAAGACTGGCGTATAGCGGAAGTAGTGCCTATGTCACAACTGAGGGTTTAAGCTGACGGGAGGAAGCCTCAGTTGTAGGGGCTGGAATGAAGTTAAACTTAGATGGTTTAATCAGACCCCTGGACATGTAAGTGTGGAAGGAAACCCGAAAGTGTGACCATGACAAGCAAGTTAAAAGTCAAATGAAAGTTTATTAAACAGACTCCGTATAATCACAACAGTGTTCACAGTCAGTATTAGCAGTGGCAGATAATACAGTTCCTGGATCACTAAACCATAGAAGGTATAACAGGGCACTGGTAGGTTGCAGAACAGATGTTATAGTCCTTGGGTAGAATAACCTTACCAGGCCAGGCTGTAGTAGTGGAGACAACCGAGGAACACGCCAGTAGGTGTATAAGATGATGCTGGTAACTGGAATGCACTGAAGGAGTCACTGGACGGAACCAGCCAGATGGTGGAGATACGGAGTTAAAACTGAAAGATGCTAGGGTGCGTGGAAACAGATGAAATGAAATGAAGAGTGGGTACCGGTGGTAGTGGATACTGCTGGTAAGTAGAAATCCGCTGGGAGAACACCGGCTCTTTAAGGAGGCTGAATTCTGTTGGAAGCAGGTTGCTGGAAACAGATGGGTTAATAGCTGAAAGCTTGGAAGCTGGAAGCAAACGAAGTAATAGCTGAAAGCTGGATCAGTCACAGAGGATTGCAAAGTCAGGCTGCACCGCAGGATGGAAAGCAGGTGCGGGTCTCTTTGTGGATGCTGGAGACAGGAGCTGGAACCTGGAGAAACAAGCCACAGGAGAGAGAGACTGGAACAAGGTATGACATTCAAAGCACTGACATCTATCTGGCCCAGACACAGGATACTTATACCTGCTGCTATGCAGGCATTGGCTAGGCAATTATGCAGATTCCAGAGATGGTGGATTGGAGGAATTGGAGCATGTGATCAAATCCAACATGGCTGCGCCCATGCTGGAACCTGGAGGGAAAACTGGTTTGTAATGAAATGTGCAAACATAGTGATAATGGCGGCGCCGGCCGCGGAGGACAGGAGACGCCAGACGACAGCTACATGCTGAGACACCTGGAGGGCAGCAGAGGCCGCGGCAGGCATGATACATGATTCTGAGAACCTGCAGCAATAACACAGTAACGGCGGCGGAGGCCGCGGAGGACGGGAGACGCCATGTTGGATTCAAACATGGCGCCGCTGTGGTAGTGTCTCAGAATGACAGGAGGGATGTGCAGAGTGTTGACACAGATGAGATCCGGATTTGGAACGCTGGGCCAGTCTCAGAAGACACCTAAACGGCAGGTAATGGCGTCCAGATACCCGGATCGTGACAGCACCCCCCCCCCCCCTTTAGGAGTGGCCCCAGGACACTTCTTAGGCTTTAAAGGAAACTTTGAGTGGAAATTTCGGACCAAGGCAGGAGCATGGACGTCTGAGGCATTGGTCCAAGAGCGTTCTTCAGGACCATAGCCCTTCCAGTCAATGAGATACTGTAACTGACCGTAACGGAAACGTGAGTCCAAAATCTTGGCCACCTCGTACTCGACTCCCCGTTGAGTCTGAACTTTGGGAGCTGGAAGAAGTGCGGAATGAAACCGATTCAGGATCAGCGGTTTCAACAAGGAAACATGAAATGTCCTGGGTATTTTCAAGAAGGGTGGTAACTGTAATCTGTAGGCAACAGGATTGATGACTTGTTCAATCTTGAAGGGACCGATGTAGCGAGGTGCAAATTTCATGCTGGGAACTCTCAACCTCAAATTCTTCATGGACAACCACACACGATCACCCACCTTGAGAGCAGGAACCGCTCTACGCTTCCTATCGGCAAACTTCTTATACCTGGATGAGGCTTTAAGCAGGGCTGCGCGGACGTTCTTCCAGTTATTTGAAAACTGACGCAAGGTGACATCCACTGCTGGAACAGAAGTTGCGGGAAGCGGTTGAAATTCTGGGACCTTAGGGTGGAATCCATAATTAATGAAAAATGGTGTAGAAGAAGATGAGGAATGGTATTGATTGTTGTGGCTGAACTCGGCCCAAGGAAGGAGTTGAACCCAGTCATCTTGAGAGGAAGACACATATACACGGAGGAAGGCCTCCAAGTCCTGATTCACCCTCTCGGTTTGACCATTGGTCTGAGGATGGTAAGCCGTGGAAAACTTTAACTTGACTTGGAGGGCTTGACACAAACTTCGCCAAAATTTGGCTACAAATTGTACTCCACGATCCGAGATGATCTCTTCAGGAAGACCGTGAAGTCGGAAGATCTCTTGTATAAATACTTGAGCCAACTTGGAAGCTGACGGAAGACCGGTGAGAGGGATGAAATGTGCCATCTTGGTGAACCGGTCAACTACCACCCAGATGGTATTAAACTTGTTGCAGATAGGTAGATCGGAAACAAAGTCCATCGACAAATGGGTCCATGGTCGACGGGGAACAGATAATGGTACCAGTTGCCCCGCAGGCGACTGGCGGGAGACTTTGTGTTGGGCACACTTTGGGCAGGAGGCAATAAATTCCATAACGTCCTTCTTCAGAGTTGGCCACCAGTAGGACCTAGAAATAAATTCAAGGGTTTTCTGAATGCCTGTATGTCCAGCAAAACGGGAAGCATGGGCCCAATGCATGAGCTTCTTCCTTAGAACTGGCTTAACAAAACTTTTCCCTGGTGGAGGCGTAGAGTCCATCCCTACCGTGGAGAATGCCAACGGATTAATAATAGGATGCTTGTCTGCAGACTCGGACTCATTTTCTTGCTCCCATGAGCGGGAAAGGGCATCGGCCTTACGATTCTGAGAACCCGGACAGAACTGGAGTTTAAAGTCAAACCCAGAGAAGAAAAGTGCCCATCTGGCCTGACGAGGATTCAGACATTGTGCGCCTTTGAGATATAAAAGATTTTTGTGGTCGGTAAGTATGGTGATTGAGTGGGAAGCTCCCTCCAACAGGTATCTCCACTCCTCCAGAGCGAGCTTGATGGCCAGCAACTCCTGATCGCCAATGGCATAGTTGCGCTCAGCTGGGGAGAACTTCCGGGAGAAGAAACTGCAAGGATGTAGATGTCCATCTTTGGCCCTCTGGGATAACACTGCTCCTACTCCAACGGAGGAGGCATCTACCTCTAAGATAAAAGGAGAGTCGGTGTCGGGCTGTTTCAGAACTGGTGCAGAGATGAACCGTTGCTTCAGAAGGTGAAAGGCCTGCGTAGCTTCCTCGGACCACTTGGACGGATTAGCACCTTTTTTGGTTAATGCAGTGATAGGCGCCACAATGGTGGAAAAGTCTCGTATAAATTTTCTATAATAATTGGCGAACCCTAAGAACCTCTGGACCCCTTTGAGGGTTAAGGGTATAGGCCAATTCTGGATTGCTTGGAGTTTATCAGGATCCATCTCTAGTCCGGAACCGGACACAATGTAACCTAGAAACGGAATGGTTTTAACTTCAAACATACACTTCTCCAATTTACAATAGAGGTGGTTGACACGGAGACGGGAAAGAACCTCTTTTACCCAGAAACGATGATCTTCGAGATTATTAGCAAAGATGAGGATGTCATCTAGATAAACCACGACATGGCGGTACAAGATGTCCCTGAAGATATCATTCACGAAGTGCTGGAAGACTGCTGGAGCGTTGCTCAATCCGAAGGGCATGACGAGGTACTCATAATGTCCGTCACGGGTGTTAAAGGCGGTCTTCCACTCGTCACCCTCACGGATTCGGATGAGATTGTAGGCACCCCTCAAGTCCAGCTTTGTGAAAATGGTTGCACCACTAACTCTATCAAAGAGCTCGGTAATCAGAGGTAAAGGGTATCGGTTCTTGACGGTAATGTCGTTCAGACCTCTGTAGTCGATGCACGGACGCAGACCACCGTCTTTCTTCTTAACGAAGAAGAAGCCTGCGCCGGCTGGAGAAGAAGATGGTCGGATGAAACCCTTCGCCAGGTTCTCTTTGATGTACTCTTCCATGGAGTGTGTCTCAGGCAGAGACAACGGATAAGTTCGGCCTCGCGGTGGAACCTTCCCTGGAATGAGGTCGATTGGGCAGTCCCATTATCTATGAGGAGGAAGGATATCAGCAGAGGCTTTACTGAACACGTCCGTGAAGTCTTGATATGGAGGAGGCGGAACATCAGATGACCTGGGGAAGGAAGAACAAACAGGAAGAACTTTGGCTAAACAAGTCTCAGCACAGGAGGGACCCCATGCCAGTATTTGCGTAGTCGTCCAGTCAATCGATGGGTTGTGGAGACGGAGCCATGGAAGGCCTAAAACCACTGGATGTGTGGCTCTTGGAATCACTAGAAAAGAAATATACTCAGAATGAAGAACTCCCACTCTCAGACGAACTGGAAGAGTCCTTAAGGAAATGACTGCGTCAAAAATCTTGCTGCCATCCACGGCAGTCAAAGAGATGGACGAGGACAGTCTCTCGGTGGGTAGGGACCACCGTTTAACATAAGCTTCGGTTATGAAATTCCCAGCTGCTCCGGAATCAAGGAGGGCAATGACGTTCCTGTAACGTTGAGCAATTTGGAGCGACACTGGGAGGTTACAATCATGAGGAGATGGAGAGGAGATCATTACTCCTAGCCGGCCCTCTCCTTGGCGAGCTAGGATCTGGAGTTTCCCGAACGTTTGGGACAGGTGTTGATAGTGTGCGACGGAGCTGCACAGTAGAGACATAGAGACTCGGAGAGGCGTCTTCGGCGCTCAGCGGGAGATAGACGGGAACGACCAATTTGCATAGGCTCATCCTTGGATGGAGATGGTTGACGAGGAGGAGGAGCAGAAGATTTAGGAACGGATGATCTTCCTCGCTCGGTTGCTCTTTCTCTGAACCGTAGATCAACCTTCGTGCATAGTGAAATTAGCTCATCCAACTTAGAAGGCAAGTCTCTGGTAGCTAACTCGTCTTTAATGCGTTCTGACAAGCCATGCCAGAATGCAGCATACATGGCCTCGTCGTTCCAGGCCAGTTCAGATGCCAGGATTTTGAACTGTATAAGATACTGTCTCACAGTACGTGTTCCCTGGCGTAGACGGAGAATCTCAGATGAAGCAGAGGAAACCCGGCCCGGCTCGTCGAAGATGCGCCTGAATGATGCTACAAAGTCAGTATAGGAGGACAGCAGGGGATCAGACTTCTCCCATAACGGTGATGCCCAATCAAGGGCTGAGCCACTGAGGAGAGAAATAATATAAGCAACTTTGGTACGGTCACTGGGGAAGTTGCCAGATTGAAGCTCAAAATGGATTTCGCATTGGTTGAGAAATCCCCTGCAGAACCTTGGAGATCCGTCAAATTTTGCTGGCGTTGAGATGAAGACGTGGTATGGAAATGGGCAAGGTGGGTGGGGTTACAGCTGGAGTCACTGTGGTGGATGCACCAGACGTGCCAGTTCCACGGAGGTTCGTCTGAATCCCATCCAGCCGAGTAGAGAGATCCTGGAGACAGCGGATGATGTGACCTTGTGCAGCCTCCTGATGTTCGAGTCTGGCTGCCAGTTCTTGCATAGGTCTAGCCGCTTGATCCTGGTCTCCGGCTGGATTCCTATGGTCAGTGCTTACTGTCACAACTGAGGGTTTAAGCTGACGGGAGGAAGCCTCAGTTGTAGGGGCTGGAATGAAGTTAAACTTAGATGGTTTAATCAGACCCCTGGACATGTAAGTGTGGAAGGAAACCCGAAAGTGTGACCATGACAAGTAAGTTAAAAGTCAAATGAAAGTTTATTAAACAGACTCCGTATAATCACAACAGTGTTCACAGTCAGTATTAGCAGTGGCAGATAATACAGTTCCTGGATCACTAAACCATAGAAGGTATAACAGGGCACTGGTAGGTTGCAGAACAGATGTTATAGTCCTTGGGTAGAATAACCTTACCAGGCCAGGCTGTAGTAGTGGAGACAACCGAGGAACACGCCAGTAGGTGTATAAGATGATGCTGGTAACTGGAATGCACTGAAGGAGTCACTGGACGGAACCAGCCAGATGGTGGAGATACGGAGTTAAAACTGAAAGATGCTAGGGTGCGTGGAAACAGATGAAATGAAATGAAGAGTGGGTACCGGTGGTAGTGGATACTGCTGGTAAGTAGAAATCCGCTGGGAGAACACCGGCTCTTTAAGGAGGCTGAATTCTGTTGGAAGCAGGTTGCTGGAAACAGATGGGTTAATAGCTGAAAGCTTGGAAGCTGGAAGCAAACGAAGTAATAGCTGAAAGCTGGATCAGTCACAGAGGATTGCAAAGTCAGGCTGCACCGCAGGATGGAAAGCAGGTGCGGGTCTCTTTGTGGATGCTGGAGACAGGAGCTGGAACCTGGAGAAACAAGCCACAGGAGAGAGAGACTGGAACAAGGTATGACATTCAAAGCACTGACATCTATCTGGCCCAGACACAGGATACTTATACCTGCTGCTATGCAGGCATTGGCTAGGCAATTATGCAGATTCCAGAGATGGTGGATTGGAGGAATTGGAGCATGTGATCAAATCCAACATGGCTGCGCCCATGCTGGAACCTGGAGGGAAAACTGGTTTGTAATGAAATGTGCAAACATAGTGATAATGGCGGCGCCGGCCGCGGAGGACAGGAGACGCCAGACGACAGCTACATGCTGAGACACCTGGAGGGCAGCAGAGGCCGCGGCAGGCATGATACATGATTCTGAGAACCTGCAGCAATAACACAGTAACGGCGGCGGAGGCCGCGGAGGACGGGAGACGCCATGTTGGATTCAAACATGGCGCCGCTGTGGTAGTGTCTCAGAATGACAGGAGGGATGTGCAGAGTGTTGACACAGATGAGATCCGGATTTGGAACGCTGGGCCAGTCTCAGAAGACACCTAAACGGCAGGTAATGGCGTCCAGATACCCGGATCGTGACAGCCTATATTCAAAAAGGGAAGTAAAGCTGAACCAGGTAATTATAGACCAGTTAGTCTTACATCTATAGTGGGGAAAGTATTGGAAGGTATTCTAAGAGATAGTATTCAGAAGTTCCTTGAAACCAATAAGGTCATTAAAAGGAATCAACATGGGTTTATGAAGGACAGATCCTGTCAAACCAACTTACTTGGCTTTTATGAAACAGTAAGCGCAAACCTAGATCAGGGTAAAGACGTGGATGTAATCTTTTTAGACTTTGCCAAAGCGTTCGATACTGTACCACACATGAGACTTATCTACAAGCTACAAGAATCAGGGCTAGGAAGCACAATATGCACTTGGGTCAAAAACTGGATAGATAATAGGAAGCAGCGCGTTGTGGTTAATGGATCTTTTTCAACTTGGACTGAAGTGCTAAGTGGTGTGCCGCAAGGCTCAGTATTAGGACCGCTATTGTTCAATATTTTCATTAACGACCTTACAGAAGGTCTAGAGAGCATGGTGTCAATTTTTGTAGATGATACCAAATTGTGTAAGACTATAAATACAGAGGAGGATGCCGAGTCTCTTCAGAACGACTTAGTTAAATTAGAAGCATGGGCAGCCAAATGGAGAATGCGCTTCAACACAGACAAGTGTAAGGTAATGCACTGTGGTAACAAGAACAAAAATTACACCTACCTACTAAATGGGGTAAAATTAGGGGATTCTGTACTGGAAAAGGACTTGGGTGTCCTCATAGATAGCAAGCTAAGCAGTAGTACCCAAAGTAGGACTGCAGCAAAGAAGGCTAATAAGATATTAGCATGCATAAAATGGGGTATTGATGCTAGGGACGAGAGTATTATACTCCCGTTATATAAATCACTAGTGAGGCCACACCTTGAATACTGTGTACAATTCTGGGCACCGTACTACAAAAAGGATATCCTGGAGCTTGAAAAGGTACAGAGGAGGGCGACCAAACTAATTAAGGGCATGGAGACGATGGAATACAAGGAAAGGCTTGAAAGACTAGGCATGTTTACATTGGAAAAGCGGAGACTAAGAGGGGATATGATCAACATCTACAAATATATAAGGGGACAATACACAGAGCTTGCGCGGGACCTGTTTTTGGTTAGATCAACACAGAGGACTCGTGGACACTCGCTCAGGTTAGAGGAGAGGAGATTCCGCACAATACGGCGTAAAGGCTTTTTCACGGTAAGGACAATACATGTTTGGAATTCCCTGCCCGAGGGAGTTGTAATGGCGGAATCTGCCAACACCTGTAAGAATGGGTTAGATAAATTCCTAATGGATAAGGATATCCAGGGGTATGGTGCATAGTCATGCATTATAGTTACTATAAATAGGGATAAAATGTAACGGCTGACAGCAGCATCAGTCAGAAATTTTAGTCAAATCATCATGCATAGGAGACCACAAATAGGTTGAACTCGATGGACAATTGTCTTTTTTCAACCTCAGATACTATGTTACTATGTTACTATGTGACATTAGTGGATTGGCGAAAACGTCTATTTGTAAAAATATATTGCCTGCCCCTAGGTGGTCTGAGCTCAACGTGTGTGCAATCTATGGCACCCAGCACACTGGGCATGCCAGCAAGCTCATAGAAAGCTACCCTGACTGCATGCCACTGCGACTCCTGGGTAGGGAAGCAGATAGAGGCATCTATGTGGGGTTCCAACACATCCAAAACCTGAGTGGACATTACAAAATATAAGGTGAGTGTCATGATCTGTAAGCAATACAATACTGTGTTATAATACATAACAGAAGCAACACTTAGACCTAGACGTGTATGTATGTTTAAACTCACCTGATTTAAATATTTTGAAAAGGTGGGCTGGGATATACCAATTACATCGCCTGTCACAGCCTGGAAGCTCCCAGTAGCCATAAAGTGCAACACAGCCAGCAGTTTGTGCAGGCCTGAGACAGAGCGAGAGCGTGCTGTCTCAGGGTCTAGGTCCAGTTTGACAAGGTCATACAGACGGAAAATGTTGTTTCTATTTAGCCGAAACATCTGTATGACCCTATCATCGGACAATGCGTTAAAGTTTAAACGCCCCCTAAAAAACGAGGCCTGCGCAGCCTCCGCGGCACCTGTACAACCTGCTGACCATGTTCACTTACCTGGCCCTGATTTATTGTAGCCTCATGGAGCAGTCTCAGGTATCCCCCAGCAAACAATAAATCTGTACTACACACGGCAGCAGCCATTTCAGAGTGAGAGTTGCTTAAAAATGTGCTTGGGTCCCTTTTAAAGGGCCAAAAATTCAGGTGTGACTAATGTAGAATTGAAAACACATTTTATCAAAAGCAGGTCTACTTTTTTTTAAAACTTTTTTACGATTTGTATTTTTTCTAGTGATGAAACCGAACTTTACCCTTTTTACACGGGTCCGAGCCATACTCGGATTCTCCCGTATGGCTCGGTTAACCCGAGCGCGCCCGAACGTCATCATCCCGCTGTCGGATTCTCGCGAGATTCGGATTCTATATAAGCAGCCGCGCGTCGCCGCCATTTTCACACGTGCATTGGAGATGATAGGGAGAGGACGTGGCTGGCGTCCTCTCCGTATATAATTGTAGAAGAGACAATTGATTGCAGTTGTTTATTACTAATTGTGGGGAGGATTGGGGAGCAGCTGTAAGGAGTACAGTGCAGAGTTTTGCTGATAGTGACCACCAGTTTTTATCCGTTCTCTGCCTGAAAAAAATGCTCCATACCATATCTGTGCTCAGTGTGCTGCATGATATATCTGTGCTGAGTGCTCACACTGCTTAATTGTGGGGACTGGGGAGCAGCTAAAGCAGCAGACTAGAGTTTTGCTGACAGTGACCACCAGTATACGTTTGTCTGCCTGAAAAACACTCCATATCTGTGCTCACAGTGTGCTGCTTTATTGTGGGGAGTGGACTGGGGACCACCAGTATAATTAATAATATTATATAGGACGGAGGAGTACAGTGCAGAGTGCACTGCTGTACCTACCTACCTACCTCTGTTTCATCATCCATTAAGTATACTATCCATCTACATTCCTATACCTGTGGTGCATTTTAGTTTAGCAGTTTGCTGACAGTGTCCACCAGGTCCAGTATACTATATATAGCAGTACGGTAGGCCACTGCTGTACCTACCTCTGTGTCGTCACTCGTCATCCATTAAGTATACTATCCATCCATCTACATTGTATACCTGTGGTGGCTTTTTTTAGACTAGTTTAGCAGTTTGCTGACAGTGTCCACCAGGTCCAGTATAATGTATATAGCAGTACGGTAGGCCACTGCTGTACCTACCTCTGTGTCGTCACTCGTCATCCATTAAGTATACTATCCATCCATCTACTGTTATGATTCCTGTACTCCAGACCGGAGGAGATCTTATGGCAGAGGCCTGAGTACAGGGAAAATAAGCTGGTTGTGGGAGCAGGAGAGCCTAGTAACCCCTGGCACCCTAACTCCATTGTCTCGCCCGTGTTATCAGAAATCCCCTGCGAGACTATGGTTGCTTGAGCCCATGGCAGCCGCGTTCGAAGGGCGGATTATGTCTGCCCAACCCCGATGCCCCCGCAGGTCTTAAAGGGAGACAAGGGGAAGTCCGAGACAGGGTGATAACAAGGGGCCCTCTGACTAAGCAACCAGGCCAGGGGTTACAAGCTAACTAACTTAAACCAAAGGTATGTGCGGACTAGCCGCCAGGGAAAAGGACAACCAAAGATCCCCTGATCCGTTACTCCTATCCAGCACCGCTGGATACCAGAGTGGATCTGTGGGAGCGGAATCCTCCGCAAAAGCTCCAGAACACAAGTAAACTAAATAATAAACAGTAAGCGGACAAGCCGCAACACACGGCTGAGCCGCGACTCACGAACACCACAAGATGTTAAAGGTGCTCGGTCAGACTCCAGGAACAGATGACAAACTTCCGAGTACAGGATCTCTGAGGACAGGAACAACCGGATTGAGCAGGACTGGAAACTCTCTGTAGCAGACACAGGCAAACAGGAAGCTATCACCGGCGTCTGTAAAGAGTCCTGAGGGTGCCTTTATTCAGGAACCCTCCAATCAAAATCCAGACAGGGTAATCAACTGAAATGCCGTGCAGCTTGCATGCTGCACGGCCAGCACACCATGAGGTAATCAGGACAGACCCAGCAACGGGGAACGCGGCTGAACGTGGCGTCCCCGTTGCTAAGGTCAGAGCGGCTCCGTGCGCCCGGCGTCTAGCGTTGCCAGGGAGCCGGCGGCTGTACGCGCACGGCGTCCCTGGTTGCTAGGCGCCGGGCCGCACCGACGAGCGGACCCCGGCGCCTAACATCTACATTGTATACCTGTGGTGGCTTTTTTTTAGACTAGTTTAGCAGTTTGGTGACAGTGTCCACCAGGTCCATTATACTGTATATAGCAGTACGGTAGGCCACTGCTGTACCTACCTCTGTGTCGTCACTCGTCATCCATTAAGTATACTATCCATCCATCTACATTGTATACCTGTGGTGGCTTTTTTTTAGACTAGTTTAGCAGTTTGCTGACAGTGTCCACCAGGTCCATTATACTGTATATAGCAGTACGGTAGGCCACTGCTGTACCTACCTCTGTGTCGTCACTCGTCATCCATTAAGTATACTATCCATCCATCTACATTGAATACCTGTGGTGGCTTTTTTTTAGACTAGTTTAGCAGTTTGCTGACAGTGTCCACCAGGTCCATTATACTGTATATAGCAGTACGGTAGGCCACTGCTGTACCTACCTCTGTGTCGTCACTCGTCATCCATTAAGTATACTATCCATCCATCTACATTGTATACCTGTGGTGCCTTTTTTTTAGACTATTTTGGACTATTTTATACTATTGATACTGGCATATAATTCCACACATTAAAATATGGAGAACAAAAATGTGGAGGTTAAAAAAATAGGGAAAGATCAAGATCCACTTCCACCTCGTGCTGAAGCTGCTGTCACTAGTCATGGCCGAGACGATGAAATGCCATCAACGTCGTCTGCCAAGGCCGATGCCCAATGTCATAGTAGAGAGCATGTAAAATCCAAAACACAAAAGTTCAGTAAAATTACCCAAAAATCAAAATTAAAAGCGTCTGAGGAGAAGCGTAAACTTGCCAATATGCCATTTACGACGCGGAGTGGCAAGGAACGGCTGAGGCCCTGCCTATGTTCATGGCTAGTGGTTCAGCTTCACATGAGGATAGAAGCACTCATCCTCTCGCTAGAAAAAAGAAAAGACTTAAGCTGGCAAAAGCACAGCAAAGAACTGTGCGTTCTTCGAAATCATAAATCCCCAAGGAGAGTCCAATTGTGTCGGTTGCGATGCCTGACCTTCCCAACAGTGGACGGGAAGAGCTTGTGCCTTCCACCATTTGCACGCCCCCTGCAAGTGCTGGAAGGAGCACCCGCAGTCCAGTTCCTGATAGTCAAATTGAAGATGTCAGTGTTGAAGTACACCAGGATGAGGATATGGTTGTTGCTGGCGCTGGGGAGGAAATTGACAAGGAGGATTCTGATGGTGAGGTGGTTTGTTTAAGTCAGGCACCCGGGGAGACACCTGTTGTCCGTGGGACGAATATGGCCATTGACATGCCTGGTCAAAATACAAAAAAAATCAGCTCTTCGGTGTGGAATTATTTCAACACAAATGCGGACAACAGGTGTCAAGCCGTGTGTTGCCTTTGTCAAGCTGTAATAAGTAGGGGTAAGGACGTTAACCACCTCGGAACATCCTCCCTTATACGTCACCTGCAGCGCATTCATCATAAGTCAGTGACAAGTTCAAAAACTTTGGGTGACAGCGGAAGCAGTTCACTGACCACTAAATCCCTTCCTCTTGTAACCAAGCTCCTGCAAACCACACCACCAACTTCCTCAGTGTCAATTTCCTCCTTACCCAGGAAAGCCAATAATCCTGCAGGCCATGTCACTGGCAAGTCTGACGAGTCCTCTCCTGCCTGGGATTCCTCCGATGCATCCTTGAGTGTAACGCCTACTGCTGCTGGCGCTGCTGTTGTTGCTGCTGGGAGTCGATCGTCATGGCAGAGGGGAAGTCGGAAGACCACTTGTACTACTTCCAGTAAGCAATTGACTGTCCAACAGTCCTTTGCGAGGAAGATGAAATATCACAGCAGTCATCCTGCTGCAAAGCGGATAACTGAGGCCTTGGCAGCCTGGGCGGTGAGAAACGTGGTTCCGGTATCCATCGTTAATTCAGAGCCAACTATAGACTTGATTGAGGTACTGTGTCCCCGGTACCAAATACCATCTAGGTTCCATTTCTCTAGGCAGGCGATACCGAAAATGTACACAGATGTCAGAAAAAGACTCACCAGTGTCCTAAAAAATGCAGTTGTACCCAATGTCCACTTAACCATGGACATGTGGACAAGTGGAGCAGGGCAGACTCAGGACTATATGACTGTGACAGCCCACTGGGTAGATGTATTGCCTCCCGCTGCAAGAACAGCAGCGGCTGCACCAGTAGCAGCATCTCGCAAACGCCAACTCATTCCTAGGCAGGCTACGCTTTGTATCACCGCTTTCCAGAATAGGCACACAGCTTAAAACCTCTTACGGCAAATGAGGAAGATCATCGCAGAATGGCTTACCCCAATTGGACTCTCCAGGGGATTTGTGACATCGGACAACGCCAGCAATATTGTGTGTGCATTACATCTGGGCAAATTCCAGCACGTCCCATGTTTTGCACATACCTTGAATTTGGTGGTGCAGAATTATTTAAAAAACAGCAGGGGCATGCAAGAGATGCTGTCGGTGGCCCGAAGAATTGCGGGCCACTTTCGGCGTTCAGGCACCGCGTACAGAAGACTGGAGCACCACCAAAAATACCTGAACCTGCCCTGCCATCATCTGAAGCAAGAGGTGGTAACGAGGTGGAATTCAACCCTCTATATGCTTCAGAGGATGGAGGAGCAGCAAAAGGCCATTCAAGCCTATACATCTGGCCACGATATAGGCAAAGGAGGTGGAATGCACCTGTCTCAAGCGCAGTGGAGAATGATTTCAACGTTGTGCAAGGTTCTGCAACCCTTTGAACTTGCCACACGTGAAGTCAGTTCAGACACTGCCAGCCTGAGTCAGGTCATTCCCCTCATCAGGCTTTTGCAGAAGAAGCTAGAGACATTGAAGGAGGAGCTAAAACAGAGTGATTCCGCTAGGCATGTGGGACTTGTGGATGGAGCCCTTAATTCGCTTAACCAGGATTCACGGGTGGTCAATCTGTTGAAATCAGAGCACTACATTTTGGCCACCGTGCTCGATCCTAGATTTAAAACCTACGTTGTATCTCTCTTTCCGGCAGACACAAGTCTGCAGGGGTTCAAAGACCTGCTGGTGAGAAAATTGTCAAGTCAAGTGGAACATGACCCGTCAACAGCTCCTCCTTCACATTCTCCCGCAACTGGGGGTGCGAGGAAAAGGCTAAGAATTCCGAGCCCACCCACTGGCGGTGATGCAGGGCAGTCTGGAGCGAGTGCTGACATCTGGTCCGGACTGAAGGACCTGCCAACGATTACTGACATGTCGTCTACTGTCACTGCATATGATTCTCTCACCATTGAAAGAATGGTGGAGGATTATATGAGTGACTGCATCCAAGTAGGCACGTCAGACAGTCCGTCCGTATACTGGCAGGAAAAAGAGGCAATTTGGAGGCCCTTGCAGAAACTGGCTTTATTCTACCTAAGTTGCCCTCCCTCCAGTGTGTACTCCGAAAGAGTGTTTAGTGCAGCCGCTCACCTTGTCAGCAATCGGCGTACGAGGTTACTTCCAGAAAATGTGGAGAAGATGATGTTCATTAAAATGAATTATAATCAATTCCTCCGTGGAGACATTCACCAGCAGCAATTGCCTCCAGAAAGTACACGGGGACATGAGATGGTGGATTCCAGTGGGGACGAATTAATAATCTGTGAGGAGGGGGATGTACACAGTGAAAGGGGTGATGAATCGGACGATAAGGATGAGGTGGACATCTTGCCTCTGTAGAGCCAGTTTGTGCAAGGAGAGATTGATTGCTTCTTTTTTGGTGGGGGCCCAAACCAACCAGTCATTTCAGTCACAGTCGTGTGGCAGACCCTGTCACTGAAATGATGGGTTCGTTAAAGTGTGCATGTCCTGTTTATACAACATAAGGGTGGGTGGGAGGGCCCAAGGACAATTCCATCTTGCACCTCTGTTTTCTTTTATTTTTCTTTGCATCATGTGCTGTTTGGGGACTATTTTTTTCAAGTGCCATCCTGTCTGACACTGCAGTGCCACTCCTAGATGGGCCAGGTGTTTGTGTCGGCCAGTAGGGTCGCTTAGCTTAGTCACACAGCTACCTCATTGCGCCTCTTTTTTTCTTTGCATCATGTGCTGTTTGGGGACTATTTTTTTCAAGTGCCATCCTGTCTGATACTGCAGTGCCACTCCTAGATGGGCCAGGTGTTTGTGTCGGCCACTAGGGTCGCTTAGCTTAGTCACACAGCTACCTCATTGAGCCTCTTTTTTTCTTTGCATCATGTGCTGTTTGGGGACTATTTTTTTCAAGTGCTATCCTGTCTGACACTGCAGTGCCACTCCTAGATGGGCCAGGTGTTTGTGTCGGCCAGTAGGGTCGCTTAGCTTAGTCACACAGCTACCTCATTGCGCCTCATTTTTTCTTTGCATCATGTGCTGTTTGGGGACTGTTTTTATCAAGTGCCATCCTGCCTGACACTGCAGTGCCACTCCTAGATGGGCCAGGTGTTTGTGTCGGCCACTTGTGTCGCTTAGCTTAGCCATCCAGCGACCTCGGTGCAAATTTTAGGACTAAAAATAATATTGTGAGATGTGAGGTGTTCAGAATAGACTGAAAATGAGTTAATAATACTATGGGATCAAAATTACCCCCAAATTCTATGATTTAAGCTGTTTTTTAGGGTTTTTTGAAAAAAAACACCCGAATCCAAAACACACCCGAATCCGACAAAAAAATTTCGGTGAGGTTTTGCCAAAACGCGTCCGAACCCAAAACACGGCCGCGGAACCGAACCCAAGACCAAAACACAAAACCCGAAAAATTTCCGGTGCACATTTTTTTCACGGCCGCAAATGCTTTTTCACGGTAGAGGTTTCAAATACGAATGGTTAGTAAATGACCGTGAACCATACCTAAACAGCCGCGTTTGACCGATGATGTATTCATTCGTATTTTTTTTCTTGGACTTCAACAAAAATACAAATGCCCTCATCACTGCTGTGATTTAAGTTTAGTAAATTCCCGAGATGACACTTTGAAGAAAAAACACCATCTCGCTCAAAATCGGGACCTTAGTAAATATACCCCTTAATGTGGTTTCAGAACTAACCGCACTAATTTCTGGATTCCTCAGGCTCTTTCCAGAGGAAGAAAACTTTTTTTTAAGATACTGAGGGGGTAATTCAGAGATGATCGCAGCAGCAAATTTGTTAGCAGTTGGGCAAAACCATGTGCACTGCAGGTGTGGCAAATATAACATTTGCAGAGAGAGTTAGATTTGGGTAGGTTATTTTGTTTCTGTGCTGGGTAAATAAGGGCTGCTTTATTTTTACATTGCAATTTAGATTTAATTTTGAACACACCCACCCAAATCTAACGCTCTCTGCAAGTTATATCTGCCCCCCCTGCAGTGCACATGGTTTTGCCCAACTGCTAACAAATTTGCTGCTGCGATCCACTCTGAATTAGGTCCTGTGTCCAGAATCATACACAGAAACTGAAATCTCCAAATAGGCCTAAAGTGGGATTTCTGTATATTGAGAATCCCCACGTAATGTTTTAATAGACCTTTTGTCGAGAATTATGCTGTGCAATAGCTGTTTGCAGGGTTGCGCCCTTATGAGGAAGTGTCCAGATACTAAGCTATGTTTTTTGAATAAGGAGTTGTAGCCTCCTCTACACCCTGACCTTTTGAATACCTTCGGAGCTCATGAAGGCCTAGAATTGGTAGTGGATATTTTTTATTTAAAATTGTAGGAATGCTAGATGATCTCCGCAATGACCTTTTTTGAACGGCCATATTAGAATGTGACAGGCCTTTTTGATATCCAAACATACCAAGAACTCCCCTTGTTTCAGTCCTGCGATGACTGTCCTAGCAAATTCCTTGTTGAAGTTGAAGACCCTTAGGGTTCAGGGACTTCATTCAGGAAGGGTCCGACCGACTCATTCAGTCTCGGAACTACCAAACAGGCTGGAATAGAATCCCGTGTTCTCTGACGAGTTGGAACTAAGGGGGGTCATTCATACCTGATCGATCGGCAGCATTTTTTGCAGCGCTGCAATCAGGTCAGAACTGGGCATGCGTATGCACCGCAATACACAGGCACATCGCAGGGATACAAAACGGTTCGTTGCTCTGCAATGGGTTTGTGCGAAGAATCCATTCGCACGGTTGATTGCAAGGTGATTGACAGGAAGAAGGCGTTTGTGGGTGGCAACTGACTTTTCTGGGAGTGTTTGGAGAAACGCAGGCGTTCCCAAGCGTTTGCAGGGCGGGTGTCTGATGTCAATTCCGGTCCCGGACAAGCTGAAGTGATCGCAGCGGCTGAGTAAGTCCTGGGCTACTCAGAAACAGAACACTTTTTATAGTACAGCTCGGCTACACATGGATCGCAAACTTGCAAAGTAAAAATACACTCCACGGAGGGTGGCGACTATGCAATTGCAGAACTGCGAAAACAGCTAGCGAGCGATAAACTCTGAATGACCCCCTAAAACAAATACCTGTGTTTGCAGGATTCTGTTTATGGCCTCATGTAGGGATAACTGTCTTTTGAGGAACTTTGGTAAACCTGATGTGAAAGCCTATGAGGCGGATATTCTATTTTGTATCCTTGGGTGTTAACCCAAGCTTCTTGGGAGTAATTCAGAGTTGATCCCAGCAGTAAATTTGTTAGCAGTTGGGCAAAACCATGTGCACTGCAGGTGTGGCAGATATAACATGTGCAGAGAGAGTTAGATTTGGGTGGGCTATATTGTTTCTGTGCAGGGTAAATACTGGCTGCTTTATTTTTACACTGCAATTTAGATTTCAGTTTGATCACACCCCACCCAAATCTAACTCTCTCTGTACATGTTACATCTGCCCACCCTCCCCTCACTGCACTGCACGTGGTTTTGCCCGACTTCTAACAAATTTGCTGCTGTGATCAACTCTGAATTAGGCCCCTTGGATGAAGCTTTTCCCATGTGACTGAAATATCTTAGGCCTACACTGAGATCCTCTAGGTGCGGAGGAAAAGCGTCATGTTGTAGGCCCTGCCTGTAACAGCTGATTTCGTTCCCGACTTCTGGGACTACGGGCCACATTTGAGGCTCCTTAATGGGACCACCCTGGGACTCAAACTAAGATTCTTGCGCTTACTGGCATTGTGCTCTTGTGAGATGAGCCACAGAGCACATATGGCTGTCTCTCTAATATTGCAACATGAAAAGACGCTGCAAATAAGGTTGTCTAGCAGGTGAGCTGAAGGGGAAATACGTGGATTTGTCAGCAGTAACTTGTGAACCACTTCTGTAAATCTACTCCAAACAAAACCTCCTATATATGGAAGGCTTTTCACCTCTCATTTGGACTCAGAATCTGCTGTTCACTGACAAAGCGATAAGGCTCTGTCTGCAGAGACAGCCATTGATGTCATTTGAGAATTAGTCAGTCCTACCTACAGAGTGATCTCACACGATAGGTTTCTGATAGCATTTGTGTTGTGCTAGAGTGACCCATTGTGGATCTAGTTCAGGCTCTAAGGGTTTTGCAGCCCAGCATCCAACCTTTGCAGGTCGCAGGGCCACTACTGCAGCTGTATATTATAGATTGTAGGGTGGTTTATTTACTACGATCTGAAGGCTCCTTTGGTGAGGTAGCCCCTGGGACCGGATGGCAATATTTGTTTGATAGGTGTGAAACCAATGGATTCACTGTTAGTGCATCTTCCCAAGGCTTCCTAAATCTAGAAGAGATGGGAATGATGTCAAATATTCCCTAGGGAATTCATTGTATTGCTGCATTAATCTGTTTGAGCGCTATGAACCGCTGGAGCACTGGGTGAGGGGAAGCTTTTTCATCTCCTTTTATAGAGACTAATGAATCTTATTTAATTAATGTCCCTACAGGTGAAAAGAATGGTAGAAAACTGACATGTTTTTGCCTGCGCGTGTCGAAAACACATGGACGAGTGGTAAATCTGCTGATCCTTTCTGACAAGTCGGAATTACCATTTCGACAGGGCAAAAACCTGGACTTTAATCAATAGTGAAGTGTCAGAAGTGCCAATGGAAAACATATATTTTATATATATATATATATATATATATAATATATATATATATATATTATATATATATATATATATATTGTGGCAGGAGAGGTACTTTGCCACCTGTAAGCTACCACAGGGTCCTGGGGGTGGGTGGGAAGTGTGGATGGACCAGGTTCCCATCCATTTGGCCCAGACCAGGTCTTATAAGCTTCTTAGCCCAAGAAGCTACTTCATCAGCCAGCACCTGGGTGCTGGGTTTAAAGCAGAGTCTCTCCCATGAGTCAGGGATCCTGAAGGCAGTTAGTGTCCAGGTGATAGGTCTGCTAGGGATAGTGGGATCTGGAGGGCTGGGCCACTAGTGTCAGGATGCCGGGACCTGAAGGGTTCCTTATTAAGAGGGAGTAAGGCAGGGCCTAACCTCCCTTGTAGTTTATACTAAAGACAGTGATCTTTGTTTTATGTATATCTTTGTTTTTGAGCTACCTCAATAAAAGGTATTTGTTGTTTTTGCACAAGCCTGGAGTTGGTCGCTGGTGGAATTTTTGTAGCAGAGCACATTCTAGCAAGACTCTTGTTACAAATCGTGCCTGAAAAGGGACCCTTCTGCTAGTCATGTCACACGTGACAGAGGACCTAACAGCCGCAAGGTAGCGGCACACATACCAGCGAACTCCAGACCAAGCTGAACTCGTGGGCATTAGTACCAGACCAAGGGTGTCGTGAGTAGTGGTTAAGACCAACCCCACAGGGTAAAAATAATGATATGTTTTGTTTAAACTGAATGTTTGATTTTGGTGCAAAGGTTTGCATAGGCAGCAAAGAGGTTAAACAGGGTGCATGGCCTGTTCTGTCTTATATGCTTTGCATCATTCATTGAAATTAGCTGTGCTGATTTGCTCTAAGGGGTTGCAAGCAGCTCATAATTTATGACTGAATTTCTTTTCCAAGCTTATTTTTACCTGTGCCTGCAAAATCTGGTATTGGGAGTCTGGTGTCCCTGTTAATTAGCTCATTAAGACCAATCAAGCAAAGTTGAAACCTTTTATAAATGTGGTTGTATTTAAATAGAGACATTCTGTGGCACTGTGTGTCCCAGCAATCCCTGAGTTCTAGTTTTAAGAGCCTGAAGGGAGAAGTTGTTTATTTGCACTACCAGTGTAAGGTATTTGTGACCACTATGTACTGTACATACTACCTTTCAATGCTTTGCTAAAAGCATAATCTGTGCCAAAAAAAAAAAAAGGAATTTTTATTTTCCCTTTCACTTGCAGTTTTCAAATGGGTAACAAAAAGAGAATTCATGCTAAAAAAAACAAAAGGGGTGACAGCTCTAACACCTCAGGTCAGGAATTTATGTGACCCTATTAAAGCCCCACAGTTGGAGAGTGAAGTGGAGAGCTTATTGGGGAGTATTCCAGATCTTGGGGAAGATTTTAGCATGGAACCTTTTTTTTGGTGTCACATGATAAGTGACCTTGAACGTAATGTCCATTTAAAGGACCAGGAGCTAGAAGAGCTTAAGGAAAATGTGGTTTTCTTCAAGAGCAGGTGAACACCTTAACGCAAAAGCTGGAGAAAAAGGAATCTCTTGTCTGACTCTCTGACCAAATTGGGAAAGAGTAGAAAAGCGATTGCCAAGCTCTCAGGCCAGGTGTCAGAGTTGCAGAAAACCTTGGCAAAGGTTGAACCCAGATCTGAAAACTTTGTAGTACATAGCCATGGACTATTAAAGAAAATCTCCTGTGACCAGATACGAGATGGAAGTCTGGTTATGGCCAATAAGGCTCTGTCGCAAGACTGGGCGGAGCTTCAGGAGGAGGATTCTCAGCTAAAACCATTGGCTATGCCTAGTTTCAGTCCATAGACGGGCGTAGCTACACCAGTTGCTGAAGACGTTATCCCGAATGTTGGGTCAGAGACATTATCAGCCGAATTGGAGATGCCATCTTTGGAGGAAATGATGCCAACGGTGGTGCAGGCTGCGGAAGAATGGTACCATACTGTAGTGGAACCTGGCTATACTGGATTCCCCTGTTCCAGCCAGAAGGAACAGGAAAGTTGAGCCAGAGCTGCCAGTGCCTTGGGCATGGAAGGCTCCCTGCTATGCCACTAGTAAGGCCATCTGCCTGGAAAGTAGAAATGAGGGCCCTTCCTCAGGGGTAGAACATTTACAGGCACTAATGTCCATTCAGTTGGTATTGCTGTTCCAGAGTATGGATGTTGCTGCAGTCATTATTGCGCAGCGCACAGAAAATCCACTGGGATTTTTCAAGCAGCAAGAGAGAGCCACATCAGATGGCAGTGTTTTGTTGTTAACCCCTAGGATGGCAGTGAGAAGTTCCTCTGAAGCAGGACCACCTTATTCTCTGGAAAAAGAATGTCATAGTAGCTTGGGTGAAGAGTGAAACAAAGCCCTGAGTTCAGTGGAACCTGTTCAAGATGGAGCATGGCAGCCACAGGGGCTCATAGAAGATGTGTTTATGTAGACGCGAGATGAGGATGTGGGTTTCCCGGCTGCTCCTCCGTTGACAGGGAGTGAGGAGGAAGCGGTAATAGAGCTGGGAGAGGTTGACTTGATGTCAAGTGATCATCCACCTCCAAAACAAGAATCCTTTAATCTGCTGGATCTGTGGCAGAATGATGAACCTCAGGAATTGCCTGGACAGATGGCAATTTGATGACTACTCAAGAACCCATCCTAGAACAGGAAGTTTTATCTGAGCTGGAGATAGCGTCTGTTGAAGTCTTGGAATACCAGGTTCCTTCTCCTGTTGATGTGATGTACGTTCAGAAGTCAGTCCCAGAAGGGACATCACAGGTTTAGAAGCCCCCGGTTCTGGATATCCAGTACACATGTGAGACTTTCTCAGACGGATTACAGACAAAGACCGTACCTGTGGAGGTGTCTCGCCCACGTAAGCTAGTCATGGCTGAGCTAGTGGTAATATAGGAGTCTACTTCCAAAGTCATCCAGGAACCTGCTTCTGAAGGGGTTCCCCTCGTGTATGAGGAGGATAAGGTACAAGATTTCAATCTTGGGGTTGTTGCACCCCGGCATGATCCACCACGAGAGGCTCAAGATCCAATTGCTGAACTGGGACAGTTCATAAAAGGACACACTAAGTAAGGAGCAAGAACCTGTCTCAGAGGAATCGGTACAGAGTCCCATTTCTGAGGCTGCTCTACCCAGGGAGAGTTCTCTATATGAGAAACAAGCACTGGAAAACTTGAGGGGAGAGTTCCAAAAGCTGGACCTAAGTAACAGCCAGCTAAAAGAAACCATGAAGGAGATTCCAAAACTACGGAGTCGAATAACAGACCTGGACATGAGACTTAAAATGGGTTATGTGCCAGTCATAGAACGGCAGAAGTCAGTGACTAGGGACAAAGATGGGAGATCGAAGGACGAAGCAGTCAAGTTAATGAATGAAATGTTATCAAAGCTGGAAATACTGAAGGAAGCACTAAAAGTTCAACAAATTAAAGGACTTTCCGAGACTCAGGACCAATGCCTCACTCTGAGGGAAAGGGTGGGGGCAAAGTTGCACCATGACCTCAGAACAATTAAAGTCAGGGCAGAGACTAGGTGTTACCGATGCCAAGAGCTTGGCCATAAAAGGTGGAATTGTCCATATAGGTCAAGACCAGTGAGGGCCAGGGTGACTACTAGGCCCAGAATGAACCAGTCCAGAGTTGGTTAATTTCAGGTGTCACAAACACCCAGAAAAGAATGAAGCGACTTCCTCAGTAGTCATTAATTTGAGACCGATAAGGAAACATCCCTAAAGGTGGAAAGGAGAAGAGAAATGGAAGTTTAGTGAGCAACAGGAAGTTGTCCATTAAAACGACCACTTCGGCCACTATGCCAAAGTGGAGGAAAGGGAAGGTGGCACAGTGAGTCGGTGCCACCAACCTTTAATAGAAACATATTCCAAGGCCAGTTAAAAGGGCCCCAGACATGTACTTGGGAGAGGAACTTGGGACCCAGGTGTATGGGCCAAAGTTATGTCCCAAAGATTTATCAGCCCAAAATAATTTGCAAATGTGAAACCTTGCCAATGTCACATGCCACTTTTCTGAGCCAGGAAAAGCTGAGGGAAAAGGGTATATGGCAGGAGAGGGACTTTTTTCACCTGTAAGCTACAAATAAGGTCCTGGGGTTGGATGAGAAGTGTGGATGGACCGGGTTCCCATCCATTTGGCCCAGACCAGGTCTTATAGGCTTCTTAGCCCAAGAAGCTGCTTCATCAGCCAGCACCTGGGTGCTGGGTTTAAAGCAGAGTCTCTCCCATGAGTCAGGGATCCTGAAGGCAGTTAGTGTCCAGGCGATAGGCCTGCTAGGGACAGTGGGATCTGAGGGCTGGGCCACTAGTGTCAGGTTGCTGGGACCTGAAGGGTTCCTTATTAAGCAAGAGGGAGTGAGGCAGGGCCTAACCTCCCTTGTAGTTTATACTAAAGACAGTGATATTTTGTTTTATGTATATCTTTGTTTTTGAGCTACCCGAATAAAAGGTATTTGTTGTTTTTGCACAAGCTTGGAGTTGGTCGCTGGTGGAATTTTTGTAGCAGAGCACATTCTAGCAAGACTCCTATTACTATATATATATATATATATATATATATATATATACACATACACATACACACACACACACACACACACACACACATATACCGTTGTGCTCATAAGTTTACATACCCTAGCAGAATTTGTGATTTTCTGGCCATTTGTCAGAGAATATGACTGATAACACAAACTTTTCTTTCACTCATGGTTAGTGGTTAGGTGAAGCCATTTATTGTCAAAGAACTGTGTTTACTCTTTTTAAATCATAATGACAACAGAAACTACCCAAATGACCCTGATCAAAAGTTTACATACCCTGGAGATTTTGGCCTGATAACATGCACACAAGTTTGAATGGCTACTAAAGGTAACCATCCTCACCTGTGATCTGTTTGCTTGTAATCAGTGTGTGTGTATAAAAGGTCAGTGAGTTTCTGGAATCCTGAAAGACCCTTGCATCTTTCATCCAGTGCTGCACTGACATGTCTGGATTCTGAGTCATGGGGAAAGCAAAAGAATTGTCAAAGGATCTGTGGGAAAAGGTAATTGAACTGTATAAAACAGGAAAGGGATATAAAAAGATATCCAAGCAATTGAGAATGCCAATCAGCAGTGTTCAAACTCTGATTAAGAAGCGGAAAATTAGGGATTCTGTGGAAACCAAATCACGGTCAGGTAGACCAACAAAAATTTCAGCCACAACTGCCAGGAAAATTGTTCGGGATGCAAAGAAAAATCCACAAATAACTTCAGCTGAAATACAGGACTCTGAAAAAAAGTGGTGTGGTTGTTTCAAGATGCACAATAAGGAGGCATCTGAAGAAAAATGGGTTGCATGGTCGAGTCGCCAGAAGAAAGCCATTACTATGCAAATGCCACAAAGCCTCCCGCTTACAATACTCCAAACAGCACAGAGACAAGCCTCAAAACTTCTGGAACAAAGTCATTTGGAGTGATGAGACCAAAATTTAACTTTTTGGCCACAACCATAAACGTTACATTTGGAGAGGAGTCAACAAGGCCTATGATGAAAGGTACACCATTCCTACTGTGAAACACGGAGGTGGATCGCTGATGTTTTGGGGATGTGTGAACTACAAAGGCACTGGAAACTTGGTCAAAACTGATGGCAAGATGAATGCAGCATGTTATCAGATAATACTGGAGGAAAATTTGCACTCATCAGCCTGGAAGCTGCGCATGGGACGTACTTGGACGTTCCAACATGACAATGATCCAAAACACAAGGCCAAGTTGACCTGTCATTGGCTACAGCAGAATAAAGTGAAGGTTCTGGAGTGGCCATCTCAGTCTCCTGACCTCAATATCATTGAGCCACTCTGGGGAGATCTCAAACGTGCAGTTCATGCAAGACAGCCCAAGAATTTACAGGAACTGGAGGCTTTTTGCCAAAAAGAATGGGCAGCTTTACTATCTGAGAAAATAAATAAAGAGCCTCATCCACAACTACCACAAAATACTTCAAGCTGTCATTGATGTTAATGGGGGCAATACACGGTATTAAGAACTGGGGTATGTAAACTTTTGATCAGGGTCATTTGGGTAGTTTCTGTTGTCATTATGATTTAAAAAGAGTAAACACAGTTGTTTGACAATAAATGGCTCCACCCAACCACTAACCATGAGTGAAAGAAAAGTTATCATTCATATTCTCTGACAAATGGCCAGAAAAAAACAAATTAAAAAGTAACAACCTTTACTTGAAGACATATGCTCACATACATAGATGTTAAAATTCATCAGCATGGGTGTTCCCACCACAACTCAGCCATTTGGTATTCAAGATCCCGGCTCGTAGCCACACCAGCTCTGCTTCCGGAGGATGACGTCACAGCATCCACGTCTATTAGCCATGCCCAATGCGTTTCATCCAATGGGGACTTTGTCAGGGGGTACACCACCACAATGGATTTAAAATTAAACAAACAAGATGTCCTTTAACTGCAGACTTTCCGCTTTAATTTAAGGGCATTTACATCCAAATCAGATGAACAGTGTAGGAATTACAACGGCTTCTATATGTGCCTCCCACTTTTTAAGGGACCAAAAGTAATGGGACAAACTAATCAATCCTAAATAAAACTTTCACTTTTTAATACTTTGTTGAAAATCCTTTGCAGTCAATTACAGCCTGAAGTCTGGGACACATAAACATCACCAGACGCTGGGTTTCATCCCTGGTGATGCTGTGTCAGACCTCTACTGCAAACTTCTTCAGTTCCTGCTTGTTCTTGGGGCATTTTCGCTTCAGTTTTGTCTTCATCAACTGAAATGCATGCTCAATCAGATTCAAGTCAGGTGACTGGCTTGGCCATTGCATAACAATCCACTTATTTGCCTTAGAAAACTCTTTGGTTTCTTTCGCATTATGCTTTGGGTCATTGTCCATCTGCACTGTGAAGAGCCGTCCAATGAGTTCTGCAGCATTTGACTGAATATGAGCAGATAATATTGCCTGAAACACTTCAGAATTCATCCTGAAGTTTTTGTCAGCAGTCACATTATCAATAAATACAAGGGAACCGGTTCCATTGGCAGCCATACATGCCCACGCCATAACACTACCACCACCATGCTTCACTGAGGAGGTGGTATGATTTTCTTCACCAGGAAATAATTCTTCTGTCATCCACTACATTTGTTTTCCGTGGTCTTCCAGGTCTTTTGGTGTTGCTGAGCTCTCCGGTGCGATCTTTCTTATTAAGAATGTTCCAGTTGATTTGGCCACACCTAATGTTTTTGCTATCTCTCTGATGGGTTTGTATTGATTTTTCAGCCTAATTATGGCTTGCTTCACTGATAGTGGCAGCTCTTTGGATCTCATATCGAGAGTCGACAGCAACAGATTCCAAATGCAAATGTCACACCTGGAATCTACTTCAGACCTTTACCTGCTTAATTGATGATGAAATAACGAGGGAATAGCCCACTCCTGTCCATGAAATAGCTTTTGAGTGGATTGTCCCATTACTTTTGGCCCTTAAAAAAGGGGAGGCACATATAGAAACCGTTGTAATTCCTACACCGTACACCTGATTTGGATGTAAATACCCTCAAATTAAAGCAGAAACTTTGCAGTCAAAGCACATATTGTCTGTTTCATTCAAATCCATTGTGGTGGTGTATAGAACCCAAAAGATGAGAATTGTGTCGATGTCCCAATATTTATAGACCTGACTGTGTGTGTGTGTGTATATTATATATATATATATATGTATACACACACAAATACATACATATACACACACACAGACACATACATATATACATATACACACACACACACACACACACACACACACACACACATATATATACATACATATATATATTATAAGGGCACGGTCGTGCCCTTATATTAAGGCTGAATCGAACAAACGGAATTCTCCCATAGGGAATTTCTGAGATGGGGGCATGGTGTTTGAGGGGCTACACCTCAAAAGTGACTGGACATACTGAGCTGAAATTTGGCATGGCGCGTAGAATCGTCACCCGGTGCTGCCTGCCAAATTTCAGGGCAAAATAATAAAAAGTGAGGAATTGGGAGTAACCTAAAGTTCCAACTGTCAGTTTTTTTCTGCAATTTCCTCTGTGGCTTTTTGACAACGTTTTCCCATAGAGTGAATGAGAATTTTTTTGGAAGGCATAACTCAGGATAGAGGACAAATTAAGACTTGCGGTTTGTTTTATTAGATAGATCTTGTCCCAGTGTAGTGCCTTTTGGGTTGTGGTTTTTCAGAAAGTTATAATTTTTTTTTAATTAAGTAAAATATGCCCCATTATAAAGATAGGGCTTTTCAATTTGTTGCGGCTGCGCAGTGGCCGCCAGCAGGGGGTGAACACAGATGAGCTTCAGCAAACTGGGTGTAGAAGATGGATGACGCTGTACATCGGGCTCTGTCATTGGTGGCATAATGGCAGAAGGCTGTAGTAGCCTCACGCGCTGTGTACTGGCAGTTGGGCACGAGGAGAGCGCGGGAAGCAGTGTCTCGTGCATGACGAGGAGAGCTGCAGGCGGCGGGAGGACGAGAAGGAGGGAGCTACAAGCAGCGACAATGGAGGAGATCGCCGGGACGTGAGCGACAGAGGGAACCTTACTGGAGAGCGGTGGGAGGAGATCGACGGAGCCGTCACACGGAGGAAGCCGGGTCCCCTTACGGAGCGTCAGCGGGAGGAGATAGCCGGAGCCGCGCCACGGAGAAAGCCGGGTCCTCTTACTGGAGCATCAGCGGGAGGTGATCGCCGGAGCCGCGCCACGGAAGAAGCCAGTCCCCTTACCTAAGCCTCAGCGGGCGGGAGAAGATTGCCATAGCCGTGCTAAGTATATGACTGCCGCCATCTCTTCTCCCCCCTCCGCAGCACTCCTTGTTGTGCAACCCCTGGGCTCCGTGCATTCTGCTGCCTCCTCCTCCTCCGTAGTCCTCTGTCCGTCCGCCCGTCACTAACCTGGCTCTCAGCAGCAGATAACCTCCATGCACTGCACCCCCCCTCCCCCCTTCCACCTCCCCTCCTCCCTCCCCCCCCTGAACCCCCCTCCCCCCCTCCTCTCCCCCCCTCTCCTCCCCCCCCCTCCTCCCTCCCCTCCCCCCCCCCTCTCCTCCCCTCCTCCCCCCCCCCTCTCCTCCCCTCCCCCCCCCCCCTCCTCCCTCCCCCTCCCCCCCCCCTCTCCTCCCCTCCTCCCCCCCCCTCTCCTCCCCTCCCCCCCCCCCCTCTCCTCCCTCCCCCCCTCCCCTCCCCTCCTCCCCTCCTCCACTCCCCCCCCTCCCGTGTGTCCGGCCCCCCCCCTCCCTGCCGTGTGTCCGGCCACCCTACCTCCTCCCTGCCGTGTGTCCGGCCACCCCCTCCCTGCTGTTTGTCCAGCCACCCCCCCCTCCCCCTCCCTACTGTGTCCAGCACCCCCCCCTCCCCCTCCCTGCTGTGTGTCCAGCCACTCCCCCCTCCCTGCTGTTTGTCCGGCCACCCTCCCCTCCCCTGCTGTGTGTTCGGCCACCCCCCCTCTTCCCGCTGTGTCCGGCCACCCGCTACCCCCTTCCCTTCCTGCCGTGTGTCCGGTCACCCTCCCCTCCCTGCTGTGTGTCCAGCCACCCCCCACCCCCCTGCTGTGTGTCCAGCCACCTGCTGTGTGTCCAGCCACCCTCCACTGCTGTGTGTCCGGCCACCCCCCTCCTCGCTGTGTGTCCGGCCACCCCCCCGCCCCTCCTCCCTGCTGTGTGTCCGGCCACCCCCCCGCCCCTCCTTCCTGCTGTGTGTCCGGCCACCTCCCCCTCCTTCCTGCTGTGTGTCCGGCCACCCCCCACCGCCCTGCTGTGTGTCCGGCCACCCCCCCTCCTACCTGGCATGTGTCCGGCCACCCCCCCCCCTGCCGTGTGTCCGGCCACCCCCCTGCCTCCCTGCCGTGTGTCCGGCCACCCCCCCCCCTGCCTCCCTGCCGTGTGTCCGGCCACCCCCCCCTCCCTCCCTGCCGTGTGTCCGGCCACCCCACCCTCCCTGCTGTGTGTCCGGTCACCCTCCCCTCCAATGCTGTGTATTCGCCCACCCCCACTCCTCCCGCTGTGTGCGGCCACCCCCCCCCCTCCCCGCTGTGTGTCCGGCTACCCCCCCCTCCCCTGCTGTGTGTCCGGCCACCCCCCCCCTTCCTCCCCTGCTGTGTGTCCGGCACCCCCCTCCTCCCTGCTGTGTGTCCGGCCACCCCCCCCCTCCTCCCTGTTGTGTGTCCGGCCACCCCCCCCCCTCCTCCCTGCTGTGTCCGGCCACCCCCCCCCTCCCTGCTGTTTGTCCGGCCACCCTCCCCTCCCCTGCTGTGTGTTCGGCCACCCCCCCTCTTCCCGCTGTGTCCGGCCACCCCCTACCCCCTTCCCTCCCTGCCGTGTGTCCGGTCACCCTCCCCACCCTGCTGTGTGTCCAGCCACACCCCCCCCCTGCTGTGTGTCCAGCCACCCTCCCCTCCTGTGTGTCCGGCCACCCCCCCCCTCCTCCCTGCTGTGTCCGGCCACCCCCTACCCCCCTTCCCTCCCTGCCGTGTGTCCGGCCACCCCCTACCCCCTTCCCTCCCCTCCCTGCTGTGTGTCCAGCCACCCCCCCCCTCCTCCTCCTCCCGTGTGTCCGGCCGCCCCCCCCCCCTTCCCTCCCTGCTGTGTGTTCGGCCACCCCCTCCCTGCTGTGTGTCCGGCCACCCCCCCCAGACATGCAGCGCCTGACACACACGCAGCACCTGACACACACACACACAGACGCAGCACCTGACACTCACACGGACCTGACACACACGCACACACTCACACGCAGCACCTGACACACAGACACGCAGCACCTGACACACACACACACAGACACGCAGCGCCTGACACACACACACACAGACACGCAGCGCCTGACACACACAGACACGCAGCGCCTGACACACACAGACACGCAGCGCCTGACACACACGCACACGCAGCGCCTGATACACACGCAGCGCCTGACACACACGCACACACAGCGCCTGATACACACGCAGCTCCTGACACACACGCAGCGCCTGACACACACGCAGCTCCTGACACACACGCAGCGCCTGACACACACGCACACGCAGCGCCTGACACACACGCACACGCAGCACCTGACACACACGCAGCACCTGACACACACGCACACGAAGCACCTGACACACGCAGCACCTGACACACACACTCACACGCACCTGACACTCACACGCACCTGACACACACACTTACGCACCTGACACACGCACTCACACGCAGCACCTGACATACTCACACGCAGCACCTGACACACACGCAGACTCGCAGCACCTGACACACACACACACACACACGCAGACACGCAGCACCTGACACACGCAGACACGCAGCACCTGACACACGCAGACACGCAGCACCTGACACACGCAGACATGCAGCACCTGACACACGCAGACACGCACACACACACACTCAGCACCTGACACACACACACACACACACGCAGCACCTGACACACACACACGCAGCACCTGACACACAGACATGCAGCGCCTGACACACACACGCAGACATGCAGCACCTGACACACACACGCAGACATGCAGCGCCTGACACACACATGCAGCACCTGACAGACACACACACACCCACAGACATGCAGCACCTGACACACCCACACACACAGATATGCAGCACCTGACACACCCACACACATACCGACATGCAGCACCTGACACACACACACACACGCAGCACCTGTCACACATATATACATGTGGCATTTAATGCACACACGCACAGCACCTGACACACAATCATATACACTCAGAGCACCTAACACACACACATACACTCGCAGCACCTCACACACACTCGTATACACACGCAGCACCTGCCACTCACACATATATACACATGCAGCACCTGCCACTCCCACATACATGAACAGCACCTAACACACACATATATACATGCAGCACCTGACAGTCACACACATACAGATGCGACACCTGACACAAACACATACACGCTCAATACCTGACACCCACGTGGCAGCTGACGCATACAAATGCAGCACCTGAGATACACATATATACACGTGCAGCACCTGAAACACACACATACACGTACAGCACCTGACATACACGTACAGCACCTGACATACACACACATGTATGTACACGCGCGGCTCCAGGCACACACATACGTACGTACACACGCGGCACTTGACACACACACGTACACGCGCGGCACTTGACACACACACACACGCGCGCGGCACTTGACAGACACACACACACACACACGTGCGGCACCTGACACACACACACGTACGTACACGTGTGGCACCTGACACACACACACGTATGCACACGCGTGGCTCCTGACACACACACATGTACGTACACGCGCTGCTCCTGACACACACATGTATGTACGTATACGGGCGGTACCTGACACCTACACGTATGTACGTATACGCGCGGCTCCTGACACCCACACACATGTACACGCGCGGCTCCTCGCACGCACGCACACACGTACGGCACCTGACACATACACGCGTGTACGTACACACATGCACAGCACCTGACATACACACATGTAGGTACGCGCCACCTGACACACGTACGACACCTGACACACACGTACGTACACGCACGGCACCTGACACACACGTACGTGCACGCACGGCACTGACACGTACGTACGCGCACGGTACCTGACACACGCGTACATACTAGTGATGAGTGGGTTCGGTTTGTCGGAATCCGAACCCCCCCGAACTTCACCCATTTTACACGGGCCCGAGGCTGGTTCGAACCTTCCCGCCTTGCTCGGCTAACCCGAGCGCGCCCGAACGTCATCATCCCGCTGTCGGATTCTCGCGAGATTCGGATGTCTGCATTCGTGGAAAGGGGTCCCATGTGTAAACATGGGTCCCCTTTCAGTCCGGGTGTTCGGTTTGTTGTTTTGCCAAGTACGTGGATTTAATCTGGAACCTGGATCAGGTGAGTATAATTATCTTTTATTTTCAGGTACCCGTGGATTCTACTTGGAGAAGAGGACCGACTGCTTCGTGTCAACATAGGTAAGTATGTGTGTGTCGGCAGGTGTGAAATAAAGTTATACTTTCACGGTGTCTGTGTCCTGTTTTTATTTGGGTATTTTTTTTCCAGTAGAACTACAGGTACCAGCAGTCCCGTGTTTCTCCCGCATGCTGGTACTTGTGGTTCTCCAAGTACCAGCTTGCGGGGGAGGCTTGCTGGGACTTGTAGTACTACTGGAAAAAACAATATTCTTTAAATTTTCTCAAGGCTATCAGCCTCCCATCCGCAGCCCTTGGATGGGGGGACAGCCTCGGGCTTCACCCCTGGCCCTTGGGTGGCTAGGGGGGGGGGACCCCTTGATTGAAAGGGTCCCCACTCCCCCAGGGTACCCCGGCCAGGGGTGACTAGTTGGATATTTAATGCCACGGCCACAGGGCACTGTATAAAAGTGACCCCCGGCTGTGGCATTATCTGTCCAGCTAGTGGAGCCCGATGCTGGTGTAAAAAATACGGGGGACCCCTACTCTTTTTGTCCCCCGGATTTTTTCACCAGCACCAGGCGCAGAGCCCGGTGCTGGTTTTAAAAATACGGGGGATCCCCTGTCCGTTTTTCCCCCGGAATTTTAGAACCAGGACCAGCTCGAAGAGCCCGAGGCTGGTAATGCTTTGGAGGGGGGACACCACGCAATTTTTTTTTCCGGGTTTTTCACATTCCATTTAAAAATAAATAAATAAATAATAATAATCTTTTACAAAATACATAAATAATACTTGTGCCTCCAAAAAAGACAAACCAAGTACCTAATCCAGGCATTCCCAACCGCGGTCCTCAAGGCACACAAACAGTGCAGGTTTTAGTGATATCCAGGCTGCAGCACAGATGGTTAAATCAAAATAACTGAGCTAATAATTAAGTCACCTGTGCTGAAGCCTGGATATCACTAAAACATGCACTGTTGGTGTGCCTTGAGGACCGTGGTTGGGAATGCCTGACCTAATCCCTTCTAATATAAATAGATATGCTATTACCAACAAAAAAAACATGTTTTTACATTTTTTTATTAGATTCCGCCAGCAAAGTGTGGCGGATTGAAAATGACGAATTTACTGTTTAAAAGCACTGTTGTCGAATTTACAAACTTCAATTGAATATACTTTTGTCGAATTGCCGCATTTGTACCATTGCAGAAAAGTCGAATTTGTCAAATGTCGAATTTTAAAAAGTCGAATTTTGTAAGCCTGTAAGAATAGGCCGGCCCCCTTCTTCACATCAGCCGTCCCCTTCTACCCCTGTACCTTGCTCTCTACTGTCTGTGCTTTCTCCCATCTGTAGGACTAGGCCCCACCTCCTTCTTACCCTCCAGTGACTGCTCTCTCCTGACAAGTGGACCAGGCCTGCCCCCTACACGCTGCTGGTGTCTTCATTGTTACTTGGTCTGGAGCTCCGTTGGGGAGAGAACTCACGTGAGCTCATTAAGAATGAGGAACTGGGATGTTTTAATTTTATTGTGAGTAGTGTAGTGTAGTGTAGTGTGGTGTGGTGATGTAGTATGTTGTGTGGGGGGTATAGTGTAATTATGAAGTGCAGCATATGGGAGGGCTATAGCATAGTGATGTAGTGTGGCATATGGGGGGTGGTAACGCATAGGCGTGCGTACAGGGGGTGCCTGGTGCGCACAGGCACTCCCTAATGTCCAGCACCGCTGCACGCCACGCTTGCTGTAGCACAGTGATCGCTGAGTGTGTGATCGGTGGAGCCTAGCCTGCAGCTAATTTCCGTACCTCCCACCACCGCTGCGCCCGCCCCCCCTCTGCCTGCTGCTAATACTATACTGAGTGCATTCGTCGGCGGCCTCACTGGGGGAACTGGCGTCACCTTGCAATGTGACGTCGTGATGTCCGCCCATGCTCTCCTCCCGCCCACCTGTGCTTTCCTCCCGCTGCGGTCTCTCAGTCCTAGTGTGCCGCGGCCACAACACCACTGGCAGTGTTCCTCTGGGGGGGACTAGGAGCCGCCGGCAGACACATTCTGCTGAGACTTACTTGTCAGTGCGGGTTCCGGACGGCAGGTGGCGGGTGGGAGGGCAGACGGGGAGCAGGTGTCACAAGGAGTGTGTGGGTAACTAATTCACAATACTTCCGCTCAACGTGGCACTGCTGGTCCTTCATCTCCCATGTCTCTTCACCAGGTGGCGGGCGGCCCAGAAATTAAGTGATGTGTTGTGCAGCAGTCAGTGTGAAGTGACTGAGTAACACTGGTGGTGCTGATGATGCTGCTGCAGAATCGGGAAGCAATTAATTAATAAATATAATGTACTCTATCAGTGTATTATACATACATAAACATGTACATACGTGTGTATAGATGTGAGCGGCAGTGTGCGGATGTATGAGAGCGGCAGTGTGCGGATGTATGAGAGCGGCAGTGTGCGGATGTATGAGAGCGGCAGTGTGCGGATGTATGAGAGCGGCGGTGTACAGTTGTGTGAGAGCGGCGGTGTACAGTTGTGTGAGAGCGGGGTTGTACGGATGTATGAGAGCGGGGGTGTATGGATGTATGAGAGCAGCAGTGTACAGTTGTGTGAGAGCGGCAGTGTGCGGATGTATGAGAGCGGCAGTGTGCGGATGTATGAGAGCGGGGTTGTACGGATGTATGAGAGCGGGGTTGTACGGATGTATGAGAGCGGCAGTGTATGGATGTATGAGAGCAGCAGTGTACAGTTGTGTGAAAGCGGCAGTGTGCGGATGTATGAGAGCGGCGGTGTACGGATGTATGAGAGCGGCAGTGTACGGATGTATGGATGGCAGCGTCATAGGGAGGGATGTCGGAATGCTGTTATAGGATTCCTAATACAAAATGGAATCCGTATAGTGGGCGGGGCTGGCACCATGGCACCACGTTGGGCTTGATGGGCAGGTAGTGCGGCAAGCACACCCAAATTGGCGTCTGACGTCGCCCGCAGTCCACACTGTTGTGAGGAGTCCGAGTTAATTTTGACTGTGTAGTGCACTCACAGAGGACCTACCGCTCGTCCCCTCCTCGCATCTGAGCAGCAGGTCAGGCTCTTACTTTCTTTTTAATCAGGAGAGGCCGAGTGAACTGTGAGCAGGGGGGCAGAGCTACATGGGACCCAGAGGGGCTGCTGTGCTGTCAGAGAGGGAGAGGAAGAGAGAGATGAAGCTACTGCAGATCCCCAGCTGATTGTGAGGTGCTGGGTTGAAGGGTGATGTGATCACCCTTCTCCCTCGCTGCCGCTGGGGACCGCATCTAGGCTTCCTCCATCGAGGGCATGCGGCGCAGCAGTGGGCAGCGTGTAATGAGTTTGTCTGACTCATTATACTGCTGCCTGTTGTGGATACCTCCCTCTGTATGGACTGGTGTACATGTCCAGCACAGAGGTGACAGTGTTGGTGGAAGTGCTGCCCAGCTCTGACCCTGCAGGCCTCCCTGATCTGGCTTCGGCCGCTGCTGCTGCGGCCCGAAACCCCTGCCGGTCCCCTCCATAGACTTCTGCCTGGCCAGCGCTGAGGTACTAGGGGTAGCCCAGCTGCGGGAAGGGTATGTCTCTGGCTTTCTCTCCGGCAGGGGAAGGTGACAGCGGCGGAGGAAGTGCTGCCCACCTCAGACACTGCAGGCCTCCCCGATCCAGCTGCGGCCACAGCTGATGCTGCCAGAACCCCCTGCTGGTCTCCTTTGTTGACTGCCGCATGGCCAGTGCTGAAGTACTGGGGTTAGGCCAGCTACGGGAAGAGTGTCTCTGCCTCGGGCTCTCTCTCTGGCAGGGGAAGGAAGGGCTGATTCTCTGGCACAACAGGGAGGGCTGGGCTGTAGGAACACAGCACTGGAAGAAACAGGAGGCCGAACTCACGACCAAAAAGTAAGTAGTGATCAGCCCCCTGGTCTTTCCCTCTCTGGGTGCAGAGCTGTATTCTACAGAGAGAGCTGGGATGGGAAGAAGGGGAACGGCACCTGACACACACATACACGCGCAACACCTGACACACACGCATATACACGTGCGGCACCTGACACACACGTAGCATCAGACACAATAAAATAAACATGCAGCACCTGACCCACACATACACGCGCAACACCTGACACACACACATATACACGTGCTGCACCTGACACACACATGTAGCATCAGACAATAAAATAAACATGCAGCACCTGACACATGCATATACACGCAGCACCTGACACATACATATACACGCAGCACCTGACACATACATATACACATGCAGCACCTGACACACACACACACAGACACGTGCAGCACCTGACACACACACACACATGTGCAGCACCTGACGCACACACATGTACACGCGCAGCACCTGACACACTCATGTACACGCGCAGCACCTGACACACACACATATACACGTGCTGCACCTGACACACACTCATGTACACGCGCAGCACCTAATGCACACTCATGTACACACGCAGCACCTGACCCACACATAAACGCGCAACACCTGACACATACATATACACGCACACCATCAGACACACTAATATACACACGCAGCACCTTACTCACACACACAGACACGTGCAGCACCTGACGCACACACATGTACACGCGCAGCACCTGACGCACACTCATGTACACGCGCAGCACCTAATGCACACTCATGTACACACGCAGCACCTGACCCACACATACACGCGCAACACCTGACACACACACATATACACGTGCTGCACCTGACACACACATGTAGCATCAGACACAATAAAATAAACGTGCAGCACCTGACACATACATATACACGCAGCACCTGACACATACATATACACGCACACCATCAGACACACTAATATACACATGCAGCACCTTACACACACACAGACACGTGCAGCACCTGACGCACACACATGTACACGCGCAGCACCTGACGCACACTCATGTACACACACAGCACCTGACGCACACATGTACACGCGCAGCACCTAATGCACACTCATGTACACACGCAGCACCTGACGCACACTCATGTACACGCGCAGCACCTGACGCACACTCATGTACACGCGCAGCACCTAATGCACACTCATGTACACGCGCAGCACTTGACGCACACTCATGTACACGCGCAGCACCTGACACAGACATACGTATTCATGCACAGCACCAGACATACACTTGTACACACGCGGAGCACTTGATACTCACACACATATACACCCGCAACACCTGACACACACACACACACGTGCGGCAGCTGACGCATACACACGCACCATCAGACACACTCATATATACACTCAGCACCTGACACACACACACACACACACACACACACACAGGACCTGACACACACATACACAGGTAGCACCTGACACACACACACATATACATGCGCAGCACCTGACACCACGCACTCACACGTACAAGCAATGCATTTCACGCCTACCTCCAGCCTCAGTCACAGGCTGCTGCCGCCTACGCCCCTCCCTGCATCAGCTGCAAAGGCAGCAAAATATTTTGACCAAAGTCTAAAGGCCCATACACATTAAATGATGTCGCTCTGTGAGCGACATCATGTAATGTTTTCCCCTCCCGGGCCGGCCGGCGGCCGACTGTACACACTGAGCGATATGACCGCTCATATCGCTCAGTGACGTCACGCCCCCGCCAGCCCTGCATGAAGGTCGTGGACGACAGTCCACATCCTTCATGCATGCCCTACCGACAGTGACGTTTGTTGCCGACCCGCGGTGCCGCGCATCGTTCGTCGCTGACGGCATACACACTTAACGATAAAACGAGCGACGTCGCTCAAGGAGGGGGAAAATGAGCAACGTCGCTCATTAAATCGTTGTGTGTATGGACCTTAAACAATTCGGTTTGGTAAATAAAATAATTTTGCACAGAACAGTGATGTTATACGAACATTTTCATTAAACATTTAAAAAATCAAATGTTTATTCTTACAGTGAAATTTTACATTTCTGAATAAAAAAAAAAAATTTAAAAAAAGCAATGAAATTCCATAGACAAAAAACCTTACGGTTTCACATGTCCCATTAAGGCTTCTTAGACATGATTGAAATTTCAGAAACCTGTTGTAACTCTTCCACTCAAACTCCAAAAAGCAATGAAATTCCGATCATTAAGGCTGACGCCTTAATGGACGTGTTCCTTGCGCAATACAGATATGGTATGCCATCACAGCCTGTGGGTAAGTGCAGATTCAGCACTCTCACAGAGTGAGATTGCTGTCACTCACACAATGGTGGAGCTGCTAATTCACAGATTTGTGTGCTCATTGGAATACACACATGCAGTCTATGCAACTGAAGGTCTGAGCGGAAGACAAAGCTGCTCGGATGAGGTAAGAGTGTTGTTGATTGGAGGGAGAAGACAGAGCATTGTGGATGGGGGAACAGAAGTGTGTGGATAGAGGGAAGACTAAGCAGCATTGATGGGGGGTGACTAAGAAACACAGGATAATTCAGACTGCAGCGATCGCAGTCTGAATTAGTTTGTGGGGTGTGAATGCGCAATGGCTGCACTGTGCGTGCATACCCGGGAGCCCAGTGGGGGGAGGGGGAGGGCCTGACATGCGGGGCGGACTATCCCTGTGCTGGGCATCCCGCCGCATGTCAGAGTAAATGATTGTAGATGTGCTAAATTTGGCACATCTACAATCAACTCTGAATTACCCCCACAGATGGGGGGGGAGGTAAGACAGATGGGGGAAAGACAGTTGCACAGATGGTGGGGAGACAGCTGTGTGGATGGGTGGACAGTGCCGTGTGGATGAGCGGGAAAAAGCAGCACAGATTTGGGAGGGGTAAGAGCAGTATAGATGGAAAGAAACGGCATGGATGAGGAAGGCAGAGCAGCATGGATGAGGGAAATACAGTCCCAACATTGGAGGAGATAAGTATTTTTACCTCCCCTTGGGAGGTGGCAGCTAGGCCTAATCCTTGGGTGGGTTGGATAGGGCAACCCCCCTCCCATCCCAATAGTGACCCACGAAACTTACCTTCAGGATGACAGCTATATGAATAGGGTAAGAGTGGTGTGGATAGGGGGTAGATCAAGCAGCAAGTATGGGAAGGGAGACATCGGTGCAGATGGGTTAAAAACACTGGCACGGATGGGTAGAAAACTGGTTCAGATGGGAGAGAAGACAGTGCTATGTATTGGAGGAGGCAGAGTGACGTTGAAGGAAACACTGAGCAGCACAGAGAGAAGGAAACGGTGGTACAGACAAGGCACAGGTGGGGAAAGACAGATGGTACAGATAAGTTAGTACAGACTAGCACAGATGGGAAAACACAGCAGTAGGGATTGGGGAAGACAGGGCAGCATGGGGGTGTATAGGGGAAGTAAGTGTAGATGCATAGACCGTAGATGGGGTATTATAGTTTTAGCAATTAACCAAGATGTTTGAGGGAGCTAAATGTGTATACTAAGTGAGATGGATGTATGGAGTTAGAAGGATGTTGTAACAAGGTGGGATTGTTGTGGTGACTGAATGGGATGGTTGTGGGCACTGTGTGGGATGGGAGCACCACAAAACTGCTCAGACCTTCAGTTGCATAGACTGCATGTGTGTATTCCAATGAGCACACAAATCTGTGAATTAGCAGCTCCACCATTGTGTGAGTGACAGCAATCTCACTCTGTGAGAGTGCTGAATCTGCACTTACCCACAGGCTGTGATGGCATACCATATCCGTATTGCGCAAGGAACACGTCCATTAAGGCGTCAGCCTTAATGATCGGAATTTCATTGCTTTTTGGAGTTTGAGTGGAAGAGTTACAACAGGTTTCTGAAATTTCAATCATGTCTAAGAAGCCTTAATGGGACATGTGAAACCGTAAGGTTTTTTGTCTATGGAATATATATATATATATATATATACACACACACACGCATATATATATGTTCCCAAAGAAGACAACAGCGGCACTCGAGGATTTGGTAAATATGAAAAAAATGTATTCAAAAAGGTTTACAGGTAGCCGACGTTTCGGGGCTCACATGCCCCTTTGTCAAGGTGTGTAGCAAACAATGAGTGAGTGAACATAGCTTATATCCCAGAGAAGCCCACCAGTGCACGATGCGCGACCGGAGACGCGAGAGACCAGCCGCACTTCCGGTCACGGTGTGATGACCTCACTGCTGATGCGCCCGTCGGTTGCGAAGGCAACCTGAACGCCGCTGGTCAAATCAAAACACTGTAAGGAAGCGTAGATAAAACCAGTGAAACACCAATGTGTGAATAACGAGAAGAACTGTAACCCCCATCGCTATAGAAACCCGCCACCATTATAAGGCCATTACTGTCTAAACATTTCTAAACTGCTAGTATCATAACAATGCACGGAGAGCTATTGAAAAAAAGATATCAATGGATATCAATGGGCACCACAGCCATCTACTGACACCATAGGTCAGAGTTTACAATACCTTACTTACATAATCTCCGTGCATTGTCATGATACTAGCAGTTTACAGTGTTTTGATTTGACCAGCGGCGTCCAGGTTGCCATCGCAACCGACGGGCGCATCAGCAGTGAGGTCATCACGCCGTGACCGGAAGTGCGGCGGGTCTCTTGCGTCTCCGGTCGCGCATCGTGCACTGGCGGGATTCTCTGGGATATAAGGTATGTTCACACACTCATTGTTTGTTACACACCTTGACAAAGGGGCATGTGAGCCCCGAAACGTCGGCTACCTGTAAACCTTTTTGAATACATTTTTTCATATTTACCAAATCCTCGAGTGCCGCTGTCTTCTTTGGGAACCTGCAAAACTGCTGACACACTCCAGCCACATGAGGTCTAGCATTGTCTTGCATTAGGAGGAACCCAGGGCCAACAGCACCAGCATATGGTCTCACAAAGGGTCTGAGGATCTCATCTCGGTACCTAATGGCAGTCAGGCTACCTCTGGCGAGTACATGGAGGGCTGTGCGGCCCTCCAAAGAAATGCCACCCCACACCATAACTGACCCACTGCCAAACCGTTCATGCTGGAGGATGTTGCAGGCAGCAGAACGTTCTCCTTGGCGTCTCCAGACTCTGTCACATGTGCTCAGTGAGAACCTGCTTTCATCTGTGAAGAGCACAGGGCACCAGTGGTGAATTTGCCAATCTTGGTGTTCTCTGGCAAATGCCAAACGTCCTGCACGGTGTTGGGCTGTAAGCACAACCCCCACCTGTGGATGTAGACACATGCACATTTGTGGTTTGTTGGAGGTCATTTTGCAGGGCTCTGGCAGTGCTCCAACTGTTCCTCCTTGCACAAAGGCGGAGGTAGCGGTCCTGCTGCTGGGTTGTTGCCCTCCTATGGCCTCCTCCACGTCTCCTGATGTACTGGCCTGTCTCCTGGTAGTGCCTCCGTGCTCTGGACACTACGCTGACAGACACAGCAAACCTTCTTGCCACAGCTCGCATTGATGTGCCATCCTGGATGAGCTGCACTACCTGAGCCACTTGTGTGGGTTGTAGACTCCGTCTCATGCTACCACTAGAGTAAAAGCACCGCCAGCTTTCAAAAGTGACCAAAACATCAGCCAGAAAGCATAGAAGCTGAGAAGTGGTCTGTGGTCACCACCTGCAGAACTCCTTTATTAGGGGTGTCTTGCTAATTGCCTATAATTTCCACCTGTTGTCTATTCCATTTGCACAACAGCATGTGAAATTGATTGTCAATCAGTGTTGCTTTCTAAGTGGACAGTTTGATTTCACAGAAGTGTGATTGACTTGGAGTTACATTGTGTTGTTTAAGTGTTCCCTTTATTTTTTTGAGCAGTATATATAATACTGCTACAGCCACACTAACCACACACGTGTGGCTGTAGCAGTATTGTGAACCGGTTGTGACATCCAACGTGATGTTTGGTGTCCATGTGTCTGGTTGACCTGTTTTGCTGAAAGTGGATCTATTACACTCTAATTTGTTTTATGTACTATGAATGGATATTACACAGCCACCATATTGTCTGAATATGACATACTGTATTATCGTATGATCAGTATATGATGTTTTAAAATGATCTTTTGTACACGGAAGCTTGTCTTGATAAAGATCCTCAATAGCGGATCGAAACGTTGACAACAATAATCCTGACTTCTACTGAAATAAAGTTATTGTGAAATTGAAGCTGTTGAAGACCGCCTTATTGGATGAGTGCACCTCCATACCATTGGACTTTGTATATATTGTGAACCTGCCTGATGAGACAGATTTTCACTAGGAGCCCTCCACCGCTGTCTATTATAAATTGCGAGGGCAGGATTTTCTGTAATATATATATATATATATATATATATATTAGTCAAATGGTCAATTAACAGTACTGAGCTATAATTTGTTTACTCTTTAGGGTCTTTATGTATGGCAACTCTATGGTTCACTTTTGACAGAACCTTAAGAGAATATTTCGGCAGCTAAACCAAGAGAATGGACCCCTGCCAAAGCGGACCCAAGATAGATAGAAGAAGGAAGGATTTCTCAAGGGGAGCCTAGTCTTAGTAGTTTAAACCTTTCTAAGGATATTTGCAGTGGTAATAGAAATAGCAATTCTCTACTTGATAACTTAATCATTGAGTATAATCAAATTTCCATAAAAATATATAACAATTTTGTTAAGAAATATTTAAACATTCAAATCAATAAAACAGTACAGTTGGGATGGAGCTTTCCCTTTTTCAATCTGGTTTATAATCTCTAAAACATTAGTTTCCTGTAAGGATGTCACCCAACGCATTTCGTCATTAATGACTTCATCAGGCGTGTTCCTTTTTTTAAAAGGAAAAAACATTAAAATGATTGTCTCAATACATAAAAATGGTAATACATTTCATCTATTTACTAACAAACAAAAATAAAAACAGAATGGTTTTAGGTGTTCACTGGTCAAGGCAGAAATAAACATATAATAGATGTGATACTTGTCTGTCAACATGTTTTAAATATGATTTCAATGGTTTTCACATCTTTAATGGTCCAAAGTATAGTAAATACACTCAGGACCATTGGCCCGAATGGCCTTCAAAACGTTGTGATACATATATACAATATTTAAGGCATAGACTCTTTTAGGAAAAAACTTTAAGACAGAAAACTTTTTTTTTAAATGCTTTATGTGGTCTAGACTTGGATTCAAGTATGGTAGATGTAACTTGGATGCTATTCACAACATCGTAAAAATAGAGAATGGATCTATTTACATTAATTTTATCTAATGGAGAATGATGAATTTTAACAAGAACTAGTCAATTATTGTACAATTCACTAGTCAATAATCAACAGTTTTACATATCCCATTGGTTATTGACATACAATATTGACATGGAAATGATAGTGTTAGTTAATAAGGAGACCATCATGTGACTAATTTTTTAGTTTATCATTGATCTAGCTTTTGTGTATAATACTCACTGTAGATTGCCTACGTGGGTCTTATAGGCCCTACACACATGCCGATTTTTTTGAAAGATATGAACGATCGCGTTCATAAATGAACGAGAACTCGTTCATATCTTTCAGTGTGGAGGCTCCAGCGATGAACGATGCGCGGCCCCGCGCTCGTTCACTGCTGGTCCCCCGTTGGCTGTGCATGCAGACCAATATGGACGATCTCGTCCATATTTGCCTGCACTTCAATGGAGCCGCGTGACGGGGGGAGTGAAGAAACTTCACTCCCCCAGTCACTGCCCCCCCCCCCCGCCGCCGGGTCGCTCGTCGGCCGTATCCGCCGTCGGGCAGCTCGGCGGCGGATCGGCATGTCTGTAGGGCCCATTATGTAGATCATCCAATGGTGTAAAATCCCTTAACAAGATGTTATTCTCTGCTCGTTCAAATAAGGATGCAACCTTTTTTAGAGATAATTAATTGATTTAAAATTAGTTAGATATTCGAGGGCATAAGTGCAAGTATTAGATTTGTTATATTTAAAGAACACTTACTTCCTTTCTGGAATTTCTTGTGTTAGATTGTATAGCAGATAGCTGAACTATAGTCCTTAGTGTGTAGCCATTTTTTACTGACCTATTGGGTAATGTATAAATTAGTACAAATAATTAAACTCTGATTTAATTAGGTCATATATTTATACTATACTTACCAGTTATAGGTATTGGATCCTTTTCAAATTATTCGTGGGTAGCATATAATTGATTTTTTTTTTACAGCTCTATGAATGAAAAAAGTCCTAGTGCTAGGGTCCTCTTTTCTTCCTAGCTGTTATTAAATTAAATAAATAATTAGATAACTTGTTTCACAAATGTATTTTATAGATTATATACAAATACTTAACTTATCAAAAAATGGTACTTAGTACTGGTGTTTAAAAATTCCCTTTTTAGTGTGTTCCTCTCTCCTGGTCTAAGCTGTCCCAGAGTCTGGAATGCAATGAATACCTTTTTCCCTGGCTCCAATATTTATACCTCCCTTACTCTTACATCACTTCCTAGTCTATTTTCATTGGTTTGAATTAGTTTAGATTAAATTGTGCCCTAATATGCTAATATATGTTTTGTTATTAAATGTGATTTATTATTGACTCCTTTATTATTAATTCCCTACATTGGGAATGTGATATAATAATTAATTAATGAAGTTTATGCATGATTTGTGGTTTGCGTTTCAATTAGCGGTAAATCACTTCCTGGTGTGTTCCAAGCCTCATTTTGATAGCGCAAGTGCCATTGAACTTTACTTCAGTGTGTAATAGGGATGCTCCGTTTGCGGCTCACCAACAAGAACAGAAAGGAGGGATTTTTTTAGATGGAAGAAAAGAACAACTGTTTCCACGTTCCCAGAGGAGGGAAGAGTTGTTCTGAAGACTGGACTCCCCACAAGGTCTGAAGAGAAGACTCCACAACGGAGAAGAGGAAAGAGGGGCAGTGGGAGGTTCACCAAAGAAAAGAAGGGCACAGTCCAATGCACAGGAGGAGAATATGCAGGAATATACAACCTCTCAACAAAACAGCTATCCCAATCACAAAAATAGGTATTAAACAAAGGATTGAAATTTGCCCCGGACTTGCATGCAAATAAATTTGACCTCTTTATCGACCTGAACAAGTATGTAAGGAATTTGACATTACAAAAACATTTCTTAAAAAAATCCAATTAAAAAAATTTCATATGAACCGGAAATTTCTAAGAAACCATTGGTTTCACTCCCATCCAAGTATTACCCAGTAGAGTCAAGAGGCAGTAATATAGACATATTTTATGATTTAGCAAAGGAAGATTTTAGAAAGTTCAAAATAGAAACGAACAAGTTCAACAATAATCTTAAACCTCAAGAAAGACAGGCAGTCAAACAACTGAAAATGGATACCACAGTGGTCATCAAACAAGCAGATAAAGGAGGCGGAGTAGTAGTACAACAAAGAGATCTATACCTACAAGAAGCATATCAAATCTTAAGGGATGAAACCACCTATACTCAGCGACCCCACCGAAGAATACCAAAAACAACTTTTTACGCTCCTTATTAAAGCTAAAACAGAGGAAATCGTATGTGAAAAAGAATTTGAATATATACACAAGAAACCCCAAGACTGCAATATTTTAGCATATTCCAAAAAATCACAAAAATAAAGAGTCCCCACCAGGAAGACCAATAATATCGGGCATTGACTCATTAAGTGCTAATTTGTCCCACTATTTAGACATCAAACTTAAAAAATATGTTAAATTACAGAATCGTATCTCAAAGATTCAACCAGCCTTTTAAGGGATTTGAAAGATTTCAATTGGAAAAAAAAAAAAAAAAAAAAAAAAAAAAAAGAGTACCATTGGTTAACTATTGATGTACAAGCATCCATCTCACATAAAAAAGGACTGGAAGCAGTCCAAAAAATATTGCAAACTGATCATAGCCTGGATTCTAAAGAGAGGGAATTTATTATAGGTGGAATCAAATAGAACATACATAATTAGAACATAATTATTTTAAATTTGAAGGTGTTTTTTACCTACAAAGACAGGGGACTGCGATGGGTACAAAATTTGCACCGGCATATGCAAACATCCTGATGGGGCAATGGGAGTACATATTCAACATGAAGTTCGAAAATTCCAATATAAAATTATTTCGGAGATATATCGAATCGATATTAATCTGGACAAATGAAGACTCCAGTATAGAAAAATTCATACACTTCATAAATAATAACTATAATTTAAAATTTACGTACAACCAGAATAGTAAAACTATAGATTACTTGGATCTTAAACTAGAGGGGCTACCAACGGGTGAAATTAAAACATCCACCTTTAAGGAAACAGACATGAATAGTAACATCCCAGCAGAGAGCTGCCATTTACCAAGTTGGAAACAGACTGTACCTTATGCACAATATCTGAGAATTAGAAAGAACTGTAGCCAAGATGAAGACTATTTTAAACAATCCGATATACTAACAAAGAGGTTTCTTGCAAGAGACTATGGGGAAAAAAAAAAAATCGATAGGTATCGGGCTTCAAAAAAAGATAGATCCCTACTCATTGAGCCACAATCTAGGATCAAAGACGAACATGCAAGAGGGAGACCATTCATAGCTCAATTTAACAAGGAAAATAGAAAAATTAAGACTATAATAGGAAAACACTGGAACGTGTTACTTAAAGACCCAATATTGGGCCCTCACCTTCCAGCTAAACCATTTGTGATCTATAGGAAAGCACCAAATCTAAAAAGCATTATAGCTCCACGTTCTCTCCAAAGAATTAGGGAAGAATAAAAAATCAATGAAAACTCATTCCTTAGTAAAAAAACAGGATGTTACCCTTGTAACAAATGCAAATGTTGTAAGCATATGGAACCCGCCCCCCGTAATATATAAGAATGAGAAAGCTAAATTATACAAATTAAAAGACCATTTAAACTGTAACTCTTCCTTTGTCATATATAGAATCACATGTCAATGTAACCTGGTATACATAGGCAAAACCAAAAGAAATTTTAAAAAACTAATTTTAGAACACATGAGAAACATCAAAAACAAAGTGATGACAGTCTTCCGAGACACTTCTCAGAGGTACATAATTCAGATACGAGTGGCCTCAAATTCACCATACTGGAATATGTAAAATAAGATCTAAGGGTGGGGAGGGGGGAGGGAGAAATATGGAACTCCAACTTTCTAGAAAAGAAACATACTGGATATACACCCTTAACTCTTTGAGTCCCGATGGCCTTAACAAGGGTATAGTGCCATTTATATGAAACATAGATAACAAAAGTAAGAATCAACCCAGAAATAGCATATGACAGACTATATGTAGAACAATGAATTTAGCATTGAACTCTAGTTTACTGTAGAATAGACAATGTTATTCTTAAGAACTTAAAATGTGCCTTTTCCATTAAATCTTTTAAGAAACAAAGTAGGAGCTGTAACTAATATGCTAGGTATAAATAAAGATCAAACACCTACAATGATATAATTATAATTAATAGGCTAAAAGCTGTAAAAAGGGCCAGACATTGAGATGGTTGTATATATTTAAATCTGTGTATTATTAAGTGTTTAATCTGTAAAGTGTTATAAGATATATTTGCACTAGAGAAGGTGTATGAGTTTATTAATAAATTCTTTAAAAAAAAATATATATATATATAAGCAAAGTTTGATTAAATAAATATTGACAACTATTTAATAACTATTAAGAATAATATTAGATGGAAGTATGTTACTAGATTAAAGAATTAATAAATATATCAATAATTAGTAAATATTCATAATAGTAAAACTGTAATATGAAATATTGGATTAATGAACTAATAAATAACAATTAAATAGACTATTTATAATATTAATAAGTATGACTTAATGGTTAAAAAACACTATATGCACACAAATCTAATATATAGAATGTTTAATTATTAATCACTGTAAGAATAAATTCATAATAAAAGCTGTTATGAATGGAGTAAGTTTAGGATCACAGTAGAAGGTATTATGCACGTATACACTAACTAGCCGTATCTAGCACAAATGATAAGTCAGCCAGGAAGTGAGATGTGGAACGCGGAAGAGGCAGAGCCGCAAACGGAGTCCCATCATCTCACACTGCGCATGTGCAATACAGCGCACCTCACAGGGGGGAGTTACGAGCCGCTCACACTTAGTAGGGAAAAGAGACATGGAACACATACCAGAAGCGGCTGTGAGCCACAAATGGAGCGTCCCTATCATAAACTGAAGTAAAGTTCAATAGCACTTGCGCTATCAAAATGAGGCTTGGAAAGCATCAGGAAGCGGTGATTTACCACTAATTGAAACGCAAACCACAAATCATGCATAAACCTCATTAATTAATTATTATATCACATTCCCAATGTATGGAATTAATAATAAAGGAGTCAATAATAAATCACATTTAATAACAAAACATATATTAGCATATTAGGGCACAATTTAATCTAAACTAATTCAAACCAATGAAAGTAGACTAGGAAGTGATGTAAGAGTAAGGGAGGTATAAATATAGGAGCCAGGGAAAAAGGTATTCATTGCATTCCAGACTATGGGACAGCTTAGACCAGGAAAGAGGAACACACTAAAAAGGTAACTTATAAACACCAGTACTAAGTACCATTTTTTGATAAATTGTTAAGTATTTGTATATTTAATCTATAAAATACATTTGTGAAACAAGTTATCTATTTATTTAATTTAATAACGCCTAGGAAGAAAAGAGGACCCTAGCACTAGGACTTTTTTCATTCATAGAGCTGTAAAAAAAAAAAAAAAAAAAGATTTTACTTACCGGTAAATCTATTTCTCGTAGTCCGTAGAGGATGCTGGGACTCCGTAAGGACCATGGGAAATAGACGGGCTCCGCAGGAGATAGGGCACTTTAAGAAAGCTTTGGACTCTGGGTGTGCACTGGCTCCTCCCTCTATGCCCCTCCTCCAGACCTCAGTTAGGGAAACTGTGCCCAGAGGAGATGGACAGTACGAGGAAGGATTTTTGTAAATCTAAGGGCGAGATTCATAACAGCCACACCAATCACACCGTATAACTTGATAAATTTACCCAGTTAACAGTATGAACAACAACATAGCCACGGTTCCACCGAAAAACTATAACATAAACCTTATGTAAGCAATAACTATATACAAGTCTTGCAGAAGAAGTCCGCACTTGGGACGGGCGCCCAGCATCCTCTACGGACTACGAGAAATAGATTTACCGGTAAGTAAAATCTTATTTTCTCTAACGTCCTTGAGGATACTGGGACTCCGTAAGGACCATGGGGATTATACCAAAGCTCCCAAATGGGCGGGAGAGTGCGGATGACTCTGCAGCACCGATTGAGCAAACAGGAGGTCCTCCTCAGCCAGGGTATCAAACTTATAGAACTTTGCAAAAGTGTTCGTCCCCGACCAAGTAGCTGCTCGGCAGAACTGTAATGCCGAGACCCCTCGGGCAGCCGCCCAAGAAGAGCCCACTTTCCTAGTGGAGTGGGCCTTAACCGATTTCGGTAACGGCAATCCTGCCGTAGAATGCGCCTATTGAATCGTGTTACAGATCCAGTGAGCAATAGTCTGCTTTGAATAGTCTGCTTTGAAGCAGGAGCGCCAACCTTGTTGGCCGCATACAGAATGAACAAAGCTTCAGTCTTCCTGATTCTAGCCGTTCTGGTCACATAAATCTTCAAAGCCCTGACTACATCCAGGGACTCTGAATCCTCCAAGTCCCGTGTAGCCACAGGCACGACAATAGGTTGGTTCACATGAAAAGAGGAGACCACTTTTGGCAGAAAGTGAGGGCGAGTCCTCAACTCTGCCCTATCCACGTGAAAAACCAAGTATGGGCTTTTATGTGATAAAGCCTCCAATTCGGAAACACGTCTTGCCGAAGCTAACACCAACAACATGACTACTTTCCACGTGAGGTATTTCAACTCCACAGTTTTGAGTGGTTCAAACCAAGGTGAATTGAGGAAACGTAACACCACGTTAAGATCCCAAGGCGCCACCGGAGGCACAAAGGGAGGCTGAATATGCAGCACTCCCTTCACAAAGGTCTGTACTTCAGGAATAGAGGCCAATTCTCTTTGAAAGAAAATGGATAAGGCCGAAATCTGGACCTTTATGGACCCTAATTTTAGGCCCAAAGTCACTCCTGTTTGAAGGAAATGAAGTAGACGGCCCAAATGGAACTCCTCCATAGGCCCCTGCCGCAGCAGGTCCTGCCTTAGAGGAAGAGGCCATGGATCCCCTGCGAGCAACTCTTGCAGCTCCGGATACCAAGTCCTCCGTGGCCAATCCGGAACAATGAGTATTGTTCTGACCCTGCTTCTTCGTATTATTCTCAACACCTTGGGTATGAGAGGAAGAGGAGGAAACACATAAACCGATCTGAACACCCAAGGTGTCACCAGAGCGTCTACCGCTACCGCCTGAGGGTCCCTTGACCTGACGCAATACCGCTTTAGCTTTTTGTTGAGACGGGATGCCATCATGTTGATTTTGAGGCAGTCCCCAACGATCCGTGATCTGTGCGAAGACTTCTTGATGAAGTCGCCACTCTCCCGGATGCAGGTCGTGCCTGCTGAGGAAGTCGGCCTCCCAGTTGTCCACCCCCGGGATGAACACCGCCGACAGCGCGCTTACATGGCCTTCCACCCAGCGTAGAATCCTGGTCGCTTCTGCCATGGCCATTCTGCTCCTTGTTCCGCCTTGGCGGTTTATATGAGCCACTGCCGTGACATTGTCTGACTGAATCAGAACCGGTTTTCTCCGAAGCAATTCCTCCGCTTGACGCAGGGCATTGTATATGGCCCTCAACTCCAGGACGTTGATGTGGAGACTAGACTCTAGGCTTGACCAGAGACCTTGGAAATTTCTTCCCAGTGTCACTGCTCCCCAGCCTCGGAGGCTTACGTCCGTGGTCACCAGGACCCAGTCCTGAATGCCGAACCTGCGACCTTCTAGTAGGTGAGCACTGTTCAGCCACCACAGGAGAGATACCCTGGCTCTGGGAGACAGGGTGATCCTTTGATGCATTTGTAAATGGGACACGGACCACTTGTCCAAGAGGTCCCATTGAAAAGTCCTCGCATGGAACCTGCCGAAAGGGATGGCCTCGTAGGAAGCCACCATCTTCCCCAGGACCCGCGTGCAATGATGTGCTGAAACCTTTTTTGGCTTTAATAGGTTCCTGACCATGGCTATGAGTTCCTGAACCTTTTCGATCGGAAGAAAAATCTTTTTCTGGTCTGTGTCTAGAATCAGCCCCAAAATGGTCAGACGCGTTGTAGGGACTAGCTGGGACTTCGGTATATTGAGAATCCAGCCGTGTATCTGCAAGGTCTTCATGGACAGACACGCTGTCCAGCAACCTCTCCCGAGATCTCGCCTTTATGAGGAGATCGTCCAAGTATGGGATAATTGTGACCCCCTGCCTGCGCAGGAGCACCATCATTTCCGCCATTACCTTGGTGAAAATTCTCAGGGCCGTGGAAAGCCCAAACGGCAACAACTGAAATTGGTAGTGACAGTCCTGCACTGCAAATCTCAGGAACGCCTGATGCAGGGGGAATATCGGAACATGAAGGTAAGCATCCTTTATGTCCAGGGACACCATCCAATCCCCCCCCCTCCAGGCTGGCGATGACCGCCCTGAGTGATTCCATTTTGAACTTGAACCTCTTCAAGTACAGGTTCAGAGATTTCAGGTTTAAAATGGATCTGACCGAACCGTCTGGTTTCGGGACCACAAACAGGGTTGAGTAATATCCCTCTCTTTGCTGGAGATGAGGAACTGTGACAATCACCTGTTGAATATACAATTTTTGGATTGCTGCCAACACTAGCCCCATCTCTGACGGGGAAGCCGGCAGAGCCGATTTGAAAAATCGTTGAGGCAAGTATTCGAATTCCAGCCTGTATCCCTGAGAAACAATCTCTAATGCCCAGGGATCCACCTGCGAGTGAACCTAGACGTGGATGAAAAACCGAAGATGAGCCCCCACCAAATCTGCCTCCCCTTAGAGAGCCCCAGCGTCATGCGGTGGACTTTGCAGACGCAGGGGAAGGCTTCTGCTCTTGGGAACTAGCTGTGTGCAGCTTTTTTCCCCTGCCTTTCCCTCTGGCAACAAAGGATGATCTATGTACCTTCTTGTTTTTATTGGAACGAAAGGACTGCATTTGATAATGAGGTGCCTTTTTTGTATGCTGCGGGGGGACATAAGGTAAGAAATTTGACTTACCGGCCGTAGCGACAAGATCCGAGAGGTCGTCTCCAAACAACTCCACCCCTTTGTAAGGCAAGGATTCCATATGCCGTTTTGAATCGGCATCTCCCGTCCACTGTCGGGTCCACAAGAGCCGCCTAGCAGAAATAGACATAGCATTTATTCTGGAGCTTAATAAACAAATGTCTCTCTGAGCATCCCTCATATACAAGGCAGCATCTCTGATATGCTCTATGGTCATTTGAATGGCGTCCCTATCTAAGGTGTCAATTTCCGTAAATAAGGAATCTGCCCATGCCACAACCACACTACAAACCCAGGCCGACGCCATAGCCGGTCGAGCAATAGTACCGGAATGATTGTAAATGTGCTTTAAGGTAAGTTCCTGCCTGCGATCAGCAGGTTCCTTGAGGGAAGCCGTATCCTGAGAAGGCAGTGCCACCTTTTTGGACAAACTTGTCAGCGCCTTGTCAACTTTTGGCGAAGATACCCAGCGTATCCTATCAGTTTGTGGAAAAGGATACGCCATGAGAATCCTTTTGGGAACTTGTGGTCTCCTATCCGGAGATTCCCAAGCATTTTCGCACAAGTCACTTAATTCAAATGAGGATGGAAAAGTGACTTTAGGCTTTTTCCCTTTATACATGTGTACCCTCGTGTCAGGCACAGGGGGTTCCTCAGTAATATGCAAAACCTCTTTAATGGCAATAATCATGTACCGTATACCCTTAGCCACCTTCAGCTGTAATTTTGCATCTTCATAGTCGACACTAGAGTCAGTATCTGTGTCATCGATCTGGGATACGGTGCGCTTCTGAGACCCCGAAGGACCTGGCGCCCCAGGGACAGGCATGGACTGGCTACCTGACTGATCCCTAGCTTCTGCCTTGTCTAATCTTTTATGCAATAGATTGACATTTGCATTCAAGACATTCAGCATATCCACCCATTCCGATGTCGGCGTTGCCGACTGCGACCTGACATTCACGCACTCCCCCTCCACATTAAGCGAGCCTTCCTCGTTAAACATGTCGACATATGCGTACCGACACACTTCACACACACACACGGAACCCCTTTCCTGAAGACAGTATCCCTGTCAAGGCCCTTTGGAGAGACACAGAGAGAGTATGCCAGCACACACCCCAGCGCAATAACCCTGGAGACCAACACAAAATGTTTTTCCCCAGCAGCGCTGTATAATATGTAAACCACCAATTATGTGCCCCCCCCCCCCCTGTCTTTTAAGCACCCTTTCACCGTGTGTAAGCAGGGGAGAGTCCGGGGAGCTTCCTCTCAGCGGCGGGCTTCTGTCCCGCTCAAACTTAGTAAAATATGGCGGGGGCTCTTTTATATACATGTACAGAGCCCACCTGTACATGTATATAGTCTTTTTGCCATGCAGAGGTTTAAATTGCTGCCCAGGGCGCCCCCCTTCCCCTGCGCCCTGCACCCTTACAGTGACCGGAGTATGTGAGGTGTATGGGAGCAATGACGCACAGCTGCAGTGCTGTGTGTTACCTCAGTGAAACTGAAGGCTTCTGCCGCCTGACTACTTCTGTCTTCTGTACTTCTAGCTCTGTGAGGAGAACGGCGGCGCGGCTCCGGGGGTGGACGCCCAGTAAGAACCTGCGTTCACCCCCTCTGGAGCAAATGGTGTCCAGTAGCCAAGGAAGCAGAGCCTATCTTTGACAAGAAGGTCTGCTCCTCTCTCCTCAGTCCCTCGATGCAGGGAGCCTGTTGCCAGTAGTGCTCCCTGTGAAAAAGTAGTAAAAGGTAGAAAAAAAATCCAAACAAAAATGCTTCTAGGCAGAGAACTCTGGAGAGCTCTCTGCAGTGCACCCATCTTGCTCTGGGCACAGTGTAAAACGGAGGTCTGGAGGAGGGGCATAGAGGGAGGAGCCAGTGCACACCCAGAGTCCAAAGCTTTCTTAAAGTGCCCTATCTCCTGCAGAGCCCGTCTATTCCCCATGGTCCTTCCGGAGTCCCAGCATCCTCAAGGACGTTAGAGAAAATCAATTATGTGCTACCCACGAATAATTTGAAAAGGATCCAATACCTATAACTGGTAAGTATAGTATTAATATATGACCGAATTAAATTAGAATTGAGCTATAAAAAAAATAAAAATCAATTATATGCTACCCACGAATAAATTGAAAAGGATCCAATAATCTAATACTTGCACTTATGCCCTCGAATATCTAACTCATTTTAAGTCAATTAGTTATCTCTAAAAAAGGTTGCATCCTTAATAGAATGAGCAGATAGAATAACATCTTGTTAAAGGATTTTACACCATTGAATGATCTACATAAGACCCACGTAGGCAATCTAGAGTGAGTATTATACACAAAAGCTGGATCATTGATAAACTAAAAAGTTAGTCACATGATGGTCTCCTTATTAACTAACACTATCATTTCCATGTCAATATTGTATGTCAATAACCAATGGAATATGTAATGGAAAATGTAAAACTGTTAATTATTGACTAGTGAACTGTACAATAATTGACTAGTTCTTTTAAAAATTCATCATTCTCAATGAGATAAAGAATGTAAATAGAGCCATTCTCTATTTTTACGATGTTGTGAATAGCATCCAAGTTACATCTACCATACTTGGATCCAAGTCTAGACCACATAAAGCATTTAAAAAAAAAAGTTTTCTGTCTTAAAAAAGTATTTTCCTAAAAGAGTCTGCCTTAAATATTGTATATATGTATCACAACGTTTTGAAGGTCGTTCGGGCCAATGGTCCTGAGTGTATTTACTATACTTTGGACCATTAAATATGTGAAAACCATTGAAATCATATTTAAAACATGTTGACAGACAAGTATCACATCTATTATGTTTATTTCTGCCTTGACCAGTGAACACCTAAAACCATTCTGTTTTTATTTTTATGTTAGTAAACAGATGAAATGTATTACCATTTTTATGTATTGAGACGATCATTTTAATATTTTTTCCTATAAAAAAAAAAGGAACACCCCTGATGAAGTCATTAATGACGAAACGCGTTGGGTGACATCCTTACAGGAAACTAATGTTTTAGAGAATTATAAGCCTGATTGAAAAAGGGAAAGCTTCATCCCAACTGTACTGTTTTATTGATTTGAATGTTTAAATATTTCTTAATAAATTGTTATATATTTTTATGGAAATTTGATTGTACTCAATGATTAAGTTGAGTACACATACATACATACATACATACATACACACACACCCTTTTGAAACTGGGTATATAATATTGGGGACAATGGGAAGGTAACAACCAATTTCTGTGCGACTGCACTTGAGTGTCCTTATCTGGAATCTCCAGAATCTCTTTTATTGCCAAATTGAGCATTTCCACTCCCTGAGAAGGGGTGTTAGCAATTTAGATATCAAAGTCATTTTACAGCTAATATGTGCTTTTGATTCATAAATTATAATAGGATTTGTATTTTTTTTATGAACCCCCAGTCCACAGACCTTTACAGACTCAAACACTAGTTTACCCAGATAGTAACATGAGAAGGCACAGAGAAGGACAAACCAACACACTCTGTTTTGTTAATTAAGACCTTCGCTAGGCAGAATTATTCCGGAATCCACTAGCAATAATCCGTTTTTTCACCGTTTCCCCACATTATCCCCCACTGTTATGACAGTCTTGGATTTGTGAGGTACGCTCAGGCTGTGGTGTTAATGCAGCAACACTGCCTATCTGTATGCCCACTGTGTGCTGTCCTCTGCTCACTTATTATTTATACTTGCAGTGCTGATATAATAGGATTTTAATTACCTACCTGTAAATCTTTTTCTCGTAGTCCGTAGAGGACTACGTCTATACCATGGGGTATAGACTGGTCCACTAGGAGCCATGGGTACTTTAAGAAATTGAGTGTGGGCTGGCTCCTCCCTCTATGCCCCTCCTACCAGGCTCAGTCTAGAAACTATGCCCGAGGAGACAGACATTCTTTGAGAGAAGGATTTAACTGAACAGTGGTGAGATTCGAACCAGCACACACAAACAAGAGGAAAGCCAAGCTAACCCAACTTGAGTAGGAACAGCAACGGCTGAACCAATAACAAAACTTAACCAAGTAACAGTGCAGAAACGAAGCACCGGGTGGGCGCCCAGTATCCTCTACGTACTACGAGAAAAGGATTTACCGGTAGGTAATTAAAATCCTATTTTCTCTTACATCCTAGAGGATACTGGGGTCCACATTAGTACCATGGGGATGTACCAAAGCTCCCAAACCGGGTGGGAGAGTGCCTAGGTTCCTGCAGAACTGATGGACCAAACTGAAGGTCCTCAGAGGCCAAAGTATCGAACTTGTAAAAACTTAGCAAACATGATCGAGCCTGACCAAGTAGCTGCTCGGCAGAGCTGTAAAGCAGAGACAACCCGGGCAACCGCCCAGGAAGAACCCACCGACCTTTTACAGTGTGCCTGAACTTTAGGAACCGGCAATCCTGCCGATGAATAAGCCTGCTGGATAGTAAGCCTGATCCAGCGAGCAATAGACTGCTTTGAAGCAGGACACCCAATTCTCTTGGGATCACAGAGAACAAACAGCGAGTCAGATTTTCTGTGACGAGCCGTGCTCTTCACGTAGATCCTCAAAGTCCTCACCACATCCAGGGATTTAGAGGTAGCAGAGGTGTTCATAAACACCGAAACCACAATAGGTTGGTTGATCTGAAACGCAGGCACCACTTTAGGAAGAAATTGCAGATGAGTTCCAAGTTCAGCTCTATCTTCATGAAAAATCAAATAGGGGCTTTTGTGAGTCAACGCCCCAGTTCGGACACATGACTTGCGGAAGCCAAGGCCAACAGTGTAACAGTCTTCCACGTAAGAAACTTAACGCCAACCTCCTGTAATGGTTCAAACCAGTCCGATTGCAGAAAATGCAGCACCACGTTAAGATCCCAAGGTGCCGTGGGGGGTACAAAGGGCGGTTGGATGTGTAGAACATCCTTCAAGAATGTCTGAACCCCAGGAAGGTAAGTCAATTGTTTCTGGGAGAAAATGGACAAGGCTGAAATCTGGACTTTCAAGGAGCCGAAACGTAGGCCCACATCCACACCTGACTGTAGAAAAAGGGTAAAACATCCCAGTTGAAATTCCAGGGCAGGAAATTTCCTGTTTTCACACCACGAGACATTTTTTCCAAGTATGGTGGTAATGTTTAGACATTACCACCATACTTTCCTAGCTTGGATCAGGGTCGGAATATCCTTGTTCGGAATGCCCTTCCAGGCTAAAATCTGACGCTCAACTTCCATGCCGTCAAACGTAGCCACGGTAAGTCTTGGCAGACGAACGGCCCCTGCTGCAGAAGATCCTCTCACAGAGGTAGAGACCATGGGTCCTCCAAGAACAACCCCAGTAGATCAGTGTACCAGGCCCTTCTCGGCCAATCTGGAGCAATGAGAATTGCATGAACCTTTTCCCTTTTTATTCTTTAGAGAATTCTTGGGATCAGTGACAGAGGTGGGAACACGTAAACTATCTGGAAAAGCCATGAAGTCACTAGAGCGTCCACCGCCACAGCTTGTGGGTCCCTCGACCTGGAACAATAGCGATTTTGCTTCTTGTTGAGAAGAGAGGCCATCAGGTCTATCTGCGGAATTCCCCACCGACGTGTTAAGGACTCAAACACCTGTGGGTTAAGGCCCCACTCTCCTGGGTGGAGATCGTGCCAGCTGAGGAATTCCGCTTCCTAGTTGTCTACTCCCAAATGAAAATTGCCGGAGCCGCCACCGCGTGTCTTTTTGCCCAGAGGAGAAATTTTGTTACTTCTGACATCGCAGCTCTGCTCTTCGTTCCTCCCTGTCGGTTTATATACATTACAGCCGTCACGTTGTACGACTGAACCTGAATGGCTTGATCTTGAAGATGTGACGCCTGAAGAAGGGCACTGTATATGACCCTTAGTTCCAGAATGTTGATCGGAAGAATGGCCTCCTGACTGCTCCCCAACCTCTGAGGCTTGCGTCGGTAGTTAGCAGAATCCAATTTTGAATCCTGAACCTCCGGCCTTCGGTCAGGTGAGATGTCTGAAGCCACCACAGAAGTGAGATTCTGGCTTTTGGCGACATACGTATCCTCTGGTGCATGTGAAGATACGTTCCGGCCCAATTGTCTAATAGATCCAGCTGGAAAGGCCTTGCGTGAAACCTACCGTGCTGTAGTGTCTCGTAAGAGGCCACCATCATTCCTAGGAGGCGAATGCAGACGTCCCGCACCATTGACAGGATCACCAATGCCTTTTCCATTGGAAGGAACACCTTCTGTGCCTCCGTATCCAGAATCATCCCCAAAAACGTAAGCCTCCAAGTTGGTTCCAGGTGAGATTTCAGCAGGTTCAGAATCCACCCGTGATCCTGAAGTAAACGAGTCGACAGGGCATTGCTGTGCAACAGCTTCTCCCTGGACGGCGCCTTGATCAGCAGGTCGTCCAGGTACGGTATTATGTTCACTCCCTGCATGCGGAGGAAAAAACGAGATTTATGGTAAGAACTTACCGTTGTTAAATCTCTTTCTGCGAGGTACACTGGGCTCCACAAGGAATCACATCGGGGTGTAGGTCCGAGGCACCAACAGGCTCAAAGCTTTTGACTGTTCCCAAGATGCACAGCCCCACCTCTATAACCCCGCCTCCATGCCAGGGAGCTCAGTTTCGTTAACCAGCCCAATGCAGTAGCAGGTACCAGAGACGACAACCGCTCGTAGCCAATTACACCACACACTCACCGCAGGAGAGGGTGTCAGCGGCTATGCCAATACCAACCCAAAGAAGCTAAGTGCGTCAGGGTGGGCGCCTTGTGGAGCCCAGTGTACCTCGCAGAAAGACATTTAACAACGGTAAGTTCTTACCATAAATCTCGTTTTCTGCTGTGGGGTACACTGGGCTCCACAAGGAATCACATCGGGATGTCATAAAGCAGTTCCTTATGGGAGGGGACACACTGCAGCGGGCACAAGAACCCGGCGTCCAAAGAAAGCATCCTGAGAAGCAGCGGTATCAAAGGCATAGAACCTAATGAATGAGTTCCCAGAGGACCATGTAGCCGCCTTGCACAATTGTTCAAGGGTCGGACCATGGTGGGACGCCCAAGAAGGTCCAACCGACCGAGTAGAATGGGCTTTAATGGTAGCAGGAACCGGACGACCAGCCTGTACATAAGCATGTGCAATCACCATTCTAATCCATCTGGCCAGAGTCTGCTTGGAAGCAGGCCAGCCACGTTTGTGAAAACCAAACAACACTAAAAGAGAATCGGATTTCCTAATGGAGGAAGTTCTCTTCACATAGATACGGAGAGCCAGTACCACATCCAAAGACCGCTCTTTGGAAGACAACTCAGGAGAATTAAAGGCCAGAACCACAATCTCCTGGTTATGGTGGAAGGTAGATACCACCTTGGGTAGATAACCAGGGCGAGTTTGAAGCACCGCCCTGTCACGGTGAAAAATCAAATAGGGAGACTTACAGGATAAGGCACCCAAGTCTGAGACCCTTCTAGCTGAAGCAATAACCAGCAAAAACAACACCTTAAGGGAAAGCCACTTAAGGTCAGCAGAGGTAAGAGGTCAAACGGAAACTCTTGTAAGGCCTCCAAGACCACCAACAGATCCAAGGGGCCACAGGTGGCACATAAGGAGGCTGAATCCTCAACACACCCTGAGTGAATGTATAGACATCAGGTGGGGTAGTGATCTTTCTCTGAAACCAACCGACAAGGCAGAGATATGAACCTTGAGGGAGGCCAGACGCAGGCCCAAGTCCAAGCCTTGCTGTAGAAAAGCCAATAGTTTGGCCGTACTAAACTTGAAAACGTCATGATTGTGAGACGCACACCAAGTAAATTAAGCATTCCAGACCCTATGGTAAATACGAGCAGAAGCTGGCTTACGGGCCTTCAACATAGTTTGAATGACCGCCTCAGAAAAACCCTTGGCCCTCAGGACGGAAGCTTCAAGAGCCATGCCGTCAAAGCCAGACGGGCCAAATCCTGGTAAACACAAGGGCCCTGAACGAGGAGGAGTGGTCATTGTGTAAGTAGAAGGGGACGATCCAACAAGAAGCCCTGTAGATCAGAGAACCAGTGCCGTCTGGGCCATGCCGGAGCAACTAGAAGCAGGTTTCCTCCTTCTTGCTTGAAATTCCGTAATACTCTGGGCAGGAGTGACACCGGAGGGTACACATACGGCAGCCTAAAGTTCCACGGGATTGACAGGGCATCCACGAACACTGCTTGAGGATCCCTTGTCCTTGCTCCGAAGACCGGAACCTTGTGATTGTGTCGAGACGCCATCAGGTCCACATCTGGGAGGCCCCACTTGTCCACGAGAAGTTGAAACACCTCTGGATGGAGGCTCCATTCTCCGGGATGCACGTCGTGACGACTGAGAGATAGTCCGCCTTCTAGTTCAGAACGCCCGGAATGGACACTGCTGATATGGCTGGCAGATGGCGTTCTGCCCACTGAAGAATCCTTGATACTTCCCACATTGCCATGCAGCTTTGAGTGCCGCCTTGATGATTTATGTACGCCACCGTGGTGGCATTGTCCGATTACACCTGAACAGTCTGTTCTGTATGAGATGCTGGGTCATTGTCAACGCATTGAACACTGCCCGCAGTTCCAGAATATTTATCGGGAGTAGAGACTCCTCCTTGGTCCACCGACCCTGAAGAGAGTGTTGTTCCAACACCGCGCCCCAACCTCTCAGACTGGCATCCGTTGTCAGAAGGATCCAGTCGGATATCCAGAATGGATGGCCCTTGCTCAATTGATGGTCCTGCAGCCACCAACTCGGTGACAGGCGGACCTCCGGAGACAATGAGATCATGTGAGATCTTATCCGGTGAGGCAGGCCGTCCCAGTTGGTCAGAATCAACTTCTGCAGAGGGCGAGAGTGGAACTGAGCATACTCCACCATGTCGAAAGCAGACACCATGAGAAACCATGCACTTGCATTGCCGAATATATCGACACTTGCGGACGAGATAGGAAGAATCGAATCCTGTCCTGACGCTTCAGGACTTTTTCCTGAGACACGGACAACCGTTGGTTTTGAGTGTCCAATGACACTCCCAGGTGTAACATGATCCGGGCAGAAACCAGGGAGGATTTATTCCAGTTGATCAGCCACCCGTGGGCGGTCATGCACTGGACGTCAGATCGAGTTGACACAGGAGAAGTTCTGGGAAATTTGCCAGGCTTAACAAATCGTCCAAATACAGTAGGATCCTGACCCCTTGACGGCGGAGTGCAGCCGTCATGACCGCTATTACGTTGGTGAAAACTCGGGAAGCAGTTGTCAATCCAAAGGGTAACGCTCGAAATTGGTAATGAAGGTTGCCGACCACAAACTGCAGGTACTGTTGATGAGATACCGCAATAGGGATATGCAGGTAGGCATCCTGTATGTCCAGGGAGACCATATAGTCCCCAGGCTCCATGGCCAGAACAATAGAGTGCAGAGTTTCCACACAAAACTTGGAGACCCGCATATGCTTGTTCAAGGACTTCAGACTGAGAATGGGCCGCGAGGACCTGTTCAGTTTCAGGACTAGAAACAGCGGTGAATAGTACCCCTTTCCTCTCTGAGCCAGAGGCACCTGTACCACCACTCCTGCGACCAGGAGGGAATGTACCACCGAGTGCAACATGTTTGCTTTTGCCGGATCCAGAGACACATCTGTCAGGCAAAATAGATGAGGGGGGCGATTCTTGAAGGATATGGCGTAACCTCGACCAACAAATTCTCTCACCCAGGTATCTGAAGTGGTCTTCAACCATTCCTGGGCAAAACCTAGAAGTCAGCCTCCCACCCTGGGATCCCGGAGGCCCGCCCCGTCATGCGGCCGGCTTGTCAGTTTTGGAAGCTGGCTGACGGGCGGTCCAGGCACGCTTCGGTCTGGGCTTGGCAAGTCTGGAAGCACGAGCTTGCTTTGGGTACGCCTGACCTTCTGCTTTACCTGGAGTACGAAAGGGCCGAGGGAAAGTACTTTTTGCCTTCAGTGCGGAAGGAGCCGTACTAGGTAGGCAAGCTGTTTTAGCAGTAGCCAGATCAGCTACAATCTTATTTAGGTCTTCTCCAAAGAGAATGTCTCCTTTGAAAGGAAGCACCTCCAAGGTTTTCTTGGAATCCAAATCCACCGACCAGGATCTCAACCAAAGAATACGTCTGGCCAAGACGGACGCAGTAGAAGCCTTGGCCGCGAGCACCCCGGCATCGGAGGCCGCCTCAAGGTACAGAGAAGCAGTGGCAATATACGAGAGATATTGTCGAGCATGCTCAGACGCGTCGGAGGACCGTTCCACCTCGAGTTCCTGAGCCCACGCCTCAACAGCTTAAGCAGCCCAAGTCGCTGCAATAGTTGGCCTTTGTACAGACCCTGTAAGGGTATAAATCGCTATTAAACAGCACTCCACACGACGATCCGTCGGTTCCTTCAGAGAGGAGACGGTAGTTACTGGCAGAGCAGAGGAAACAACCATGCGCGCCACATGAGAATTTACAGGCGGTGGGGTTTCCCAATTTTTACACACCTCCGCAGAGAGAGGATAGTGAGCCAACAGTCTCTTATTCGGTGTAAACTTTGTCCCTGGATTTTCCCAGGATTCCTGACGGTGTTCCCAAGATTCCTGAAGGTGTTTAGAGTAGGGTAAAACTTTTACTTTTTTTAGTGTAAACCTTTTTTTAACCACCTTCTTACGCTTAAACCTATCTGGTTTCTTGGAGACAGTTTCAGGCATAGAATCATCAGACACTTGGATTTGATTGAGGCGATACGGCTCATTCTTCGATACATCCACGGATGACTTCCAGTCCCTATCTGAAACATCAGCGTCAGAAGGGTCAGTATATGCACCGTCCTCCTCAGAGGACGTGCCGGTTAAAGGCGTTGATTGGGAGGAGGTAATGGCCCGTTTAGAAGACTACTTAGACTTAGGCGGGCGAGAGTGACACTTCGATTTAGTCATAGATCGGTTCAAATGCTGTAACTGAGTGGAAAGCTGATCCGCCCATGGCGGGTTCACAGCAGGGACCATAAACTGTTGCTTTGGCACAGGTGGTCCCACAGGGGGCGTCAATTTAGCCACAAGCGTGTTTAACAATGTGGAAAATGTAGCCCAAGGTGGGTCCTGTGATGCCCCAAGCGCTACCGACCCACTGGGAGGTAAGGAACCCCCTGAACTTGAACTCTCAGCTGCTAAATTATCCTCCATTATGTCTGCGGCCTCACTACCACGCAGTGTGGGAAAGGCCCCAACGTCGTTGCCACGTGTAGCAGACATAACTATGTACACAATAATGGGCAACCCGGTACAAGGTGTAGCAGCACTATACCTAGCAAGAACTCTCAGAACAGAAGCCTAAGATGGCACAGTCCGGGAGTTCAATAGATATAGAATATTTGGTGACTATAAATCACAAGTAAAAATACCTCGACAGTACCCCGACAGATTGTGATACAATCCTATATTAAATATAGAAAAAAAAAACCTGAAACACTTGGCCTCCTCAGGTATAGCAATATAGAATAGCACGCTAAGTGAAATACCCTGCAATAAGGCAACCACCTAGCAGCTTCATGCACACACACACACATATATAGTCACAAGTGTACTATGCAGAAATTATGTACCATAAACTGCACTGGACTGGCAATACAAAGTAATACTCAGTATGGCTATATGTGATAGCTATAGATATAACAAACACAGTAAGCACTGGATGTATATCACAGGGTGTTTGTACCACACAACCCTGAATATATGCACTCTTTCTTAACTAACACAGTCCCAGTGACAGGTAGAATACTTAAGTGTCCTGTAGGAAGCACAGCACTGGCAGTCAGGCGGTTCCACAGAGGAGGATTTGCCCCAGCAATCCCAGGAACAGCAAGGCTCTATCTGTAATGGCCGCTGACCAGGAGTGAAAGAGCAGGAAGCAGCTGCAGGGCGGGAACATTGTATAAATGGCGCCCTGGGGTTGGGTGGAGGGGCCTCAGGTCTGGCCTGCTCCCCCTGCTGGCATCCCCACCGGGTGTGCGGGCAGAACAACAAAACGGGGGAACTGGTACAAAATCCCCCTGACCTGTGCCCAAAATAATACCCTGGGGGCTAGTGGAGCAGCTGCCCAGTACTCAGTGCCCACGGCCGCCCCGGATCGCAGTAAAGTGCGGCACAGGAGCCATTTACTCCCCCTTGTCTGCAGCCCCCGCAATCCGGGAGACGGCGGCGTGAGTGACTCACATTTAGGAAGAAGCCTGCGTCTCCGCTGCAGTGACCCAGCAACCCCAGTGCGAGAGTATAAAGCGCCGCTGGGGGTGATGGAGCTGCACACTGGGATTTCTCTGAGACTTTGCCAGCAGCAGCAGCCCTTGAAGTCTTCAAACAGATTACTGTCAGTCTTAGTAAAATAACTCTGAAAAAGGCTGCTTAAGGCAGCCACCTGTAAAGTGCCTGCATACTGCAAGGCACCAACTTACAAACTGAGCTCCCTGGCATGGAGGCGGGGTTATAGAGGAGGCGGCGCTGTGCATCTTGGGAACAGTCAAAAGCTTTGAGCCTGTTGGTGCCTCGGATCAAGATCCTACTCTACACCCCGATGCGATTCCTTGTGGAGCCCAGTGTACCCCGCAGCAGAAGCATAATTTCTGCCATTACCTTGGTGAACACCCTCGGTGCCGTGGAGAGGCCAAATGGCAGGGCCTGGAACTGGTAGTGACAGTCCTGTAACGCAAACCATAGATAAGCCTAGTAAGGCGGACAGATTGGAACATGAAGGAAGACATTCTTGACGTCCAGAGACACCAGGAACTACCCTTCCTCCAGACCTGAGATCACTGCTCTCAGAGACTCCATCTTGAATTTGAACACCCATAAGTACGGGTTCAGTGACTTGAGATTTAAAATGGGCCTTACTGAACCGTCCGGTTTCGATACTACAAATAGGTTGGAATAATAACCCTTGTTGTGTAGGTTAAGAGGTACTGGAACAATGACTTAAGTTTGTACCAGTTTTTGAATTGCTGCCTGTAAGGTCAAACTTGCTTCTGGAGAAGTTGGTAAGCCAGATTTGAAGAATCTGGGGAGGTGGGAGTTCCTGAAATTCCAGTCGGTATCCATGGGCGATAAGATCTTTTACCCAGGGATCTTGGCAGGAAGCTGCCCATACGTGACTGCAATAAATCAACCGGGCTCCCACCTGCCTGTATTCCAGGCAGTGTGTGCCACCATCATGCTGGGGGTTTGGAGGAAGCAGACCCGTATGCCTGATCCAGAGAACCTGCAGCTGTGGGTTTTCTGGATTTACCTCAATTCCCTTTGAAGTTGGTAGCAGAACCCTTGGATTTGTCTTTAAACTTCACTGTACGAAAGGACTGCAGTGTTGGGACCGAGTAGGTTTTACCTAGCTGGTGCTGCTGCGGAAGGAACGTAGACTTACCCGCCGTAGCTTTGGATATCCGCGTATCCAGTTGATCTCCAAACAGAGCCTTGCCCATGAGGCAAGGCATTCCACGCTCCGCCTGGAATCCACATCCGCCGTCCAATGGCGCAGCCAAAAGCCCCTGCGTGCAGACACAGCCATGGCAGTGGTGCGTGCGTTGAGTAGACCAATTTCCTTAATGGCTTCAACCATAAAGTTAGCAGAATCCTGGATATGCTGTAGGAGTAAAACAACATCATCCCTTGGTAAGGAATCTAAATCATCAATTAGAATACCTGACCACTTGGCAATAGCCTTAGTGATCCATGCGCAAGCAATAGTGGGTCTCTGAGCCCTCCCAGCTCAAATGTACAAAGATCTGAGAGTGGTCTCAATCTTGCGGGTCAGATGTGTCTTTCAAAGACGCCACCCCAGGAACCGGTAAGGACTACCTTACGTGATAACCTGGATACAGATGCATTCACTATCGGCGGGTTTTCCCACTTCTTCCTATCCTCTGCAGGAAAAGGTAAGTAAGAAATCAATTTCTTAGGGATTTGAAACTTATAAGGGTTTACCCATGTTTCTTTAAAGAGGACATTTAATTCCTTTGAAGCGGGGAAAGTAGCAGAGGATTTTTTCTTTGTATTAAAGTAAGATTTCCCCTCAGACTTGTCAGAGATGTGTAACACGGTTCTGACAGCCTCAATGAGGGCCTGAATTCCCTGTGACAGGAAGGCATCACCCCCACTCGCATATATCTCACCCTCCTCATGATCGGACGTATCAGGATCAGTGTCGCCCTGCATGATTTGGACAAGGGTACGTTTTAGTGGGCAAATGGCAGGAGTTTGGGGTGCAGGTATGGGAGCTGAATCTCTATGCATCAGGTCATTCATAGACTGCCTTAAGAATTGTGTTTCCTTTTCATTATTTGACAGCTTTGTGGAAATGTTTGAAATCATCCCTTTAATAGAAGCTAACCACGGGGGTTCAGCCCCACTGGACTGGGAGTACACACTATCCTGAGTACAGGGTAGCAAGTCCCCAGGAGATGATAGACATTCAGCTGTGCAGTCCCTGGACATGGTAAGGGACACCCACACACACCCACACCACAATGGGAAACACAGTATATGTAGGCAAAATCTCAGAGAGACAGAGCTTGGAGCCAGCCACACAGAGTCCCTATCAGCAGTAGTAAAACTATGTTGGGGCGCGATATCTATATTATATAGTGTAAAAACACCATAACTGCTCCCCCCCTTTACTAAGACCCCTTGGTACCACAGTGGAGCGTAGAGTCTTGTCAAAGGAGATGCGCGCCTTCAGCAGTGCTGTGTCACCCAGAGCTGCAGAGGAAATGGCGCCGGACAGCCGCTGGAACGCTCAGTGGGAAGCCCCACCCCCTAAAATGGCACGTGGCTTCCCGCACTTCAGAGATTATACTGGCCCTGAGGAATAGTTTTACAGCTCTGACTAGATGCCTGGACACTGTTAGCGCTGTGTGTGAGCCAGTGTGGGTAACAGATTTAGGTCACCCCTCACAGCGGGACCGCGCCGTAGCATGTGTCCATCTGAATCACCCCGGAGCGCAGCTTGCTGAGAGCTGCACTTCCACCCTAGTGCCGCCATTCCCGCCGGCGACCCGCTTACCGGGGTGTCGTCGCTGTACTCGCCACCCTTCTTACTTCAGGCTCTGTTAGGGGGTGGCGGCGTTGCTGCGGGAGGGTAGCTGCACCATGGTGTGGCTTGCGAATAGCTCCCTCAGGAGCTCAGTGTCCTGCCAGCATGAGAAACAGGAGCATTAACTCTTTAGGAAGTTGGGCCGTCCTCCCCCCTAAGTCCCATGAAGCAGTCAGGCTGTTGCCTAAACAGCCCTGACTGAAAATAACAAAAATAAATGTAGAAAACTCTTCAGGAGCTCTCCACCGGGCACATTTTCTAAACTAAGTCTGGTAGGAGGGGCATAGAGGGAGGAGACATCCCACACTTAATTTCTTAAAGTGCCCATGGCTCCTAGTGGACCAGTCTATACCCCATGGTACTAATGTGGACCCCAGTATCCTCTAGGACGTAAGAGAAATATTGCTGAAAGCAGTGTTTCCTATTCTAACAGCCTAAAATAGCCAGTTTTGCAATTTGCTGGTCACAGTAGCTCTTTATGCAGAGCAGTGTGACCAGTGTGAGTCTGCCGCCATTTGAATCGGGGACCACGGATTTTACTCACCAATCTTCTTCTCTTCAGCTGTTAGGGGTGGCGGTAGGCTGCAGGTCCCAGCGCTAATCCTCAATCGGACTCCGGTGGAAGTACCCTCAGAACAGATGTCCTGTTAGCCGGGGACCCGGGGCCATACCTCTCTATTAGGTCTGGATGTGTCCCTCCCTAAGTCCCACAAAGCAGACCAGTAGTTGCCAGCTACCTTGTCTGAAAATAATAAAGTTTAAAATAAATATATCTTCCAAGTGCACCGGCTCCAGCGGACCCATCTATAATACCCCATTGTAATAAGCATTCCCCAGCATCCCCTATGGATGCAAGAGAAAGATAAAATAGGATTTTAATTACCTACTGGTAAATCCTTTTCTCGTAGTCCATAAGGGATACTGGGGTCTTAGTAAGATGGGGTATTGATGGGGTCCAGATGAGGCGGTGCACTTTAAATTTCTTCAACTGGGTGTGCTGGCTCCTCCCCTCTATGACCCCTCCTACAGCCAGTATAGGTAAACTGTGCCCGAAGGAGAATGGACATACTTGAAAGAAGGAACATAACAGTGCGTGGTGGGATTCATACACCAGCACACCAACAACATAAAAAGACTAGCAATGGGTGGTATCAAACAGCAACAGCTGAACAGGTAAACTTTTATAAACGAAAAACCTGCAGAAAAGTCAACGCACTGATGCGGACGCCCAGTGTATCTTATGGACTACATGAAAAGGATTTACCAGTAGGTAATTAAAATCCTATTTTCTCTAGCATCCCTAAGGGATACTGAGGTCTTAGTACGATGGGGACGTCCCAAAGCTTCCAGAACGGGTGGGAAAGTGCGAAAACTGCTGCAGCACCGCCTGCCCAAACTGGGTATCCTCTTTGGCCAGGGTAACAAACTTGAAGAACTTCACAAAGGTGTTCTTCCCCAACCAGGTAGCAGCTCGGCATAGTTGAAAGGCCGAGACACCACAAGCAGCCGCCCAGGAAGACGCCACTGATCTTGTAGAGTTGGCCTTTAGAGACTGCGGAACAGGTAAGGCTGCCGACACACAGGCCTGTTGGAAAGTAAGACGAAGCCAATGAGCAATGGACTGCTTAGAAGCAGGACAACCCTTTTTCTGTGCATCATATAGCACAAACACAGAAACCATCTTCCTGATCCGAGCCATTGTCTTGATCTAGATCTTTAAGGCTCGCACAGCATCCAATGCCTCCGGAAAAGCAAAAGTGCCAGAACTTGACGGAACCACAATAGATTGATTTAAGTGGAACGCAGGGACGACCTTCAGCAGGAATTGCTGCCTAGTCCTGAGCTCTGCCCTCGTAGAAGACCAAGTAGGGACTTTTACACAATAAGGCCCCCAATTCTGAGACACGCCTAGCAGAAGCCAGGGCCAGTAACATCACAGTCTTCCACGTGAGGTACTTGTCTTCTACCGCCATCAGAGGTTCAAACCAGGACGACTGTAGAAATTCCAACACCACATTCAAATCCCAGGGTGCCGTGGGCGGCACAAAAGGAGGTCGTATGTGAAGTACCTTTGCAAGAAGGTCTGAACTTCTGGCAACACTGCCAATTTCTTCTGGACATTAATGGAACGCAGACATAAGCCCTTATCCACACCAGCCTGCAGGAAACGTAAGAAACGTTCAAAGTGGAACTCTGCAGGTGGATACGAGTGTTCCTCCCACCAAGAGACATATCTCCGCCAGATATGATGATAGTGTTTTGACGTCACAGGCTTCCTGGCCTGAACCATGGTAGCAATAACCTTTTTGAAAAGGCCTTTGTGAGCTAGGACGTTCCGCTCAACCTCCATGTTGTCAAATGAAGACGCCGTAAGTCCGGGTAGATAGACGGCCCTTGTTGAAGATCTCTTCTCATTGGCAGAAGACACGGGTCTTCGACGGACATGTCCAGAAGATCCGCGTACCACGCCTTCCGAGGCCAATATGGAGCAATCAGAATTGCCTGGGCTCTTTGATTCCTGATTCACTTCAGCACCATTAGGATCAATGGAAGTGGAAGAAACAGGTAGACCAGCCGGTAAGGCGACGTCAGTGCATCCACTGCCTTCGCCTGAGGGTCCCTGGTTCGTGAGCAATACCAGCGAAGCTTCTTGTTGAATCGAGAAGCCATCATGTCTATTTGTGGGCAGCCCCACCTGTCGATGATCTGCTAAAACACCCGACAGTGGAGACCCCACTCTCCCGGATGGAGATCGTGACGACTTAGGAAGTCCACTTCCCAGTTGTCCACTCCCAGAATAAAGATAGTGGACATTGCTCTTGCATTTCTTTCTGCAGAGGAATATCTTTGACACTTCTCGCATGATGGCCCTGCTTTTTGTCCCTTCTTGTCGATTTATGTATGCCACCACAGTGGCGTGGTCCGACTGAACTTGCATTGCTTGATCCTTGAGTAGAGGAGAGGCCTGAAGCAGAGCATTGTAGATTGCCCAAAGTTCCAGAATGTTGATAGGAAGTAGGGCTTCGTGGACTGACCATCTTCTCTGGAACTGAGCCCCCTGGGTGACAGCTCTCCATCCTCTCAGACTCACATCTGTTGTGAGGAGGATCCAATCCTAAATCCCGAAACTTAGACCTTCCAGTAGGTTTGAGGACTGTAGCCACCACAGGAGGGAAATCTTGACCTGAGGTGACAGCCGTATTATCCGTTACATCTGAAGATGTGATCCGGACCACTTGCTCAGGAGATCCAATTGAAATATTCTGGCATGGAACCTTCCATACTGGATTGCCTCGTATGAGGCTACCAATTTCCCCAACAATCTTATGCTAAGATGGATGGATATTCGAGTAGGCCGTAGAACCATTCGGACCATCTCCTGAAGTGTTCTCGCTTTGTCCTCTGGTAGGAACACTTTCTGAGCCACAGTATCCAGAAACATTCCCAGGAACAGGAGCTGCTGAGTTGGCTCCAGGTGGGACTTCTGTAAAATTGAGGATCCACCCATGGTGTTACAGAAGTTGGATAGTGTGGTTTATATGGAGCAATAAAAGCTCCCTGGATATCGCCTTTATCAAGAGATCGTCCAGATAAGGGACAATATTGACCCCCTGGACCCGGAGTTGAAACATCATCTCCGCCATCTCCTTCGTGAACACCCTCAGAGCTGTGGACAGGCTGAAGGGTAGCGCCTGGAACTGGTAGTGATCATTCAGCAGGGAAAACCTCAGGTAAGCATGGTGAGGCGGCCAAATCGGGATATGGAGATAGGTGTCTTTTACATCCAGCGAGACCATGAACTCCCGTTCTTCCAGACCCACACGGTACCACGAAAAGGTTGGAGTAGTAACCCTTTCCCTGTTGTTGCAGTGGCACAGGAACAATGACTTGGGACTAGACCAACTTTAGGATGGCTTGTTGCAGCATAACACACGTATCCTCCAAAGCTGGTAAGCTTGATTTGAAAAATTGTTGGGGAGGAGTGCTGTTGAACTCCAGCTTGGAGCCCTGAGAAATGAGGTCCTTTACCCAGGTATCCTAGCAGGAGCTTTCCCAGATGTGGCTGAAGTGATGCAGCCGAGCTCCCACCTCGAGATCCCCTCGGGATGGGTGGACACAGTCATGCTGAGGCCTTAGTGGAAGCTGAACTGGTGTTCTGTTCCGGAGAACCTGTGGCTGCTGGATTTCTGGTCTTACCTCTGGTGCCTCTAGTTGCATTGGAAGCACCTCTGGCCCTAGATCTAAATTTGTTAGACCGAAAGGACTGGGCAGACGGCCCCAGGTAGGAACGTCTAGCCGGTGGGGCCCCAGAGGGGAGAAACATGGATTTCCCCGCAGTAACCTTAGAAATCCACTTATCCAACTCAACCCCCGAACAGCCACTCCCCGGAGAAGGGGAGAGACTCCGCACTGCGCTTGGAATCTGCATCCGCTATCCAATGACGCCACCATAGGGCTCAGCGCGCCGACACTGCCATGGCAGTAGTCCTAGCATTAAGATCACCTATTTACTTGAGGGAATCATACAGGATGCGTGCAGTGTCTTGGATGTGTCTAAGGAGGGTCACTGTAGTAACCAGGGACATATCCTCCCCAAGACCCTCCTGAATTTGATTCGCCCATGTATGAATGGCATGTGTCATCCAGCAACCCGCTATCACAGGTTTTTGTGATACGCCAGCCGCTGTGTAAATAGACTTTAGTGTAGTTTATATTTTTCTATCCCCAGGGTCCTTTAATGTAAAGAAGCCCGGAGCTTGCAGTACCACCTTTTTTGACAGACGGGAGACTGATACGTCCACGGCTGGGGAATCTTCCCAATTTTTCCTACCTTCAGGAGCAAATGGGAACGTGTGCAAGAACCTTTTTGTCACCTGATATTTTTTATCAGGATTTTTCCAGACTTGCTTAAACATGTCATCTAGTTCCGGAGAATCAGGGAAAGCGACACTGAGTTTTTTCTGTGCTAAGAAAAATGACTGCGGTGCTGCAGCGTCTTCTAAAGGGATTTTAAACATCCCTGATAGCCAGTAGGAGGGGCTCAATACCCTGTGCCGCAGTTGAATCCTCAGTAATAGGATCTAATTCCTCCCCCTCCTCCTGTACCTTTCTCAGAATCTGAGAGTAAATCAGGACTCCCACATTTATGTATCCCTGAACTAGGGAGGGGGGTTATTTATCATCTGCCTTTGCAGCTAGGTCTGCAACAGACTGCAGCAGCTATTGTGTCTTCGGAGTATTAGCAGTGATGACATATCTGCAATCATAGTTTTTAATGGTACCTAGCCAGGATGGCTCCTGCCCCTCCCCTCCAGCCTCCTTACTAACTTGGGAGGATTGTCTGTTTTGTTCACAGGAGAGGGAACCAGCTGTAACGGGAGAGAATCTGGTGTGACACACACACACACTGCATCATGTTTACAGGAGACAACACACACACACACACACACACATACACTAGCAAGCCTGCCTTACTGTATGTGAAGAGGAGACACAGAATAAGAGAGGGACAGCACACCCAAGCTTGCCATGCTCAGAGAGACTGCAAGCTGTACCTTTACAGATATCACAGTGAAACACCGGATGATTGTCCTTTTCAGGACACTATATAGTGTAATATAACAGCTCTCCCCCTTATTAACACACCTGTACCAGTTTCTTGAGTATCTGGAGGAGCTGTGTGTCCTTGCTGCTGCAGCTGGAAGCAGAGGAAGGCGCCAAAATGCAGCTGGTCCCACTCTGAGGAAGCTCTGCCCCCTGTAATGGTGTCGGAGCCATTTCGTTATTTATACTGGCAAAGTCTCCAATACAGTGTAAAACATCACATAAATGCTAGTTTTCACTACCGCTGCCAGTGTACACAGGGGGGCTATAGCAGATCCCCCCAGGGAGGGTTCCGTATGCCACCCCTGCATTGCGCCGCACCAAGAACCGGGGCCCCCGGTTTGTACTCGCCACTCTTCTCACCTTCAGGCTATGTTAGGGGTGTGATTGTGATCGCTAAGGCGCAATGCCCTGCGGTACCAACCACCTCTCAGGACAGTGGTCCTGCAGCGTGGAAGCAGCTCTGACACCTTAATAGACCGGTAACCGTCCCCCCTAACTCCCAAGGTGCAGATGTACTGTTGCCCAAACAGTATACAGAAAATATGAATTTAATACCTACCGGTAATTCCTTTTCTCCTAGTCCGTAGTGGATACTGGGGTCTTGTACTTTAGTACCATGGGGTATAGATCGGGTCCACTGGAGCCTGGCACTTTAAAAACCTTTAGTGTGTGTATGTGTGTGCTGGCTCCTCCCCTCTATGCCCCTCCTACCTGACTCCGTTTAGAAAAATGTGCCCAAGGAGCCGGGTGCACATCTCTGGAGCTCCAGAGTTTCCTTTTGTGTTTATTTTAGTTTATTATTTTCAGGTAACCCTGGTTGGCAACAGGGCTACCTGCTTTGTGGGACTTAGAGGGGGGACCGAACCAACCTCCTCAGGGTTAATGGTTCATAATCCCAGCTGACAGGACACTGAGCTCCTGAGGTACAGATGCCGAAGTACAAGGTGCGGTGAGTGTTACACCGAGGTCCCGGTTAGCAGGTCCCCGGTGCAGTTTTGGTGGCGGTCACGGGCCCAGAGCTGCGGTGCCCGCAGCGGACAAACTGGCTAAGGGCTGATGCCCCTCAGTGCTCACTGTCAAAAAAAGGCTGTGTGTGTATTGTATGCATATTATGGTGTTATTTGTAACATAGCCAGTATAAACTATTGATCAGGGGTGGTCTTCAGTATGCCGGCTGTCGGGATCCCAGCGCACAGTATACCGGCGCCGGGATCCCGACAGCCGGCATACAGACACTTATTCTCCCTCGTGGGGGTCCACGACCCCCCTGGGGGGAGAATAAAATAGTGTGGCGCGCGTAGCGTGGCGAGCCCGCAAGGGGCTCATTTGCGCTCGCCACACTGTTGGTAAGCCGGCGGTCGGGCTCCCGGCGCCGGTATGCTGGTCGCCGGGAGCCCGACCGCTGGCAATCCGTAGTGAACCCATTGATCAGGGGCCGTGCGCCATTACAGGGGGCAGGGCTTCCCAGAGCAGGACCTGAGGCGGGAAGGCGCCATTACCTGCTGCTGCGGATCAAGGCTGCATGCACGCTGCTCCTCCAGAGATCCACGCTGCTATGCTGATACCAGGGGGGTCATAGAAAGGGGGGAGCACGCCAGCACCGCTGCACTACTGTCAGGTCATACACTTAGTTACACATTGTACTGCTGTGTTCTGTGTGCTGGTGTCCGCTCCTCAGTGTCACTCCAGGGGCTCTCTAGGGTCTGTGTGGAGGTGTTGGTCAGTAGGTTGCGCTGTTTTTACAGTTGTGTAAGATGTCTGTGGACATGGTAACGTGTGCTGCTTCAGCAGGGTCACTCTCATGTGTGAACAATGGTCCTCGTCTCCACAAGGTCACAGTTCACAGGCACCTGACTAGCTAGATAGTTTTAAAAGCATGATTCAGAATGTTAATTCAGAATTAGCTGCAGCTAGAAAAGAGAGACAGGTGTTAAAACACTATTGATTGTGTGGCCAAAGCAGAAGCAGATACTAAGAAGGCTTCTCTGCCCCCTCTTGTGGTTTCACATAAACGCTCACTGCCACAGGTGCTCCAGTCTGATTCTGATCAGCCTTATGTAGATGATAATGATATGGATGAGGACAGCTCTGTATTTTGATCAAAATACATTCAGACTCTGTGCATGTCATGTTCTGAGGATTTCTGTCTGTGGAAGCAGGTGGATAACTACTGATCCGCCAAAATAGATTAACTCACCTGTGCATGATTAAAGAAATTCCCAAAACATGACCTGTTACTGATTTTGGGAGCTGCTAGACACTATAGGTTGCCCAGAACCTGTGTTAGGAAATGCATTTAAGATAGGGGAGGGTTGGGAGAGGAGGGTGATAAGGAGGGGGGCTGCACTCACCTTGTATGTGTGTATAGAATTTCCGACACTATGTGTATAAATTAAATGCTTTATTGGTTGAGTCGCAGTGCTCAATAAACATCCAGTGGTGCAATTGCAAGATGTTTGGTAAAAGTTCAATTACTGAGAAAAAAGGTTAAAAAAATTAAATCAAAACATGTGTTTGAAGATTGTTTCATTGGAGATAGTCTTTAAGTAGTAAGAATGCAGTGTTCACAAGATGCGATGCTGATCCAGCGCTTATAGCTAGTACAGATCGTAGTTAAGGGTTGTGTCTGGATGACCAGCATTCCGTACCTACCAGGTGCACTAACGTACCCTTCTGTTATCACCAACTGGTGATCGCTGGAGTTGAGGTCCCTGTAGAGAGATCGTGGCTCGAGAAAATCTTGCGGAACTCGGCGGTCCCCATGGAAACCGGACGAGTGTATCCTGACTGCAAACACGTCACAGCAGGCACCAGCATCGCAAGAGCGGGCGCAGTACCAGGGACCTCAACTACAGCGAGCACCAGTTGGTGACAACAAAAGAGTAAGTTGGTGCACCTGGTAGGTATGGGACGCCGGTCACACAGACACAACCCCGGACTACGATCTACACTAGCTATAAAAGTGTTGGATCAGCATTGCATCTTGTGAACACTGCAAGCTTACTACTTAAAAAAAGACTATTTCCAATGAAACATTAACTTTCAAACCCTCATGTTTTTTTCACCTTTTTTTCTCAGTAATTGAACTCTTTTACCCAACATCTTGTAATTGCATCATTGTATATTTATTGAGCACTGTGACTCAACCAATAAAGCATTTAATTAAATTTATACAGTACACAAAGCATTGGCAATTCTAAACACGCATACATACGAGGTGACTGCATCTGCCCCCCCCCATCTTAACGGTGTTTAGATTTCCATTTTCATGCTTTTTCTGAGTAATGGAATGTGCCTTGAAAAGTTTAAATCAGAATCCAAATGATACGTTTTTTGTTAAGAGCTATTAAAAAGGTAGTGACTGATTACTTCTATATGTATGCAGCTCCTTTTCCCCCAAATCACAACATTAAGCTTAAAATTGAATATAAAAAGGCTAAATAAGAACTTTTTGCTAAATTGGAACACATTGAACCATGTCTCAAAGTTGACACCACTGAGCCATCAGATGAGTATTTACTGTATTCCAGTCATCAGCAAGTAGTAATGCCAATTACAATTCCATATTCCAGTACATACTGTACATTTTTGTGTTTGAATTGATGTGACTAATGTCATTCTTAGTAATAAAACTTGTTTTTAGAATACTATGATACACAGGTTTTCAAATTCAGTCCTCATACTTTAGAAATGTGGATATTTAAATTCATTATGCAACTTAATAAAGTGGTCTTCGTTTACCTGCTTGTGATATAATAAGTGAAGTAATAAGAGGATCCGCTACTATAGTAGCCTTTCATACAGCCCACCAAGAAACACTGCAATCTGATTGGACCATTATTTAATAGATAGCACCTATCCTTGTGTATCAATGCCTATTTCCCTCTAGATTGTAAGTTTGCGAGCAGGGCCCTCCTACTTTTATGTCTGTCTGATATTGTGGTATCCCTGTTGTTCCAATTGTAAAGCGCAACGGAATATTCTGCGCTACTGTATATAAGAAACTGTTAATAAAGTGTAATTTAACCCTAGAAACATAAAATTTGACAGCAGATGATAACCACTTAGCCCATATTCCATTCTGCAGTATAACAAACCGAGGGCGAGATCTAGCAAAGCTTGGAGAGATAAAAAAGTACCAGCCATACAACTCCTAATCATTGGCATATTTTATGATGGGTGCAGTGTGTCTGGTGCACACAGGCCCCTGCGTTCAGTGGGGGCCACATCGCACACCTGGTGCCCATGTTTAATTACTTACCTTTACAGAGTCCTGCATCGGTGCTGGAGCAGAAATCAGCCAGAAAATAACATTGCTGCCATTTTCTCTGAAGTGCACATGCACAGTAGAGATTAGTCACCAGGAGCATGACGAGTGCCATGTTTCAGAAAACCTGCACATGTGCAGTAGACTCGGGCACAATGTCCAAGTCTACTGGACTGCAGAGACGAGGGAAGAATGTATTTTGTACAAACTAGAGGGTAGTAGTTACAATTTAAACAGCAATCTTCATTCTGTTAATTGTACCTCATACTAGAAATTTTTAACATTTTAATAGTGCTCACCCAGATCTACACTTTTAATTGTTGGTAAGTTGCATTTAGTACAGAAAAGCAAAAGGGAAATATTTTTTCTCATAATGTATTTAAAACAATATTTTTCATAGTAAGAGGGTGGAAATTCTTGATTCTGTACCCAGTGTCTGAATTGTAAGTATTTACATTAATCATGTTTTGGAATATTAAACTCTAATTCCAAGGGGGGTATTCAATTAAGTGCCTTTTTTTGACTGGTCGAAAAAACGGCACTAATTCGACAAAGGGTATTCAATCAAGGGTGTTTTCGCCCATGCCATTTCACTTTTTTTTCTGTAGAATCGGCATGGGCGAAAATTGGTCAAATAAACGGGCTAAAATGCCTGTGAATTCGCAAAAACGTGTATTGGTGGCAAATTTGCCAATACACGTGGTTTTTGCCAGTGCCGGATTTTTGGGATAGTCGACAAAATGGCACGTGCATTGAATATGTTGAATGTAAATTTGACCTAAAAACGGGTGAAAAGAGCCTTTTTTTGGCTGGTCGAAAAAACGGCACTAACTGAATACCCCCATAAGCCTTCAATGTTTACCAAATGACGAAGTCAAAAGTTTGAATACGGAAAGGTTAGGAATAGAAGACACAAACCTAGATTGACATGGTCTTTGTCACCATTGCACTATCATGTGTATATATGGATGTATTTACATAAATATATGTATATAAAAACTTTACACATTGTCAAGTGTAAATAAATGTTGCAAACTAGGTTAAGACCCATTCAGTGGAACATTTATTTATATTAAAAAACACAAAAAAGAACCCCAGAATAAATATGTCCATTTACTCTTTTGCATAAAGTTTGTGTATGGTTAATATCCCTGAAGTCCATTATAAATCTTCTGCACTGATCCATGCTTCAAAAGCTTTTTCACACCTAAAAATACACAAAAAGGTCAGTTAAGATAGAGAATCATACCAGGCTTCAGCTTTCAAAAGAACAGCACAGTATACAATTACACTGAGCAAACTAAGGAGGTTATTCAATTAGCTGCGGGGTATACCCCACAACTAATTGGCGACAAAAATACCTTGTGGCACGAGAATAAGGCTATTCAATGAAATAGCCTTTTTCCCGCACTGAAAATCAGGATTCAGACTCAGAAAGCCACTGATTGAGCATAAACTAGGGAATCAATGTTTTCTTCCCTGCGCACAAACCCATTGTGTTTTTTGTGCATAGACTTTACCTAGGTTCAGTTTGACTGCGGGGCCTCACGTGTTATGTAATCCCAGCTGATTAAATACCTCTGGCACAGCAATTAGCCACGGGGTTTAATTAAATACCCCACTAAATGATGATAGATTAAGATGAACTATTAAAAAAGGAAGGTGTCTCTGACTGTATGGAATATGAATTATATACAATTTATACAATATATTTCTACTACATTTAGATACTTGCTCACATGTATAACATAGTAACTGCTACTTTACATACTATAAAGGTCCACTTTACTTCAAGAAAACATATTTGGCAAGCTTTGACACCTAAAGCTCTCTGTCATAGATCTTGGTTAGAAGCCACGTTCCGGATATCCGTATACTTAGATAACTAGAAAACCACATTTTGATCCATTTTATGGGATTATAATGATAGAAATTAAATCTAAGAACTATTTTTTACGGGCGCTCTTCAGCAGTCACTGTCATGGGCACCCACATGCGTTTTCTTGATGTTGGTCTTCTATGTACACAGGGTTGACCTATTTTTGCTGTAAAAAATGGTCTTTCTAGACTTGGAAGTTTACATTCAGAACAAAACCATCCAGTCTAAAACACACATTAAACCCGTGAATGGAAACAACACGCTAACAACCAGCAATCATCATCAGAACTGGATTGCAAATATACCACGAGGCCAATTTAAAAGAATAAAAAGGAATTGCACAGACCCTGCTATGTTTAAAGCACAAAGTGAAGACATCATGAAGAACTTTCTGGAGAAAGGTTATAAAAAAGAAAAATTGGAGGCAGATATTGCAAAAATTGAACAGATGGATAGAAAAGATATATTGAGATACAAAGACAAAGATAGTATAACACCTTTCCATGTCTCCCATTCATCACCCAATTCAAAAGTAACTGAAGAAATGCTAAATAAACACTGGCACATCCTGCACTTAGATGAAACACTAAGTCACATCCTCCCAGAAAGGCCAAGGGTTGTTTACCGGAAAGCCAAAAACGTGAAACAACTTTTGGTCTCACGCCATCTCAAGAACAAAGCACGAGGGATCTCTAAAAACAACAAGGGTTATTATAGATGTCTGAACTGCAAAGTATGCAAGAATAACAAGGAGAAGTCTACCAGACCAACTATTATCTTCAAATCATTTGCAACAGGAAAGGAATATACCATTTACGACTCACTCACGTGCAATACAGAAGGAGTTATATACATAGCCACCTGCCCCTGTGGGTATCAATATGTCGGCCAAACAAAGAGAAAAGCCAAGATAAGATTTGCTGAGCACATTTATAATGTAAAAAAAGGCCTCAAATCACATAGCCTATCAAATCATTTCCTTGAGAAACAAAGATCCGACTGGACTCATATTCTTACCTATTCAAAAAAGTAATTAAAAACTGGAGAGGAGGAGACATAACTGATTTAAGAAAGCAAATATATATTTGAACTAAAAACTTTACAACCATCCGGACACAACATTTATTGAACTCAACGCCTTTTTATAACATACACACTACTTTACACTAAGTGGCACCTGTATGTATATTTTTTCTATTTTTATTATATATATTTTTATAATTTTTTATTTTTAATTTTAACCAAAAATAAAAATGGAGAATTATGTATTAAAACCATTTCCATGTGCTTCCCGCACTTTTTGATGTCACTTCCGTCCGGAAGTCCCGGAAGTTACTGTTTTCCCAAAGGAATTTTTTGTATAACTAAAGGATATTTTAACTAAGTAGCCACCTTGAAAAAGTGCTTTGAATAGCACGAAACGCGTTGGTGGACAAGTGGGACTTCAGAAGAGAGCAACACGCTGCCGCCAAGCAGCTCCGGCGGTACACGAACTGACGTCACCTCCCGGCGTTGCAGTTACACCTTTCTCCCGCTGGACGCAGCGGTAAGCTCAGCGATGAACACCGCCGGCCACGGACAGCCCTAACATCGACGGCTGGGGAATCCCGTGGGTAAGGTAGGGACAGTTAGGCTCCGGACATCCAACTCTGAATACCACCAACTTATATCTTTCTCAAAAGAGCTGTAAACAATCGTGTTTTTAAAAAACTAATAATTATTTTTTTACAGGTGCCACATTAAATTTACAATTTTTTTTCTAATTCACCCACTCGCGCGTTTTTTCATTTATATCTATTTTTTTGCTGCTGTGCCTTCTTGTCTCCTTCCAATCTCTGTTTTATGATTTTGGATTCTCTTTATTTCAACATAAAAGATTTTTTTTTCCTTTTTAACATCTGAACAGGAAATTTACACAATATTTGTCTATTGTTTGTTCCTCTGTAAAACAAAACAAAAAACTTTTACTGTTAAATTAAGAGCGTGCAAGAAAAACAAAAACACACAAACATAAAATAAATTATAGTCCGATATTAACTTTAGTTTGGACCCAGCAGAAAAGCATTTGTATTCTAGCAGTATGTATTGGAACACATGCTTACCATCTTTTTGCTCTTCCGTTAGCTGTTCTTTAGGGAATTCCACATCAAACGTAATAATTAGAGAACCCTTAATGTTATTGTTGTCGAAATTCGGAAGCCCTTCACCTTTTTTCCAAAGCTTTGCTCCAGGTTTAGTTATTTTATCTCTCATTATGTGAACCTATTAATAGATACATTTTTATTAATATTCAAGAAAAATTAAGAAATATATAATATTTTTGGGTAAACAATTCTATTAGCTAATATAACCGACACAACAATAGTACACCACACTACACAATAGATAAAAAATTACAAATGAAATAGATTTGTAAAAACTACAGACATATTTCAGAAAAATTATTCTGTATAAGTTCAAAGCCAGATATATTATACCTCACAGGACAGAGAGATATATGGAATATCTATAGTGAAACCAGCATATCACGTGTTATGCGTGATATGCTAGTTTCACTATAGATATAGTGAGTGCTCTCTGTAACTTGATCATAATTGCTAGAGGTTCTCACAGGAATCGAATACCAGGTACTCAAATAAATATGGATCAGAAAACCAATTGCAGAAGTTGATTCAGTTGTAGGACACTTATTATGTGATAGTACTAATTAGTTCAAGATGAAGCCACGCGTATCTTGACTTCTCTGCTGCGCCTAGGCACACCATGGTTTATTAGCACAAGACCTTCATCTATTGTTTTCAGCTGCAATACAATACAGACAGAACAATACATCAGGGGATTAAGTCATTACAGCAGGGGATTAAGTCCGACTGCCCTGGCGCAATTAATCCTATTAAAGGCCAAGATAAAGGTGGTTCCATCTGTATAATAATAAGATTTTACTTACCGATAAATCTATTTCTCGTAGTCCGTAGTGGATGCTGGGACTCCGTCAGGACCATGGGGATTAGCGGCTCCGCAGGAGATAGGGCACAAAAATAAAAGCTTTAGGACTAGGTGGTGTGCACTGGCTCCTCCCCCTATGACCCTCCTCCAAGCCTCAGTTAGGATACTGTGCCCGGACGAGCGTACACAATAAGGAAGGATTTTGAATCCCGGGTAAGACTCATACCAGCCACACCAATCACACCGTACAACTTGTGATCTGAACCCAGTTAACAGTATGACAAACGTAGGAGCCTCTGAACAGACGGCTCACAACAATAACAACCCGATTTTTTTGTAACAATAACTATGTACAAGTATTGCAGACAATCCGCACTTGGGATGGGCGCCCAGCATCCACTACGGACTACGAGAAATAGATTTATCGGTAAGTAAAATCTTATTTTCTCTGACGTCCTAGTGGATGCTGGGACTCCGTCAGGACCATGGGGATTATACCAAAGCTCCCAAACGGGCGGGAGAGTGCGGATGACTCTGCAGCACCGAATGAGAGAACTCCAGGTCCTCTTTAGCCAGGGTATCAAATTTGTAGAATTTTACAAACGTGTTCTCCCCCGACCACGTAGCTGCTCGGCAGAGTTGTAATGCCGAGACCCCTCGGGCAGCCGCCCAAGATGAGCCCACCTTCCTTGTGGAATAGGCCTTGATAGATTTAGGCTGTGGCAGGCCTGCCACAGAATGTGCAAGTTGAATTGTGCTACAAATCCAACGAGCAATCGTCTGCTTAGAAGCAGGAGCACCCAGCTTGTTGGGTGCATACAGTATAAACAGCGAGTCAGATTTTCTGACTCCAGCCGTCCTTGAAATATATATTTTCAATGCCCTGACAACGTCCAGCAACTTGGAATCCTCCAAATCGCTAGTAGCCGCAGGCACCACAATAGGCTGGTTCAGGTGAAACGCTGAAACCACCTTAGGCAGAAACTGAGGACGCGTCCGCAGTTCTGCCCTGTCCGAATGGAAAATCAGATATGGGCTTTTATACGATAAAGCCGCCAATTCTGACACTCTCCTGGCTGAAGCCAGGGCCAGTAGCATGGTTACTTTCCATGTAAGATATTTCAAATCCACCGATTTGAGTGGCTCAAACCAATGGGATTTGAGAAAATCCAAAACTACATTAAGATCCCACGGAGCCACTGGGGGCACAACCGGGGGCTGTATATGTAGTACTCCTTTTACAAAAGTCTGGACTTCAGGAACTGAAGCCAATTCTTTCTGGAAGAAAATCGACAGGGCCGAAATTTGAACCTTAATGGACCCTAATTTGAGGCCCATAGACAATCCTGTTTGCAGGAAATGTAGGAATCGACCCAGTTGAAATTCCTCCGTCGGGGCCTTCCTGGCCTCACACCACGCAACATATTTTCTCCAAATGCGGTGATAATGTTGTGCAGTCACCTCCTTCCTGGCTTTTACCAGGGTAGGGATGACCTCTTCCGGAATGCCTTTTTCCCTTAGAATTCGGCGTTCAACCGCCATGCCGTCAAACGCAGCCGCGGTAAGTCTTGGAATAGACACGGTCCCTGCTGAAGCAGGTCCCGTCTTAGAGGTAGAGGCCACGGATCTTCCGTGAGCATCTCCTGAAGTTCCGGGTACCAAGTTCTTCTTGGCCAATCCGGAGCCACGAGTATCGATCTTACTCCCCTTTGCCGTATAATTCTCAGTACTTTTGGTATGAGAGGCAGAGGAGGAAACACATACACTGACTGGAACACCCACGGTGTTACCAGAGCGTCCACAGCTATTGCCTGAGGGTCTCTTGACCTGGCGCAATACCTGTCCAGTTTTTTGTTGAGGCGGGACGCCATCATATCCACCTTTGGTTTTTCCCAACGGTTCACAATCATGTGGAAGACTTCTGGATGAAGTCCCCACTCTCCCGGGTGTAGATCGTGTCTGCTGAGGAAGTCCGCTTCCCAGTTGTCCACTCCCGGAATGAACACTGCTGACAGTGCTATCACATGATCTTCCGCCCAGCGAAGAATCCTTGCAGCTTCTGCCATTGCCCTCCTGCTTCTTGTGCCGCCCTGTCTGTTTACGTGGGCGACTGCCGTGATGTTGTCCGACTGGATCAACACCGGCTGACCCTGAAGCAGGGGTTTTGCCAGGCTTAGAGCATTGTAAATCGCTCTTAGCTCCAGTATATTTATGTGAAGAGACATCTCCAGGCTTGACCACACTCCCTGGAAGTTTCTTCCCTGTGTGACCGCTCCCCAGCCTCTCAGACTGGCATCCGTGGTCACCAGGACCCAGTCCTGTATGCCGAATCTGCGGCCCTCTAACAGATGAGCACTCTGCAACCACCACAGAAGAGACACCCTTGTCCGTGGAGACAAAGTTATCCGCTGATGCATCTGCAGATGCGATCCGGACCATTTGTCCAGCAGATCCCACTGAAAAGTTCGTGCGTGGAATCTGCCGAATGGAATCGCTTCGTAAGAAGCCACCATTTTTCCCAGGACTCTTGTGCATTGATGCACAGACACTTTTCCTGGTTTTAGGAGGTTCCTGACAAGTTCGGATAACTCCCTGGCTTTCTCCTCCGGAAGAAACACCTTTTTCTGAACCGTGTCCAGAATCATTCCCAGGAACAGCAGACGTGTCGTCGGGGTCAATTGAGATTTTGGAAAATTCAGAATCCACCCGTGCTGTTGCAGCACTACTTGGGTTAGTGCTACTACGTCCTCCAGCTGTTCTCTGGACCTTGCCCTTATCAGGAGATCGTCCAAGTAAGGGATAATTAATACGCCTTTTCTTCGCAGAAGAAACATCATTTCGGCCATTACCTTGGTAAAGACCCGAGGTGCCGTGGACAATCCAAACGGCAGCGTCTGAAACTGATAATGACAGTTTTGCACCACGAACCTGAGGTACCCTTGATGTGAAGGGCAAATTGGGACATGCAGGTAAGCATCCTTGATGTCCAGGGACACCATAAAGTCCCCTTCTTCCAGATTCGCTATCACTGCTCTGAGTGACTCCATCTTGAACTTGAATTTTTGTATGTACAGGTTCAAAGATTTCAAATTTAGAATAGGTCTTACCGAGCCGTCCGGCTTCGGTACCACAAATAGTGTGGAATAATACCCCTTTCCCTGTTGTAGGAGGGGTACCTTGACTATCACCTGCTGAGAATACAGCTTGTGAATGGCTTCCAATACCGTCGCCCTGTCTGAGGGAGACGTTGGCAGAGCAGACTTTAGGAACCGGCGAGGGGGAGACTTCTCGAATTCCAACCTGTAACCCTGAGATACTACCTGCAGGATCCAGGGGTCCACCTGTGAGTGAGCCCACTGTGCGCTGAAATTCTTGAGTCGACCCCCCACCGCCCCTGAGTCCGCTTGTAAAGCCCCAACGTCATGCTGAGGGCTTTGCAGAAGCCGGGGAGGGCTTCTGCTCCTGGGAGGGAGCTGCTTGGTGCACTCTTACCCTTTCCTTTGCCTCGGGGCAGATATGACTGTCCTTTTGCCCGCTTGTTCTTATAGGAACGAAAGGACTGAGGCTGAAAAGACGGTGTCTTTTTCTGTTGGGAGGGGACCTGAGGTAAAAAAGGTGGATTTCCCGGCTGTTGCCGTGGCCACCAAATCCGATAGACCGACCCCAAATAATTCCTCCCCTTTATACGGCAATACTTCCATATGCCGTTTGGAATCCGCATCACCTGACCACTGTCGCGTCCATAAACTTCTTCTGGCAGATATGGACATCGCACTTACTCTCGATGCCAGAGTGCAAATATCCCTCTGAGCATCTCGCATATAAAGAAAAGCATCCTTTAATTGCTCTATAGTCAATAAAATACTGTCCCTATCCAGGGTATCAATATTTTCAGTCAGGGAATCCGACCAAACCACCCCAGCACTGCACATCCATGCTGAGGCGATGGCTGGTCGCAGTATAACACCAGTATGAGTGTATATACTTTTCAGGGTAGTTTCCAGCCTCCTATCAGCTGGATCCTTGAGGGCGGGCGTTTCAGGAGACGGTAACGCCACTTGTTTTGATAAGCGTGTGAGTGCCTTATCCACCCTAGGGGGTGTTTCCCAGCGCGCCCTAACCTCTGGCGGGAAAGGATATAATGCCAATAACTTCTTTGAAATTAGCAGTTTTCTATCGGGGTTAACCCACGCTTCATCACACACTTCATTCAATTCCTCTGATTCAGGAAAAACTACAGGTAGTTTTTTCAGACCCCACATAATACCCCTTTTTGTGGTACTTGCAGTATCAGAGATATGCAAAGCCTCCTTCATTGCCGTGATCATATAACGTGTGGCCCTACTGGAAAATACGTTTGTTTCTTCACCGTCGACACTAGATTCGGTGTCCGTGTCTGGGTCTGTGTCGACCGACTGAGGTAAAGGGCGTTTTACAGCCCCTGACGGTGTCTGAGACGCCTGGACAGGTACTAACTGGTTTGACGGCCGTCTCATGTCGTCAACTGATTTTTGTAACGTGCTGACATTATCACGTAATTCCATAAACAAAGCCATCCATTCCGGTGTCGACTCCCTAGGGGGTGACATCACCATTACCGGCAATTGCTCCGCCTCCACACCAACATCGTCCTCATACATGTCGACACACACGTACCGACACACAGCAGACACACAGGGAATGCTCTTATCGAAGACAGGACCCCACTAGCCCTTTGGGGAGACAGAGGGAGAGTTTGCCAGCACACACCCAAGCGCTATAAATATATAGGAACAACCCTACAGAAGTGTTGTTTCCTTTATAGCAGCTTAATATATCAATATCGCCAAAAAAGTGCCCCCCCTCTCTGTTTTTTTACCCTGTTTCTGTAGTGCAGTGCAGGGGAGAGTCCTGGGAGCCTTCCTCGCAGCGGAGCTGTGCAGGAAAATGGCGCTGTGTGCTGAGGAGATAGGCCCCGCCCCCTATTTCGGCGGGCTCTTCTCCCGGTGTTTGTGAGACCTGGCAGGGGTTAAATACATCCATATAGCCCCAGGGGCTATATGTGATGTATTTTTAGCCAGAACAAGGTATTATCATTGCTGCCCAGGGCGCCCCCCCCCCAGCGCCCTGCACCCTCAGTGACCGCTGGTGTGAAGTGTGCTGACAACAATGGCGCACAGCTGCAGTGCTGTGCGCTACCTCATGAAGACTGAAAAGTCTTCTGCCGCCGGTTTCTGGACCTCTTCACTTTTCGGCATCTGCAAGGGGGTCGGCGGCGCGGCTCCGGGACCGGACTCCATGGCTGGGCCTGTGTTCGATCCCTCTGGAGCTAATGGTGTCCAGTAGCCTAAGAAGCCAATCCATCCTGCACGCAGGTGAGTTCACTTCTTCTCCCCTAAGTCGTTGCAGTGAGCCTGTTGCCAGCAGGACTCACTGAAAATAAAAAACCTAATAACTTTTTCTAAGCAGCTCTTTAGGAGAGCCACCTAGATTGCACCCTGCTCGGACGGGCACAAAAACCTAACTGAGGCTTGGAGGAGGGTCATAGGGGGAGGAGCCAGTGCACACCACCTAGTCCTAAAGCTTTTATTTTTGTGCCCTGTCTCCTGCGGAGCCGCTAATCCCCATGGTCCTGACGGAGTCCCAGCATCCACTAGGACGTCAGAGAAAAAACATTGAATATCCCCAGTGAAAGGAAGTTCCTCTACAGCACATTTTTAGGGGTTTATTTACTAAGACTTGGATGGAGATAAAGTACCAGCCAATCGGCTCCTAACTGCTATTTTTCAGACACAGCCTGTGGCATAGCAGTTAGGAGCCGATTGGCTGGTACTTTATCTCCAGCGACTATCTCCATCCAATGCTTAGCAAATAGACCCCTTATAGATTCTGCGTCAGCCTGCCAGACTCTCAGACAAAGGCACGGCAAACCGCCACAACAGAAGCAGATATCTTGGAGCTTATTTGACCAATAACCATGGAGGCATCTCCTAGGTATATGACCGACTTCCTGGATGTGCTCGGCTAACAGGATTAGGTCATTTTAATCAGCAGAGTTTGCTTGTGGGTCCTATCCACAGAGACACGACCAATACGCACTTCCGGCAAAAAAAAAAAAAAAAGACATGGCGTATTAAAGCAAAATGTATGAGGTCACATCTGTAACGCAGACTTTAGTTCAGACATAACTCCAGCAAAGGTGGAGTCGTAGTCTGGTCAGGTGGAACACCAGCCGGGCTGCACACCCAGACTCACAGAAGTCACATAGTGCCATGCCATCAGAGCTGCTTGGTATAACTTGGTTTTAAACTTAGTACAGGCTAACATCTTTTGAGAAGCCTTAGAGGCTGCACTGTCATAGTACTGTAGGGCAAGGTTCACTCACTAGACTGGCTGGAACAGAACCCTGAGTCCAGTCACTTACACACACACACACACACACACACACACACACACACACACACACACACACTGAAGAACAGTACACAGGGAAGCAGCATACAATAAACAAGCAACAGGGGAAGAGGAGTGTCCCGTCCTTCCCACAAAACACTTACTGTTCCCTACGTTCACAATAACACAGCAATACCCCAAGTGCACTCATGGCCCTTGTGAATGCATCTATGTGCAGGAGAAAAGAAGCTGGGATCCTACCAGAGGGAGAGACCAGAGTTGCTGTAGCAATATGCACAGAGGATGCAGTGCTGATATGGTAGAAGCAATGGTACTATCAAGATGGCGCCGGCCGCGCAGTGCAAGACTGTGCTTGAGTCAGTGGAACGGGCACAGTGTGAAGGACAACAAGACCAACAGGTGACCTCCTGCTGCAAAGGGGCCCATCCATGCATGAAGAATTAGCGGTGGTAAGGTTGCGGGCCCCTCATCGCACTAGGCTCTGCCCCCCCACTAGCTCCGATGCCCACCAGATTTAAAGATCACCAGGACTACTGTAAGGGATAGTGGGGAAAACACTCTGAGCACTGTGCTGCCTGACCACTACACAGATTGAGGGCATTGTTAGTGTATAGGTAGTCTGCGGCAGCCTGATGATGCTATAGGGTATCGACAGAAAAAAAAAACCAACACAGCTCCTAGTGCAGCACTGTCAGCTAGTCCTGCTGTGGCATTTAGCAACCGCAAAACCACCCTCCCTTCAAAAATGGGTGGTAGGGCTATTTACCACTGTTGAGCCAATGGGGTACGGTGAGCTGTGGACCAGCGGACGCAAGCCTCTATATAGCTGGTGGCAGGACCCCCATGAGCAGCAGTGAGGTGGCTGGGGACCTGGACAACAGCCTCTATAAGCAGCGGTCGGTCCCTCCTGATGGCATACATGTAGCAGGCAGACAGCCACAGCATGCCATATGCCTGTCCTCAAAAGGTAAAATGGATTATAAAATAAAACAAAACAGGGCTGAAGACCAGTCAGTCAGAGTGATCGGTTCGGATAACCCTTGTATCCGAAAAGATAGTGTTACATCTTAGGCACTAAACTTCCAAACTTCAATTGGGACATTTTGGAGACAGATCAGAGAGTATGTAAAAATCTCCCAATGTGCCTAAAATGTAAAAAAACACAGCAGAACAGGGCTATGCGGATGATTTTCACATGTCACCATAGAACAAAGCTGAAGTTCAAAACAGAAAGATAGTAATCTCTTTACCCAAGTGGGTCACATTTCCCATGTAGCCTTAGATTTACACTTAATTTATAATTTAACAGTGTTTATTCTTTCACAAACTGTGCAATGTGTACTGTGCAGATAAGTATATCTTTGGAAAAATACTACCCCCCACCCCTCAATTTTACTACAAAATGAAACTGTAAACATCTATGCATGTCCACAGAATTAAAGTGATTGTACAGCGCACCTATCCCCTATTGCTTGTTTATTGTATGCTGCTTCCCTGTGTACTGTTCTTCAGTGTGTGTGTGTGTGTGTGTGTGTGGACTCGGGGTTCTGTTCCAGCCAGTCTAGTGAGTGAGCCTTGCCCTACAGTAGTAGGACAGTGCAGCCTCTAAGGCAGGCATTCCCAGCCACGGTCCTCAAGGCACACCAACAGTGCAGGTTTTAGTGATATCCAGGCTGCAGCACAGATGTTTAAAGCAAAATAACTGAGCTACTAATTGAGTCACCTGCGCTGAAGCCTGGATATCACTAAAACCTGCACTGTTCGTGTGCCTTGAGGACTGTGGTTGGGAATGCCTGCTCTAAGGCTTCTCAAAAGATGTTAGCCTGTACTAAGTTTAAAACCAAGTTATACCAAGCAGCTCTGATGGCATGGCACTATGTGACTTCTGTGAGTCTGGGTGTGCAGCTCCAGCTAGTGTTCCACCTGATCAGACTACGACTCCACCTTGGCTGGAGTTATGTCTGAACTAAAGTCTGAGTTACAGATGTGACCTCATACATTTTGCCTTAATACACCATGCAGCGGGAAATGCATGGAGTGAGCCGACAGGTAGCATGCAACTCCGTTAGCATTGGGTGTCTTTTTTTTGTTGTTGCCGAAAGTACGTATTGGTCGTGTCTCTATGTGGATAGGACCCACAAGCAAACTCTGCTGATTAAAATGACCTAATCCTGTTAGCCGAGCACATCCAGGAAGTCAGTCATATAACTAGGAGATGCCTCCATGGATATTGGCCAAATAAGCTCCAAGATCTCTGCTTCTGTTGTGGCGGCTCGCCGGGCCTTTGTCTGAGAGTCTGGCAGGCTGACGCAGAATCTATAATAGGTCTATTTGCTAAGCATTGGATGGAGATAAAGTCGCTGGAGATAAAGTACCAGCCATTCGGCTCCTAACTGTGCACAGCGCACAATTTTAATGTTTCAAAATGGCCATCAGATCGATTTTTGGGTGAGCAAATCACAAGGAACCCAGAGAAGTGACATTATCTGTACCCAAGTGCCTTGTGAGATACAAGAGATATTCATTATATGGTAATATGGTTTAAATTAGTTACACAGTCTTACTTGCCAAAGTAAACTTGACAAATACAAAAGCGAATGGCTTACTAATCTTAATTTTCTTTTTTACATTTTAATAATATACTTACTTTATGGCCATCCAAATGAGTAATACCCATTTCAAAACCTATCAGTGACTCAACTAGAGAAATAGTCACATTTGTGTAAAGGTCATCTCCTCTTCTTTCAAATATGGGATGCCTATTTAGAAACAAAAAATGTACAGAAACAAAAATTGAAACATACCGTAACATATTTGAGGATGCACAAAACAGCCCAAGCTAACAGGTCACAAGATAGCACTTATTTTACCTTTCAATACCTTTTGCTTCAAATCTAAATAATCATAAAGCAAGTTAGGGACCGCTAAAAAACGGTTTCTTTCATTGAAGTAAGATCACGTCCATAAGTTTATATTTTAACCACTTAAGTTTCTGTATGCAAGAAACATTTAGTTTGGTCACAATACAAAGCTTTTATCGTTCTTGTTACAAACAACTGTAATATGACCACTTACTATTACACAGTGTAAAGCTACAACAAAAACACAAACTATAGGTGGATTTTTTTATTTTATTTTTTTTGTAACATTCTTGGGTCAATTCAACTAGCTGCAATGCAATACAATGTGTTGTAGAACACACATTACCCATTTTGCCTTGCACCCAGATATATGGTAATGGCTACTGTTAATGGCAAATATGTTCTCAGCCAAGCATCGGCACAAGCAATTGATCCTTATATTGAAAGGGTGAAGGTGCTCTTTAAACAAAATCCCCACCATTTCAGTATGAGAATTTTGTAGGCTGCACTACTATAAAGCTCATGTCTGTCCTCACTCTCCTAACCATTATTGGACATGATTCTTACAAAGCCATGCTCCGTTTTCAGCATCGCTCTGCTCACAATTTATCTGCTCAAATGTTAATAAAAATAGGATTTTAAATTACCTACCGGTAAATCCTTTCCTCGTAGTCCGTAGAGGATACTGGGGTCCACATTAGTACCATGGGGTATAGACGGGTCCACTAGGAGCCATGAGCACTTTAAGTAATTGAGAGTGTGGGCTAGCTCCTCCCTCTATGTCCCTCCTACCAGACTCAGTCTAGGAAACTGTGCCCGAGGAGACGGACATACTTTAAGAGAAGGATATAAAAGGATAGTGGTGAGATTGCGAACCAGCACACACAAACTAGAGGAAAGCAAAGCTAAGCAAACTTTAAACCAGGAACAGCAACCGCTGAACCAACATTACTTAACCAAGTAACAGTGCAGGAATAAAGGAAGCGCTGGGCGGGCGCCCAGTATCCTCTACGGACTACGAGAAAAGGATTTACCAGTAGGTAATTAAAATAATATTTTCTCTTACGTCCTAGAGGGGTCCACATTAGTACCATGGGGATGTACCAAAGCTCCCAAACTGTGTGGGAGAGTGCTGAGGTTCCTGCAAAACTGATTGACCAAACTGAAGGTCCTCAGAGGTCAAAGTATCAAGCTTGTAGAACTTAGCAAAATGAGTTCGAACCTGACCAAGTTGCTGCTCGGCAGAGCTGTAAAGCCGAGACACCCGGGCAGCCGCCCAGGAAGAACCCACCGACCTAGTAGAGTGGGCCTGTACAGATTGTGGACACGGCAAACCTGCCGTGGAATAAGCATGCTGGATAGTAAGCCTGATCCAGCGTGCAATTGTCTGCTTTGAAACAGGACACACAATTTTATTGGGATCATAGAGAACAAACAGCGAGTCAGATTTTCTGTGACGAGCTGTCCGCTTCACATAGATCTTCAAAGCCCTCACAACATCCAAGGACTTAGAAGTAGCAGTGGTGTCGGTAACCACCGGAGTTCAGCACTATCTTCATGAAAAATCAAATAGGAGCTTTTGTGAGACAACACCCCCAGCTCTGACACATGCCTCGCAGAAGCCAAGGCCAACAGTGTGACAGGCTTCCACGTAAGAAACTAGACGTTAACGTCCTGTAAAGGCTCAAACCAATCCGATTGCAGGAACTGCAACACCACATTGAGATCCCAGGGTGCCGCAGGAGGCACAAAGGGCGATTGGATGTGCAGAACCCCCTTCAAAAATGTCTGAACTTCAGGGAGAGAAGCAGATTGTTTCGGGAAGAAAATGGATAAGGCCAAAACCTGGACTTTTATGGAGCCCAAACGTAGGTCCACATCCACACCTGACTGCAGAAAAAGGAGAAAACGTCCCAATTGAAATTCCACCGCAGGAAATTTCTTGTTCTCACACCAAGAGACGTATGTTTTCCAAATACGGTGGTAATGTTTAGACGTTACCCCCTTTCTGGCTTGGATCAGAGTTGGAATAACCTTGTTCGGAATGCCCTTCTGGGCTAGAATTTGACACACAACTTCGATGCCATCAAACGTAGCCGTGGTAAGTCTTGATAGATTAACGGATCCCTGTTGGAGAAGATCCTCGCAAAGAGATAGAGGCCACGGATTCTCTAGGAGCATCTCCAGTAGATCCGCATACAGGCCCTTCTTGGCCAGTCCGGAGCAATGAGAATTGCTTGAACCTTTCCTCGTTTTATTCTTTTGAGAATCGTTGGGATCAATGGTCGTGGTGGAAACACGTACACCATCTGGTAGACCCATTGAGTCACCAGAGTGTCCACCGCCACTGCTTGTGGGTCTCTCGACCTGGAACAATACCGCTTGAGCTTCTTGTTGAGACGAGAGGCCATCATGTCGATTTGTGGAATTCCCCACTGACGTGTCAAGCACCCGAACACCTCCAGATGAAGGCCCCACTCTCCTGGGTGTAAGCCGTGTCTGCTGAGGAAGTCTGCATCCCAGTTGTCTACTCCCAGAATGAAGATCGCAGACAACGCCACAGCGTATCTTTCTGCTCAGAGGAGAATCTTTGTTACCTCTGACATTGCTGCTCTGCTCTTCGTTCAGCCTTGTCAGTTTATGTATGTTACCGCCGTCACATTGTCCGACTGAACCTGAATGGCTCAATCTTGAAGAAGATGCGATGCCTGCAGAAGGGCATTGTATATGGCCCTTAGTTCCAGAATGTTGATTGGAAGGATGGTTTCCTGACTTGTCCATTTTCCTTGGAACGGTTCCCCTTTGGCTACATGGTACAGTATGTTATACTGTACCTCTTGTGCTGCCCATGTCGGGCCACTTCTACACAACAGTACAGGGACACTTTTAGCTCTCAATCTGCCCCTGGTCTCAGACACAGCGGCAGCAAGGATGCAAGCTAAGCTGCATTTGCAGACAATCAGACCCTATAAGGAGGGATCCCGGTCCACCCCTTCAACAGACCCCCACCCCCTCATCAGACCACACCTCCATTAGGGCTGCTTCCATAAATTTCTCAGGCTGGTTTTCCACCCCAATCGGCCCCTGGCGCGCAGTCTTCCTGGTTTTTTATACTGGCTGAGGTGAATAATGAGGTCTACAGTGGGTTAAATATACGTTATGGTAAGAACTTACCGTTGATAACGGTATTTCTCCTATGTCCACAGGTTTCCACAGGATAACATTGGGATATGATGGAGCAACAGTGGATTGGCACCAAACAATCACAAGCTTTCTGGCCTCCCAGGATGCAACGGGCTCGTCCATATAATCCCGCCCACCGACTCAGTCAAATCAGTTGTTTCCAAAGTATTTAGGCAGGAGCATTATGTAGAACCCTATTCAGGCGAGAAGAACACACATGCACACCCTTCCATGCAAGATCGAAGAGGTTAGGGAGTATAAAGATTCTCAAATCAGGTGAGTCAGGGTGGGATCCCTGTGGAAACCTGTGGACATAGGAGAAATATAGTTATCAACGGTAAGTTCTTACCATAACGTATATTTCTCAGTCAGGGTCCACAGGTTATCCACAGGATAACAATGGGACTTCCCAAAGCAATTTTTAGTGGTGGGGATGCTCCTAATTAGACAGGAGACCCTTTCGCCTAAATTCAGCGTCATGAGAGGCAAAGGTATCCAAGGCATAATGTCTAATGAAAGTGTTAATGGAAGACTATGTGGCTGCCTTACATATCTGTTCTGCTGAAGCACCAAGTGCTGCCCATGAAGGACCTACCTTACGTGTAGAGTGAGCAGAGACATTAGCCGGAACAGGGAGATCAGCTCGAGAGTATGCTTCTGAAATAGTCATTCGAAGCCATCTTGCTAGCGTCTATTTAGTAGCAGGCCATCCTCTCTTGTGAAATCCGTAGAGAATGAAGAGAGAATCTGTCTTTCTGATGGCACTGGTACGATCTACGTAGATTCTTACTGCACGGACTACGTCCAGCGACGCTTCTCCCGCAGAAAGTCCCGATACCTGAAAAGCCGGGGATACAATTTCTTGGTTAAGGTGAAACCTAGAGACCACCTTAGGAATATAACCAGACTTAGTTCTGAGAACTGCTTTATCTGGATAAAAAAATAAAAAAAAAAATCAGAAAAGGAGACTTACATGACAGCGCTCCTAAATCCGATACTCTTCTAGCTGATGTCAGTGTCAGAAGAAAGAGTACTTTAGCTATCAACCATTTAAGATCCACTTTAAGTGGTTCAAATGGAGCCCCTTGAAGGGCTTTGAGGACCAGACTCAAATCCCAAGGCACTGCAGGGGAACAAAAGGCAGTTGAATGCGCAGCATTCCCTGGAAAAAGTACGCACATCTTGTAAAGTAGCAAATTTTTTTTGAAACCATACATTCAATGCTGAAACTTGAACTCTCAAGGAAGCCACCTCCAAACCCTTATCCATCCCTGCCTGAAGGAAATCTAAGATTCTGGATACTCTGAAAGATTTTGGATCCATATTTCTTTCACTGCACCAATGAATATAAGCTTGCCATATTCGGTGAAAAATGCGAGCAGAGGAGGGTTTCCTTGCTCTGAGCATTGTTTGAATTACCTGTTGTGAAAAACCTCTCGACTTCAGGATAGAGGTTTCAACAGCCACGCCGTCAAAGACAGCCGATCCAGATGCCTGTGATAACAAGGACCCTGCTTCAGTAGATCTGGACGTTGAGGGAGCAGTATTTTGTTCTTGACTCGTATACTTTGTTGTTCAGACGGGACGCCATGAGATCTCTCTCTGGCAACCCCCACTTGTCTACTAAAGTCTGAAATACTTCCGGGTGTAGAGCCCATTCGGTTACTCGAATGGTGTGTTGACTGAGAAAGTCTGCTTCCCAGTTTAGGACTCCTGGAACAAACACAACGGATATTGCCAGGAAATGGAGATATGCCCATTTTAGTATGTGACTTACCGCCTTCATTGCTTTTTGGCTGCGAGTTCCTCCCTGATGGTTGAGGTACGCTACTGCCGTTGCATTGTCCGAGCGGATCTGCACTGGTTTTCCTTGCAGAATGTCCTTTGCCTGAATCAGTGCCATGTATATGGCCCGAATTTCTAACAGGTTTATTGGCAGGCAACTTTCTTCTATGTTCCATTGTCCCTAGAACCATATTTTTCTGGACACTGCTCCCCAGCCCTGAAGACTGGCATCAGTTGTCAGGATCTCCCAATCTGATATCCAAAAGGGTCTCTCCTTGTCTAGATGGGATGCCAGTAGCCACCAGGCTAATGACCTTTTTACCTTTACTGGAAGTACCATCATTTGTTTCTTTATTGTCTGAAGTACTCCATTCTATCTGGTCAGAATCAGATGTTGCAATGGTCTAGAGTGGAATTGTGCATATTACACCATGTCGAAAGTTGACACTATCAACCCCATCACTCGCATTGCCGTGTGAACTGACATTGTTTGACACTGCAACAATTCCTGAATCATTAACTGCATCTTAGATATCTTTTCCACAGGTAAAAATATTTTCTGTAAACTTGAATCCAAAGCCCCTAAGTGAATCATCCGTTGTAACGGAATCTGAGCCGACTTTTCCCAATTTACGAGGCATCCGTGTTTCTGTAGACAAGTTATTGTCTGTTGGAGATGGCTCAAGAGCAATTCCTGGGATTGTGCCAGGATTAAAAGATTGTCGAGGAATGGAAAAATCCTTATCCCCTGCTTGCGGAGATAAGCTGCCATAACCACCACGATCTTGGTAAATACTCTGGGGGCTGTGGCTAACCCAAAGGGTAATGCCTGGAATTGAAAATGTTGATGGAGGATATCGAACCTGAGGTAACACTGATGGGACAATGCTATAGGCACATGCAGGTAAGCATCCTGTATATCCAGAGATACCATGTAATCCCCTGGTTCCATGGCCAAAACTATGGAGTGTAACGTCTCCATGTGGAACCTTGGGAACCAAATGTATTTGTTTAACATTTTGAGATTGAAGATGGGCCGAAATGACCCATTTGGCTTCTGGACCAAAAACAGGTTGGAGCAAAAACCCTGCCCCCGTTATGTCTGGGGTACTGGAATAATTACCCCAGACTGAAGCAATTTCTGAACTGCTTCTTGCAGGGCTCTGGCCTTCGGCTCTATATGAGACGGCTGGTGCAAAAAAACCTTCGTGGAGGCTGCTTCTTGAAAGGGAAAACATAACCCAGAGATACCACTTCTTGCACACAAGCGTCTGTTGTCGACTGCTGCCATATGTGTGCAAACTGAAGACGACCCCCTACCTTGGAGTCCCCCAGGTGGAGGCCAGCACCATCAGGCTGATGGTTTCTGTTCTGGTTTGGAAGCTGGCCCATTGCTTCTTTGCTTTACCAGACTTATTGTACGGGGTTTGATTAATTTTTACGGTTTGTTTTACCTTGCCACTAAAATGACCGAAATCCTGAGCTTTAGGTTTAGGATTATAACTGGCAGGAAACCTGACCTTCTTGGATTCAGCTTCTGAGTCCAGAATATCTGTCAGTTCCTTACCAAAAATAATATTTCCAACAAAAGGCAAAGCTTCCTGAACTTTTATGGATTCTGAATCAGCTTTCCATGTACTTAGCCAAATTGCTCTGCGGGCAGCTACCGTTAAGGCTGATGCTTTAGAAGCAATCATACCCATATCCATTGCAGCTTCTTCTAGGAATAGCGCAGCCTGTTTCATATGGGCAATATGGGACTCCTGCTCCCTAGAAGGTGCTGAGAGCCCATTTTCTAGTTCTTCAGCCCATTCAACTACCGCTTTTGCCATTCAGGCTGAGGCCATAGCTGGCCCTATGACTGCCCCTGACAGAGAAAATATGTTTTTCAAAAAACCATCAACTCTGTGACATCACTTAATGACGTAGATGGCAAAGGTAAAATAGATTTTCGCACTAGTCGAATGACGTGCGTATCTACCTTAGGAGGCACTTCTCTTTTTAAACAGTCCCCAGTTGGAAAAAGGTAGTAAGAATCCCATTTTTTTGGAATTCTATCATTCCTATTGGGCGTAGCCCGAGGTTCCTCCATAATTTCCGTCAGTTCCTCTGACCCTGGAAACTCAACCCTAACTGTTTTGGGACGTTTAAACACAGGTGCTTTAGTTTTAATTATTGGCTCAGCTGACTCTTCTAGAGACAGAATAGCCTTCATTGCTCCAATTAATTCAGCTATATCTTCTGAGCTGAAACCCTCCATTTGTTCTTCATATGGTGAAGTAGAGTATATGGAGTCATCCTCTGTTGTATCATCCTGTGTAGCCTGTGAATTTGATGATATATTTACCCTTTGTTTATCAGCTTGTTGACTTGTAGAAGCTGTTGGGGCTATACCATAAGATGGGAGCTGCATGTATGGGTTAATAGAGTACCCTATTCCTGAGGTTGAAGCTGCAGGGACCAACCTGTCAGCTATACTAGATAAGGTTTGTGCAAACATGGCCCAAGGTGGATCTACTTGTCATTGAACAGGGATCTGTCTTGCAATCTGCTGAAACGCAAAACAATTTGCATATAACCCATCGTTTACCAAAGTTTGGAGTTATTAACCCCACTTTGCAGGATAAACATGTTATGAGTGTTGGTGTTACTGTTAATGTAACCTCGTCACCTTTGCCACTCTTAGACATGATAAACAATCAGCTTTTCAACAGTATATTACACAATCTGTGACTGAAAACACTTTATATGCATAAAAGTGATATCAATCTGACCCCAACCCAAGCATCAGCATTGAGGTTCAGAAGAAAACACTGACAAACATATATAAAGTCAGCAATCACACTAGCAGTCAGTCACATGTTATATATTAGTCATATGAGCATAATATCAACTACGAACACATTTCAAGTATGTAGGAGTACATTTACTGAATTCTGTTCTATACAGTTATTCTAATGTATTCAGTATTGTACAAAACTCATATGCAATAGGCACTAAACTTAACTATTCATACTAACAACAGTAGATAGAAATGTGCTGTATAACCCTTACTCCGTAAAGTGGGATACAGGGAGACTCACCCCACTTCCAGGATCGATCAATACGTTAGCAACCACTGAGTGGATCCAGGCGCTACTAGTGTACACTGCCGCTCCGGTAATTTTTAGTGGACACAGATGCTCAGTGAACGTTAGTGCATGCAGAAGATCATGTCTGCGACCCAGTCTCCTAGCGGTAAACCGCTTAGTGTATACAGACGCAGCGGCCTATGCTGCGACAGAGTCCCCTCGTGGCAGCGTCTGAGACGGAAGTGAGGCAATCAGTTCATGGCGGGAGACGCACGGAAACTGGTCATGAACTGGGGGGAGGGGCGACCAGGAGAGCGTCTGACTCCCCACTTCCGACATCAACCCTAGGGATCGCAGCCTCAAACTAATTCTGGTGCCATATGATCCCTAAAGCCTAGCGCTTGAGCACCCGTGGTGGCGGCGCGCCAGCTACCGTTTGGTAGTCTCCTCCCAAAACAGTGCGGCTGTGTCCGTATTCCCCTTCTAAGCGGAACCGATGCCTTACCTTTTCCCCGTGCTCCAGCCACAGCCTGGTAACGTCTGCTGGACTTGCCGTCGAGACAGCACTTGTATCGTGGGTAAGCGTTGTTTCGACCCGGCGGAGAGTTGTTGGAGCGACTCTTTCCAATATGCGTGTAAGATGCTGTTAGGAAAGATCACTCAAAGACATAGTAAGACTATAAAAATAAATAAAATAAAGCTTAGGGCTGCCAAAAACCAGCAGCCCTGTGACCATGGCCCGGCTCCTGCCGCACCAAACAAAAAACTGATTTGATTGAGTCGGTGGGCGGGATTATATGGACGAGCCCGTTGCATCCTGGGAGGCCAGAAAGCTTGTGATCGTTTGGTGCCAATCCGCTGTTGCTCCATCATATCCCAATGTTATCCTGTGGATAACCTGTGGACCCTGCTGGAGAAAACCCCTGTAGTGTAGTGCCAGTGTGGGTAATAGAAGTGGCTTCAACTCGCCCCTCACAGCGGTTTCACAGTGTGCCTGAAGCGCAGCGTGCATGCAGCGCTGCGCTCCTACCCTTGTGCCGCTATTACCGCCGGTGACCCGCTATTCGGGATGCTGGCTACTTACTCACCACTCTTCAGTCTTCTGGCTCTGTTAGGGGTGGCGGTGTGCTGTGGGTCTGTACGCTCGCCGTGGTGGGGCTTGCAAATAGGACCCTCAGGAGCTCAGTGTCCTGTCAGCGGGGAACAGGACTATTAACCCTAGGGAGGTTGGGCCGTTTCCCCCCTAAGTCCCACGAAGCAGGCAGTCTGATGACAACCAGACCTGCCTGAAAAGAACAAATAGAAAATAAATGTAGAAAACTCTTCAGGAGTTTCCCAAGCGTGACCAGCTCCTCCGGGCACATTTTCTAAACAGAGTCTGGTAGGAGGGATAGAGGGAGGAGCCAGACCACACTATCAATTTCTTAAAGTGCCCATGGCTCCTAGTGTACCAGTCTATACCCCATGGTACTAATGTGAATCTCAGTATCCTCTAGGACGTAAGAGAAATGTAAATGCGAACTGAATGATGGAAACAATGATGGATTACTCTGAAGTGGCCTGAATTCTATCAACCATCTGTGGAAGAGCTGAAGCATGCAGTCTGGAGAAGGCAGACATAAAACTTGATTGCAGTGATTAGGGTGCCTTGGGTCACTTGCAGGGGTGCCCTGGGTTGGTGGTGCAGGACCAATTCAAATTATTTATGGCCAATGTAATAGGCAAAACCAGTACTGGTGGCTGTCAACCATAAAATATGCGGACAAACAAAAGTGAATCCTGTCCCTCACTACACAACTGAACCTAAGACAGACATATAAAAACAGAATTTACTTCATTTAATATTTCTTCATGAATTTCTCAATAATACACTTTTGGCCTAGGGTTGCCAAGAAAAAAAATTATGATACTCTAACGTGCCGTGATTTTAAAAAGTTTGTGAACCATTGCCTTATGCAATAAAATATTAGGTTAAAGTTCCAGTCATTTTTATCCATGCCATGGTCATTTGTTTCATTAAGTATAATATTCTGTTGAATCAAAAATTAAATGCAACATCTGATTTCTATTAAATATGGAATAATCAATGACCGATGCCAATTACTTTTGTCGCTTTCAGGTTATTTCAGAGAAAAATATAGGTTTGTTTTTTTATGGAAGAAAAAAATATATGAAATGCTAAAATTGGGTAAATTAGTCATACATCTTGCTGCTGTGAGTAATTTAAATGCCAAAAATAGTGTATTACCTTGTGGAGGTGTCTCTAACTGTTCATTTTGGGGAGGGGAGATAAATGATTATATAAAAGTAACACAGAGGAGATTTTTTTTTTTTTTAAATGAATGGTGGTACTCCTGTTTCCCTCCCATCCCCTCCACCCCTATGTGTCTATAAAAAGCCACGCAGAGAGATGGTTAGTGGCATTGGCAGCACAAAGCTGGTTCCTATGACTAGGATACGGGGCATGTGGAAAGTATTCACAGCGCTTCACTTTTTCCATTTTGTTCTGTTACAGCCTTATTACAAGATCGAATAAATTCGTTTTTACCCTTAAAATTCTACATACAATACCCCATAATGACAATGTGAAAAAATATATTTTTTAAGATTTTTGCAAATTTATTAAAAATAAAAAATTAAGAAAACACATGTACATAAGTATTTACAGCCTTTGCTCAATACTTTGTTGATGCACCTTTGGCAGCAATTACAGCATCAAGTCTTTTTGAACATGTCACAAGCTTGGCACACCTATCTTTGAGCAGTTTCGCCCATTTCTCTTTGCAGCACCTCTCAAGCTCCATCAGGTTGGATGGGAAACGTCGGTGCATAGCCATTTTCGGATCTCTCCAGAGATGTTCAATAGGATTCAAGTCTGCGCTATGGCTGGGCCCCTCAAGGACATTCACCGAGTTGTCCTGAAGCCACTCCTTTGATATTTTGGCTGTGTGCTTAGGGTCGTTGTCCTGCTGAAAGATGAACCATCGCCCCAGTCTGAGGTGAAGAGTGCTCTGGAGCAGGTTTTCATCCAGGATGTCACTGTACATTGCTGCATTCATCTTTCCCTCTATCCTGACTAGTCTCCCAGTTCCTGCATTGAAAAACATCCCCACAGCATGATGCTACCACCACCATGCTTCACTGTAGGGATGGTATTGGCCTGGTGATGAGCAGTGCCTGGTTTCCTCCAAACAGGACGCCTGGCATTCACACCAAAAAGAGTTCAATCTGTGTCTCATCAGACCAGAGCATTTTGTTTCTCATGGTCTAAGAGCCCTTCAGGTGCATTTTGGCAAACTCCAGGTGGGCTGCCATTTGCTTTTTACTAAGGAGTGGCTTCCGTCTGGCCACTCTACCGATACAGGCCTGATTGGTGGATTGCTGCAGAGATGGTTGTCCTTCTGGAATGTTCTCCTCTCTCCACAGAGGAATGCAGTAGCTCTGACAGAGTGACCATCGGGTTCTTGGTCACCTCCCCGACTATGGCCCCTCTCCCCCGATCACTCAGTTTAGACAGCCGGCCAGCTCTAGGAAGAGTCCTGGTGGTTCCACACTATTTCCATTTACGGATGATGGATACCACTGTGCTCATTGGGACCTTCAAAAGCAGCAGATATTCTTCTGTACTCTTCCCACATTTGTGCCTCGGGACAATCCTGTCTCTGAGGTCTACAGACAATTCCTTTGACTTCATGCTTGGTTTGTGCTCTGACATGTACTGTCAAGTGTGGGACCTTATATAGGCAGGTGTGTGCCTTTCCAAATCATGTCCAATCAACTGAATTTACCACAGGTGGACTCCAATTCAGCTGTAGTAACATCTCAAGGGTGATCAGTTGAAACAGGGTGCACCTGAGTGCAATTTTGAGCTTCATGCCAAAGGCTGTGAATACTGATGTACATGTGATTTTTTATTTTTTTATTTTTAATAAATTGGCAAAAAAAAAATCACAAAAATAGGATTTTGATAACCTACCGCTAAATCCTTTTCTCGTAGTCCGTAGAGGATGCTGGGGTCCGTTTTAGTACCATGGGGTATAGACCGTTCCGCAGGAGCCTTCGGCACTTTAAGACTTTTTAACTAGTGTGAACTGGCTCCTCCCTCTATGCCCCTCTTCCAGAGCTCAGTATAGGAACTGTGCCAGAGGAGACGGACAACTTTGAGAGAAGAATTTACATTAACTAGCGCGAGACTCGCACCAGCCCACACTCTACACAGACATGCCGCCTAACATGGCCATAACAGAACCCATGCTAACGAGCATGCACAACGTAACAGCCAACAGCTGTAAGAAAACATAACACATGAGAACTGTGTAAAACAATATAAATGTAAGTTTTGCAGGAAAAAATGAGCACTGGGTGGGTGCCCAGCATCCTCTACGGACTACGAGAAAAGGATTTAACGGTAGGTTATCAAAATCCTATTTTATCTTACGTCCTAGAGGATGCTGGGGTCCATTTTAGTACCATGGGGATGTACCAAAGCTCCCAGTACGGGCGGGAAAGTGCTGATGTTCCTGCAACACTGACTGACCAAATTGAAGGTCGTCAGCCGCCAAGGTGTCAAACTTGTAAAATTTATCAAAAGTGTTTGCACCTGACCAAGTAGCTGCTCAGCAAATCTGCAACGCCAAGACACCCCGGGCAGCCGCCCAGGATGAACCCACTTTCCTCGTAGAGTGGGCCTTTACCGAAGTCGGTATTGGTAATCCTGCCTTGGAATGAGCATGCTGAATCGTACCTCTGATCCAGCGAGCAATAGTCTGCTTAGAAGCAGGACCCCCAATCTTGTTGGGGTCATAAAGGACAAACAAGGCCTCTGTTTTTCTTAACCGAGCTTGTCACATAAGTCCTCAGGGCCCTGACGACATCCAAGGACTTTGAACCGGCTGAGGTGTCAGAAGCCATTGGCACCACCACAGGTTGGTTGATATGGAAAGAAGACACAACCTTTGGAAAAAAATGCTGACGCGTCCGCAGTTCAGCTCTATCTTCGTGAAAAATCAAATAAGGACTAGTGAGACAGAACCCCTAATTCAGACACACGTCTGCCTGATGCCAAGGCCGACAGCATGACCACTTTTCAAGTGAGAAACTTCAACTCCACCTCTTGCAGAGGTTCAAACCAGTCCGATTTAAGTTACTGCAACACCACATTAAGATCCCATGGCGCCGCAGGAGGCACAATAGGAGGTTGGATGCGCAGAACACCCTTCACGAATGTCTGAACCTCAGGAAGGGAAGCCAACTGTTTCTGGAAGAAAATGGACAAAGCTGAAATTTGGACCTTGATAGACCCTAATCTCAAGCAAGCATACACACCCACCAGTAGAAATAGGAGAAGCCGTCCTAATTTAAACTCCACCGCAGGAGACTTACTGGATTCACACCAAGAGACATATTTTCTCCAAATACAATGGTAATGCTTGGACGTTACCCCTTTCCTGGCCAGGATAAGTGTGGGAATGACTGCATTGGGAATGCCCTTACGGGCTAGGATCTGGCGTTCAACAGCCATGCCGTCAAACGTAGCCGCGCTAAGTCTTGATAAACTAACGGCCCCTGCTGAAGCAGGTCCTCGCGAAGAGGAAGAGGCCAAGGGTCTTCCAGGAGTAACTCCTGAAGATCCGGATACCAAGCCCTCCTTGGCCAGTCTGGAACAATGAGAATTGTCCGAACCCTCGTTCTGACGATCTTTAGAACTCTTGGAATTAGAGGAAGTGGAGGGAACAGATACACTGACTGGAATACCCACTGGGTCACCAAGGCATCCACTACTGTTGCCTGTGGGTCTCTCAACCTGGAACAGTATGTCGGAAGCTTCTTGTTAAGACGAGATGACATGTCTACTAGAGGAACACCCCAACGACTTGTTACCTCCACAAAGACTTCTTGGTGGGGGCCCCATTCCCCTGGATGGAGGTCGTGTCTGCTGAGAAAGTCTGCTTCCCAGTTATCCACTCCCGGAATGAAGATTGCTGATAGAGCTCTTGCATGTCTTTCTGCCCAGAGGAGTATTTTTGTCACCTCTGCCATTGCCGCTCTGCTTTTTGTTCCTCCCCGACAGTTTATGTGAGGTACTGCTGTCACATTGTCCGACTGGATCTGTATTGGTAGATCCTGAAGTAGATGCGTTGCTTGCTGAAGGCAGTTGTAAACGGCTCTCAACTCTAGAATGTTTATGTGAAGAAGCGTTTCTTGACTTGACCATCTTCCTTGGAAGCTTTCCCATTGTGTGACTGCTCGCCAACCTCGGAGACTTGCATCCGTGGTCACCAGGACCCACAGTTTTGAATCCCGAACCTGCGTCCTTCCAATAGGTGAGATGTTTGCAGCCACCACAGGAATGAAATCCTGGCCTTCGTCGACAGTATAATCTTCTGATGCATGTGTAGATGCGATCCGGACCACTTGTCCAGTAGGTCCCACTGGAACACCCTGGCATGGAATCGGCCAAATTGTAGAGCCTCGTAGGCCACTACCATCTTTCCCAGCAGGCGGATGCATTGATGAACTGACACGCGTGCTGGCTTCAGAACTTGTTTGACCGTCACCTGGATCTCCAGAGCCTTCTCCAAAGGAAGGATAACTCTCTGCACCTCGGTGTCTAGTATCATTCCCAGAAAGGATAATCTCTTAATTGGTTCCAACTGTGATTTTGGAAAGTTTAAGATCCACCCGTGCTGTTGAAGCACCGACAGGGACAGAGCAATGTCCTGCACCAACTTCTCTTTTGACCTCGCCTTTATGAGGAGTTCGTCCAGGTACGGAATAATGTTGACTCCTTTCTTTGAAAGGAGTACCATCATCTCCACCATTACCTTGGTGAACACCCTCGAAGCCGTGGAGAGTCCGAAAGGTAATGATTGGAACTGGTAGTGGCAGTCCTGCACCGCAAACCTCAGGTATGCCTGATGCGGAGGGTAGATGGGAACATGTAGATAAGCATCCTTGATGTCCACCGACACCAGAAATTCCTTTTTTTCCAAGCTGGAGATCACTGCTCTGAGGGACTCCATCTTGAACTTGAACCGTTTTAAAAACAGATTTAGAAACTTCAGGTTCAGAATCGGTCTGACCGAGCCATCAGGCTTCGGTACCACAAATAGGCTTGAATAAAAACCTTTTTCGTTGTTGTAACTCGGGAACCAAGGAAATTACCTTGTCATGACACAATTTTTGTATTGCGCTTAACACGTTAGACCTGTCTTGGACAGAAACTGGTAAGGCTGATTTGAAAGAACGGCATGGGGAAAGATCCTGAAATTCCAACCTGTAACCCTGGGATACTATTTGTAACACCCAAGGATCTAGATCCGAACGAATCCAGATTTGGCTGAAGAATAGTAAGCGTGCCCCCACCCGGTCGGACTCCCGCATGGGAGCCCCAGCGTCATGCAGAGGTTTTTGCAGCAGCAGTTGCTGGCTCCTGTTCTTGCGAACTAGCCGGCGTTGTAGGATAACTACCTCTACCACGACCTCTTCCTGCAAAGAAGGGGCTGCCTTTTGCCTTTTTGTACTTGTCGGGCCGAAAGGACTGCATGGTATGAGAATGATACCCCTTCTTAGGGGGAGCCGTTGCGGAAGGCAAAAATGCAGATTTGCCCGATGTAGTCGTGGAACTCATGGCATCCAGCTCGTCATCAAAAAGGGCCTCCCCGTTATAAGGGAGTGCCTCAATATTTCTCTTTGATTCCGTATCCGCATGCCATCATAGCTTCAACAAAATAACCTGCCGCATCTTTGATGTGGCTGAGGATTACGAGCACTTCATCACTATCCACAGTGTCAATATTAACCATTAAATTGTCTGCCCATTTTTCTACCACGTTACCCACCCACGCACCAGCAATGGCGGGCCTGTGCAGTGTACCGTTAGCGGTATATATGGATTTTAAAGTTGTCTCTATTTTACGGTCAGCAGGATCTTTTAAAGAAGCTCACCCTGGGGCAGGCAAAATAATTTTCTTAGACAGCCTAGAATCTGAGGTGTCTACCACTGGGGGCATCTCCCACTTGCGCCTGTCCTCCTCAGTGAATGGGTACGCAACCCGTATCCTTCTGGGAATAGTGAATTTCTTTTCAGGGTTAGACCAGGCGTCTTCAAAGAAATTATTCAGATCTTTTGACGGAGGAAAAGTTAACTCCTGTTTTTTATTTAATTTAAAATAATCTTTTTCCACTGGTGTAGGGGTAGTATCAGTAAATTCGAACACCTCTTTGATAGAAACAATCATACACTGTATGCTTTTGGCCAATTTGGGGTCTACCCCTCTCAAGTCCCCAGTGTCGGCATCCGTGTCAGTGTCCCCCTTCATTATTTGGGCAAGGGACCTCTTGTGGGAACTGGAGGGGACGCGAGTAGATGAACTGGATGCATCAGCAAACAGGGCATCCTCCACAGATTGTCTCCAATAAACTGTCTGTTTCTCAGAGTCTGAAACATAGAAATATTGGGGGTAATTCTGAGTTGATCGTAGCAGCAAGTTTTTTAGCAATTGGGCAAAACCATGTGCACTGCAGGGGGGGGGGGGGGCAGATGTAACATGTGTAGAGAGAGTTAGATTTGGGTGGGTTATATTGTTTCTGTGCAGGGTAAATACTGGCTGCTTTATTTTTACACTGCAATTTAGATTTCAGTTTCAACACACCCCACCCACATCTAACTCTCTCTGCACATGTTACATCTGCCCCCCTGCAGTGCACATGGTTTTGCCCAACTGCTAACAAATTTGCTGCTGCGATCAACTCAGAATTAGGCCCATTATTTTGCAACTTTTTCACCCACTCCGGCTCTCTTTGGGAAGGAAGAGCCATCACATTACCTTCTTGTGCATCTAAAATGGGCTCCTCAGGTGAAGACTCCCCCCTGACTTCTGACATGTTACACGCGTGTACACACACAGCCACACACAGACCACTTTCACACAGGAGCTATCGAGGACAGACCCACAGAGAAGTCTGTTAGAGAAACACAAGGGATTTGCCAGTCCACACCCAGCGCCCTTATTTAATGTGCAGCACACACTATAAACGCTTATCACCAATTGATAGATATAGATATATATATATATATATATATATATATATATATATATATATATATATATATATATATATATATATATATTTCTCGTGGTTCCGGATTGGCCAAGACGAGCGTGGTACCCGGAACTTCAAGAGATGATCTCAGAGGACCCGTGGCCTCTGCCGCTCAGACAGGACCTGCTACAGCAGGGGCCCTGTCTGTTCCAAGACTTACCGCGGCTGCGTTTGACGGCATGGCGGTTGAACGCCGGATCCTGAAGGAAAAGGGTATTCCGGAAGAAGTCATTCCTACGCTTATTAAAGCCAGGAAAGATGTTACGGCAAAGCATTATCACCGCATATGGCGGAAATATGTTGCATGGTGCGAGGCCAAAAAGGCCCCAACAGAGGAATTTCAACTAGGTCGATTTCTGCATTTCCTGCAAGCAGGAGTGAATATGGGCCTAAAACTAGGCTCCATTAAAGTACAGATCTCGGCTCTGTCGATTTTCTTTCAAAAAGAACTAGCTTCAGTACCTGAAGTTCAGACATTTGTGAAAGGAGTGCTGCATATACAGCCCCCGTTTGTGCCTCCTGTGGCACCTTGGGATCTCAACGTGGTGTTGAGTTTCTTAAAATCACATTGGTTTGAGCCACTAAAAACCGTGGATCTAAAATATCTCACGTGGAAAGTGGTCATGTTATTGGCCTTGGCTTCAGCCAGGCGAGTGTCAGAATTGGCGGCTTTATCATGTAAAAGCCCTTATCTGATTTTCCATATGGATAGGGCAGAATTGAGGACTCGTCCCCAGTTTCTCCCTAAGGTGGTGTCAGCGTTTCACCTGAACCAGCCTATTGTGGTGCCTGCGGCTACTAGGGATTTGGAGGACTCCAAGTTGCTAGACGTTGTCAGGGCCCTGAAAATATATGTTTCCAGGACGGCTGGAGTCAGAAAATCTGACTCGCTGTTTATCCTGTATGCACCCAACAAGCTGGGTGCTCCTGCTTCTAAGCAGACTATTGCTCGCTGGATTTGTAGTACAATTCAGCTTGCACATTCTGTGGCAGGCCTGCCACAGCCAAAATCTGTAAATGCCCATTCCACAAGGAAGGTGGGCTCATCTTGGGCGGCTGCCCGAGGGGTCTCGGCTTTACAACTTTGCCGAGCAGCTACTTGGTCAGGGGCAAACACGTTTGCAAAATTCTACAAAGTTGATACCCTGGCTGAGGAGGACCTGGAGTTCTTTCATTCGGTGCTGCAGAGTCATCCGCACTCTCCCGCCCGTTTGGGAGCTTTGGTATAATCCCCATGGTCCTTACGGAGTTCCCAGCATCCACTAGGACGTCAGAGAAAATAAGAATTTACTCACCGGTAATTCTATTTCTCGTAGTCCGTAGTGGATGCTGGGCGCCCATCCCAAGTGCGGATTGTCTGCAATACTTGTAAATAGTTATTGCTAACTAAAGGGTTATTGTTGAGCCATCTGTTGAGAGGCTCAGTTGTTTTCATACTGTCAAACTGGATATAGTATCACAAGTTGTACGGTGTGGCTGGTATGAGTCTTACCCGGGATTCAAAATCCTTCCTTATTATGTCAGCTCGTCCGGGCACAGTGTCCTAACTGAGGCTTGGAGGAGGGTCATAGTGGGAGGAGCCAGTGCACACCAGGTAGTCATAAATCTTTCGAGAGTGCCCAGCCTCCTTCGGAGCCCGCTATTCCCCATGGTCCTTACGGAGTTCCCAGCATCCACTACGGACTACGAGAAATAGAATTACCGGTGAGTAAATTCTTATTTTATTTATTTATTTTATATATATATATATATATATATATATATATATATATATATACATATATATACATATATATATATATATATATATATATATATATATATATATATATATATATATATATATATATATATATATATATATATATAAAAATACCAATTAATGCCGGCACTCCAGACGTCCCTTGGGACCTGCTTGCTGCGGTGCCTTCCTCCGGGGGGTCACCCCAATGCACAGAGAAGAATAACGAGGCGGCACTCGGAGACTTGCAAAAACTTCAAACGTGTATTAAAGTGCTGTCAACGTTTCGGGGACCACCTCCCCTTCGTCAGGATAACTAAAACAATGTGCAAAACAATCTTATATAGCATTGGAGCACGCGCGAGTGGGAGCAGGTGAAGGGGGGTAAGTCCAATGCTATATAAGATTGTTTTGCACATTGTTTTAGTTATCCTGACGAAGGGGAGGTGGTCCCCGAAACGTTGACAGCACTTTAATACACGTTTGAAGTTTTTGCAAGTCTCCGAGTGCCGCCTCGTTATTCTTCTCTGTGTATATATATTTGTGTTTACTCCTCGCTTTATTATTATTCTCAATACCTTTGGTATGAGAGGCAGAGGAGGAAACACATAAACCGACTGGTACACCCACGGTGTCACTAGAGCGTCCACAGCTATCGCCTGAGGGTCCCTTGACCTGGCGCAATATCTTTTTAACTTTTTGTTGAGGCGGGACGCCATCATGTCCACCTGTGGTTTTTCCCAATGGTTTACCAGCATCTGGAAGACTTCTGGATGAAGTCCCCACTCTCCCGGGTGGAGGTCGTGTCTGCTGAGGAAGTCTGCTTCCCAGTTGTCCACTCCCGGAATGAACACTGCTGACAGTGCTAGTACATGATTCTCCGCCCATCGGAGAATTCTTGTGGCTTCTGCCATTGCCATCCTGCTTCTTGTGCCTCCCTGTCGATTTACATGGGCGACTGCCGTGATGCTGTCTGACTGGATCAGCACCGGCTGGTGTAGGAGCAGGGATTTTGCTCGACTTAGGGCATTGTAAATGGCCCTTAGTTTCAGAATATTTATGTGAAGGGAAGTCTCCTGGCTCGACCATAGTCCTTGGAAGTTTCTTCCCCGTGTGACTGCCCCCCAGCCTCGAAGGCTGGCATCCGTGGTCACCAGGACCCAGTCCTGTATGCCGAACCTGCGGCCCTCCAGAAGATGGGCACTCTGCAGCCACCACAGTAGAGACACCCTGGTTCTTGGAGACAGGGTTATTAAGCGATGCATCTGAAGATGCGATCCGGACCATTTGTCCAATAGGTCCCACTGAAAGATTCTGGCATGGAACCTGCCGAAGGGAATTGCTTCGTAAGAAGCTACCATCTTTCCCAGGACCAGCGTGCAGTGATGCACCGATACCTGTTTTGGTTTCAGGAGGTCTCTGACTAGAGATGACAACTCCCTGGCTTTCTCCTCCGGGAGAAACACTTTTTTCTGGACTGTATCCAGGATCATACCCAGGAACAGTAGCCGTGTCGTCGGAACCAGCTGTGACTTTGGGATATTCAGAATCCAGCCGTGCTGGTGCAGCACTTCCTGAGATAGTGCTACTCCCACCAACAACTGTTCCTTGGATCTCGCCTTTATTAGGAGATCGTCCAAGTACGGGATAATTAAAACTCCCTTTTTTCGAAGGAGTATCATCATTTCCGCCATAACCTTGGTAAATACCCTCGGTGCCGTGGACAGTCCAAACGGCAGCGTCTGGAATTGGTAATGGCAATCCTGTACCACAAATCTGAGGTACTCCTGGTGAGGATGGTAAATGGGGACATGCAAGTAAGCATCCTTGATGTCCAGGGATACCATGTAATCCCCCTCGTCCAGGCTTGCAATAACCGCCCTGAGCGATTCCATCTTGAACTTGAATTTTTTTATGTATGTGTTCAAGGATTTCAAATTTAAAATGGGTCTCACCGAACCGTCCGGTTTCGGCACCACAAATAGTGTGGAATAGTAACCCCGGCCTTGTTGAAGTAGGGGTACCTTGATTATCACCTGCTGGGAATACAGCTTGTGAATTGCCGCTAGCACCGCCTCCCTGTCTGAGGGAGCAATCGGCAAGGCAGATTTTAGGAACCGGTGGGGTGGAGACGCCTCGAATTCCAGTTTGTACCCCTGAGATACTATTTGAAGGATCCAGGGATCCACCTGTGAGCGAGCCCACTGATCGCTGAAATTCTTGAGGCGGCCCCCCACCGTACCTGGCTCCGCCTGTGGAGCCCCACCGTCATGCGGCGGACTTGGAAGAAGCGGGGGAGGACTTTTGCTCCTGGGAACCTGCTGTTTGTTGCAGCCTTTTTCCCCTACCTCTGCCTCTGGACAGAAAAGACCCGCCTTTTCCACGCTTGTTTTTCTGGGTCCGAAAGGACTGAACCTGATAAAACGGCGCCTTCTTAGGCTGTGAGGGGACATGGGGTAAAAATGCTGACTTCCCAGACGTTGCTGTGGAAACTAGGTCCGAGAGACCATCCCCAAATAATTCCTCACCCTTATAAGGCAAAACTTCCATGTGCCTTTTAGAATCTGCATCTCCTGTCCACTGGCGAGTCTCCTAGCAGAAATGGACAATGCACTTACTTTAGATGCCAGCCGGCAGATTTCCCTCTGTGCATCTCTCATATATAAGACTGAGTCTTTGATATGGTCTATGGTTAGCAGGATCGTGTCTCTGTCTAGTGTGTCAATATTTTCTGACAGTTAATCTGACCACGCGGCGGCAGCACTGCACATCCATGCTGACGCAATAGCTGGTCTAAGTATAATGCCTGAGTGTGTATATACAGACTTCAGGATCGCCTCCTGCTTTCTATCAGCAGGTTCCTTGAGGGCGGCCGTATCCGGAGACGGTAGTGCCACCTTTTTAGACAAACGTGTGAGCGCTTTATCCACCCTAGGAGGTGTTTCCCAACGTGACCTATCCTCTGGCGGGAAAGGGAACGCCATTAGTACCTTCTTAGGAATTACCAATTTTTTATCAGGGAAAGCCCACGCTTCTTCACACACTTCATTTAATTCATCTGATGGGGGAAAAACTACGGGTAGTTTTTTCTCCCCAAACATAATACCCTTTTTAGTGGTACCTGTAGTTATATCAGAAATGTGTAACACCTCTTTCATTGCCTCAATCATGCAGTGAATGGCCTTAGTGGGCATCAGGTTAGACTCATCGTCGTCGACACTGGTGTCAGTATCAGTGTCGACATCTGGGTCTGCGGTCTGAGGTAGCGGGCGTTTCAGAGCCCCTGATGACCTTTGAGACGCCTGGACAGGCACGAGCTGAGAAGTCGGCTGTCCCACATTTGGCATGTCGTCAAATTTCTTATGTAAGGAGTCTATACGTGCACTCATTTCTTTCCATAAGCTCATCCACTCAGGTGTCTGCCCCGGAGGGGGTGACATCCCTTCTAAAGGCATCTGCTCCGTCTCCACATCATTATCCTCATCAAACATGTCGACACAGCCGTATCGACACACGCACACACACAGGGAATGCTCCAACAGAGGACAGGACCCACAAAAGCCCTTTGGGGGGACAGAGTGAGAGTATGCCAGCACACACCAGAGCGCTATATAATGCAGGGACTAACTGAGTTATGTCCCCTATAGCTGCTTTTTCTATATAAATGTATACTGCGCCTAAATTTAGTGCCCCCCCTCTCTTTTTTACCCTTTTCTGTAGTGTAGACTGCAGGGGAGAGCCAGGGAGCTTCCTTCCAGCGGAGCTGTGAGGGAAAAATGGCACCAGTGTGCTGCAGGAGATAGCTCCGCCCCTTTTCCGCAGACTATTCTCCCGCTTTTTCCTATATTCTGGCAGGAGTATTTTCCACATATATAGCCTCTGGGGCTATATATTGTGGTATTTTTGCCAGCCAAGGTGTTATTATTGCTTCTCAGGGCGCCCCCCCCCAGCGCCCTGCACCCTCAGTGACCGGAGTGTGAAGTGTGTGTGAGGAGCAATGGCGCACAGCTGCAGTGCTGTGCGCTACCTTGGTGAAGACTGATGTCTTCTGCCGCTGATTTTCCGGACCTCTTCTTGCTTCTGGCTCTGTAAGGGGGGCGGCGGCGCGGCTCCGGGACCGAACACCAAGGCTGGGCCTGCGGTCGATCCCTCTGGAGCTAATGGTGTCCAGTAGCCTAAGAAGCCCAAGCTGGCTGCAAGCAGGCAGGTTCGCTTCTTCTCCCCTTAGTCCCTCGCTGCAGTGAGCCTGTTGCCAGCAGGTCTCACTGAAAATAAAAAACCTAATTTCTTTCTAAAGGCTCAGGAGAGCCCCTAGTGTGCATCCAACCTCGGCCGGGCACAAAATCTAACTGAGGCTTGGAGGAGGGTCATAGTGGGAGGAGCCAGTGCACACCAGGTAGTCATAAATCTTTCTAGAGTGCCCAGCCTCCTTCGGAGCCCGCTATTCCCCATGGTCCTTACGGAGTTCCCAGCATCCACTAGGACGTCAGAGAAAACACAGTAGTATCTTTATCTCGCACCAACCTAGAAGCGGCACCACGAGAGAGATCTTTGTTGGGAGACCTCAAAAGCATACAAGAATAAACACAAATTCCCAAGTGCGCTAAAGTGGAATGTAATTACACAGTTCTTCCAGCGTTATATATATCAGATTTTAAACCTACCGGTGAATCTTTTTCTCCTAGTCTGTAGAGGATGCTGGGGACTCCATAAGGACCATGGGGTATAGATGGGATCCGCAGCAGACATGGGCACTATAAAGAACTTTAGAATGGGTGTGCACTGGCTCCTCCCTCTATGCCCCTCCTCCAGACCTCAGAGAAACTGTGCCCAGAGTAGACTGACAGTACGAGGAAAGGATTTTTGTTAATCTAAGGGCAAGATTCATACCAGCCCACACCATCCACACCGTATAACATGGAATATACGAACCAGTTAACCGTATGAAACAAAACAGCATCAGCCCGGGACTGATCCAAACTAACATAACCCTTATGTAAGCAAAAACTATATACAAGTCTTGCAGAAGAGTGTCCGCACTGGGACGGGCGCCCAGCATCCTCTACGGACTAGGAGAAAAAGATTTACCGGTAGGTTTAAAATCTTATTTTCTCTTACGTCCTAGAGGATGCTGGGGACTCCGTAAGGACCATGGGGTTTATACCAAAGCTCCAGACCGGGCGGGAGAGTGCGGATGACTCTGCAGCACCGATTGAGCAAACATGAGGTCCTCATCAGCCAGGGTATCAAACTTGTAAAATTTGGCAAAAGTGTTTGAACCCGACCAAGTCGCCGCTCGGCAAAGTTGTAATGCCGAGACACCTCGGACAGCCGCCCATGAAGAGCCCACCTTCCTAGTGGAATGGGCCTTAACCGAATTTGGTAACGGCAATCCAGCCGTAGAATGAGCTTGCTGAATCGTGTTACAGATCCAGCGAGCAATAGTCTGCTTAGAAGCAGGAGCGCCAACCTTGTTGGCTGCATACAGGACAAACAGAGCCTCTGTTTTCCTAACCCGAGCCGTCCGGGCTACATAAATTTTCAAGGCCCTGACTACATCAAGGGACTTGGAATCCTCCAAGTCCCCCGTAGCCACAGGCACCACAATAGGTTGGTTCATATGAAACGAAGAAACCACCTTAGGCAAAAATTGAGGACGAGTTCTCAATCCTGCTCTATCCACATGGAAAATCAGATATGGGCTCTTGTGAGACAAGGCCGCCAATTCAGACACCCGCCTTGCAGATGCCAAGGCCAACAAAATGACCACCTTCCAAGTGAGAAATTTTAATTCCACCGTTTTAAGAGGTTCAAATCAGTGAGATTTTAAGAACTGTACCACCACGTTAAGGTCCCATGGTTCTACTGGAGGCACAAAAGGAGGCTGTATGTGCAGCACTCCATTTACAAAAGTCTGGACTTCCGGGAGAGAAGCCAATTCTTTCTGAAAGAAAATTGATAGGGCCGAAATCTGTACCTTAATGGAGCCTAATTTCAGGCCCATATCCACTCCTGTCTGCAGAAAGTGGAGAAAATGGCCCAGATGGAAATCTTCCGCAGGAGCATTCTTGGCCTCACACCAAGATACAGACTTTCTCCAGATACAGTGATAATGCTTCGCCATCACCTCCTTCCTAGCCCTTATCAGAGTAGGGATGACTTCTTCCGGAATACCTTTTCCGGCTAGGATTCGGTGTTCAACCGCCATGCCGTCAAACGTAACCGCGGTAAGTCTTGGAACACGCAGGGCCCCTGTTGCAACAGGTCCTCTCTGAGAGGAAGAGGCCACGGATCTTCTGCGAGCATTTCCTGAAGATCTGAATACCAGGCCCTTCGAGGCCAATCGGGAACAATGAGTATTGTCCGCACTCTTTTTCGTCTTATGACTTTCAATATCTTTGAGATGAGTGGAAGAGGAGGAAACACATAGATCGACCGAAACACCCACGGTGTCACTAGGGCGTCCACCGCTACTGCCTGAGGGTCCCTTGACCTGGCACAATACGAAGCTTCTTGTTGAGGCGTGACACCATCATGTCTATTTGAGGAAGTCCCCAACGACTTGTTATCTCTGCAAAAACTTCGTGATGAAGTCCCCACTCTCCTGGATGGAGATCGTGTCTGCTGAGGAAGTCTGCTTCCCAGTTGTCCACTCCCGGAATGAAGACTGCTGTAAAAGCGCTTACATGGTTTTCCGCCCAGCGAAGAATCCTGGTGGCTTCCACCATTGCCACTCTGCTCCTTGTTCCGCCTTGTCGGTTTACATGAGCCACGGCTGTGACGTTGTTCGACTGAATCAGAACCGGTAGGCCGCGAAGAAGATTCTCCGCTTGACGCAGGCCGTTGTATATGGCCCTCAATTCCAGTACGTTGATGTGTAGAGAAGCCTCTTGGCTTGACCATAGTCCCTGAAAATGTTTTCCTTGCGTGACTGCTCCCCATCCTTGGAGGCTCGCATCCATGGTCACCAGAACCCAGTCCTGAATGCCGAACCTGCGACCCTCTAGAAGGTGAGCACTCTGCAGCCACCACAGGAGACACCCTGGCCCTTGGGGACAGGCTGATTTTCTGATGAATGTGAAGATGGGACCCGGACCATTTGTCCAGAAGATCCCACTGAAATGTCCTCGCATGAAACCTGCCGAAGGGGATGGCCTCGTAGGACGCCACCATTTTCCCCAGTACTCCAGTGCATTGATGAACGGACACCCTTTTCGGTTTTAACAGGTCTCTGACCATGTTCTGGAGTTCCTGGGCTTTTTCCATCGGGAGAAAAACCCTCTTTCGTTCTGTGTCCAGAATCATGCCCAAGAAAGATAGCCGAGTCGTTGGAACCAACTGTGACTTCGGCAGATTGAGAATCCAGCCATGTTGCTGCAGCACTCTCAGGGAGAGCGACACGCTTTTCAGCAACTGTTCTCTTGATCTCACTTTTATCAGGAGATCGTCCAAGTACGGGATAATTGTGACTCCCTTTCCGGCGCAGGAGCACCATCATTTCCACCATTACCTTGGTGAAAATCCTCGGGGCCGTGGATAGCCCAAACGGCAACGTCTGAAACTGGTAAAGACATTCCCGTACAGCGAATCTCAGGTACGCCTGATGAAGGGGATATATGGTGACATGAAGGTATGCATCCTTTATGTCTAATGACACCATAAAATCCCTCCCTTCCAGGCTGGAGATAACTGCCGGAGCGATTCCATCTTGAATTTGAACTTTTTTTAAGTACATGTTTAGGGATTTTACATTTAAAATGGGTCTGACCGAGCCATCCGGTTTCGGGACTACAAACAGGGTTGAATAGTACCCCTGCCTCTGTTGAAGTAGGGGAACCTTGACAACCACTTGTTGTTGACATAGATATTGAATAGCAGCTAAAACTATCTCCCTTTCTGGGGAAGAAGCTGGTAAGGCCGAATTGAAAAACCGGCGAGGAGGCACGTCTTCGAATTCCAGTTTGTAACCTTGGGACACAATTTCCATTGCCCAAGGATCCACCTCTGAACGAACCCAGACGTGGCTGAAGAGTCGAAGACGTGCCCCCATCGGCGCAGACTCCCTAAGTGGAGCCCCAGCGTCATGCGGTGGATTTCGTAGAAGCCGGGGAGGACTTCTGCTCCTGGGAACTAGCCATAGCAGGCTGCTTTTTCCCTCTTCCCTTACCTCTGGCGAGGAAGGAAGAGCCCCGACCTCTTCTGGACTTATGCAACTGAAAGGACTGCATCTGATATTGCGGCGTTTTCTTTTGCTGTGGGGAAACACAAGGTAAAAAGGTAGATTTGCCCGCGGTAGCTGTGGAAACCAGGTCCGCGAGACCTTCCCCAAATAAATCCTCACCTTTGTAAGGCAAAACTTCCATATGCTTCTTTGAGTCGGCATCACCCGACCACAGGGCTCGCCTAGCAGAAATCGCCATGGCGTTTGCTCTCGAACCTAGCAGACCAACGTCTCTCTGAGCGTATCTCATATATAAGACTGCGTCTTTAATGTGACCTAAGGTCAATAAAATGGTATCCCTATCCAGGATATCAATGTCAGCTGGCAAGGAATCCGTCCAAGCCGCAACAGCGCTACAAACCCAAGCCGACGCTATTGCCGGTCTGAGCAAGGCCCCCGTATGTGTATAAATAGATTTTAAGGTAGTTTCCTGTCTGCGATCAGCAGGATCCTTGAGGGCGGCCGTGCCTGGAGACGGCAGCGCCACCTTTTTGGACAAGCGCGTTAACGCCTTGTCCACCCTGGATGAGGATTCCCACCGTAACCTGTCCTGAGCAGGGAAAGGATACGCCATAAGAATTCTTTTGGGAATCTGCAGTTTCTTGTCTGGAGTTTCCCAAGCCTTTTCAAATAACGCGTTCAGCTCATGAGATGGGGGAAAGGTTACCTCAGGTTTCTTTTCCTTAAACATGTGTACCCTCTTGTCAGGGACAGAGGGGTCATCTGTGATATGTAAAACATCCTTTATTGCAATAATCATATAATGAATACTTTTGGCCACCCTTAGGTGTAACCTCGCATCATCGTAGTCGACACTGGAATCAGAATCCGTGTCGGTATCGGTGTCTGCTACTTGGGACAGGGGACGTTTCTGAGACCCTGAAGGGCCCTGTGACACAGCCAAAGCCATGGATTGACTCCCTGTTCTATCCCTGGACTCTGCTTTGTCCAACCTCTGATGTAATAAAGACACATTTGCATTTAAAACATTCAGAATATCCATCCAATCATGTGTCGGCGTTGCAGACGGAGACAACACAATCTGCTCCACCTCCTCCTTCCGCGTCAGACATGCCGACACACGCGTACCGACACCCACAGACACTCAGGGATATATCTATATGGAGACAGTTCCCCAAAAAGGCCCTTTGGAGAGACAGAGAGAGAGTATGCCAGCACACACCCAGCGCCAACTGACACTGGAAACCAAATTCCCAGACAAAACAGCGCTTTTATATAAATATATAATTATACACTCACTGTGCTAATAAAAAGTGCCCCCCCCCCTCTTTTTTGCCCTCTGTCACCGTGTTCAGCAAGGGAGAGTCCGGGGAGCCAGCTTCTCTGCAGTGTGCTGTGGAGAAAATGGCACTGGTTAGTGCTGGAGGATCAAGCTCCGCCCCCTCAGCGGCGGGCTTCGGTCCCGCTCAAATTTTCTATACTGGCGGGGGATTCTATAATATAGTGCCTCCGCAGCCTCTATATAATAAGAATTTACTTACCGATAATTCTATTTCTCGGAGTCCGTAGTGGATGCTGGGGTTCCTGAAAGGACCATGGGGAATAGCGGCTCCGCAGGAGACGGGGCACAAAAAAGTAAAGCTTTTACCAGATCAGGTGGTGTGCACTGGCTCCTCCCCCTATGACCCTCCTCCAGACTCCAGTTAGGTACTGTGCCCGGACGAGCGTACACAATAAGGGAGGCAATTTGAATCCCGGGTAAGACTCATACCAGCCACACCAATCACACCGTACAACTTGTGATCTAAACCCAGTTAACAGTATGATAACAGAAAGAGCCTCTTAAAGATGGCTCCTTAACAATATAACCCGAATTTGTTAACAATAACTATGTACAGTATTGCAGATAATCCGCACTTGGGATGGGCGCCCAGCATCCACTACGGACTCCGAGAAATAGAATTATCGGTAAGTAAATTCTTATTTTCTCTATCGTCCTAAGTGGATGCTGGGGTTCCTGAAAGGACCATGGGGATTATACCAAAGCTCCCAAACGGGCGGGAGAGTGCGGATGACTCTGCAGCACCGAATGAGAGAATTCCAAGTCCTCTTTTGCCAGGGTATCAAATTTGTAGAATTTTACAAACGTGTTTTCCCCCGACCACGTAGCTGCTCGGCAGAATTGTAATGCCGAGACCCCTCGGGCAGCCGCCCAAGATGAGCCCACCTTCCTTGTGGAATGGGCCTTAACAGATTTAGGCTGTGGCAGGCCTGCCACAGAATGAGCAAGTTGAATTGTGTTACAAATCCAACGAGCAATCGTCTGCTTAGAAGCAGGGGCACCCAACTTGTTGGGTGCATATAGTATCAACAGCGAGTCAGATTTTCTGACTTCAGCCGTCCTTGAAATGTATATTTTTAAGGCTCTGACAACGTCCAACAACTTGGAGTCCTCCAAGTCGCCAGTGGCCGCAGGCACCACAATAGGTTGGTTCAGGTGAAACGCTGATACCACCTTAGGGAGAAAATGCGGACGAGTCCTCAGTTCTGCCCTATCCGAATGGAAGATTAGATAAGGGCTTTTATAAGATAAAGCCGCCAATTCAGATACTCTCCTGGCGGAAGCCAGGGCCAGTAACATAGTCACTTTCCATGTGAGATATTTAAAATCCACCTTTTTCAATGGTTCAAACCAATGGGATTTGAGGAAATCTAAAACTACTTTTAGATCCCACGGTGCCACCGGAGGCACCACAGGAGGCTGTATATGCAGTACTCCTTTAACAAAAGTCTGTACCTCAGGAACTGAGGCCAATTCTTTTTGGAAGAATATTGACAGGGCCGAAATTTGAACCTTAATAGATCTCAATTTGAGACCCATAGACAATCCTGATTGTAGGAAATGTAGGAAACGACCCAGTTGAAATTCCTCCGTCGGAACACTCCGATCCTCGCACCACGCGACATATTTTCGCCAAATGCGGTGATAATGTTTCGCGGTGACTTCCTTCCTTGCCTTAATCAAGGTAGGAATGACTTCTTCTGGAATGCCTTTCCCTTTTAGGATCTGGCGTTCAACCGCCATGCCGTCAAACGCAGCCGCGGTAAGTCTTGAAAGAGACAGGGACCCTGTTGTAGCAGGTCCCTTCTCCGAAGTAGAGGGCACGGGTCGTCCGTGACCAACTCTTGAAGTTCCGGGTACCAAGTCCTTCTTGGCCAATCCGGAGCCACTAGTATTGTTCTTACTCCTCCTCACCGTATAATCTTCAATACCTTTGGTATGAGAGGCAGAGGAGGAAACACATATACTGATTTGTACACCCAAGGTGTTACCAGTGCGTCCACAGCTATTGCCTGTGGATCTCTTGACCTGGCGCAATACTTGTCCAGTTTCTTGTTGAGGCGAGACGCCATCATGTCTACCATTGGTCTTTCCCAACAGTTTATTAGCATGTGGAAGACTTCTGGATGAAGACCCCCCTCTCCCGGGTGAATATCGTGTCTGCTGAGGAAGTCTGCTTCCCAGTTGTCCACGCCCGGGAAGAACACTGCTGACAGTGCTATTACGTGATTCTCCGCCCAGCGAAGAATCTTGGCAGCTTCTGCCATTGCACTCCTGCTTCTTGTGCCGCCCTGTCTGTTTACATGGGCGACCGCCGTGATGTTGTCCGACTGAATCAACACCGGTTTTCCTTGCAGGAGTGGTTCCGCCTGGCTTAGAGCATTTTAGATTGCTCTTAGTACCAGAATGTTTATGTGAAGAGACTTTTCCAGGTTCGTCCATACCCCCTGGAAGTTTCTTCCTTGTGTGACTGCTCCCCAACCTCTCAGGCTGGCGTCCGTGGTCACCAGGATCAAATCCTGTATGCCGAATCTGCGGCCCTCCAATAGATGAGCCTTTTGCAACCACCACAGAAGATATACCCTTGTCCTTGGCGACAGGGTTATTCGCAGGTGCATCTGAGGATGCGACCCTGACCATTTGTCCAACAGATCCCTTTGGAAAATTCTTGCATGGAATCTGCCGAATGGAATTGCTTCGTAAAAAGCCACCATTTTTCCCAGGACTCTTGTGCATTGATGTACAGACACCTTTCCTGGTTTTAGGAGGTTCCTGACAGGTCGGATAACTCCTTGGCTTTTTCCTCGGGAAGAAAAACCTTTTTCTGAACCGTGTCCAGAGTCATCCCTAGGAACAGCAGACGTATCGTCGGAAAACAGCTGCGATTCTTGGAATATTTAGAATCCAGTCGTGCCGTCGAAGAACTACTTTAGATAGTGCTCTTCCGACCTCCAACTGTTCTCTGGAACTTGCCCTTTTTAGGTCGTGCAAGTAAGGGATAATTTAGATGCCTTTTTTCTTTGAAGAAACATCTATTTCGGCCATTACCTTGGTAAAAAGGCCCGGGGTGCCGTGGATAATTCAAACGGCATCGTCTGAAACTGATATTGACAGTTCTGTACCACGAACCAGAGGTACCCTTGATGAGAAGGACAAAATTTGGACATGGAGGTAATCCTTGATGTCCAGGGACACCATATAGTCCCCTTTTTTCCGGTTCGCTATCACTGCTCTGAGTGACTTTATCTCGATTTGAACCTTTTATGTAAGTGTTCAAAACATTTTAGATTTAGACTATGTGTCACCAAGCCGTCTGGCTTCAGTACCACAATATAGTGTGGAAAAATAATACCCTTTTCCTTGTCGTAGGAGGGGTACTTTGATTATCACCTGCTGGATATACAGCTTGTGAATTGTTTCCAATGCTGCCTCCCTGTCGGAGGGAGCCGTTGGTAAAGCAGACTTCAGGAACCTGCGAGGAGAAGATGTCTCGACTCTCCAATCTTTACCCCTGGGATAATACTCGTACGATCTAGGGGTCAACTTGCGAGTGATCCCACTGCGCCCTGAGACTCTTGAGACTACCCCCCCACCTTGAGTCCGCTTGCACGGCCCCAGCGTCATGCTGAGGACTTGGCAGACGCGGTGGAGGGCTTCTTTTCCTGGGAAAGGGCTGCCTGCTGCAGTCTACTTCCCTTACCTCTATGTCTGGGCAGATATGACTGGCCTTTTGCCTGCATGCCCTCATGGGAAAGGAAAGATTGAGGCTGAAAAGACGGTGTCTTTTTTAGCTGAGATGTAACTTGGGGTAAAAAAGGTTGGATTTCCCAGCTGTTGCTGTGGTCCCCAGGTCCGATGGACCGACCCCCAAATAACTCCTTCCCTTTATACAGCAATACTTCCATCTGCCGTATGGGATCTGTATCACCTGACCACTGTCGTGTCCCTGACATCTTCTGGGAGATATGGACAACGCACTTATCTTGATGCCAGAGAGCAAATATCCCTCTGTGCATCTCACATACATATATATAGAATGCATCCTATTAAATGCTCTACATGAATAAAATATTTTCAGTCAGGGAATCCGACCAAGCCAACCCAGCACTGCATCTCCAGGCTGATGGCGATCGCTGGTCGCAGTATAACCACCGTATGTGTGTATATACTTTTTAGGATATTTTTCCAGCTTCCTATCAGCTGGCTCCTTGAGGGCGGCCGTATCTGGAGACGGTAACGCCACTTGATAAGCGTGTGAGCGCCTTATCACCCTAAGGGGTGTTTCCCAACGTACTCTAATTTCTGGCGGGAAAGGGTATAACGCCAATATTTGCTATCGGGGTAACCCTACGCATCATCACACACTTCATTTTATTTTATCTGATTCAGGAAAAACTACAGGTAGTTTTTTCACTCCCACATAATACCCTTTCTTGTGGTACTTGTAGTATCAGAAACACGTAACACCTCCTTCATTGCCCTTAACGTGTGGCCCTAATGAGAAATACGTTTGTTTATTCACCGTCGACACTGTATTCAGTGTCCGTGTCTGTGTCTGTGTCGACCGACTGAGGTAAATGGGCGTTTTTAAAACCCCTGACGGTGTTTCTGAGACGCCTGGACCGGTCCTAATAGATTGTCGGCCGTCTCATGTCGTCAACCGACCTTGCAGCGTGTTGACATTCTCACGTAATTCTCTAAATAAGCCATCCATTCCGGTGTCGACTCCCTAGAGAGTGACATCACCATTACAGGCAATTTCTCCGCCTCCTCACCAACATCGTCCTCATACATGTCGACACACACGTACCGACACACAGCACACACACCGGGAATGCTCTGACAGAGGACAGGACCCACTAGCCCTTTGGGGAGACAGAGGGAGAGTCTGCCAGCACACACCAAAAACGCTATAATTATATAGGGACAACCTTATATAAGTGTTTCTCCCTTATAGCATCTTTTATATATATACAATATCGCCAAAATCAGTGCCCCCCCTCTCTGTTTTAACCCTGTTTCTGTAGTGCAGTGCAGGGGAGAGCCTGGGAGCCTTCTCTCCAGCTTTTCTGTGAGAGAAAATGGCGCTGTGTGCTGAGGAGATAGGCCCCGCCCCTTTTTCGGCGGGCTCGTCTCCCGCTATTTTTGAAGTTAGGCAGGGGTTAAATATCTCCATATAGCCTCTGTGGGCTATATGTGAGGTATTTTTTGCCTCTAATAAGGTTTTTATTTGCCTCTCAGAGCGCCCCCCCCAGCGCTCTGCACCCTCAGTGACTGTTGTGTGAAGTGTGCTGAGAGGAAAATGGCGCACAGCTGCAGTGCTGTGCGCTACCTTTATGAAGACTCAGGAGTCTTCAGCCGCCGATTTTGGACCTCTTCTCTCTTCAGCGTCTGCAAGGGGGCCGGCGGCGCGGCTCCGGTGACCATCCAGGCTGTACCTGTGATCGTCCCTCTGGAGCTAGTGTCCAGTAGCCAAGCAGCAAATCCACTCTGCACGCAGGTGAGTTCACTACTTCTCCCCTAAGTCCCTCGTTGCAGTGATCCTGTTGCCAGCAGGACTCACTGTAAAGTAAAAAACCTAAGCTAAACTTTCTCTAAGCAGCTCTTTAGGAGAGCCACCTAGATTGCACCCTTCTCGTTCGGGCACAAAATCTAACTGGAGTCTGGAGGAGGGTCATAGGGGGAGGAGCCAGTGCACACCACCTGATCTGGTAAAAGCTTTACTTTTTTGTGCCCTGTCTCCTGCGGAGCCGCTATTCCCCATGGTCCTTTCAGGAACCCCAGCATCCACTTAGGACGATAGAGAAATATTATTAGCCAGTCCCAAGAGGTTTATAATTGCTGCCCAGGGCGCCCCCCCTGCGCCCTGCACCCTTCAGTGCCCGCTGTGTGTGTTGTGTGTGGAAGCAATGGCGCGCATCGTTACCTCAGTGAAGATCTGAAGACTTCAGCCGCCTTTGAAGTCTTCTTTCTTCTTATACTCACCCGGCTTCTATCTTCCGGCTCTGTGAGGAGGACGGCGGCGCGGCTCCGGGACGAACGGCGAGGATGAGACCTGCGTTCCGACCCTCTGGAGCTAATGGTGTCCAGTAGCCTAAGAAGCAGAGCCTATCATTTAAGTAGGTCTGCTTCTCTCTCCTCAGTCCCACGATGCAGGGAGCCTGTTGCCAGCAGTGCTCCCTGAAAATAAAAAACCTAACAAAATTCTTTTTCAGAGAAACTCGGGAGAGCTCCCCTGTAGTGCACCCAGTCTCCTCTGGGCACAGGATCTAACTGAGGTCTGGAGGAGGGGCATAGAGGGAGGAGCCAGTGCACACCCATTCTAAAGTTATTTATAGTGCCCATGTCTCCTGCGGAGCCCGTCTATACCCCATGGTCCTTACGGAGTCCCCAGCATCCTCTAGGACATAAGAGAAATATTTATATTATCTTGAAAAGCTCCTTCCCTTGTAGAACCGCTGGTACTTGTAGTAGCCGTGGCAGAGAAGAGCAGCGTGGATCCTCACAGCGGCGTCTGCAGGAGAAAATGGCGCGCTGGTGAGTGAACTGGATGCCCGAGGAGAAGCTCCGGCCCCTAGCAATGGCGCGTTTCCCTCAGAACAGGGGAATCTTTATACTGGCCCCCCCCCCCCCCTGCGCGCTCTGCACCCGCTGAGAGACAAGCCGCCACGATGACCGGAGGACCGTCTCTGTCGGACTCCGGTAAAATACTCACCAGTCTTCTTTCTTTTGGCTCTGACGGTGGCGGCAGTGCTGCGGGAGTGAGCGCGAGCCATGTTTGAGCAGTGTTCAGTACCCTCAGGAGCTAATGGTGTCCTGTCAGTGGAAGTAGAACCATTAAACTAATTGAGAAGTTGGTTCTATCTTCCCCCCTAAGTCCCACGAAGCAGGGAAGCTGTTGCCAGCAGCTTCTCTGTAAAACAAAAAACCTAACAAAGTCTTTACTAGCAAAGCTCTGTAGAGCTCCACTAGAGTGCGTCCAGTCTCCTGGGCACATTTTCTAAACTGAGGTCTGGAGGAGGGGCATAGAGGGAGAAGCCAGTTCACACTAGTTAAAAAATCTTAAAGTACCGAAGGCTCCTGCGGAACCGTCTATACCCCATGGTACTAAAATGGACCCCAGCATCCTCTAGGACGTAAGAGAAAAAACTTTTTTCACGTCATTATGGGGTATTGTGTGTAGAATTTTGAGGGGAAAATGAATTTATTCCATTTTGGAATAAAGCATAACAAAATTTGGAAAAAGTGAAGCGCTGTGAATGCTTTCCAGATGTACTGTATAACACGTAACTTACTTGAGAACTTTAATCCGAAAGCGCAGGTCCCCAGGTTCTCCATCAATGTGGGGCTCACCTAAAATCAGAATAGGAAGAATTCTAAGACTTGAAAACAGTTAACAAAATTAACAAAAAAGGAACTAAAAATCATCCTCGCCTTCTCCGATGAATGGATACTCCATACCATCTCTAACACCAGGCTCAATTTCCACTTCTAAAGTTCTCTCCTCATTTACAAGTCTAAAAAACAAAAACACAATTTGCATTTATTAGACAACACACTTCTCACATCAGTTTGACAGAAGCTTCTAATCACGGCTTTGTGAATGTAATAGTCACTGCACCATCCTCTATCAATTCTTTTATTTCCTCTATTCCTCTTTTAACATCTTGATACTGCCCCTGTCACATGTAGCTTTACCAACAGTACTTACTTTATAAACTCTCATGTGAGCAAGCCCAATATCTTCTGACTACTGCACGGATTGTTGCCAGGTGCAGGAATGTATTCAGCAATAATTTAGTTTGGATAAATGTCTTTCAAAACCCTAAAAGTTTATACAATAAGGATGCTCTGCTTGTCAACAGAAATGCTTGTTTTGTCACCATGTAAAAAATAAAAACATTAGTACTCGGGCCCCCATAACATCCATTGCCCTGGGCCCCCAGCAGCCTTAATCCGGCCTTGGGGGTGGGGCCAAGCAGCCTGTAACAAGTACTGGAGACCAGTTACAGGGCCTCAATCAAGTCTGAAACCCGCCCCCCGCATCTGCAGACAGGGGCACCAAACCACCCAGCATAGCAGAGAGCAGGGGGAGCTGCGCAGCGCAATTCTGAGCTAGCAGACGCATACACAAAGGGGAGCAAGCAGAAGAGTCTCAGCCCTGCGCTACCTAGGTAGGCTGTGGCTGTTCCTACAGTACCTGACCCAGCGACTCTTTGCTTTCCGTGAGCCGGTGTGAGGGTGAGCCCAGGGATCTCAGCGGTGTGACTCCCCAGAGGCTTTGCAGAGTGAGATACAGAGCTCGCAGAAGCCCTCTAGCCTAACTACTCTGACTCTGCCTGTGTTTGTCGCCTGTAAACAGGGAATAAACACAGAGACCAAAAACAGCAAAAAGAAAATAAACCCAACTAAAAGCAAGGAGTAAAAGAAAAAAAGAGTGCCTTCACTCCAAGGCACAAAAACTAGACTGGGGTGCTGCTGGAGGAGGGAGGGCTTACAGGGGGAGGAGTTAGTTTTTATGAGTCTTAGTGCAAAACTCCATACACACGGCCTTACAAAAAAAAAAAAAAAAAAGATTTTACTTACCGGTAAATCTATTTCTCGTAGTCCGTAGAGGATGCTGGGACTCCGTAAGGACCATGGGGAATAGACGGGCTCTGCAGGAGATAGGGCACTTTAAGAAAGCTTTGGATTCTGGGTGTGCACTGGCTCCTCCCTCTATGCCCCTCCTCCAGACCTCAGTTAGGGAAACTGTGCCCAGAGAAGATGGACAGTACGAGGAAGGATTTTTGTAAATCTAAGGGCGAGATCCATACCAGCCACACCGTATAACTTGTGATAAACTACCCAGTTAACAGTATGAACAACAACATAGCCTCGGTTCAACCGATAAACTATAACATAACCCTTACGTAAGCAATAACTATATACAAGTATTGCAGAAGAAGTCCGCACTTGGGACGGGTGCCCAGCATCCTCTACGGACTACGAGAAATAGATTTACCGGTAAGTAAAATCTTATTTTCTCTAACGTCCTTGAGGATGCTGGGACTCCATAAGGACCATGGGGATTATACCATAGCTCCCAAACGGGCGGGAGAGTGCGGATGACTCTGCAGCACCGAATTGAGCAAACAGGAGGTCCTCCTCAGTCAGGGTATCAAACTTACAGAACTTTGCAAAGGTATTTGACCCCGACCAAGTAGCAACTCGGCACAGCTGTAGTGCCGAGACCCCTCGGGCAGCCGCCCAAGAAGAGCCCACCTTCCTAGTGGAATGGGCCTAAACTGATTTAGGTAACGGCAATCCTGCTGTAGAATGCGCCAGCTGAATCGTGTTACAGATCCAGCGAGCAATAATCTGCTTTTAAGCAGGGCCGCCAACCTTGTTGGCTGTATACAGGACAAACAGTGCTTCTGTTTTGCAGATCCTAGCCGTTCTGGCCACGTAAATTTTCAAAGCCCTGACCACATCAAGGGACTCGGAATCCTCCAAGTCACGCGTAGCCACAGGCACGACAATAGGTTGGTTCATATGAAAGGATGAGACCACCTTTGGCAGGAATTGAGGACGGGTCCGCAATTTCGCTCTATCCATGTGGACAATCAGATAGGGCTTTTAGTGATAAAAGCCTCCATTTCCGAAACTCGCCTAGCCGAAGCCAAGGCTAACAACATGACCACCTTCCAGGTGAAATATTTCAACACCACTGACTTAAGTGGTTCAAACCAATGAGACTTAAGGAACCGTAACACCACGTTAAGGTCCCAAGGCGCCACCGGCGGTACAAAAGGAGGCTAAAAATGCCGTACTCCCTACACAAACGTTTGTACTTCAGGAAGAGAAGCCAAATCTTTTTGGAAGAAAATGGATAAGGCCGAAATTTGAACCTTTATCGATCCTAATTTTAGGTCCAAATTCACTCCAGTTTGAAGGAAGTGAAGCAGACGGCCCAAAAGGAATTCCTCCGTAGGAGCATTCCTGGTCTTACCTCAGGAAACATATTTTCGCCATATTCGGTGATAATGATTCAATGTCACTTCCTTCCTAGCCTTAATTAGGGTAGGAATGACCTCCTCCGGAATACCCATTACCGCTAGGATCCTGCGTTGAACCGCCATGCCGTCAAACGCAGCCGCGGTAAGTCTGGGAACAGACAGGGCCCCTGCTGCAGCAGGTCCTGTCTTAGACGAAGAGGCCACGGATTCTCTGTGAGCATTTCCTGCAGATCTGGATACCAGGTCCTCCGTGTCCAATCTGGAACAATGAGAATTGGTCTCACTCCTCTTTTTCTTATTATCCTCAACACCATGGGTATGAGAGGAAGAGGAGTAAAACTCAGAAACTGACCGGAACACCCACGGTGTCACTAGGGCGTCCACAGCTTACTGCCTGAGGGTCTCCTGACCTGGCGCAATAACTCTGCGGCTTTGTGTTGAGGCGGGACGCCATCATGTCTAGCAGTGGCAGTCTCCACCGAATTGCAATCTGTGCTAAGACCTCCTGATGAAGTCCCCACTCTCCAGGACGTAGGTCGTTTCCGCTGAGGAAGTCTGCTTCCCAGTCGTCCACTCCCGGAATGAACACTGCTGACAGTGCGCTTACATGATTCTCCGCCCAGCGAAGAATTCTGGTGGCTTCCGCCATTGCCACTCTGCTCCTTGTGCCACCTTGGCGGTTTACATGAGCTACTGCGGTGACGTTGTCCGACTGGATCAGAACCAGATGGTCGTGAAGTAAGGTCTCCGCCTGACGTAGGGCGTTGTATATGGCCCTTAGTTCCAAGAAGTGAAGACAAGTCTCTTGACTTGACCAAAGACCTTGGACATTTTATTTTTCCCTGTGTGACTGCTCCCCAACCTCGGAGGCTCGCGTCCGTGGTCACCAGGATCCAGTCCTGAATGCCGAACCTGCGGCCCTATAGAAGGTGAGCATCTTGCAGCCACCACAGGAGAGATACCCTGGCCCTGGGGGAGAGGGTGATCAACTGATGAATCTGTAGATGTGACCCGGACCACTTGTCCAGTAGGTCCCATTTGAAAGACCTTGCATGGAATCTGCCGAAGGGAATGATTTTCCCCGGACTCGGGTGCAGCGATGCCGACACCTGTCTTGGTTTCAAAAAGTTCCTGACCAGAGTCATGAGTTCCTGGGCCTTCTCTATCTGAAGGTAAACCCCTTTCTGGTCCGTATCCAGAATCATACCCAAGAAGGGCAGACTAGTCATAGGAACCAACTGTGACTTCCGGATATTGAGAAACTAGCAATGTTGCTGTGACACCTTCAGCGAAAGGGACACGCTGTTCAACAACTGCTCTTTTGATCTCGCCTCATAGGAGATCGTCCAAGTATGGGATAACTGTGACTCCTTGCTTGCGTAAGAGCACCATCATTTCTGCCAATTACCCTGAAATTGGTAATGACAATACTGTACCGCAATTGTCGGGTACGCCTGATGGGGTGGATAAATGGGAACATGAAGGTATGCAGCCTTTGTGTCTAGATACACCATCAAATCCCCCCTTTCCAGGCTGGCCATGATCGCTCTGAGCGATTACACTTTAATTTTGAACCTTTTCTAGTATAGGTTCAGAGGTTTTAATTTTAAATAGGTCTGACCGAACCGTACGTATTCGGAACTACAGCCAAGGTTGAGTAATAGCCCCTTCCTTGTTGCAGGAGAAGAACCTTGAGCACCACCTGTTGGAGATACAATGTGTGAATTGTATTGAATATAACTCCCCTTCTGGGGGAGAAACCGGTAGGTCCGATAAGGAAAAACCGGCGAGGAGGCACCTTTCGAATTCCTTTGTAACCCTGAGAACAATTTTTATTGCCCCGGGATCCACCTGTGAGTGAACTCAGATGTGGCTGAAGAGTCGAAGACGTGCTCCCCCTGGGACGGACTCCCTTAGCGGAGCTCCCGCATCCTGCGGTGGATGTAGTAGAGGCCGGGGAGGACTTCTGTTCCCGGGAACTAGCTGTGCCCCTTGCCCTACCTCTGGTAAGAAAGGACACTCCTCATACTTTTTTGTTATTCTGCGACCGAAAGGACTGCATTTGATAATGTCGTGCTTTCTTAGTCTGTGAGGAAATATAAGGCAAAAGATCAGAATTACCAGCTATAGCTGTGGAGACCAGGTCCGAGAGCCCTTCTCAGCACAATTCCTCAGCCTTGTGAGGTAAACCCTCCATATGCCTCTTTTAGTCGGCATCACCTGTCCATTGCATGTTCCACAGGACAAGTCTAGCAGAAATCGACATAGCGTTGACTCTAGAACCCAGTAGACTAACGTCTCTTTGGGAATGTCTATATATATATATATATATATATATATATATATATATATATATATATATATATATATATATATATACATACACACACCAGGGACAAGAATATGTCATCCTTATCTAGGGTTTCAACCTCTGCTGATAAGGTATCTGACTACACTGCTACCGCGCTATAAACCCATGCCGACACAATCGCCGGTCTGAGTAGTGTACCAGAATGTGTGTACATGGACTTCAAAGTACTTTTACTGCATGCTATCTGCAGGATCCCTGAGGATAGCTGTTAAGTCAGCGCTACCTTTTTGGTTAAACGTGTCAATGCCTTGTACACCCTAGGGGAAGATTCCCATCGCATCCTGGCCCCATTAGGGAAAGGATACTCCCTGAGAATTCTTTTTGGGAAGCTGCAGTCTCTTGTCTGGAGATTCCCACTCTTTTTCTTCATGAGAGGAGGGAAATTTACCTCAGCTTTCTTCCCCTTAAACATGTGTACCCTCGTGTCAGGGACAGATGAGTCATCAGTGATATGCAAAACATCTTTTATTACAATAATCATATATTGAATACTTTTCTGCCAGTCTTGGCTGTACTTTGCATTAACGTAGTCGACACTGGAGTCAGACTCCGTGTCGATGTCTATTATTTTGGATAGTAAGCGTTGTGAGACTCTGAAGGTCTCTGTGACATAGGGGCAGACATGGGTAGATTCCCTGTCTGTTCTCTAATCTTTTGTAATAAGTTCATCTTAGCACTTAATTTCACATATCCAATCAGGTGTCGGCGTTGTCGACGGAGACACCATGCACCCACACAGATTTGCTCCATCTCTTCCTTAGAAGAGCCTTTTACCGCAGACATGTCGACACACACGTACCGACACACTCCACACACACAGGGAATCTCTTATCTGAAGACAGGTTCCCCCCCAGGCCCTTTGGAGAGACAGAGAGAGAGAATGCCAGCACACACCCCAGCGCTATATAACCCAGGAAAAAACACAGAATGTTTACCCAGTAGCGCTGCTGTAATGTATAAATCGCCAAATATGTGCCCCCCTCTACTTTAAAACCCTCTTCACCGTGTGTCAAGCAGGGGAGAGTCCGGGGAGCTTCCTCTCAGCAGTGCTGTGGAGAGAAAATGGCGCTGGTGAGTGCTGAGGGAGAAGCTCCGCCCCCTCAGCGGCAGGCTTCTGTCCTGCTCAAACTTACTAAAATATGGCGGGGGCTCTTTTATATACATGTACAGTGCCCACCTGTACATGTATATATACTTTTTGCCATAAGAGAGGTATTATATTGCTGCCCAGGGCGCCCCCCCCCCCCTGCGCCCTGCACCCTTACAGTGACCGGAGTGTGTGAGGTGTGTGGAGCAATGACGCACAGCTGCGGTGCTGTGCGTTACCTCAGTGAAGCTCTGAAGGTTTCTGCCGCCCGATACGTCTTCTGACTTCGTTTCTTCTGGCTCTGTGAGGAGAACGGCGGCGCAGCTCTGGGGGTGGACGCCCAGTAAGAACCTGTGTTCACCCCCTCCGGAGCTAATGGTGTCCAGTAGCCGAGGAAGCAGAGCCTATCTTAGACAAGAAGGTCTGCCCCTCTCTCCTCAGTCCCTCGATGCAGGGAGCCTGTTGCCAGCAGTGCTCCCTGTAAAAATGTAGAAAAAATCCAAACAAAAATGCTTTCTAGGCAGAGAACTCAGGGAGCTCCCTGCAGTGCACCCATCTCGCTCTGGGCACAGTGTAAAACTGAGGTCTGGAGGAGGGGCAAAAGGGGAGGAGCCAGTGCACACCCAGAATCCAAAGCTTTCTTAAAGTGCCCTATCTCCTGCGGAGCCCGTCTATTCCCCATGATCCTTACGGAGTCCCAGCATCCTCAAGGACGTTAGAGAAAAAAATTAAAAACATGACTGACTGTCAATCACTCTGAAAATATATTCTCCTTGCTAGCGACTTTGCAAAGGTACCTAAGCGTGTGTGCAGTGTGACCACAACACATGCACAGTCCGCAAATAATCACCCAACTGCGTAAACATTGGCTTGTGTACATCCATAAATCAGGTCCCGTCTCTCTGGGAGTTTACATCACACTACAATTGTAGAAATCACCATCCTCACTTACTTGCTGGAGATAATGGAGGATAGGCATGTATCTACTGAGTGGCTTTTATTCCATTTACAATAGACTATACAAAAGCCACACTTAAAGTTATCTTTTTAACATCAAACATTTGATTACTCAAAAACCAGGAGCTAGGAGACTAACAATCAGTAGACATTTAGGGGTATATGCAATTCACGGCGAATCGCGGCAATTTTTCGCCGTTTTTTAATTCGACTAAATTCGCCAGGTGAATTCCGGAATTCACCATATTCAATGAAAAACGGATTCGCCAGAATCGCGGGCGAAAATCGGCCGATTTGGCGGATTTTGCCGCGATTTTAAAAAACGGGAAAAACCCGGAAAAAAAAAATGGCGTGGGGTCCCCCCTCCAAAGCATAACCAGCCTCGGGCTCTTCGAGCTGGTCCTGGTTCTAAAAATGCAGGGGAAAAATTGGGCAGGGATCCCCCGTATTTTTAAAACCAGCACCGGGCTCTGCGCCTGGTGCTGGTGCCAAAAATACGGGGGACAAAAAGAGTAGGGGTCCCCCGTATTTTTAACACCAGCATCGGGCTCCACTAGCTGGACCGATAATGCCACAGCCGGGGGTCACTTTTATGCCGTGCCCTGCGGCCGTGGCATTAACTACTCAACTAGTCACCCCTGGCCGGGGTACCCTGGGGGAGTGGGGACCCCTACAATCAAGGGGTCCCCCCCCCAGCCACCCAAGGGCCAGGGGTGAAGCCCGAGGCTGTCCCCCCCCATCCAATGGGCTGCGGATGGGGGGGCTGATAGCCTTTTGTGATAATAAAAAGATATTGTTTTTTCCATTAGTACTACAAGTCCCAGCAAGCCTCCCCCGCAAGCTGGTACTTGGAGAACCACAAGTACCAGCATGCGGGAGAAAAACGGGCCCGCTGGTACCTGTAGTACTACTGGAAAAAAAATACCCAAATAAAAACAGGACACACACACCGTGAAAGTAAAACTTTTTCATACGCCGACACACACATACTTACCTATGTTGACACGCCGACTGCCACGGTCTCCGACGATCCGAGGTACCTGTGAAAAAATTATACTCGCCTTCCAGCGTCCAGAGGTACATCCAGGTCCAGAGATAATCCACGTACTTGGCAAAACAAAAAAACGAACACCGATCCATACCGGACTAGAAAGGGGTCCAATGCTTTCACATCAGACCCCTTTCTCCCGAATGCCGGGACATCACGTGACTCCTGTCACTGAAGTCCCTTCAGCCAATCAGGAAGCGCTACTTCCGTGGCGCTCATCTGATTGGCTGTGCGGTCTGTGATGTGACAGCGCATCGCAAAGCCGCTCCATTACTTTCAATGGTGGGAACTTAGCGGCTAGCGGGGGGGGGTCACCCGCCGGTCAGCCGCTGACCGGCGGGTGACCTCACCGCTAGCCGCTAAGTTCCCACCATTGAATACAATGGACTGGGCTGTGCGATGCGCTGTCTGCTCAGACGCACAGAGCCAATCAGATGAGCGCAACGAAGTTGCGCTTCCTGATTGGCTATAGAGACCTTTCTGTGACAGCTGTCACTGACAGGTCTCTCTGCATTCGGGGATAGGGGTCCCATGTGTCAGCATGGGACCCCTTTCAGTCCGTTTGGTCGGGTATTTGCGGTTTGTTATTTTCTACAAGTACGTGGATGTATCTCTGGACCATGGCTGAGGTGAGTATATTGATTTTTTTTTCAGGTACCCCTGGATTCTACATGGAGAAGAGGACCGATGTCGGCGTGTGAACATAGATAAGTATGTGTGTGTCGACGTAAGAAATAAAGTTTTACTTTCACGGTGTGTGTGTCCTGTTTTTATTTGGGTATTTTTTTTCCAGTAGTACTACAGGTACCAGCGGGCCCGTTTTTCTCCCGCATGCTGGTACTTGTGGTTCTCCAAGTACCAGCTTGCGGGGGAGGCTTGCTGGGACTTGTAGTACTACTGGAAAAAACAATATCTTTTAATTATCACAAAAGGCTATCAGCCCTCCCATCCGCAGCCCATTGGATGGGGGGGACAGCCTCATGCTTCACCCCTGGCCCTTGGGAGGCTGGGGGGGGGGGGGGGGCCCTTGATTGAAGGGGTCCCCACTCCCCCAGGGTACCCCGGCCAGGGGTGACTAGTTGGATATTTAATGCCACGGCCGCAGGGCACGGCATAAAAGTGACCCCCGGCTGTGGCATTATCTGTCCAGCTAGTGGAGCCCGATGCTGGTGTTAAAAATACGGGGGACCCCTACTCTTTTTGTCCCCCGTATTTTTGGCACCAGCACCAGGCGCAGAGCCCGGTGCTGGTTTTAAAAATACGGGGGATCCCCTGTCAATTTTTCCCCCGCATTTTTAGAACCAGGACCAGCTCGAAGAGCCCGAGGCTGGTTATGCTTTGGAGGGGGGACCCCACGCAATTTTTTTTTCGGATTGTACCGTTCCAGCAATAAAAAAAATAAATAATAAAAATAATATTTTAAAAAAATTATAAATAATATTTGTGCCTCCAAAAAAAAAAAAAAAAAAAAAAGTACCTAATCCCTTCTAATATAAATAGATCTGCTATTCCCAAAAAAAAAAACCACAAAAAAAACCATGTTTAAATTTTTTTTATTTGTTTTCACCCTCCAAAGTGTGGCGGATTGAAAATGACGAATTTGCTGTCTAAAAGCACTGCTGTCGAATTTCCAAACTTGAATTGAATATGCTTTGGTCGAATTGCAGCACTTATATCATTGCAGAAAAGTCGAATTTGCAAAAATTCGAATTTCAAAAAGTCGAATTTTGAAAGTCCGTTTTTTGGTCGGAAAGCACTGAATTGCATAGGCAAATTTTTTTTTTGGTCGAAAATGACCCGAAATTCGACAATTTCGGGAATTCGACCGCAATTGCATATACCTATTAATATGTTATATTAATGTAGGGAAGAATACAGCGTTTTTCACTCGTATAAGGCCAAGAGCCACTGCCCACCACAGACACAGCAAAACATGGAGTGCTGGGTTGCCATGTGCCTGCAGCAGGGGCGATTTAAGAGAGTGCAGCCTTCTTTTTTCGGACCCCCTCCTCTCTACCAGCTTTGCTGGAGAGTCTGAGCAGTAGAGGATTCAGACTACTGCGCATATCACCAGAAAAATGTTGCGGCAGCCATTTTCCCAGTGATTTCTCTATTACGCATGCATGGGTGCAGCGTATACGTTGGGGGCCCGCTCTGGACTCAGGGGCTTGAGTGTAGCACACACTGCACCCATTACAGATAAGCCAGTGTCCTGCAGGAAGAAGGTGGTTACTTTCAGCATTTGTTGCAATGCGATATGTTGGACATCTTTCAAATTGTTTACTGCCACAAACATGTTTGCTTAACTTGTATATTGTGTCTGTGGTGGGCGGTGGCTCCAGGCCTCCCATGAGTGAAACACGCTGTAGTGAACACCTGAACATGTACATCTATACGAATGTTACAATCTCCATTTAATCAATACTGCTTACTTCTGTAACATATCACTTAAACTGCAGATTACGGTGTCCAAAATAATATCAGATGGACACCAAGAACCACTTCATTTTTTTTTCTCCGCTAAATCAATTCCCCTTCAAAGAGGACCTAAACAACCATCTATATTACAGACGTGTCCTCTTAAATCTTGGCTCCGTGGACTACAAGTCGCGTTACACATAACGCGTGAGTGCCCGGTGACATTATTCTCTGCAAAAATGGTGCATCAAAGTCATTTAATAAGACGCACAAGCAGCTTCTGCTGATTAAAATGATGAGCAGCATGCCTACAGTTTATACTGTGTGCAAATGCGAATGTATTTCCGTACATAATGCTATGCTACAGTGTTTTCATGGAATACACAGTAACGTGGCATTTTGGATGCAGATAGAGCTGCAATTACACATCGAATATAGGCATGCTGCATATCATTTTAATCAGCAGTAATGAGTCACATTACTGTGCGTCTAAGACACTTTTGTGGGGGAAAAAACGTATAAAAAGACGCTTGACGCTATAGAGTACCGCAGGGCTGTTTAGCGTGACTGCAGAAAGGATGTAATAGGACACATCTGTAAAATTAGGCAGTTTTTAATAATGCCCTAAACAGTGGTGCCTGTCAAGAGTGCACCACAGTAAGTAATGCGGTAAGTGATGCCAGCCTTTTTGTGGTTGTTCTTATGCATATTCTGGTTACCAGCAGGTGCTCTGTACACTAGCCGTCAGAATCACAACTTTCTTTATCAGTCTATATTTCAAGCTAGCTTTCTGTTAAATCCTGCAAAGTAAGGCATGTAAGTAATGGGTGTAGTATGGCTGACCGGCGGTCTCCTGACCGCCGGTCAGCTTACCGACGCCGGGATCCCGGCGGGGAGGGGCGAGTGCAGCAAGCCCCTTGCGGGCTCGCTGCGCTCGCCACGCTGCGGGCTCGGTGGCGACCTGCAGTCGCCACGGGTTCTATTCCCACTCTACGGGTGTCGTGGATACCCACGAGTGGAAATAGTCCCTGTTGGTCGGCATGCCGACCATCGGGATACTGAGCCGGCGGGATGGTGGAGGAGGTCATGTGACTGTCGGTCAGCAGACCGCCGGTCACATGAATACCACCCGTAAGTAATTGCGTATATACCGTATAGTTACAAGCAATGAATGCAGAGCTCCTTACCTAGTTATTAGCATACAACTCACAGCAATTTAATGGTACACCCACTACTTTGTGCACAATACACAGCTTAAACCCTTGTTGTCAGTGTACAATACAGAAATTATTGTTGCCAAGGTGTACTACAAGACTTTGATTGTTAATAGAACAATTACCCATTTGGCCTCTCTCACTGACTGAACCCCACAACTTTCAGTTTAGTGCAGGTTAAAAAACAAGATTTATGGTAAGAACTTACAGTTGTTAAATCTTTCTGCGAGGCACACTGGGCTCCACAGGGAATGACATTGGGGTGTAGAGTAGGATCTTGATCCGAGGCACCAACAGGCCCAAAGCTTTGACTGTTCATAGAATGCCTAGCGCCGCCGCCTCCTCTATAACCCCGCCTCCGTGCACAGGAGCTCAGTTTTTGTTAACCAGTCCAATGCAGTAGCAGGTAAAAAAAAAAAAAAAAAAGACACGACAACAGTTAATAGTAACAAACACCACACACTCGCGACAGGAGAGGGTGTCAGCAGCTAATGCCATACCAACCCAAAAAAGCTAAGTGCGTCAGGGTGGACGCCCCGTGGACCCCAGTGTACCTCGCAGAAAGAGATTTAACAACGGTAAGTTCTTACCATAAATCTTGTTTTCTGCTGCGGGGTACACTAAGCTTCACAGGGAATGACATTGGGGGATGTCCTAAAGCAGTTCCTTGTGGGAGGGGACACACTGTAGCGGGCACAAGAACCCGGCGTCCAAAGGAAGCATCCTGGGAGGCATAAATATCAAAGGCATAGAACTTTATGAACGTGTTCACTGAGGACCACGTAGCCGCCTTGCAGAATTGTTCAAGGGTTGCACCACGGCGGGCCGCCCAAGTAGGTCCAACCGACCGAGTAGAATGGGCCTTGATGGTAGCAGGAGCAGGATTTGGACCAATAATACCATTGATTAGAACGAATAATTCCTGTGATTTTGTCATTTTCTTCCAGTGATTTGGACCAATAATACCATTGATTAGAACAAATAATTCCTGTGATATTGAGGTGTTTGTGTCGCTTAGCTTAGCCATCCAGCGACCACAGTGCACCTCTTTTTCTCTTTTCTTTGCATCATGTGCTGTTTGGGGCCAATTTTTTTAAGTGCCATCCTGTCTGACACTGCAGTTCCACTCCTAGATGGACCAGGTGTTTGTGCCGTACTCTTGGGTCGCTTAGCTTAGTCATCAAGCAACCTCGGTGCAAATTTTAAGACTAAAAATAGTATTGTGAGGTGTTCAGAATAGACTGGAAATTATGGTTATTGAGGTTAATAATACTATAGGATCAAAACTACCCCCAAATTCTATGATTTAAGCGGTTTTTGAAAAAAACAAAAAACACCCGAATCCAAAACACACCCGAATCAGACAAAAAAATTTTCAAGGAGGTTTTGCCAAAACGCGTCCAAATCCAAAACACGGCCGCTAAACCGAATCCAAAACCAAAAACCGAAAAATTTCCAGTGCACATCTCTATAAAGAACCCAGTCTTAGCCTTGCCGAGAAACCCACCTGCAGAAAACTGAGAAGGCGGGCTAAGTGACAAACTGAAGGGGAAAACTCTCATCGTTTAAACCAGGCCACCAAGCCTTCCAAATGCGGTAGTAGCGAAACGATGTGACCGACTTCCAAGCCTGGAGCATAGTAGGTATAACCGTATGAGGAATCCCCTTCCTTCTCAAGATGGCCTTCTCAACAGCCACGCCGTCACACGTAACCTGCGCAAGTCTGGATAAAGGACCCTGTTGTAGCAGATCGTCTCGTATTGGCAGGGGCCAAGGCTCCGCTACCGACAACAGGTGTAGGGCAGAGTACAGAGTACAAAGTCCAGCGCGGCCAATCTGGAGCCATCAGAAGAACCAGCGCCTCTTCTCTCTTGATCTGTCGCAGAACCCAAGGCAGCAACGGGGAAGGAGGAAAGATAAAAGAACCGGAAGTTCCAAGGAGCCGTAAGGGCATCCACGGCCGCTGCCGCCGTGTCCCTCGTCCGAGAGTAGTAAAGAGGCAGTTGATGGTTCAGGAGGGACGCCATGAGGTCGATCTGTTGTCTCCCCCACCGGCGGACCAGCTGACAAATCACATAGGGATTGAGTGACCACTCCCCCGGGTGCATGTCCTGGCAGCTGAGATAAATCGGCTTCCCAATTGTCCACCCCTGGAATGAATATTGCCGACAAGGCCAGAGCATTTTCCTCTGCCCAGAGGAGGATGTTGGTGACCTCTCTCATCGCCGCACCGCTGAGTGTGCCTCCCTGAAGGTTGATGTATGTCCCTGTCATGGCATTGTCGGACTAAACTCGGACCGACCGCAAAGCAGGTGATGTGCCTGAAGCAGGGCGTTGTACACCGCCCGTAACTCGAGAATGTTTATGGGGAAGAGCGGATTCGTGAAATGACCAGCGCCCCTGAAACCGTTGTTCAATGGGCCACAGCTCCCCATCCTCGCAGGCTAGCGTCTGTGGTGAGTAGAGTCCAATCCCAAACGCTGAACCGCTTTCCACCCAACAGATGAGTCGAATTGAGCCACCAGAGGAGAGACGACCGTACTTTTGGCGATAGTGTCACCCGCTGATGAAGAAATAGATGAGACCCTGACCACTGATCTAGGAGACACAGTTGGAAAGGTCGAGAGTGTAACCGTCCGTATGGAAGAGCTTCGAACGCCGCTACCATCTTTCCCAGAAGGCGAATACACAGATACACCGACACCCGACGGTGATGAAGGACCAACCTCACCAACATCTGAATTGAGAGGATCTTGGTCAGTCATGGAGTTTTTCTTCCTCAGGACATGTCGAGAATCATCCCCAAGAACAGCAAACGTTGAGAGGGGCATAATTGAGACTTCGGGAAGTTCAGGATCCACTCGTGCCGAATCAGAAGGTCCTGGGTTATCCGGATATTCTGAAGCAACAGGTCTGTAGAGTGCGCCTTCAGCAGCATATCGTCCAGATAGGGGGCAATCGTCACTCCCTGCTTCCGAAGTAGGGCCATCATGACTGCCATGACCTTTGTGAACACTCTGGTAGCAGAAGAGAGACCGAACGGAAGGGCCTGGAACTGGAAATGAGCGTCCTGTATCGCAAACCGGAGAAAAGTCTGATGAGGAGGCCAAATGGGAACATGTAAGTATGAATCTTTGATGTCCAAGGACGCCATAAACTCGTTTTGCTCCAACCCAGCAATAACCGACTGAAGGGACTCCATCTTGAATTTGAATATCCTCAAAAACGGTTTGAGATCCTTTAAGTTCAGAATTGGCATGACAGAGCCGTCCGGCTTCGGTACGAGAAACAGGCTTTAGTAATAGCAGAGAGTTTCCAATGATGTGAGGGAACAAGGATCAGCACCCTTGAGGACCGAAGTTTCTGGACCGTCGCCTACAAGGCGACCCTTCTGTCGTCGGAAACTGGCAAACCCGTGGTGAAGAAACGCTGAGGCGGCTGGGTATGAAAATCGGGTTTGTAACCGCAAGTGATGAGATCCCTGACCCAAGCATCTGGACAGGATTGAACCCAGGCTTCCCTGAAATCCCACAGACGAGTTCCCACCCTGTGATCCCCCAGGTGGGAGGGAAGCCTGTCATGCGGTGGGAGTGGTGGAGGACTTAACCTCTGACTGGGTTGAGGCTGTGGGACCTCTGTCACCATGGGAGACGGAAGCTCCGCCTCTGGCCTCGAAACCTGGAAGGGGCACGAAAGGACCAAAAGGAAGGACCCGTATAGGTCCTCCGTGAAGCTGGAGCAGCAGAGGGAAGATAAGTCGACTTACCCCCAGTGGCTTGAGAAATCCAGGCATCCAAATCCTTTCCGAACAGGATCTCTCCCGTAAAGGGCAACGCCTCCGCTGCCCTCTTGGATTCAGCATCCGCCTGCCACTGTTGTAGCCAGAGAGCTCTGCGGGCCGAAATAGCCAAGGCAGAAATTGTGGCTCCAAGGATACAGACGTCCTTGGAAGCCTGACAAAGATAGAGGGCTGATTCGCAAATATGCTCTGCCAACGGTATCAGCTGATCGGGAGGCAAATCGTCAAAGACTCGAGGGCAATTGTTCCGCCCAAGCTTCCATAGCCTTGTTGACCTAACAACCTACCTGCGCCTGACAATGTAAAACCCCCGCTGCCGAGTAAATCGTCTTCAAGGTGGTCTGCTTCTATCAGACGGTTCCTTCAGCGAGGTCACTCCAGGGACCGGTAGAATAGTGTTCTTAGATGGAAGAGACACCGAAGGATCCACAATCGGAGGGGTCTCATAACGCTTCCTGCTATCTGTGGGAAAAGGATAGGAAGACAAAATTTTATTTGAAACCTGAAATTTTGCATCCGGATGTTTCCAAACTGCCATCATGAGCGCATCCAGCTCCTCAGAAACTAGAAAGGTCACTGGCAGTTTTTGGTTGGTGCCAAACCTTGAAGGACGTAAGGTATCCTGTTCCGTCTCCTCTAACTGTAATACTGAGCGAATAGCTGCAATAAGTGCCTTGATACCCTGAGCCACTGGTTCAGAGTCCTCATAAACCTGATCGTAATCAGTATCCTGTACATCAACCGCCCCCTCCAATAGAGGCATATCATCGTCAGAGCTGTGCAACACTGAGGCTAGCAACCTCTTTTTTGAAACCTGGGGAGGGGAAGTTAAGGACGGGGTATGGGAAGGGATCATAGCCTTAGGGAGCCCTTCAACTGATTTTGCAAGTGACCAAGCCCATGCTGGTTCCGGCCCATGAATAGGAACAAGCTGTTGGTACCTGGAAGCTTCTCTATCTTGCCGAGAAGCCTCAAGATTCCTAGTTAACAGTGACATAACCTCTGTAAGCTGTGTTGTCCAAACAGGAGTGTCCTGCGGCTGTGATGAGGGCTGAAGAGATGGTTCAGACCCACAATCCTCACATAACAGGGAATTCTCAGACTGTCCCTGAGTGTACTTTGCAAAACATTTTTGACATGTAAAAACTGTGCTGCCTTGGAACCCTTTCCAGCCATGGCAACACCTTTCACGCAGCCACACACAAACAAGCAGTAGCAGACAGAAAGGGGGGGGATGTTAGTAAAGGAGTGTAGCCACACCCGCCCTGTAAGCCCTGCACTCTACTGTGCAGTGACAGGCACATTCCTTCTGTAAAGGACAGATGCCTCACACGCTCCCTCACTGTCCCACAAAACACCCCACTGAAACTGCCCACAGTGCTTTGGGTGAAGCTTCTTAACCTCCTTGCAGCGGTGTGAAAATGGCTGCCAGCACGCGCAGACACGCCGGGGCTGCTGGGAGCAGAGAGCCCATAGTTAGTTTAAGCTCTGCCAAACCCCTCTCCCTCCGTTATGGTGCCCAATTTAAACTTAAGCGGCGCCAGCTGTATCTTAGCAGGGGGTAGTCCTGCATCCCCTGCCGGCAATGTGAGCCGCGGCCGGGGGTAATAATTACCTCTGCTGCGCTGCCAGTCTGTGCTGATGGAGTGACCCCGACACGCACCGCACGCAGAGGGGTCCGGCCGGTCTCTAGAAAGGATCTCTTCAGCCGGGGATCCATCCCAAGCCGCACACAGCTGCGATGGGACCCCGCCAGCAGCTCACGCGGCGCAGAGCTGCCAGTCTGTACAAGAAAGAAAAAAAATGCCAAGAGTGACCAGCTCCCTTGGGCACAAAATAAAGACTGGCTTGGAGGGGGGACATAGTAGGGGAGGCGCTAGCAAGATTGTTAAAGTTTTAAAGTGCCAGCTCCCAGTTACTGCTCTTTAGTGTCCCCTAGTGGATGAAAGAGAAATGTTAATATAAAATTATATTATATTATATATATATATATACACACACACACACACACACACACACACACACACACATTATATAATGTATACACACACTGCTCATAAAAAAAGGGAACACTTAAACAACACAATTCTCAGACCCCTTGTGAGACCATATGCTGGTGCGGTTGGCCCTGGGTTCCTCCTAATGCAAGACAATGCTAGACCTCATGTGGCTGGAGTGTGTCAGCAGTTCCTGCAAGACGAAGGCATTGAAGCTATGGACTGGCCCGCCCGTTCCCCAGACCTGAATGCAATTGAGCACATCTGGGACATCATGTCTCGCTCCATCCACCAACGCCACGTTGCACCACAGACTGTCCAGGAGTTGGCGGATGCTTTAGTCCAGGTCTGGGAGGAGATCCTTCAGGAGACCATCCGCCACCTTATCAGGAGCATGCCCAGGCGTTGCAGGGAGGTCATACAGGCACGTGGAGGCCACACACACTACTGAACCTCATTTTGACTTGTTTTAAGGACATTACATCAAAGTTGGATCAGTCTGTAGTGTGTTTTTCCACTTTAATATTGAGTGTGACTCCAAATCCAGACCTCCATGGGTTAATAAATTTGATCTCCATTGATAATTTTTGTGTGATTTTGTTGTCAGCACATTCAAATATGTAAAGAACAAAGTATTTAATAAGAATATTTCATTCATTCAGATCTAGGATGTGTTGTTTAAGTGTTCCCTTTAGTTTTTTGAGGTATGTATGTATGTATGTATGTATGTATGTATGTATGTATGTATGTATGTATGTATGTATATACACACACACACACACATACATACACATACATAGTAATCGAAAAACGCGCTATATCGCGTATTTTACCCGCTTTTGATGTCCGAGGACTCGCTTATCTAAAATCTGAGGGTCCTTGGGGACGCGCTCCGCAGCAGCAAATACTCCGGGACTCACATTTAGAAGAATAGCTGGTCCCACAGCTAAATCTGTGTTTGCATCGCGCCAGCCATTCAGCGGCACGCAGGAGGTGACTGGCTGTTTCCCGGGGGAGGGGAAGCCTTGATGTCATAGTTGGTTACAGCAATGTGCCACAGTGCTCTACCTGGTACAATGTGCCTTAGTGCTCTACCAGGTGCAATGTACCTAACGTGCTCTACCAGATGCAATGTACCTAACGTGCTCTACCAGGCGCAATGTGTATAACGTGTTGGACCTGGCGCATTGTGTATAAAGTGCTGTACCTGGTGCAATTTGTATAAGTCCTCTACCTGGAGCAAAGTGTATAACATGCTCTACCTGGAGTAAAGTGTATAACTTGCTGTACCTGGAGCAAAGTGTATAATGTGCTCTATCTGGCGCAATATGTATAACGTGCTCTACTTGGCGCAGTGTGCATAGGAGGCATGTGGTGTAATGTGAATTGGCACTATGTGGTCACGCCCCTTCCCCAAGAAGCCACGCCCCTAAAATTTTACAGCGCTCCTTAGGAGCGCATTGCCTATACTTTACGATCTGGGAGGTGGAACACCAATTCACTTTCTGCTTCAGGGCACCAAAATGTCTAGTTACACCTCTGGTGCAGAGTGTCCTGCATGCTACACAGCCCAGCAGCATTGTCACCTCATCCCCCCACCTTGCAATACTTTTGTAGTGTCCAAACAAGATAAAAATTAAAAAGACCGGTAGGACCCCAAGTTTTAAAAGTGAGGGGTCCCTGGGACCCACTTTTTTTTTTGTTGGCTCAGTGAGTGTGTGTGTATGTATGTATGTATGTATGTATGTATGTATGTATGTATGTATGTATGTATGTATGTATGTATACACACACACACACACACACACACACACACACATACATACATACAAATATAAAGCCACAGTTCTCGCCACCCAAGAGGCAGGGCGCAATGTCTGCACTCACCACTCATAGTGTGGGGTGCATGTAGCCCATGGCCACCTACTTAAATATATACAAACAGAAAATTCAGCACTCACCATAGCAAGCTCACTTATCCTCACAACATCAATCATTAAATGATTTATTGATGTTGTGAGGATAAGTGAGTTCGCTATGGCAAGTGCTGATTTATATATATATATATATATATATATATATATACATATACATACATACACACACACATATATATATATATATATATATATATACACACACACACACACACACATATATACACACATACATATATACACACATACACATATATACATACACACAGTGGGGCAAAAAAAGTATTTGGACAGCCACCGATTGTGCAAGATGACCCACTTAAAAAGATGAGAGGTCTTAAATTTCCATCATAGGTACACTTCAACTGCGAGAGACAGAATCTGGGGGGGGGGGGGGGGGGGGGAACAAAAAAAAAAAAACACAACAGGAAATCACACTGTATGATTTTCAAACTATTTATTTGTATATTCTTGTGGAAAATAAATATTTGGACACCTACCAAGCAGCAAGATTTCTGGCTCTCACAGACCTGTTACTTCTTCTATAAGAATCTCTTCTATCCTCCACTCATTACCTGTATTAATCGCACCCGTTTGATCTGGTTATCTGTATAAAAGACACCTGTCCACACCCTCAAACAGTCAGACTGCTACCTCTCCACCATGGCCAAGACCAGAGAGCTGTCTAAGGACACCAGGGACAAAATTGTAGAGCTGCACAAGGCTGGGATGAGCTACTCGACAATAGGCAAGCAGCTTGGTGAGAAGAGATCAACTGTTGGCGCAATTATTAAAAAATGGAAGAAATACAAGATCACTGACAAGCTCCCTCGACCTGGGTCTCCATGCAAGATCTCACCTCGTGGGGTATCAATGATCTTGAGAACGGTGAGGAATCAGCCCAGAACTACATGGGGGGACCTGGTCAATGACTTCAAGAGAGCTGGGACCACAGTCACAAAGGTTACCATTAGTAACACACTACGTCGTCATGGACTGAAATCCTGCAGCGCCCAAAAGGTCCCCCTGCTTAAGCCAGCACATGTCCAGGCCAGTCTAAAAGTTTGCCAGTGACCATCTGGATGATACAGAGGAGGATTGGGAGAATGTAATGTGGTCAGATGAGAGCAAAATCGAACTTTTTGGTATAAACCACACTTGCAGTGTTTGGAGGGAGAAGAATGATGTATGGCATCCCAAGAACACCATACCCATGGTGAAGCATGGGGGTGGAAAATAAGATTTTACTCACCGGTAAATCTATTTCTCGTAGTCCGTAGTGGATGCTGGGAACTCCGTAAGGACCATGGGGAATAGACGGGCTCTGCAGGAGACTGGGCACTCTAAAAGAAAGATTAGGTACTATCTGGTGTGCACTGGCTCCTCCCTCTATGCCCCTCCTCCAGACCTCAGTTAGGATACTGTGCCCGGAAGAGCTGACACAATAAGGAAGGATTTTGAATCCCGGGTAAGACTCATACCAGCCACACCAATCACACCGTATAACTCGTGATACTATACCCAGTTAACAGTATGAAATATAACAGAGCCTCTCAACAGATGGCTCAACAATAACCCTTTAGTTAGGCAATAACTATATACAAGTATTGCAGACAATCCGCACTTGGGATGGGCGCCCAGCATCCACTACGGACTACGAGAAATAGATTTACCGGTGAGTAAAATCTTATTTTCTCTGACGTCCTAGTGGATGCTGGGAACTCCGTAAGGACCATGGGGATTATACCAAAGCTCCCAAACGGGCGGGAGAGTGCGGATGGCTCTGCAGCACCGAATGAGAGAACTCAAGGTCCTCCTCAGCCAGGGTATCAAATTTGTAGAATTTTGCAAACGTGTTTGCCCCTGACCAAGTTGCAGCTCGGCAAAGTTGTAAAGCCGAGACCCCTCGGGCAGCCGCCCAAGAAGAGCCCACTTTCCTCGTGGAATGGGCTTTTACTGATTTAGGATGCGGCAATCCAGCCGCAGAATGCGCCAGCTGAATTGTGCTACAAATCCAGCGAGCAATAGTCTGCTTAGAAGCAGGAGCACCTATTTTGTTGGGTGCATACAGGATAAAAAGCGAGTCAGTTTTCCTGACTCCAGCCGTCCTGGAAACATAAATTTTCAAGGCCCTGACTACGTCCAGTAACTTGGAATCTTCCAAGTCCCTAGTAGCCGCAGGCACTACAATAGGTTGGTTCAAGTGAAAAGCTGATACCACCTTAGGGAGAAACTGGGGACGAGTCCCCAATTCTGCCCTATCCATATGGAAAATCAGATAAGGGCTTTTACATGACAAAGCCGCCAATTCTGACACACGCCTGGCCGAAGCCAAGGCCAATAACATGACCACTTTCCACGTGAGATATTTCAGATCCACAGTTTTAAGTGGCTCAAACCAATGTGATTTCAGGAAACTCAACACCACGTTGAGATCCCAAGGTGCCACAGGAGGCACAAAAGGGGGCTGAATATGTAGCACTCCCTTTACAAATGTCTGAACTTCAGGCATTGAAGCCAGTTCTTTCTGGAAGAAAATCGACAGAGCCGAAATCTGGACCTTAATGGAACCCAATTTTAGGCCCATAGTCACTCCCGACTGTAGGAAGTGCAGAAAACGACCCAGCTGAAATTCCTCTGTAGGGCCCTTCCTGACCTCACACAACGCAACATATTTTCGCCAAATACGGTGATAATGGTTTGCGGTTACTTCTTTCCTGGCTTTTATCAGCGTAGGAATGACTTCCTCCGGAATGCCCTTTTCCTTTAGGATCCGGAATTCAACCGCCATGCCGTCAAAAGCACCGGCGGTAAGTCTTGGAACAGACAGGGCCCCTGCTGTAGCAGATCCTGTCTGAGCGGTAGAGGCCATGGGTCCTCTGATATCATTTCTTGAAGTTCTGGGTACCAAGCTCTTCTTGACCAATCCGGAACCACGAGTATCGTTCTTACTCCTCGTCTTCTTATTATTCTCAGTACCTTTGGTATGAGAGGCAGAGGAGGGAACACATAAACCGACTGGTACACCCACGGTGTCACCAGAGCGTCCACAGCTATCGCCTGAGGGTCCCTTGACCTGGCGCAATATCTCTTTAGTTTTTTGTTGAGGCGGGACGCCATCATGTCCACCTGTGGCCTTTCCCAACGGTGTACCAACAGTTTGAAGACTTCTGGATGAAGTCCCCATTCTCCCGGGTGTAGGTCGTGTCTGCTGAGGAAGTCTGCTTCCCAGTTGTCCACTCCCGGAATGAACACTGCTGACAGTGCTATGACGTGATTTTCCGCCCATCGGAGAATCCTTGTGGCTTCTGCCATCGCCATCCTGCTTCTTGTGCCGCCCTGTCGGTTTACATGGGCGACTGCCGTGATGTTGTCTGATTGGATCAGTACCGGCTGGTTTTGAAGCAGGGGCCTTGCCTGACTTAGGGCATTGTAAATGGCCCTCAGTTCCAGAATATTTATGTGTAGGGACGACTCCTGACTTGACCAAAGTCCTTGGAAATTTCTTCCCTGTGTGACTGCACCCCACCCTCGAAGGCTGGCATCCGTGGTCACCAGGACCCAGTCCTGTATGCCGAATCTGCGGCCCTCTAGAAGATGAGCACTTTGCAGCCACCACAGCAGAGACACCCTGGTCCTTGGAGACAGGGTTATCAGTCGATGCATCTGAAGATGCGATCCCGGCCACTTGTCCAAGAGGTCCCACTGGAAGGTCCTTGCATGGAACCTGCCGAATGGAATTGCTTCGTATGAAGCCACCATTTTTCCCAGGACTCGTGTGCAGTGATGCACCGATACCTGTTTTGGTTTCAGGAGGTCTCTGACTAGAGATGACAGCTCCCTGGCTTTCTCTTGCGGGAGAAACACTTTTTTCTGTTCTGTGTCCAGAATCATCCCCAGGAACAGTAGGCGTGTGGAAGGAACCAGCTGTGACTTTGGAATGTTTAGAATCCAGCCGTGCTGTTGTTGCACTTCCCGAGATAGTGCTACTCCGACCAACAACTGCTCCTTGGACCTCGCCTTTATAAGGAGATTGTCCAAGTACGGGATAATTAAAACTCCCTTTTTTCGAAGGAGTATCATCATTTCTGCCATTACCTTGGTAAACACCCTCGGTGCCGTGGACAGTCCAAACGGCAGTGTCTGGAATTGGTAATGGCAATCCTGTACCACAAATCTGAGGTACTCCTGGTGAGGAAGGTAAATGGGGACATGCAGGTAAGCATCCTTGATGTCCAGGGATACCATGTAATCCCCCTCGTCCAGGCTTGCAATAACCGCCCTGAGCGATTCCATCTTGAACTATCGGGGGAGGACTTTTGTTCCTGGGAACCTGCTGTTTGTTGCAGCTTTTTCCCTCTACCTCTGCCTCTAGACAGAAAGGACCCGCCTTTTCTCCGCCTGTTTTTCTGGGGTCAAAAGGACTGTACCTGATAATACGGCGCTTTCTTAGGCTGTGAGGGGACATGGGGCAAAAATGCTGACTTCCCAGCTGTTGCTGTGGAAACTAGGTCTGAGAGACCATCCCCGAATAACTCCTCACCCTTATAAGGCAAAACTTCCATGTGCCTTTTTGAATCTGCATCCCCTGTCCACTGCCGAGCCCATAAGTCTCTCCTAGCAGAAATGGACAATGCACTTATTCTAGATGCCAGCCGGCAGATCTCCCTCTGTGCATCTCTCATGTATAAGACCGAGTCTTTTATATGCTCTACGGTTAGCAATATAGTGTCCCTGTCTAGGGTGTCAATATTTTCCGACAGGGAATCTGACCATGCAGCAGCAGCACTGCACATCCATGCTGAAGCAATAGCTGGTCTCAGTATAACACCTGTGTGTGTATATATAGACTTCAGGATAGCCTCCTGCTTTCTATCAGCAGTTCCTTTAGGGCGGCCGTATCCGGAGACGGTAGTGCCACCTTTTTTGACAAACGTGTGAGCGCTTTATCCACCCTAGGGGGAGTTTCCCAACGTGACCTATCCTCTGGCGAGAAAGGGAACGCCATTAGTAACTTTTTAGAAATTACCAATTTTTTATCGGGGAAAGCCCACGATTCTTCACACACTTCATTTAATTCTTCAGATGGGGGAAAAACTATTGGTAGTTTTTTCTCCCCAAACATAATACCCTTTTTTGAGGTACCTGGGTTTATATCAGAAATGTATAATACCTCTTTCATTGCCTCAATCATGCAACAAATGGCCCTAGTGGACATTAAATTTGACTCTTCGTCGTCGACACTGGTATCAGTATCCGTGTCGACATCTGTGTCTGCCATCTGAGGTAGTGGGCGCTTTAGAGCCCCGGATGGCCTTTGAGTCATCTGGGCAGGCACGAGCTGAGAAGCCGGCTGTCCCGCATTTGGCATGTCGTCAAATTTTTTTTGTAAGGAGTCGACACTTGCACGTAATTCCTTCCATAAGTCCATCCACTCAGGTGTCTGCCCCGCAGGGGGTGACATCACATTTATAGGCATCTGCTCTGCCTCCACATAAGCCTCCTCATCAAACATGTCGACACAGTCGTACCGACACCGCGCACACACAGGGAATGCTCTTAACAGGAGACAGGACCCCACAAAAGCCCTTTGGGGAGACAGAGAGAGAGTATGCCAGCACACACCAGAGCGCTATATAATGCAGGGACTAACTGAATTATGTCCCCTTATAGCTGCTATAAGTTATACTGCGCCTAAATTTAGTGCCCCCCCTCTCTTTTTTACCCTTTCTGTAGTGCAGACTGCAGGGGAGAGCCAGGGAGCTTTCTTCCAGCGGAACTGTGAGGGAGAAATGGCGCCAGTGTGCAAGCAGGTAGGTTCGCTTCTTCTCCCCTTAGTCCCTCGTTGCAGTGAGCCTGTTGCCAGCAGGTCTCACTGTAAAATAAAAAACCTAAAATAAACTTTCTTTCTAGGAGCTCAGGAGAGCCCCTAGTGTGCATCCAGCTCGGCCGGGCACAGAAATCTAACTGAGGTCTGGAGGAGGGGCATAGAGGGAGGAGCCAGTACACACCAGATAGTACCTAATCTTTCTTTTAGAGTGCCCAGTCTCCTGCGGAGCCCGTCTATTCCCCATGGTCCTTACGGAGTTCCCAGCATCCACTAGGACGTCAGAGAAACATGCTTTGGGGTTGCTTTTCTGCAAAGGGGGCAGGACGACTGATCCGTATTAAGGAGAGGATGAATGGGGCCATGCATAGTGAGATTTTGTGCAAAAACATCCTTCGCTCAGTAAGAGCATTGAAGATGGAATGTGGCTGGGTCTTCCAGCATGACAATGACCCCAAACACACCACCCGGGCAACCAAGGAGTGGCTCTGTAAGAAGCTTTTCAAGGTCCTGGAGTGGCCTAGCCAGTCTCCAGACCTCAACCAATATAAAATCTGTGGAGGGAGTTGAAAGTCCGTTTTGCCCGGCGACAGCCCCAAAGCATAACAGATCTAGAGAAGATCTGCATGGAAGAGTGGGCCAAAATACCTGCTACAGTGTGTGCAAACCTGGTCAAGAACTACAGGAAACGGGGGCGTGGCCTAGACGCAGGGCTGAGCGGACGTCTGGCGCTGGAGCTCCGGCACAGGGGACTCAAAAAGCAGTTTCCCTGCAGCCCCACCGCAGCTTGGAGGCCTCTCTGTGGTGTAGAGCGGCTTGTGGGACGGACCTGTGGCCCCGGGCGGCCTCCTGCTACCTCTAGCCACCGCGGCCTGTTCCGTGACCTGCAGCCGGGACTTTGAGTTTGGGGATGCTCCGGCCGTGAGCTCCAGGATCGGAGCGTGGCCGTGACGGGACCCCGGATAGCTCCGTGGACCCCAGCTTCCTCTCCTGCACACTGCTGAGCGGCCTTTAGCCCTAGGGGTCCTTCTGAATTACAAGGCCCCCCTCCACAGCTCCTAGGAGACCAGGTACCTCTCGCAGTCCTTGGAGGGGCTCCCTGCCGGCGGCCATCTTCCCTCACCCACGAGTGGGCTGCTTCTCCCCTCACTACACCAGTGATTGCCCCCACACACTGGGCACACCTGTAGCTCTATAACCCTTCCTGCATGGGTTCTCACTGCTGTGGCCCCCATCTTCGTAGTGCTGTGCCTTATTGTATATTGCTGGGGCTCCCCGATATATTATTAAGACTTTGAGCCTCCTTACATTATAATCTACAATCTGGGTGCGCCATCTCCTGGCTAGTGCATCCTACTGCACCTGAATTATGCTTCAGCCTTCTATGATACTACTACGCAGGGGAATGCTCTGCTAAATCATAATGGATGCTGCCCTGGGGGCTTCATGTTTACTTTCATTACGCGTAATATAATGGAACACTAACTTTCTACGCTATTGCTCAGTTTTGATTTTTGTTCATTCTTCATTTCCGGGACTGTCATACGCCATGCCTAGGTCCAAAAAATCTGCACCATCCGCGGATTTGACTTCCTTTAGTTCTAAAATGAAGCCTAACTCATCTAAACTGTCATCCGCCCCACAACCTGCTCCTATTTCGGAATCTGAGGAAGAATCACCTGTGCTAGACTTCCATGAAAGACTGCATTTCCTCTATCCTTAATGAGATGAAGTCGTTGAAACAGGCTTTTCACTCGGAGATCCACAAGGCCATCTCTGGTCTCAAGGATGAGATCTCGGACCTCGGTGCTCGCACTGACGTCGAACAGAAAACTGATGAAGTTATCAATTTCCAGCAAGAGATGGAACACTCTGTTTATGTCATGCAAGAAGACATTTACCTCCTTCAAGATCAATACGAGGATGCAGATAATCGCGCAAGACGTAACAATCTGCGCATTAAATATATCCCGGAGTCGGTGGAACCTGCTCAACTGGAAGATTTCCTCATCCGCTTCTTTCAAAATCTCCTGCCGGACACTTCGCCTGAGCTTTTCCTCCTAGAGCTCATTGCTCCCTGTGCCAAAAACAGTCATCATCGTCCCCTCCGAGAGATGTGGTCTTATGCTGTCATTATTTCAAAACTAAGGACAGAGTTTTAACTGCTGCTCGTAACAAGGACTTGTCTGTTTGAAACGCATAAGCTGCTGGTGTTCCAGGACTTATCCCCTATTACTCTTAAGAGGCGCTTTGATATGAAGAAATATACCCAGATCCTCAGGGAGAATCAAATCCGATACAGATGCGGTTATCCCTTCGCCTTGATAGTGCAGCTTGATGGGAAGAGGCTACTGGCACGATCCAAGAAGGATGCCCACCGGCTTCTTCAGAAACTTAACTTGCCCCCCCCCCACCCCCTGACAAGCCTTCTCCCCCACAGGCTGTGCCAGGTCTTCAACGCACCCCAAGCTTACCTCTCACACAACGTGCACCTCAACGTCTTTGGTCGACAGTCCCAGCAAAAGCCTCATCCTGGCGTGATCCTCCATGAAGTTTTTTCCACGTGCTGCCTTGATGGGTTACTGTATATTGCTATATACTATGGTGTTTTGTATTTTAGAGGTTCTCTATTTTCTTTTTACCGAGCTTATCTGATTGAGTCCATGTTGTTACTGTTTATACGGTTCTGATGTGATTTATTGTTATCAAATGTTGCACCGATCCCCCAGGGTCGCCCTATTCGTTCTCTTTTTTTTTTTCCCCTGTAGGTTCATAGGTGTGTGACGCCACGCCCTCCACTGAGCCATTATAGCTGTTTTTTCTCCCTTAATACCCCATACGGGAGTTCAAACGTGTGGACCCGTACGATGAGTACAATGGGTCTTTGGCTCGGTTTATTGCTGCATTTGTTCCGTTTGTATTGTTCTCCATGTCTTTCTTCTCCTATTTTTTTCTTTTTCCTACCTTCTGCCTCTCCTCTTACCTTTGTTTCTTCAGGAGACCAGGTGTTTTTAGGGATGTTCTAGCTCTGCTCTTATATACACACTGTTATGTCGATTAACGATATAATTTACAATGTGAAGGGTCTCAATAGCCACCAAAAGAGGACTAAATTATTTCTTTCTAAAACAGGTTGGGGGGAGATCTGGTGTTCCTTCAGGAGACGCATTTTAGAGGTACTTCCCATCCCGAATTGCGCTCTAGACGTCACCCGGTAGTTATACATGCATGCGATCATACCCAGAAGAAACGGGGGGTTGCCATATTGATTCCCACCCACTTAATTATTAGAGACAAAAGGGGTAGACTTCTCATCATTGTGGGCAAGCTTAATAATGTTCCTATTACTCTGATTAACGTCTATGCCCCTAATGTTAATCAGGCCTCTTTCTTCGCCTCTTTAGATTCCAAGATTGCCCAATATAGAAAAGGTGATATTTTAATGGCAGGGGATTTCAATACCATACTCCACCACAGCCTCGACCGCTCCCATTCCCTTCCCCATATAAGTAATCGTAATTCTAGAGCCCAGTTGTCACTACTTAAAAACCACCTACTCTTCGATTCTTGGAGAGTTCTTGACCCCTTAGTTAAAAACTAGACTTTTTTTTCACCGGTGCATAATCTTTATACGAGGATCGATAGGATTATGATTGTGAGAGATTTAACCTCGAAGATCCAAAAATGTCTTATTCACCCAATTACATGGTCCGACCATGCCCCGGTATCTTTGACTCTCTCTGGTTTGTCCCGCACTCTTTCTCCTCCCTCCTGGGTCCTTAATGACGCTCTTCTCCAGCGTACTGACGTTTTGCCACAGGTCACTCAGGTACTGACTGATTACTTTAGCTTGAATCAAACCCCTGGTATGTCCGATATGACTTTGTGGGAGGCTCATAAGGCGGTCCTTCGGGGCCACTTTATACAGATCGCAGCTAGGCTCACTAAACAGCGCTCCCAAAAGATTTTGGAGTTGACTGACCAACTCCATCGTCTGGAGGAAATTCATAGGTCTTCCCTGTGCCCAGCTGACTTAGATCGGCTACTTAAAGTTAGGGGTGAACTCAATATGTTATCTCATAAGACGGAACAATGCCTTAGGCGCCTCAATCAGATTTATTACGAAAAAGGGGATAAGGCAGACAAACTTCTTGCCAGGAAGTTGAGATTCCAAATTTCCTCCAAGAATATCTTATCTATTCATACTAAACAATGGGTATTGACACATGAGCCTGACCACATTCTTAGTGAATTTGAGGAATACTATAAATCACTATACAATGCAGATGTGGCTTCCTAACCTTCACTGAGATTCAACGAAGGGATTGAGTCCCTTTTGGATAAATGCAATTTACCATCGTTGAGTGGTTCGCTGGTGTCTCAGTTAGGTTCAGATATAACTATTGAAGAAATAGACAATGCCCTTCAGATTCAGAAGCCAGGCAAGGCCCCTGGGCCTGATGACAAGGGGATTCTTCTGCCCCACCTTTGCAGGCTCTTTAATGGATTCCTCAAGGGTGAACCTCTCTCTCCCCGTACACTGGAGGCTCAGATTGTGTTAATTCATAAACCAGGGAAAGACCCCAACTCGTGTTCTAGTTATCGCCCTATCTCCCCGCTAAATAATGATATTAAACTTTTCGCCAAAATCCTAGTTCTGAGGTTGAACTCAGTTCTCCCGCAATAGATACATGCTGACCAGGTGGGCTTCATCCAAGGCCGACAAGCTAGAGACAATACCCGAAGAACTATTAATTTAGTTCACCTTATTAACAAAGCTAAAATGCCTTCTATCGTTCTCTCTTTTGATAAAATACTGTGGCCCTTTACGTTTACTACCTTACGTAGGTTCAGCATGGGGGGGAAGCCTACTCCAGGGCATTCAGGCACTGTACTCCAACCCTTCGGCCAGAGTTCGGGTCAATGGCAAGGACTCATTTATTCCAAATTACCAATGGTACGCGTCAGGGGTGTCCCTTGTCACCATTAATTTTTGCTATAACTATCGAACCTCTGGCATGTATGGTTAGGGCCAACCCTGATATTAAAAGGTATATTGGTTGAGAATGTGGAGTTTAAATGATCATTATTTGCGGATGATGTTCTGTTAACGCTTTCCTCCCCCCATACGTCCATCCCTAACCTATTCCAAACTATCATCATATTCTTTTTATTCAGGGTACCGCATCAGCTATTCCAAATCGGAAGCCCTTCCCTTGCATCTTAGTGAGGAAACCAAGTATCTCCTTGCCGCTAACTTTAATTTCTCTTGGCGCTCCAAGAAAATTAAATATTTAGGTGCGTTTACCACGAATTCCTATGGGTCTCTGTATTCTGAAAATTTCCCAACCCTTTTTAATTGTATTGAATCTGATCTACGAGCTTGGGACAAACAGATCATGACCTGGTTTGGATGTATAGTCTCAGTGAAAATGAACATCTTACCCAGGCTTTTATATCTGATCCAAACAATTCCGGAACGCATCCCCGCAGAGGCTTTGTGCCGAATGCAGAAACTCTTCTTAAAATTCATATGATCTAATAAACCCCCTAGAGTTAAAACCCCCACCCTGATAAGGGACCCGGTGGCTGGAGGCAGAGGTTTACCGGATATCCGCAAATACTATCATGCAACTCACTTGAGCCAGGCACTTAACTGGTTCTCTTAAACACCCCACTTACCTTGGATACAAATTGAACTCTTGGCGGCCAAGGTTTCCACTTTGGCTTCCCTACTTACACCTGTTAAGCCTAATCAGAAGATGCAATCGTGCATTCCCACTACAAAACTCACTTGCTCCCTATGGTTTTTCTGCATTCTGCATTATGGTCTCTCTACTTTCCCATCCCCCATCACTTCTATTTGGGATAATCAGGATTTCCCTCCTGGCTCCGCCTTACGTTCCCATTCGTGGTTTCACCTGAATCCACGTCCAGGACTAGTCTTTGATTTTATTGAAGGTACTTCTTGGCGCTCCTTAGATTCCTTAAGTGACAAATATGGTATCACCCAACCTGTTCTATACGAATTTCTACAACTCCGCTCTTTAAGTTCCCTTCCAAAATCCAAGGTCATTCGCCAACTTACCCCTTTTGAACGACTCTGTGTTTACTCTCCTATGCGACAGGGTATTATCTCTATACTGTATAGTTTATTACGCTCATTGAAAATCAGCAGACACTGCCTCATGAAAGTAAATGGAAGCAGGACTTGGGGCCCCCCACCTGGGGAGGATTCCTAGGAAGTCATTAGGCAGAATGTCGCCCAGTCCTCAATTTCCTCTCTAGTAAAGGAAAACTCCTATAAAGTATATACCAGATGGTATCTGGTCCCAGCAACATTTTCCCTGGGTCCTCCCCATTGCGTTGGCGAGAGTGTGGTCAGATTGGAGACATCAAACACATTTGGTGGTCCTGCCCCAAAATCCGTGAAGAATCTTATTGGGTCTGATCTTGGCACCCAAGTGACACTGGGTCCTTGGACGGCTTTGCTGGGCCTTCCTTTGTCTAATATTAGTAGCCATGCGGGTAGTCTTGTACTCCAAATTCTTCATGCTGACAGCTGTGTGCTAGCTAAATGCTGGAAAAAAGCCCAATATCCCCCCTATGAGCATGTTGCTGTCCAAAATATGGTATATCTCCACAATGGAGAAAATCACAGCTTCCTTACGTGATAGGTCGGATAAATATATGAGGACTTGGGAACCCTGGTTCACTTATATTAAAACCCCTATTACCCGGGTGTGATATACTGGGACGTAGTTTTATTGCTTAGGTGCCAAACTCAACAAGCAATTGTTCACTATGTTTAGTTCTGATGGTAGTGATGGCTACCCCGTGTAGCAATCTAACCTTGGATACCCCCTTAAGTGGTCTCCATTTCCTCCACCGCCCTCCCTCTTCTCACTTTCCTTCTCTTTTCATCCCTGATCTTTTCTTTCCTTTTCTCATTTCGACTTTCGTAAAAACCACAGAAAAATTGTTGTCGACATTCACATTGTATTGTTGAGGTACCCCTCTTTATGTTTCTACATATCCTATGGAATATCATGTATGTTCTTTGGAATTTATTTGGGTGTCATCTCCTGTTTGAACTGTATTGATTTATTCGACATCTCTTCAATAAAAATATTGCATAAAAAAAAAAAAAAAAAAAAAAGGAAGAACAACAGGAAACGTTTGACCTCTGTAATTGCCAACCGAGGTTACATTACAAAGTATTGAGTTAAACATTTTAAATTGTCCAAATATTTATTTTCCGCAAGAATATACAAATAAATGGTTTAAAAAATCATACAATGTGGATTTCCTGTTTTTTTCAGATTCTCTCTCTCACAGTTGAAGCACACCTATGATGAAAATTACAGACCTCTCTCATATTTTTAAGTTGGTCAACTTGCACAACCGGCGGCTATCCAAACACCTTTTTGCCCCACTGGATATGAAATAATAATAATTATATATATATATATATATATATATATATATATATATATACACACATACACACACATATACATACACACACACACACACACACACACACACACATATATATATATATATATATATATATATACATACACACACACATATATATATATATATATATATATATATCAAATGTATTAACCCATGGAGGTCTGGATTTGGAGTCACACTCAAAATTAAAGTGGAAAAACACACTACAGGCTGATCCAACTTTGATGTAATGTCCTTAAAACAAGTCAAAATGAGGTTCAGTAGTGTGTGTGGCCTCCACGTGCCTGTATGACCTCCCTGCAACGCCTGGGCATGCTCCTGATGAGGTGGCGGATGGTCTCCTGAGGGATCTCTTCCCAGACCTGGACTAAAGCATCCGCCAACTCCTGGACAGTCTGTGGTGCAACGTGGCGTTGGTGGATGGAGCGAGACAGGATGTCCCAGATGTGCTCAATTGGATTCAGGTCTGGGGAACGAGCGGGCCAGTCCATAGCATCAATGCCTTCGTCTTGCAGGAACTGCTGACACACTCCAGCCACATGAGGTCTAGCACTGTCTTGCATTAGGAGGAACCCAGGGCCAACCGCACCAGCATATGGTCTCACAAGGGGTCTGAGGATCTCATCTCGGTACCTAATTGCAGTCAGGCTACCTCTGGCGAGCACATGGAGGGCTGTGCGGCCAGCCAAAGAAATGCCACCCCACACCATTACTGACCCAATGCCAAGCCGGTCATGCTGGAGGATGTTGCAGGCAGCAGAACGTTCTCCTTGGCGTCTCCAGACTCTATCACGTCTGTTACATGTACTCAGTGAGAACCTGCTTTCATCTGTGAAGAGCACAGGGCGCCAGTGGCGAATTTGCCAATCTTGGTGTTCTCTGGCAAATGCCAAACGTCCTGCACGGTGTTGGGCTGCAAGCACAACCCCCACCTGTGGACGTCGGGCACTCATACCACCCTCATGGAGTCTGTTTCTGATCGTTTGAGTAGACACATGCACATTTGTGGCTTGCTGGAGGTAATTTTGCAGGGCTCTGGCAGTGCTCCTCCTGTTCCTCCTTGCACAAAGGCGGAGGTAGTGGTCCTGCTGCTAGGTTGTTGCCCTCCTACAGCCTCCCCCACGTCTCCTGATGTACTGGCCTGTCTCCTGGTAGCGCCTCCATGCTCTGGACACTACGCTGACAGACACAGCCAACCTTCTTGCCACAGCTCGCATTGATGTGCCATCCTGGATGAGCTGCACTACCTGAGCCACTTGTGTGGGATGTAGACTCCATCTCATACTACCACTAGAGTGAAAGCACCACCAGCTTTCAAAAGTGACCATAACATCAGCCAGAAAGCATAGGAGGTGAGAAGTGGTCTGTGGTCACCACCTGCAGAACAACTCCTTTATTGGGGGTGTCTTACTAATTGCCTATAATTTCCACCTGTTGTCTATTCCATTTGCACAACAGCATGTGAAATTGATTGTCAATCAGTGTTGCTTCCTAAGTGGACAGTTTGATTTCACAGACGTGTGATTGACTTGGAGTTACATTGTGTTGTTTAAGTGTTCCCTTTACTTTTTTGAGCAGTGTGTGTGTACTATATATTATATTTTTTATAGATAGATAGATAGATAGATAGATAGATAGATAGATAGATAGGAGATTATTCTCTACTCCCTTCACTGGCTACCTGTAACATGGCAAATCGTTTTCAAGATTGGCTTACTCACTTTCAAAGCCCTACATGACCAGTGCTTAAGGTACTTTTAAATTATTAAATTATGTAAAAACTGTAGTTTTTAACTAATGTTTTGAGAACAGAGAAAGAAAAAAAAAAAACAAGTTATATTACAACAACTTGTGAAAAGAAAATAGAATAAACATTATATTCAATGTGACATGTGTGGTCTTAATTTCTAATTGTTCATACAATTATTATTACTGTAGTACAGTATAAGATCATATAACACATACAAACTTGAGTCCAATGGATGTGTACTAATTAACATATATATATATATATATATATATATATATATATATATACATACATACATACATACATACACACACACACACATGTACATATACACACACACACACACACACACACATACACAAGAGTCCAGAGATTAGGAGGTGCACTCATCCAGTAAATAATTTTCAGCGACTTTTCTTTATTCACAATGACTTTATTGGTAGAAATTCGGCTTATTCAGTCGACGTTTCGATCCTCAGTGTTAGGATCTTTATCAAGACAAGCTTCAAATTATAGACAATGCTATAAAGGCATCATATATTGATTTCTACAAAACAATAAACAATACATACATGAACTCAAAACAATACATTACAAGGACTCAGAACAAAAAAACATAAAAAGCGTGTATTGATAGACCACCGCGTCCCTCCAGCTTATCATGCACCCAGTGTGATTCAAGTACAAGACACCATAGATTTCTATAGGTGAAAACCTTCACCACACATGTTGGTCACTAATTGCTCATATGGGGTGTTTCAAGACTCTTGAGATAAATAATGTAACTCAGCACACTTACTCGACTAAATCAATATATCAGGTTCAGACAGTACCAAGGCTGCATGGCTAGTTAGGCCACATTCAAAAGTAGATTCTGAAAAAATAAATCAATATATGTGTCTAAACGGACAAAAACATAATAAAACATCTATCAAACCACCAGTTGGTTAGTACAAGCTAGAGTACTTACATGTGTGGTTATGAAACTCAAACTCATGAGAACAGCTTAGACAACTCAGTAGATCACTGTAAGAAATATGTGGTATATATAAACCACCATATAATACCACATATTTCTTACAGTGATCTACTGAGTTGTCTAAGCTGTTCTCATGAGCTGGAGGGACGCGGTGGTCTATCAATACACGCTTTTATGTTTTTTTGTTCTGAGTCCTTGTAATGTATTGTTTTGAGTTCATGTATGTATTGTTTATTGTTTTGTAGAAATCAATATATGATGCCTTTATAGCATTGTCTATAATTTGAAGCTGGTCTTGATAAAGATCCTAACACTGAGGATCGAAACGTCGACTGAATAAGCCGAATTTCTACCAATAAAGTCATTGTGAATAAAGAAAAGTCGCTGAAAATTATTTACTGGATGAGTGCACCTCCTAATCTCTGGACTCTTGCCTGAATATTGTGGGCCTACCTAACTTTGGAGAATCCCACTAGGAGCACCCCATTGTTGTTATTTTCCTTGATGCGAGTGCAGGAATATACATGTTCTATATAAAGTATTATATACACACACACAGGTTGAGTATCCCATATCCGAAATTCTTGGGACCAGTAGTATTTTGGATATAGGATTTTTCTGTATTTTGGAATACTTGCATACCATAATGAGATATCATGGCGATGGGACACAAGTCTAAGCACAGAATGCATTTATGATTCATATACACCTTATACAGCCTGGTGGTCATTTAATACAATATTTTGAATAATTTTGTGTATTAAACAAAGTTTGTGTACATTGAGCAATCAGAAAACAAAGGTTTCACTATCTCACTCAAAAAATTCTGTATTTCGGAAAATTTGGATATGGGATACTCATTATTATATAATTAAATACACACACACAGCGCAGTCCTAGACCGGAGGGTATAGATCAGAATATTCGTACAATATATTCTGTAATAGGTACACTCTTTCTTAACTAACGCTGTCTGTAACAAGACATGTTGAATACTCAAGTGTCTGTAAAGTCTCAGCACTGTGGACAAGCTGCTTTACAGGGAAGACCTTGCCCTGCAATCCCAGAGACCAGTAGCAGCTATTCTCAGAAGATGGAGCCCTGCGTCTCTGTCAGGAACTGAGGGAGAGTGAGGCACCCCCTGGGCAGGAATCTGTAAGGAGAAGGCACCCTTGGCCGGGGGAGGGGCTACAGGTCAAGCGCCAACTCCCCTATGCTGGGCATCACCGCCGGTACTACAGAGCCTTACCAATAGGGGTGTTAGTACACCTGACCTGTACTCCTGTGCCCTGGCGGATATAGTGGGGTCCCTGCTCGGTAACAGTGTCCATGCCAGCGTCACAGTACGTCTCCCTAGACTGCGGCAGAAACTCTATTTAGTGGAGGGTCCCGCCTGGGGGACCCTCTTACCTCCTCACTTCGTAGCAGCCACGTGAACCAGGAGAGCATCTGCGACTGTGTGCCTATGCCGGAGCGTCTCCACCGCAAGTACCCAGGATCTGAGCTGCGGGAGTAGGCGACGCCGCTTGGGAGGTGATGGAGACGCAGGACTGAACGTCAAAACAGTGCTGCATCCCTTGAAGTCTTCTATAGCTTTTTCACGGCTGCCCAGTGCAGCACGTCTGTTAGGTGACCTGCTGCCTGCAGGTACCACTCAAAATTGAGCTCTCAGTGCCTGGAGGCGGAGCTATAGAGGAGGCCCCAATGCATCCTGGGACAGTCAAAGCTTTGCCTGACTGTGCCTCTGGATCCAAGATCCCGCTCTACAGCCCGATGTATTCCCTGTAGAACACAGTGTACCCCGCTGCAGAAAATCTGGTGCTTTTTTCAACCTTATTGTACAGTAAAGAAACAAGAGCATTATTCTTACTTGACATTAGGGCATTCATCACAAACAACTTCCTGTGTCATTTGAAAACGCCCAGGCCCTAGCTGTGTGGTCCTCATTTCTTGGCGACAGTTACATTTACGTTTGCCTGGTGCTTGCCGAGCTACAGGCTTATTTCTTACCACCTGAGAAAACAAAGAAGGGTAATAAACTGTAAAATTCCATTACTTTAAATTAGGAATGCAGCAAACAGTTTTTAGAACATAGCAATACATGTGCATGGGTTAAAATTGTAGATACAATGGCAAAGGTTCGCTAATGCATATGCTGCCAGAAATGTTACCAACAACAATCAACTCAAAGTATTTTTATTGACACAGCATAATATCGTACAGAGTCATAGAATGGCAGGGCCTGAGTGTAAAGGTAATCCGCAAAATGAAGACATAGGGGTATATGCAATTCACGGCGAATCGCGGCAAATTATCGCCGTTTTTTAATTCGACACAATTCGACAGGTGAATTCCGGCAGGTGGCTGCCGGAATTCACCATATTCAATGAAAAACGGATTCAACAGTCCCGCGGGCGAAAAACGGCCGATTTGCCGGATTTTGCCGCGAATTAAAAAAACGGGAAAAAACCCGGAAAAAAATGGCGTGGGGTCCCCCCTCCAAAGCATAACCAGCCTCGGGCTCTTCGAGCTGGTCCTGGTTCTAAAAATGCGGGGTAAAAATTGACAGGGGATCCCCCGTATTTTTAAAACCAGCACCGGGCTCTGCGCCTGATGCTGGTGCAAAAAATAAGATTTTACTTACCGATAAATCTATTTCTCGTAGTCCGTAGTGGATGCTGGGGACTCCGTCAGGACCATGGGGATTAGCGGCTCCGCAGGAGACAGGGCACAAAAATAAAGCTTTAGGATCAGGTGGTGTGCACTGGCTCCTCCCCCTATGACCCTCCTCCAAGCCTCAGTTAGGATACTGTGCCCGGACGAGCGTACACAATAAGGAAGGATTTTGAATCCCGGGTAAGACTCATACCAGCCACACCAATCACACCGTACAACTTGTGATCTGAACCCAGTTAACAGTATGACAACGTAGGAGCCTCTGAACAGACGGCTCACAACAAGAACAACCCGATTTTTTTGTAACAATAACTATGTACAAGTATTGCAGACAATCCGCACTTGGGATGGGCGCCCAGCATCCACTACGGACTACGAGAAATAGATTTATCGGTAAGTAAAATCTTATTTTCTCTAACGTCCTAGTGGATGCTGGGGACTCCGTCAGGACCATGGGGATTATACCAAAGCTCCCAAACGGGCGGGAGAGTGCGGATGACTCTGCAGCACCGAATGAGAGAACTCCAGGTCCTCTTTAGCCAGGGTATCAAATTTGTAGAATTTTACAAACGTGTTCTCCCCCGACCACGTAGCTGCTCGGCAGAGTTGTAATGCCGAGACCCCTCGGGCAGCCGCCCAGGATGAGCCCACCTTCCTTGTGGAATGGGCCTTGACAGATTTAGGCTGTGGCAGGCCTGCCACAGAATGTGCAAGTTGAATTGTGCTACAAATCCAACGAGCAATCGTCTGCTTAGAAGCAGGAGCACCCAGCTTGTTGGGTGCATACAGTATAAACAGCGAGTCAGATTTTCTGACTCCAGCCGTCCTTGAAATATATATTTTCAATGCCCTGACAACGTCCAGCAACTTGGAATCCTCCAAATCGCTAGTAGCTGCAGGCACCACAATAGGCTGGTTCAGGTGAAACGCTGACACCACCTTAGGCAGAAAATGAGGACGCGTCCGCAGTTCTGCCCTATCCGAATGGAAAATCAGATATGGGCTTTTATACGATAAAGCCGCCAATTCTGACACTCTCCTGGCTGAAGCCAGGGCCAGTAGCATGGTTACTTTCCATGTAAGATATTTCAAATCCGCCGATTTGAGTGGCTCAAACCAATGGGATTTGAGAAAATCCAAAACTACATTAAGGTCCCACGGAGCCACTGGGGGCACAACCGGGGGCTGTATATGTAGTACTCCTTTTACAAAAGTCTGGACTTCAGGAACTGAAGCCAATTCTTTCTGGAAGAAAATCGACAGGGCCGAAATTTGAACCTTAATGGACCCCAACTTGAGGCCCATAGACAATCCTGTTTGCAGGAAATGTAGGAATCGCCTTCCTGGCATCACACCACGCAACATATTTTCTCCAAATGCGGTGATAATGTTGTGCAGTCACCTCCTTCCTGGCTTTAACCAGTGTAGGAATGACCTCTTCTGGAATGCCTTTTTCCCTTAGAATTCGGCGTTCAACCGCCACGCCGTCAAACGCAGCCGCGGTAAGTCTTGGAATAGACACGGTCCCTGCTGAATCAGGTCCCGTCTTAGAGGTAGAGGCCACGGATTTTCCGTGAGCATCTCCTGAAGTTCCGGGTACCAAGTTCTTCTTGGCCAATCCGGAGCCACGAGTATCGTTCTTACTCCCCTTTGCCGTATAATTCGCAGTACTTTGGGTATGAGAGGCAGAGGAGGAAACACATACACTGACTGGAACACCCACAGTGTTACCAGAGCGTCCACAGCTATTGCCTGAGGGTCTCTTGACCTGGCGCAATACCTGTCCAGTTTTTTGTTGAGGCGAGACGCCATCATATCCACCTTTGGTTTTTCCCAACGGTTCACGATCATGTGGAAGACTTCTGGATGAAGTCCCCACTCTCCCGGGTGTAGATCGTGTCTGCTGAGGAAGTCTGCTTCCCAGTTGTCCACTCCCGGAATGAACACTGCTGACAGTGCTATCACATGATCTTCCGCCCAGCGAAGAATCCTTGCAGCTTCTGCCATTGCTCTCCTGCTTCTTGTGCCGCCCTGTCTGTTTACGTGGGCGACTGCCGTGATGTTGTCCGACTGGATCAACACCGGCTGACCCTGAAGCAGGGGTTTTGCTAGGCTTAGAGCATTGTAAATCGCTCTTAGCTCCAGTATATTTATGTGAAGAGACATCTCCAGGCTTGACCATACTCCCTGGAAGTTTCTTCCCTGTGTGACCGCTCCCCAGCCTCTCAGACTGGCATCCGTGGTCACCAGGACCCAGTCCTGTATGCCGAATCTGCGGCCTTCTAACAGATGAGCACTCTGCAACCACCACAGAAGAGACACCCTTGTCCGTGGCGATAAGGTTATCCGCTGATGCATCTGCAGATGCGATCCGGACCATTTGTCCAGCAGATCCCACTGAAAAGTTTGTGCGTGGAATCTGCCGAATGGGATTGCTTCGTAAGAAGCCACCATCTTTCCCAGGACTCTTGTGCATTGATGCACAGACACTTTTCCTGGTTTTAGGAGGTTCCTGACAAGTTCGGATAACTCCTTGGCTTTCTCCTCCGGAAGAAACACCTTTTTCTGAACCGTGTCCAGAATCATTCCCAGGAACAGCAGACGTGTTGTCGGGGTCAACTGAGATTTTGGAAAATTCAGAATCCACCCGTGTTGTTGCAGCACTACTTGGGTTAATCCTACTCCGTCCTCCAGCTGTTCTCTGGACCTTGCCCTTATCAGGAGATCGTCCAAGTAAGGGATAATTAATACGCCTCTTCTTCGCAGAAGAATCATCATTTCGGCCATTACCTTGGTAAAGACCCGAGGTGCCGTGGACAATCCAAACGGCAGCGTCTGAAACTGATAATGACAGTTTTGCACCACGAACCTGAGGTACCCTTGATGTGAAGGGCAAATTGGGACATGCAGGTAAGCATCTTTTATGTCCAGGGACACCATAAAGTCCCATTCTTCCAGATTCGCTATCACTGCTCTGAGTGATTCCATCTTGAACTTGAATTTTTGTATGTACAGGTTCAAAGATTTCAGATTTAGAATAGGTCTTACCGAGCCGTCCGGCTTCGGTACCACAAATAGCGTGGAGTAATACCCCTTTTCCTGTTGTAGGAGGGGTACCTTGACTATCACCTGCTGAGAAAACAGCTTGTGAATGGCTTCCAATACCGTCGCCCTGTCTGAGGGAGACGTTGGCAAAGCAGACTTTAGGAACCGGCGAGGGGGAGACTTCTCGAATTCCAACCTGTAACCCTGAGATACTACCTGCAGGATCCAGGGGTCCACCTGTGAGCAAGCCCACTGCGCGCTGAAATTCTTGAGTCGACCCCCCACCGTTCCGGAGTCCGCTTGTAAAGCCCCAGCGTCATGCTGAGGGCTTTGCAGAACCCGCGGAGGGCTTCTGTTCCTGGGAAGGAGCTGCTTGCTGCCCTCTCTTACCCTTTCCTCTGCCTCTGGGCAGATATGACTGTCCTTTTGCCCGCTTCTTATAGGACCGAAAGGACTGCGGCTGAAAAGACGGTGTCTTTTTCTGTTGGGAGGGGGTCTGAGGTAAAAAGGTGGATTTCCCGGCAGTTGCCGTGGCCACCAAATCCGATAGACCGACGCCAAATAATTCCTCCCCTTTATACGGCAATACTTCCATATGCCGTTTGGAATCCGCATCACCTGACCACTGTCGTGTCCATAAACTTCTTCTGGCAGATATGGACATCGCACTTACTCTCGATGCCAGAGTGCAAATATCCCTCTGAGCATCTCGCATATAAAGAAAAGCATCCTTTAATTGCTCTAAAGTCTGTAAAATACTGTCCCTATCCAGGGTATCAATATTTTCAGTCAGGGAATCCGACCAGACCACCCCAGCACTGCACATCCAGGCTGAGGCGATGGCTGGTCGCAGTATAACACCAGTATGTGTGTATATACTTTTTAGGGTAGTTTCCAGCCTCCTATCAGCTGGATCCTTGAGGGCGGCCGTATCAGGAGACGGTAACGCCACTTGTTTTGATAAGCGTGTGAGCGCCTTATCCACCTTAGGGGGTGTTTCCCAGCGCGCCCTAACCTCTGGCGGGAAAGGGTATAATGCCAATAACTTTTTTGAAATTAGCACTTTTCTATCTGGGTTAACCCACGCTTCATCACATACATCATTCAATTCCTCTGATTCAGGAAAAACTACAGGTAGTTTTTTCACCCCCCACATAATACCCCTTTTTGTGGTACTTGTAGTATCAGAGATATGCAAAGCCTCCTTCATTGCCGTGATCATATAACGTGTGGCCCTACTGGAAAATACGTTTGTTTCTTCACCGTCGACACTAGATTCAGTGTCCGTGTCTGGGTCTGTGTCGACCAACTGAGGTAAAGGGCGTTTTACAGCCCCTGACGGTGTCAGAGACGCCTGGGCAGGTACTAACTGGTTTTCCGGCCGTCTCATGTCGTCAACTGATTTTTGTAATGTGCTGACATTATCACGTAATTCCATAAACAAAGCCATCCATTCCGGTGTCGACTCCATGGGGGTTGACATCACCATTACCGGCAATTGCTCTGCCTCCACACCAACATCGTCCTCATACATGTCGACACACACGTACCGACACACAGCAGACACACAGGGAATGCTCTATTGAAGACAGGACCCCACTAGCCCTTTGGGGAGACAGAGGGAGAGTTTGCCAGCACACACCCAAGCGCTATAATATATATGGGAACAACCCTATATAAGTGTTGTATCCTTATAGCAGCTTAAATATAGTAATATCGCCAAAAAAAGTGCCCCCCCTCTCTGTTTTACCCTGTTTCTGTAGTGCAGTGCAGGGGAGAGTCCTGGGAGCCTTCCTCAGCGGAGCTGAGCAGGAAAATGGCGCTGTGTGCTGAGGAGAATAAGCCCCGCCCCCTATTTCGGCGGGCTCTTCTCCGGAGTTTGTGAGATCTGGCAGGGGTTAAATACATCCATATAGCCTCAAGGGCTATATGTGATGTATTTTTTAGCCATAAAAAGGTATTATACATTGCTGCCCAGGGCGCCCCCCCAGCGCCCTGCACCCTCCGTGACCGCTGTGTGAAGTGTGCTGACAACAATGGCGCACAGCTGCAGTGCTGTGCGCTACCTCAGGAAGACTGAAAAGTCTTCTGCCGCCTGCTTCTGGACCTCTTCCATCTTCGGCATCTGCAAGGGGGGTCGGCGGCGCGGCTCCGGGACCGGACTCCATGGCTGGGCCTGTGTTCGATCCCTCTGGAGCTAATGGTGTCCAGTAGCCTAAGAAGCCAATCCATCCTGCACGCAGGTGAGTTCACTTCTCTCCCCTAAGTCCCTCGATGCAGTGAGCCTGTTGCCAGCAGGACTCACTGAAAATAAAAAACCTAAAAACTTTTTCTAAGCAGCTCTTTAGGAGAGCCACCTAGATTGCACCCTGCTCGGACGGGCACAAAAACCTAACTGAGGCTTGGAGGAGGGTCATAGGGGGAGGAGCCAGTGCACACCACCTGATCCTAAAGCTTTATTTTTGTGCCCTGTCTCCTGCGGAGCCGCTAATCCCCATGGTCCTGACGGAGTCCCCAGCATCCACTAGGACGTTAGAGAAAATACGGGGGACAAAAAGAGAAGGGGTCCCCCGTATTTTATACACCAGCATCGGGCTCCACTAGCTGGACAGATAATGCCACAGCCGGGGGTCACTTTTATACAGTGCCCTGCGGCCGTGGCATTAAATATCCAACTAGTCACCCCTGGCCGGGGTACCCTGGGGGAGTGGGGACCCCTTCAATCAAGGGGTCCCCCCCCCCCAGCCACCCAAGGGCCAGGGGTGAAGCCCGAGGCTGTCCCCCCCATCCAAAGGCTGCGGATGGGAGGCTGATAGCCTTGAGTAAAATGACAAGAATATTGTTTTTTCCAGCAGTACTACAAGTCCCAGCAAGCCTCCCCCGCAAGCTGGTACTTGGCGAACCACAAGTACCAGCATGCGGGAGAAAACCGGGCCGCTGGTACCTGTAGTTCTACTGGAAAAAAAATACCCAAATAAAAACAGGACACACCGTGACAAGTAAAACTTTATTACACACTGCCGACACATACTTACCTATGTTGACACGCCGACTGCCACGGTCTCCGACGATCCGAGGGTACCTGTGAAAACAATTATACTCACCTTCCAGCGTCCAGAGGTACATCCACGTCCAGAGATAATCCACGAACTTGTTAAAAAAAGAAAACGAACACCCGTTCCATGCCGGACTGAAAGGGGTCCCATGCTTTCACATGAGACCCCTTTCCACGAATGCCGGGACATCACGTGACTCCTGTCACTGAAGTCCCTTCAGCCAATCAGGAACCGCTACTTCCGTGGCGCTCACCTGATTGGCTGTGCGCTGTCTTAACTGTCAGACAGCGCATCGCAAAGCCGCTCCATTAGTTTCAATGGTGGGAATTTTGCAGTCAGCGGTGGGGTTACCCGCGGTCAGCCGCTGACCGGCGGGTGACCTCACCGCTAGCCGCTAAGTTCCCACCATTGAATATAATGGACGGAGCTGTGCGATGCGCTGTCTGAGTTCAGACAGCGCACAGCCAATCAGGTGAGCGCAACGAAGTTGCGCTTCCTGATTGGCTTTAGAGACCTTTGTGTGACAGCTGTCACTGACAGGTCTCATTCGTGGATAGGGGTCTCATGTGTCAGCATGTCCGGTGGTCCGTGTGTCCGTTTTCTTTTTTTGCCAAGTCCGTGGATTTATCTCTGGACCATGGCTGAGGTGAGTATATTGATCTTTTATTTTCAGGTATCCGTGGATTCTACATGGAGAAGAGGACCGATGTCGGCGTGTGAACATAGGTAAGTATGTGTGTGTCGGCAGTGTGTAATAAAGTTTTACTGTCACGGTGTGTGTGTCCTGTTTTTATTTGGGTTTTTTCCAGTAGAACTACAGGTACCAGCGGGCCCGTTTTTCACCCGCATACTGGTACTTGTGGTTCTCCAAGTACCAGCTTGCGGGGGAGGCTTGCTGGGACTTGTAGTTCTTCTGGAAAAAACAATATTCTGTCATTTTACTCAAGGCTATCAGCCTCCCATCCGCAGCCCTTGGATGGGGGGGACAGCCTCGGGCTTCACCCCTGGCCCTTGGGTGGCTGGGGGGGGGACCCCTTGATTGAAGGGGTCCCCACTCCCCCAGGGTACCCCTGCCAGGGGTGACTAGTTGGATATTTAATGCCACGGCCGCAGGGCACTGTATAAAAGTGACCCCCGGCTGTGGCATTATCTGTCCAGCTAGTGGAGCCCGATGCTGGTGTGAAAAATATGGGGGACCCCTGCTCGTTTTGTCCCCCGTATTTTTTGCACCAGGCGCAGAGCCCGGTGCTGGTTTTAAAAATACGGGGGATCCCTGCCCAATTTCCCCCCGCATTTTTAGAACCAGGACCAGCTCGAAGAGCCCGAGGCTGGTTATGCTTTGGAGGGGGGACCCCACGCCATTTTTTTTATTTTTTATTTTACCGTTCCAGCAATAAAAAAAATAAATAAATAAATAAAAATAATATTTTTAAAAATATATAAATAATACTTGTGCCTCCAAAAAAAAAGTACCTAATCCCTTCTAATATAAATAGATATGCTATTCCCCCCCCAAAAAAAAACATGTTTAAATTTTTTTTTATTGTTTTCACCCTCCAAAGTGTGGCGGATTGAAAATGACGAATTTACTGTCTAAAAGCACTGCTGTCGAATTTCCAAACTTGAATTGAATATGCTTTTGTCGAATTGCAGCACTTGTATCATTGCAGAAAAGTCGAATTTGCAAAAAGTCGAATTTCAAAAAGTCGAATTTTGAAAGTCCGTTTTTTGGACGGAAAGCACTGAATTGCATTGACGATTTTTTTTTTTTGGCGAAAATGACCCGAAATTCGACAATTTCGGGAATTCGACCGCAATTGCATATACCCCATAGTGTGACAGTTTAAACATAGAGATGTAATACAATACAATACATCAGGTCATATTACTGTGAAAGGGGGAAACTGCACACAGTGTCATATCAAATTAAGGGAGAGGCAGTACAGCTTACCCATACCAAATGAAATAATTTCCATAGACCCTATACACCGTACATACGAGTATTCCTTAATTTTTTAGATTTTACAAAACTAGAAATAACGAACAAAACTATCACCCCGCCATACAATAATAAAAATATAAGTATATGTATAGATTGATAATAATTGGTGTGCACAAAGGAGTCCAAACCATCAGATCAAACAAACCAGTCTCAAACACAAATCACAAAGACATACAGATCTACATTTGATTTTCGTGATCCAAGATATCTCAAGTGCATACCATATATATACACACACACACACACACACACACACACACACACACACACACAATACCAGCACACATTGGACAGTGCAGAAAATAGAAGAGTAAGGATTTAGACAAATTAGACCCTGGTTGTGTAGTTGTCCATCAACCTGGCCCAAATATTGTGGATCTTGACAATAGCTCCACGAGACATATACGTAAATCTTTCATGCTCTATGGAATCATTAACCAGGATTATCCACTCCCCGAAAAAACAGGGCCTGTCTGCGCAAGCCACGAGCGGGCTATACAAACCTTGGCTAGGGCACACAAGTTTTGAAAGTATTCTATATCAGGGCCGCTAAGTGCCCCTCCAACTCCAGCCCCCAACGCACACGCCTTGCATTTGCATTTAGTACAAAGGGCACTGATTTTTTTATTAAGAACTGATACACCCCTGGAGTAAGAAGTGTCGGAGGTGTGATAAGCCCAGCCCACCCATGGCCTGCGCAGAGACAAGAGTTTGCTGCCCTCTAAGTGAGATTCAATTCAGTAAGACATACCACATCTGAGCTATACTGTTTTATCAACCCGAGAACAAGCGACCTCTTAATCCTATCATTTACCCCGCTGACATTCCAAGTAAGGAAGTTCAAACTAGGCATATCCAAAAAGGTCAAGATCATGGACAAACCGATTGCACAAGGCACTGTCTTACAGCTATCAAGCCAGGCTAGCCATACTGTCATGCCGGGAGTACAGAACCATATCAATAGATGAGACATCCAAGTAATCAAAATACATATACCAGAAAATAAAAATAAAAAAACAACTCAATGGTAACCCAAGATACCCCAGAACAACCCCCCACCCCGTATACCACCCCCAACCTTGGCCTACTTTGTGTCCTAACTACAAAAAGAACCCACAAACCTACTAGTCAATAGCTGCCAAGAGTGCAGTGAGTGAGTATGGTCACCCACCAACTGTCCCTCCGAGTAGCTATTATAATATATTTATATATATATATAATATATATTATATATATATTATATATATATATATATATTATATATATATATATATATATATATATATATATATATATATATACATACATATACAAATGGCAGGCAATGCAGCAAACAGCGGCACTCAGAGACTGACAAAGCAAAAGTAAAGTGCTAGTGCTTTTAATTCATGGCTGGTGAAGGATTCACCAGCCATGAATTAAAAGCACTAGCACTTTACTTTTGCTTTGTCAGTCTCTGAGTGCCGCTGTTTGCTGCATTGCCTGCCATTTGTATGAAATTTCTCCAGAGGGCACCAGAGCAACATACTTCGTCTCCAGGAGAGTGCCGATCCGACATATATATGTATGTATGTATGTATGTATGTATGTATGTATGTATGTATGTATGTATGTATGTATGTATGTATGTATGTATATATATATATATATATATACATATACACACAAAAAAAAAACTAGATGCAAAAAAAAAAAAGAAAAAGGTAGAATGCGGGAGCAATGTATGAAGACACCACCAGGGCAAGGGAGCTCCACGGGTACATTCAGTAACCGGCCACACCGTAAAAGCATATAACCCGTTATCTATACATTGCAATATAAAACATTAGAGGTAGAGGCAAAATAATGCGAATACAGGCTTTATGGTGCTTAACAAATAGAGGCTCAACCTCTTAAAAGTAACAGTGCACTTGTTATACATCTACTGATTTCAACCTGATAAGAGAGTATTTCTAACCACGCGACTGAACTATGATTAATATCTGAGACTCTCAGTGCTAATTATCAGTTGTTGGTTTCCATATGAACTGAAGGACATGTTGGTTCTAATCTAAAGATCACTATTATATCAGTTTAAATCTGTCATTCAATAGTGCACTGGTCTTTGTGGATTTTTATGAATCTTAGTGCGGATCCTATATTAATATCAATTTATTGGCTATATTTTATGAACTAATAGTTACATGTATACTAGTTTAATATGTGGCGATTGTGTATATTTGATGATTAAATCTGTCTAATTTTAGTGGAGTCTGCTTGCGCTCCCTTTCTTTTGTTCTGTAGACTATTAACCAACCAGCCCCATTCAAGCCACATAACACCCATTCTCTACTCCCTTCACTGGCTACCTGTAACATGGCAAATCGTTTTCAAGATTGGCTTACTCACTTTCAAAGCCCTACATGACCAGTGCTTAAGGTACTTTTAAAATTATTAAATTATGTAAAAACTGTAGTTTTTAACTGATGTTTTGAGAACAGAGAAAGAAAAAAAACCAAAAAAAAACCCCCCAAAGTTATATTACAACTTGTGAAAAGAAAATAGAATAAACATTATATTCAATGTGACATGTGTGGTCTTAATTTCTAATTGTTCATACAATTATTATTACTGTAGTAAAGTATAAGATCATACAACACATACAAACTTGAGTCCATTGGATGTGTAATAATTAACTTTTGTACAAAACAGTAACAGTTTACATTGTGACAGTTGATATTACACCAATGCATACCACTAGAACAGGGGTGGGCAATTATTTCAGCTGGGGGGCCGCTTAACACTTCCAGCGAATATTTGAGGGCCACACACAAAATACTCAAAAAGAGATCCTTTTTACACAATACGGCAGACAGCGTGCCCTTTTTACACATTACGGCAGACAGCGCCCCCCTTTTTACACATTACGACAGACGGCGTCCCCTTTTTACAGATTACGACAGACAGCGCCCCCCATTTTTATAATTACGGCAGACAGCGCCCCCGTTTTTATACATTACGGCAGACAGCTCCCCCGTTTTTACACATTACGGCAGACAGCGCCCCCGTTTTTACACATTACGGCAGACAGGGCCCCCGTTTTTACACATTACGGCAGACAGCGTCCCCTTTTTTACACATTACGGCAGACAACGCCCCGTTTTTTATAATTACGGCAGACAGCGCCCCCGTTTTTATACATTACGGCAGACAGCGCCCCCGTTTTTATACATTACGGCAGACAGCGCCCCCGTTTTTATACATTACGGCAGACAGCGCCCCCGTTTTACGGCAGACAGCGCCCCCGTTTTTATACATTACGGCAGACAGCGCCCCCGTTTTTACACATTACGGCAGACAGGGCCCCCGTTTTTACACATTACGGCAGACAGTCCCTACCCCCCTTTACCCCAACCCCCCTCCCCTTAACCCATATTGCAGTTTTTAACTCCTCTCCCTCCCCACCCCTAAACCTATATAGCAGCTTAAGCAGTGATCCAGGGGCTGGCTGGACAGGGGGTTTACCTGTTTGTCACAGTGGCAGACAATCCCCGCTGTCCGATGATCTGCGCTGCTGCCGGCCGGAGTCACTGCTGATGTGGCCTCTCCTGCTCCCGCTCGCTGCCCGCCGCTTCCTCTCCTCACTGGCCGCCGCTTCTCGGCCGCCGCTCCTGCTCACTGCAGTGCCCGCCCCCCGTGCCGCCCAGCGCATGATAACAGAGGAAATCCCGGTCAGCTGACCCTGTGACGTGACCGGGATTTCCTCAGCGGCGTCGCGTCTGAGAGCAGTGCAATGACAAGCGGCATGTCGGGCCGCTTGTCATTGCACTCTGGTGGGGCACAGCGGGCCAGGCAGGATCGGTCTGCGGGCCGCATCCGGCCCGCGGGCCGCCTGTTGCCCACCCCTACACTAGAAGGAGGAAACTAACATACACAGTTATATTGGCTCGTCCCCATTGCCAAAGTCATATTAGGCACATGGAGCCTCCCTGCGTGTCGATTGTAAGGCAAGTCTAGCCATCTTACCCAGATGTTCTAATACTTTTTCTCCACTTTCCTAGCCATATAAACAAATTTATCATGAAGTGTGACTTCATTAACTAATGAAATCCATATGTTGGGGCCATCGGATGCCATCCATGATCTAGCTATGAAGACTTTTGCAAACATACACAAAATAATAACATATCGTCTAGCATAATTATCCAGCACCTCCTCATCAATCGTGGACAATATACATACTAGAGGAGTCAGTACTTCCTAAAGTACACCTGTGGAAACTATAATGTGGATTACAACCTTCCAAAAAGAGTCAACTATAGGGCAGGACCACAGCTGGTGACAAAAATTCCCTTCAAAATCTAACTACACTTAGGACATTTTGTGTCAGCCCTGTCACCAATTCTCAGCAGGTGATCAGGCATCATATATACAATATGAATTTGTGGAAATCTGACTACGGTTGTAGCTGGGCGGGGAAAGCCTACAGCCTCTCTACAAATCTTCTGACAAGTACCCAAGGTCATCCTCCCAATTTAATTTATAGACAGCAAATCAGTATTGTGGTGCAACAGGTCAGACTATATAACTGACACATAGGGGGGAATTCAAATGTTTGAAAAGTCAGTTGGGTGGTTTTTTTCCTGTGTATTAGGGGGAAAAGGTGTCTGGTGCCAACAAAATTCCAGTAACCGTTTAACAGGTGACCCCTGAATCAGTGGGGGAGCATTCGCAAAATGGGCAGCAATGGCATTTCAGAGTAGGAGATAGTAGGTGAATATACGTTTTTGGTATATTAAATTCTTGTTGCAGTTGTTCGAAAGAAGTCACTATTCCTGAGATAAAAGTTGTCCGAGGGATACCACATCCCACCTTCCCTAAACTTCCCTGGCGTGACTCTGAAGTCAAAGATGGAAAGGATATGTCCTGTAGATAGGCACGCAACTCACGTTCACTACACATTAATCTACAGCTGTATAATTGTTTATGATAACAAACTCAGCAGCAATATCCAGAATCTGAACATGAATCACCTGGATCAATTTCCACCACCATACACTATGTATGTGCACGTGCTAAATTAATTAGAAAACTTCCTGGCCTGACACCCAATGCATAATGGCAGTGTGCATTAAATAGCAATCTATATTGTACCTTGTCCTCCAAATAATTCCTCCATGCTCAAAGATAGATGATTCTAGCCCACTGGACAGATACGTTACTTCTACAGTTCTACATGAAGCTTCTAATTCTATCTCCTGTTTTTTGTATTTTTTACAGAAAAACTTCAAATCTGCCACCCATTTAACAAAAATCCCCCTAAGGAACGAACGATTTAAAAGTGTCCCAGAGTATTGGAACAGAGACAGTATCACGATTTATTTAAAAAAACAAATAAAAAACACAAACAAAAAACACAACACTCTTTCAAGCAGCTTCCAACTCTGATCCCGTACCCATATGTATCAGCCAGTATTGGCTAAGTTTCCAAAATGGCTGACCACATTGGCGACCTAAATCTAAACGGGTTGTCAGTGGGGAATGATCCAAATGCCCCTAGTTTCATAATGAACTGTATTCATTCTAGGCAACAAGTTCGCACATGACCAGTGCCAGGTCGATCTGAGAGAACAAGGTGTGTATATAAGAGTTACATGAGAACTTTTTCATGGATGTAAGTCTTGTTCTCCAGGCGTCAACCAGGCCCATTTGTCACCATGTCCAAGAAGCCACTGCCCTTCATACGTGCAGCAGTGAAGGCAATGCCTTGTCAATCTAGTACTGGATCTAGGATATTATTGAAATCACCCAGACATAGATGATGTAGCCATAAACTCTGCCACCTTTTTAAGAATATTGTGAGACTAGGGAGGTGGAATATACACTGCCAGTAATAATAACGATATTGAATGAATCCTACATTCCAAAACACATCTTCCTCATTTGTCACTTGGTACCTGCTCAACAGTAAATAGGACAGTTTTTTTATGCACCAGGATAGAAAAACTCCTAAATTTTAAGCTTGCGATCAGGGCCTTCATACCTCTATGGCTATTATTACTCAGTTTTGTTTTATCACTGCTGTTTCAATTTGTAAAGTGCAACAGAATTTGCTGTGCTATGGGCCTAATTCAGACCTGATCACGAAAGCAAATTTGTTCTCTAATGGGCAAAACCATGTGTAGTGCAGGAGGTGCAGATATAACATGTGCAGAGAGAGTTAGATTTGGGTGGGTTATTTTGTTACTGTGCAAGGTAAAAATACTGGCTGCTTTATTTGAACACACCCCACCCAAATCTAACTCTCTATGCACATGTTATATCTGCCCCACCTGAAGTCCACATGGTTTTGCCCATTAGAGAATGAATTTGCTGCAGGGATCAGGTCTGAATTAGGCTCTATATAAGAAATGGTTAATAAATAATTAAATAAATTAAAATAAGAATTTACTTACCGATAATTCTATTTCTCATAGTCCGTAGTGGATGCTGGGAACTCCGTAAGGACCATGGGGAATAGCGGCTCCGCAGGAGACTGGGCACAAAAAGTAAAAGCTTTAGACTAGCTGGTGTGCACTGGCTCCTCCCCCTATGACCCTCCTCCAAGCATCAGTTAAGATACTGTGCCCGGACGAGCGTACACAATAAGGAAGGATTTTGAATCCCGGGTAAGACTCATACCAGCCACACCAATCACACCGTACAACTCGTGATCTGAACCCAGTTAACAGTATGATAACCGTAGGAGCCTCTGAAAAGATGGCTTCCAACAATAAACGACCCGATTTGTTTGTAACAATAACTATATACAAGTATTGCAGACAATCCGCACTTGGGATGGGCGCCAAGCATCCACTACGGACTATGAGAAATAGAATTATCGGTAAGTAAATTCTTATTTTCTCTGACGTCCTAGTGGATGCTGGGAACTCCGTAAGGACCATGGGGATTATACCAAAGCTCCCAAACGGGCAGGAGAGTGCGGATGACTCTGCAGCACCGAATGAGAGAACTCCAGGTCCTCCTCAGCCAGGGTATCAAATTTGTAGAATTTAGCAAACGTGTTTGCCCCTGACCAAGTAGCTGCTCGGCAAAGTTGTAAAGCCGAGACCCCTCGGGCAGCCGCCCAAGATGAGCCCACCTTCCTTGTGGAATGGGCTTTTACAGATTTTGGCTGTGGCAGGCCTGCCACAGAATGTGCAAGTTGAATTGTACTACAAATCCAACGAGCAATCGTCTGCTTAGAAGCAGGAGCACCCAGCTTGTTGGGTGCATACAGTATAAACAGCGAGTCAGATTTTCTGACTCCAGCCGTCCTGGAAACATATTTTCAGGGCCCTGACTACGTCCAGCAACTTGGAGTCCTCCAAGTCCCTAGTAGCCACAGGTACCACAATAGGTTGATTCATGTGAAACGCTGAAACCACCTTAGGGAGAAATTGAGGACGAGTCCTCAATTCCGCCCTATCCGAATGAAATATCAGGTAAGGGCTTTTATAGGATAAAGCCGCCAATTCTGATACGCGCCTGGCTGAAGCCAGGGCCAACAGCATTACCACTTTCCATGTGAGATATTTCAAATCCACTGTGGCAAGTGGTTCAAACCAATGTGATTTTAGGAACCCTAAAACTACATTGAGATCCCAAGGTGCCACTGGAGGCACAAAAGGAGGCTGTATATGCAGTACCCCTTTGACAAACGTCTGAACTTCAGGCACTGAAGCCAGTTCTTTCTGGAAGAAGATCGACAGGGCCGAAATTTGAACCTTAATGGATCCTAATTTTAGGCCCATAGACAATCCTGCTTGCAGGAAATGTAGGAAACGACCCAGTTGAAATTCCTCCGTAGGGGCCTTCTTGGCCTCACACCACGCAACATATTTTCGCCAAATGCGATGATAATGTTTTGCAGTTACATCCTTCCTGGCCTTGATCAGGGTAGGGATGACTTCATCTGGAATGCCTTTTTCCTTCAGGATCCGGCGTTCAACCGCCATGCCGTCAAACGCAGCCGCGGTAAGTCTTGGAACAGACAAGGTCCCTGCTGGAGCAGGTCCTTCCTTAGAGGTAGAGGCCACGGGTCCTCCGTGAGCATCTCTTGCAGCTCCGGGTACCAAGTTCTTCTTGGCCAATCCGGAGCCACGAGTATCGTTCTTACTCCTCTCCTTCTTATGATTCTCAGTACTTTTGGTATGAGAGGAAGAGGAGGGAACACATATACCGACTGGAACACCTACGGAGTTACCAGAGCGTCCACCGCTATTGCCTGAGGGTCCCTTGACCTGGCGCAATATCTGTCCAGTTTCTTGTTGAGACGGGACGCCATCATGTCCACCTTTGGTTTTTCCCAACGGTTTACAATCACTTGGAAGACTTCTGGATGAAGTCCCCACTCCCCCGGGTGGAGGTCGTGTCTGCTGAGGAAGTCTGCTTCCCAGTTGTCCACTCCCGGAATGAACACTGCTGACAGTGCTATCACATGATTTTCCGCCCAGCGGAAAATCCTTGCAGCTTCTGCCATTGCCCTCCTGCTTCTTGTGCCGCCCTGTCTGTTTACGTGGGCGACAGCCGTGATGTTGTCCGACTGGATCAATACCGGTTGACCCTGAAGCAGAGGCCTTGCTTGACTTAGGGCATTGTAAATGGCCCTTAGCTCTAGGATATTTATGTGAAGAGACGTTTCCATGCTTGACCACAAGCCCTGGAAATTTCTTCCCTGTGTGACTGCTCCCCAGCCTCTCAGGCTGGCATCCGTGGTTACCAGCATCCAATCCTGAATGCCGAATCTGCGGCCCTCTAGAAGATGAACCTTCTGTAACCACCACAGGAGAGATACCCTTGTCCTTGGAGATAGGGTTATCCGCTGATACATCTGAAGATGCGATCCGGACCATTTGTCCAGCAGATCCCACTGAAAAGTTCTTGCATGGAATCTTCCGAATGGAATCGCTTCGTAAGAAGCCACCATTTTTCCCAGGACTCTCGTGCACTGATGCACTGACACTTGTCCTGGTTTTAGGAGGTTCCTGACTAGCTCGGATAACTCCCTGGCCTTCTCCTCCGGGAGAAACAGCTTTTTCTGGACTGTGTCCAGAATCATCCCTAGGAACAGTAGACGTGTTGTTGGAATCAGCTGTGATTTTGGGATATTTAGAATCCACCCGTGCTGACGTAGCACTACCTGAGATAGTGCTACTCCGACCTCTAACTGTTCCCTGGACCTTGCCCTTATCAGGAGATCGTCCAAGTAAGGGATAATTAATACGCCTTTTCTTCGAAGAAGAATCATCATTTCGGCCATTACCTTGGTAAAGACCAGTGGTGCCGTGGACAATCCAAACGGCAGCGTCTGAAACTGATAATGACAGTTTTGTATCACAAACCTGAGGTACCCTTGGTGAGAAGGGTAGATTGGGACATGGAGATAAGCATCCTTGATGTCTAGAGATACCATATAGTCCCCTTCTTCCAGGTTCGCTATCACTGCTCTGAGTGACTCCATCTTGAATTTGAACCTTTTTATGTAAGTGTTCAAAGATTTTAGATTTAAAATTGGTCTCACCGAGCCGTCCGGCTTCGGTACCACAAACAGCGTGGAATAATACCCCTTTCCCTGTTGTAGGAGGGGTACCTTGATTATCACCTGCTGGGAATACAGCTTGTGAATAGCTTCCAATACTGCCTCCCTGTCGGAGGGAGACGTTGGTAGAGCAGACTTCAGGAACCGGCGAGGGGGAGACGTCTCGAATTCCAATTTGTACCCCTGTGATACTACCTGCAGGATCCAGGGGTCCACTTGCGAGTGAGCCCACTGCGCGCTGAAATTCTTGAGACGGCCCCCCACCGTGCCCGAGTCTGCTTGCAGAGCCCCAGCGTCATGCTGAGGACTTGGCAGAAGCGGGGGAGGGCTTCTGCTCCTGGGAAGAGGCTGCATGGTGCAGTCTTTTTCCCCTTCCTCTGCCCCGGGGCAGGAACGAGCGGCCTTTTTCCCTCTTGCCCTTATAGGGACGAAAGGACTGGGTTTGAAAAGACTGTCTTTTTCTGCTGAGAGGTGACCTGGGGTAAAAAGGTGGATTTTCCAGCCGTTGCTGTGGCCACCAGGTCCGATAGACCGACCCCAAATAACTCCTCCCCTTTATACGGCAATACTTCCATATGTCGTTTGGAATCCGCATCACCTGACCACTGTCGCGTCCATAACGTTCTTCTGGCAGAAATGGACATCGCACTTACTCTAGATGCCAGGGTGCAAATATCCCTCTGTGCATCTCGCATATATAGTAATGCATCCTTTAAATGCTCTATAGTTAATAATATACTGTCCCTATCCAGGGTATCAATATTTTCAGTCAGGGAATCCGACCAAGCCACTCCAGCGCTGCACATCCAGGCTGAGGCGATCGCTGGTCGCAGTATAACACCGGTATGTGTGTATATACCTTTTAAGATATTTTCCAGCCTTCTATCAGCTGGTTCCTTGAGAGCGGCCGTATCAGGAGACGGTAACGCCACTTGTTTTGATAAGCGTGTGAGCGCCTTATCTACCCTAGGGGGTGTTTCCCAACGTGCCCTAACCTCTGGCGGGAAAGGGTATAGTGCCAATAATTTATTAGAAAATCAGCAGTTTTTTATCGGGGGAAACCCACGCTTTATCACACACAGGGGCGGATTGGGAACAAAAAGCGGCCCTGGAAAAATTTGTACTAGTGGCCCCACATGGGCAGCACCAGAGGTGTAAGGTCTAGCCATGGGCCATGGCAGCAGCACCTTCCCCCAAGACTTTCCAGATAGTGGGCATGTCCAGCATCAAGAGGGAAGTTAAAAGGAAATAAAATTAAATAATATGAGCACATTATATGATACACCTTTAGAATTTAGGAAACTATATAATTCTTTAGAAAGATATATTTTCTTGCTTATTACACCAACTGTATCCCAATCACTATTCACTCAATCTTATATGTCAGCCAAGCAGGCAGACAGAGCATACACTAGATCATCTGCAATCACAGGCTAAGTGGCAAAGTCATTTTCATATATGCAAATTATTTTGCATCTTATTCATTATGTCTATATATAGGATCACATGTCCTCAAACAAAACAGGCCCCACTGGTGCGCCGGCCCACCGGGAATCTTCCCTGTGGACCCTATGCCCAATCCGCCTCTGATCACACACCTCATTTAATTCATCTGACTCAGGAAAAACCACTGGTAGTTTTTTCACACCCCACATAATACCCTTTTTTGTGGTACTTGTAGTGTCAGAAATGTTCAATGCCTCCTTCAATGCCGTGATCATGTAACGTGTGGCCCTACTGGACATTACGTTTGTCTCGTCACCGTCGACACTGGATTCAGTATCCGTGTCAGGGTCTGTGTCGACCATCTGAGGTAACGGGCGTTTTAGCGCCCCTGACGGTGTCTGAGACGCCTGAACAGGCACTAATTGATTTGTCGGCTGTCTCATGTCGTCAACAGTTTTTTGCAAAGTGCTGACATTGTCACGTAATTCTTTAATTACTACCATCCAGTCAGGTGTCGACTCCCTAGGGGGTGACATCACTAACACAGGCAATTGCTCTGCTTCCACATCATTTTCCTCCTCATACATGTCGACACAATCGTACCGACACCCAGCACACACACAGGGAATGCTCTGATAGAGGACAGGACCCCACTAGCCCTTTGGGGAGACAGAGGGAGAGTTTGCCAGCACACACCAGAGCGCTATATATATATACAGGGATAACCTTATATAAGTGTTACTCCCTGTTATAGCTGCTGTATTTATATATTAGCTGCCAATAGTGCCCCCCTCTCTGTTTTACCCTGTTTCTGTAGTGCAGGACTGCAGGGGAGAGTCAGGGAGCCGTCCTTCCAGCGGAGCTGTGAAAGAAAATGGCGCTTGTGTGCTGAGGAGAAAGGCTCCACCCCCTTCACGGCGGCCTTTTCTCCCGCTTTTTTCAGGAAACTGGCAGGGGATAAATGCATCCATATAGCCCAGGAGCTATATGTGATGCATTTTTTTTAGCCATATAAGGTTTTTATATCGTTTTTATTGCGTCTCAGGGCGCTCCCCCCCAGCGCCCTGCACCCTCAGTGACCGGAGTGTGAAGTGTGCTGAGAGCAATGGCGCACAGCTGCAGTGCTGTGCGCTACCTTATTTGAAGACAGGAACATCTTCTGCCGCCGCTTTCTCCGGACCTCTTCGCTCTTCTGGCTCTGTAAGGGGGCCGGCGGCGCGGCTCCGGGACCCATCCAGGCTGAACCTGTGATCGTCCCTCTGGAGCTAATGTCCAGTAGCCAAGAAGCCCAATCCACTCTGCAGTCAGGTGAGTTCGCTTCTTCTCCCCTTAGTCCCACGATGCAGTGAGCCTGTTGCCAGCAGGACTCACTGAAAATAAAAAACCTATTTAAACTTTTACTTCTAAGCAGCTCAGGAGAGCCACCTAGCTTGCACCCTTCTCGTTCGGGCACAAAAATCTAACTGGGGCTTGGAGGAGGGTCATAGGGGGAGGAGCCAGTGCACACCAGCTAGTCTAAAGCTTTTACTTTTTGTGCCCAGTCTCCTGCGGAGCCGCTATTCCCCATGGTCCTTACGGAGTTCCCAGCATCCACTAGGACGTCAGAGAAATAATAAATAGATGCTGGTGTATGCATAGAGTGGTAGGCCCATCCCACCCTGGGCTTTATTTAGGGGCACGATCTTACCAACCACCAAGTGCGTCTACAAGAGACATACTAGGTCAGAGGCATATTGTTTGATTTGCTTTAGTACAGAAGGTCATTTTTTTTGTATCGTTAAGTCCCCTTGCGTTCCATGTAAAGATATTACATTTTAGTCGGTACTATCACTTAATAGCATCAGAAAGACATCCAAAACATCCAATAGAACACACAACAATTTGTGAAAGACTTTTCCGGATATGTAACATTAAACACAATACAACAACAGATAAAACCAGTTGACCCTAGCCTTATGAACTCCCCTGTACAACAATGGGTCATTCCAACTCAAACCACCCAGAAAAATGAAATTATGGCACACAGATTTTCATGACTCTGTATACACTTAATACTACCACATAGCTACAAACCCATGTAAAATGTTTCTTCTCTAGGCCTCATAATTTTAGAGCTACAGGGGGTCAAACTTTTGAAACATTGCTTGGAAATGCAACTCCCGATGTTCCATTTTAACGTGAGGTGTATGTGGGGGAGGGAGGGGAATAAAATAAATATCCTCAGTGCCTAATCCACATATCACTTTGAAATTTTGACCCTACCAAAACATGGGTTTTCCAGAAATAAATGTTTTATCAATCTTACCTGACTTATACATTCTTTTACTTCGTACTTTATCTTTTGGGTGTAAAAAAATAAATAATTGGGTTCAATAAGCATTATCAACCTAAGCCAGATGAGTTATCAAGTCCCTTTTTTGTTTATCCTGAACCTTAAAAGGTTATGAAAAAAATAATAATAGGATTTTGGTACTCACCGTTAAATCCTTTTCTCCTAGTCCGTAGAGGATGCTGGGGACTCCAAAAGGACCATGGGGTATAGACAGGATCCGCAGGAGCTTGGGCACACTAAAGAGACTTAAGACTGGGTGTGAACTGGCTCCTCCCTCTATGCCCCTCCTCCAGACCTCAGTTATAGGAACTGTGTCTGTCTCTCCTGGGCACTTCAAGGAAAGATTTTTGTCTTAACTAAGGGCTACCAAATTACCAGCCCACACCATAGACATACCGTACAACCGGAATAACACCAAACCAGATAACAGTATGCATAAAACGCCAACAACCAGCTGTAACAAACCAATACACAAGTCGTGTATAACTAACTTAACCAGTAAGAAAATATACATAATGCAAGTAAGAGTCCGCACTGGGACGGGCGCCCAGCATCCTCTACGGACTAGGAGAAAAGGATTTAACGGGAAGTACCAAAATCCTATTTTCTCTTACGTCCTAGAGGATGCTGGGGACTCCAAAAGGACCATGGGGATTATACCAAAGCTCCAGAACGGGCGGGAGAGTGCGGACGACTCTGCAGCACCGACTGAGCAAACGCCAGATCCTCATCGGCCAGGGTATCAAACTTATAGAATTTAGCAAAAGTGTTCGAACCCGACCAAGTAGCCGCTCGGCAAAGCTGTAGTGCCGAAACACCTCGGGCAGCCGCGCAAGATGAGCCCACCTTTCTGGTAGAATGAGCTTTAACCGCGTTCGGCACCGGTAACCCCACCGAAGAATGAGCCTGTTGGATCGTACTACAAATCCAGCGTGCAATAGTCTGTTTTGACGCGGGATGACCAGCCTTGTTGGCCGCATACAAAACAAAATGCTTCAGTTTTCCTAGTAACAGCTGTCCTAGAAACAAACTTTTAACGCTCTTACAACATCCAGAGATTTTGGAATCGCCACTTCTTCCGAAGCTACCGGAACCACAATAGGTTGGTTAATGTGAAATGACGAAACCACCTTTGGTAGAAATTGTTGATGAGTCCTCAATTCCGCCCTATCCGCATGAAAAATCAAGTACGGACTCTTATGAGATAAAGCTGCCAATTCCGATACTCGCCTGGTAGATGCCAGCGCCAAAAGCATAACCACATTCCAAGTGAGAAATTTTAATTCAACCTTACGCAAAGGTTCAAACCAGGAAGACATGAGGAACCGCAAGACATCAAGGTCCCATGGCGCTACAAACGGTGGAGTGATATGCATTACACCCTTCACAAAAGTCTGAACCTAACTCTTTTTGAAAGAAAAGAGACAAAGCCGAAATTTGCACTTTGATGGAACCCAATTTCAGGCCTGGATCTACACTCGCCTGTAAAAAGTGGAGAAAACGACCCAAGTGAAAATCCTCCGCAGGAGCCTTTTTAACCTCACACCAGGAAACGTATTTCCTCCAGATACGGAGATAGTGTTTCGCCGTAACCTCTTTCCTAACCTTAATGAGAGTTGGAATGACCTCCCTGGGAATACCCTTACGAGCTAAGATCTGGCGTTCAATCTCCATGCCGTCAAACGCAGCCGCGGTAAGTCCGGAAACACGCATGGACCCTGTAACAACAGATCCTCCCTTAGAGGAAGCGGCCAAGGATCTTCCACCAGCAAGTCCTGAAGATCCGGGTACCAGGCCCTTCTTGGCCAGTCTGGAACGACGAGAATCGCCTGAACCCTTGCTCGACGAATGATCCCCAGCACCTTTGGAATGAGAGGAAGAGGACGGAACACATACACCGACTGGAAGACCCACGGAGACACCAGGGCGTCCACCGCCGTGGCTTGTGGGTCCCTTGTCCTGGAACAATACCTCGGGAGCTTCTTGTTGAGCCGAGACGCCATCATGTCTATCAACGGAATTCCCCAGCATCCTGTCACTTCTGCAAAAACCTCTTGGTGCAGAGCCCACTCTCCCGGCTGAAGGTCGTGTCTGCTGAGGAAATCCGCTTCCCAGTTGTCCACACCCGGTAGGAAGACTGCTGACAGTGCGCTGACGTGTTGTTCCGCCTTGACGGTTTATATGGGCCACCGCTGTGATGTTGTCCGACTGTACCAGGACCGGTCGACCCTGAAGAAGACTTCTGGCTTGGAGCAGGCCGTTGTAAATGACTCTTAACTCTAGAACATTTATGTGGAGACAGGCTTCCTGGGGCGACCAGTTTCCCTGGAAATTTCTTCCTTGGGTGACTTCGTCCCGGCCCCGGAGACTTGCTTCTGTTGTCAGAAGTACCCACTCCTGGATACCGAAACGACGTCGCCCCAGGAGGTGATTCACTTGTAGCCACCACAGCAGAGAAATTCTGGCTCTGGGAGATAAACTTATCTTCCGGTGAATGTGTAGATGAGATCCGGACCATTTGCTCAGCAAGTCCCACTGAAACACGCGGGCGTGAAATCTGCCGTATGGAATGGCTTCGTACGCCGCAACCATCTTCCCCAGAACCCGAGTACAATGATGTATCGACACTAGACGGCTTCAGAAGTTCTCTGACCATCGTCTAATTCCAGAGCCTTTTCTTCTGGAAGGAATACCTTCTGTAACTCAGTGTCCAGAATCATGACCAGAAACGTAAGCAACTGGGATTTCGGCAAATTGAGGACCCATCCGTGTTGTCGTAGGACCGATAGAGACAACTCCACACTTTTCAGTAATCGTTCCTTGGACCTCGCCTTTATCAGGAGATCGTCCAAGTACGGGATAATTGAAACCCCTTGCTTGCGAAGAAGCACCATCATTTCCGCCATGACCTTGGTGAAAATCCTCGGAGCCGTGGAAAGCCCAAACGGCAACGTCTGAAATTGGTAATGAGAATCCTGTATCGCAAACCTGAGGAAAGCCTGATGCGGAGGATATATCGGGACATGTAAGTAGGCATCCTTTATGTCGACTGACGCCATAAAATACCGCCCTTCTAGGCTGGAGATCACAGCTCGAAGGGATTCCATCTTGAACTTGAAAACTTTCAAGTATGGATTGAGGGATTTTAAATTTAGAATTGGTCTGACCGAACCGTCCGGTTTTGGCACAACAAAGAGGCTCGAGTAGAACCCCTCCCCCCGCTGAGACGAGGGAACGGGAATAATGACCCTCTGTAGACACAGTTTTTGAATCACTGCTAGCACCACCTCCCTGTCCGGAAAACCTACTGGTAATGCCGAAATGAAGAACCGGTGAGGGTGCATCTCCTGAAACTCCAGTTTGTATCCCTGAGACACGATCTCTAGTGCCCAGGGACCCAGGCCTGATTGAATCCAGACCTGACTGAAACTTAGTAGACGGCCCCCCACCTGTTCGGGCTCCCCCAGGGAAGCCCCAGCGTCATGCGGTGGACTTGGTAGCAGCAAGGGAGGACTTTTGGTCCTGGGCGCCTGAACCTGCAGAATGTTTCCTTCCCCTTCCTCTACCCTTTGAAGCGAGGAAGGACGAGCCTTTTCCACACCTATATTTATTGTGACGAAAGGACTGCATCTGCTGATGTGGTGCCTTTTTCTGTTGTGTGGGAACATAAGGAAGAAAATAGGACTTACCCGCAGTCGAGACCAGGTCAGCCAAGCCGTCCCCAAACAAGACAGTACCTTTGAAGGGTAGCGCTTCCATAGCCCTGTTGGAGTCGGTATCAGCGTTCCATTGATGGATCCACAGGGCCCTCCTGGCTGATATCGACATGGCATTGGTTCTTGAACCCAAGAGACAGACGTCCCTCGCCACATCCTTTATGTAAACTGCAGCATCCTTAATATAACCAAAAGTTAGAAGGACATTATCTTTATCCAGAGTATCCATATCATTAGCTAAATTCTCAGCCCATTTAGCAATAGCACTACTCACCTATACCGACTCCACAGCGGGTCTGAGCAATGCACCTGAATTAGCGAAAATGGACTTCAGAGACGTCTCCAGCTTGAGATCCGCCGGATCTTTGAGAGCTGCTGTGTCAGGAGACGGAAGCGCCACTTTCTTGGACAAACGAGATAAAGCTTTGTCAACAGTTGGAGATGTCTCCCATTTTTCCCTGTCCTCAGAGGGGAAAGGATATGCCATGTAAATTCTCTTGGGAATCTGCCATTTCTTATCCGGCGACTCCCAAGCCTTTTCACAAAGAGTATTCATTTCATGAGAGGGAGGAAATTTCACCTCAGGTTTTTTTCCCTTGAACAAGCAAATCCTAGTTTCCTGTACCGCAGGTTCATCAGAAAGGTGTAAAATAAGAATTTACTCACCGGTAATTCTATTTCTCGTAGTCCGTAGTGGATGCTGGGAACTCCGTAAGGACCATGGGGAATAGCGGGCTCCGCAGGAGACTGGGCACTCTTAAAAAAAAAAGATTAGGTACTATCTGGTGTGCACTGGCTCCTCCCTCTATGCCCCTCCTCCAGACCTCAGTTAGGGAAACTGTGCCCGGAAGAGCTGACATTACTAGGAAAGGATTTGGAATCCAGGGTAAGACTCATACCAGCCACACCAATCACACCGTACAACTCGTGATACTATACCCAGTTAACCGTATAAATAACAACTGAGCCTCACGAACAGATGGCTCATAACAATAACTCTTTAGTTAGGCAATAACTATATACAAGTATTGCAGACAATCTGCACTTGGGATGGGCGCCCAGCATCCACTACGGACTACGAGAAATAGAATTACCGGTGAGTAAATTCTTATTTTCTCTGACGTCCTAGTGGATGCTGGGAACTCCGTAAGGACCATGGGAATTATACCAAAGCTCCCAAACGGGCGGGAGAGTGCGGATGACTCTGCAGCACCGAATGAGCAAACTCAAGGTCCTCCTCAGCCAGGGTATCAAACTTGTAGAATTTAGCAAATGTGTTTGAACCTGACCAAGTAGCAGCTTGGCAAAGTTGTAAAGCCGAGACCCCTCGGGCAGCCGCCCAAGAAGAGCCCACTTTACTCGTGGAATGGGCTTTTACAGATTTAGGATGCGGCAGTCCAGCCGCAGAATGTGCAAGTTGAATCGTGCTACAGATCCAGCGAACAATAGTCTGCTTTGAAGCAGGAGCACCCAGCTTGTTGCGTGCATACAGGATAAATAGCGAGTCAGTTTTTCTGACTCTAGCCGTCCTGGAAACATAGATTTTCAGGGCCCTGACTACGTCCAGCAACTTGGAATCCTCCAAGTCCCGAGTAGCTGCAGGCACCACAATAGGTTGGTTCAAATGAAACGCTGATACCACCTTAGGAAGAAATTGGGAACGAGTCCTCAATTCCGCCCTATCCATATGAAAAATCAGATAAGGGCTTTTACATGACAAAGCCGCCAATTCTGATACACGCCTGGCCGAAGCCAAGGCCAACAGCATGACCACTTTCCACGTGAGATATTTTTGCTCCACGGTTTTAAGTGGCTCAAACCAATGCGACTTTAGGAAATCCAACACCACGTTGAGATCCCAAGGTGCCACTGGAGGCACAAAAGGGGGCTGAATATGCAGCACTCCTTTAACAAAAGTCTGAACTTCAGGCAATGAAGCTAGTTCTTTTTGGAAGAAAATCGATAGAGCCGAAATCTGGACCTTAATGGAACCCAATTTGAAGCCCAGTCACCCCTGACTGTAGGAAGTGCAGAAATCGACCCAGCTGAAATTCCTCCGTTGGGGCCTTCCTGGCCTCACACCAAGCAACATATTTCCGCCATATGCGGTGATAATGTTTTGCGGTCACATCCTTCCTAGCTTTAATCAGCGTAGGAATGACTTCCTCCGGAATGCCCTTTTCATTTAGGATCCGATGTTCAACCGCCATGCCGTCAAACGCAGCCGCGGTAAGCCTTGGAACAGACAGGGCCCCTGCAGTAGCAGGTCCTGTCTGAGCGACAGAGGCCATGGGTCCTCTGAGATCATTTCTTGAAGTTCTGGGTACCAAGCTCTTCTTGGCCAATCCGGAACAATGAGTATAGTTCTTACTCCTCTCCTTCTTATTATCCTCAGTACCTTGGGTATGAGAGGAAGAGGAGGGAACACATAAACCGACTGGTACACCCACGGTGTCACTAGAGCGTCCACAGCTATCGCCTGAGGGTCCCTTGACCTGGCGCAATATCTTTTTAGCTTTTTGTTGAGGCGGGACGCCATCATGTCCACCTGTGGCCGTTCCCAACGGTTCACAATCAGCTGGAAGACTTCTGGATGAAGTCCCCACTCTCCCGGGTGGAGGTCGTGCCTGCTGAGGAAGTCTGCTTCCCAGTTGTCCACTCCCGGAATGAACACTGCTGACAGTGCTATCACGTGATTCTCCGCCCATCAAAGAATCCTTGTGGCTTCTGCCATTGCCACCCTGCTTCTTGTGCCGCCCTGGCGTTTACATGGGCGACCGCTGTGATGTTGTCTGACTGAATCAGAACCGGTTGGTTTTGAAGCAGGTGTTCTGCTTGACTCAGGGCGTTGTAAATGGCCCTTAGTTCCAGAATATTTATGTGTAGGGAAGGTTCCTGACTTGACCATTGTCCTTGGAAGTTTCTTCCCTGGGTGACTGCCCCCCAACCTCGGAGGCTTGCATCCGTGGTCACCAGGACCCAGTCCTGTATGCCGAATCTGCGGCCTTCGAGCAGATGAACACTCTGCAGCCACCACAGCAGAGATACCCTGGCCCTCGGGGATAGGGTGATTAACCGATGCATCTGGAGATGCGATCCGGACCACTTGTCCCAACAGATCCCACTGGAAGATCCTTGCATGGAATCTGCCGAAGGGAATTGCTTCGTAAGAAGCTACCATCTTTCCCAGGACTCGCGTGCAGTGATGCACCGACACCTGCTTTGGTTTCAGGAGGTCCCTGACCAGAGATGATAATTCCTGGGCCTTCTCCTCCGGGAGAAATATCTTCTTCTGTTCTGTGTCCAGAATCATGCCCAAGAACAGCAGACGCGACGCAGGAATCAGCTGCGACTTTGGGATATTCAGAATCCAGCCGTGCTGATGCAGCACTTCCTGAGATCGTGCCACGCCGACTAGCAACTGCTCTTTGGACCTCGCCTTTATAAGGAGATTGTCCAAGTACGGAATAATCATGGACTCCCTTCTTTCGGAGGAGCATTATCATTTCGGCCATTACCTTGGTAAATACCCGCGGTGCCGTGGACAGACCAGACGGCAACGTCTGGAATTGGTAATGACAGTCCTGTACCACAAACCTGAGGTACTTTGAACTTGAACTTTTTTATATAAATGTTCAAGGATTTTAAATTTAGAATGGGTCTCACCGAACCGTCTGGTTTCGGTACCACAAACATTGTGGAATAGTAACCCCGTCCCTGTTGAAGGGGGGGTACCTTGATTATCACCTGCTGAAGATACAGCTTGTGAATTGCCGCCAGTACTACCTCCCTTTCTCTGAGGGCAGCAGGCAAGGCTGATTTGAGGTAACGGCGAGGGGGAGTCGCCTCGAACTCCAGCTTGTATCCCTGTGATACTACTTGCAGAACCCAGGGATCCATCTGTGAGCGAGCCCACTGGTCGCTGAAGTTCCGGAGACGCGCCCCCACCGCACCAGGCTCAGCCTGTGGAGCCCCAGCGTCATGCGGTGGACTTAGAGGAAGCGGGGGAAGATTTTTGATCCTGGGAACTGGCTGTCTCGTGCAGCCTTTTCCCTCTTCCCTTGCCTCTGGCAGAAAGGAAGCGCCTTTGACCCGCTTGCTTTTCTGAGGCCGAAAGGACTGTACCTGATAATACGGTGCTTTCTTAGGCTGTGAGGGAACCTGAGGTAAAAATTTTGACTTCCCAGCTGTTGCTGTGGATACGAGGTCCGAGAGACCATCCCCAAACAATTCCTCACCCTTATAAGGCAGAATCTCCATGTGCCTTTTAGAATCAGCATCACCTGTCCACTGCCGGGTCCATAATACCCTCCTGGCAGAAATGGACATTGCATTAATTCTGGATGCCAGCCGGCAAATATCCCTCTGTGCATCCCTCATATATAAGACAACGTCTTTAATATGCTCTATGGTTAGCAAAATAGTATCCCTGTCGAGGGTAACAATATTATCTGACAGGGTATCAGACCACGCTGCAGCAGCACTACACCTCCATGCTGAGGCAATTGCAGGTCTCAGTATAGTACCTGAGTGTGTATATACAGACTTCAGGATTTCCTCCTGCTTTCTATCAGCAGGCTCCTTCAAGGTGGCCGTATCCTGAGACGGCAGTGCCACCTTTTTTGACAAACGTGTGAGCGCCTTATCCACCCTAGGGGATATCTCCCAACGTGACCTATCCTCTGGCGGGAAAGGGTACACCATCAGTAACTTTTTAGAAATTACCAGTTTCTTATCGGGGGAAACCCACGCTTCTTCACACACTTCATTCAACTCATCTGATGGGGGAACAAAACACTGGCTGCTTTTTCTCCCCAAACATAAAACCCCTTTTTAGTGGTACTTGGGTTAATGTCAGAAATGTGTAACACATTTTTCATTGCCGAAATCATGCAACGGATGCCCATAGTGGATCGTGTATATGTCTCATCCTCGTCGACACTGGAGTCAGACTCCGTGTCGCCATCTGTGTCTGCCATCTGAGGTAGCGGGCGTTTTTGAGCCCCTGATGGCCTTTGAGACGCCTGGGCAGGTGCGGGCTGAGAAGCCGGCTGTCCCACGGCTGTTACGTCATCCAGCCTTTTATGTAAGGAGTTGACACTGTCGGTTAATACCTTCCACATATCCACCCACTCTGGTGTCGGCCCCGCAGGGGGTGACATCACATTTATCGGCACCTGCTCCGCCTCCACATAAGCCTCCTCATCAAACAAGTCGACACAGCCGTACCGACACACCGCACACACACAGGGAATGCTCTGACTGAGGACAGGACCCCACAAAGTCCTTTGGGGAGACAGGGAGAGAGTATGCCAGCACACACCACAGCGCTATTTAATCAGGGATTTACACTAACAGAAAGTGATTTATCCCTATAGCTGCTTTTTATATACAGTTTGCGCCTAAATTTAGTGCCCCCCTCTCTCTTTTTAACCCTTTGAGCCTGGAAACTGCAGGGGAGAGCCTGGGGAGCTGTCTTCCAGCTGCACTGTGAAGAGAAAATGGCGCCAGTGTGCTGAGGGAGATAGCCCCGCCCCTTTTTCGGCGTACTTCTCCCGCTCTTATAATTGTATTATGGCAGGGGATTTTTACACATATATAGCTTATTAGGCTATATTATGTGTTGTTTGCCAAACTTAAGGTACTCTAATTGCAGCCCAGGGCGCCCCCCCCCCAGCGCCCTGCACCCATCAGTGACCGGAGTATGTGGTGTGCATAGGGAGCAATGGCGCACAGCTGCAGTGCTGTGCGCTACCTTAATGAAGACCGAAGTCTTCAGCTGCCGATTTCCAGGATGCTCTTCTTGCTTCAGGCTCTGTAAGGGGGATGGCGGCGCGGCTCCGGGACCAGACGACCGAGGCTGGGCCTGTGTTCGATCCCTCTGGAGCTAATGGTGTCCAGTAGCCTAAGAAGCCCAAGTTAGCTGCAAGCAGGTAGGTTCGCTTCTTCTCCCCTTAGTCCCTCGTAGCAGTGAGTCTGTTGCCAGCAGATCTCACTGAAAATAAAAAAACCTAACAAATACTTTCTTTACTAGGAGCTCAGGAGAGCCCCTAGTGTGCAACCAGCTCGGGCCGGGCACAGATTCTAACTGAGGTCTGGAGGAGGGGCATAGAGGGAGGCGCCAGTGCACACCAGATAGTACCTAATCTTTCTTTTAGAGTGCCCAGTCTCCTGCGGAGCCCGCTATTCCCCATGGTCCTTACGGAGTTCCCAGCATCCACTAGGACGTCAGAGAAAACATCTTTTATAACCACAATCATGTACTGAATACTCTTAACTAAACGTGGATGTAACGCTGCCTCAGTGAAATCGACGTCGGAATCAGAGTCTGTGTCGGTATCAGTATCTACCACCTGAGTAAATGCCCGCTTTTGCGCCCCAGACGGGGTCTGAACCTGAGACAAAGCCTCTTCCATGGACTTTTTCCACACCTGGGTCTGTGCCTCAGACTTATCTAATCTCTGTGATAAGGAAGCTACATTCAAGTTTATCGTACTGAGCAATGCTAGCAAATCAGGTGTCTGCTGCGTCGACAGTCCCAACTCTAGCCCCGCATCCGCTCCCCCAATAACCACCTCCGGTGAATAAGCTTCAGTCTCAGACTTGCCGACACCACAACACACAGAACGTCCCTGCTAGGTGACAGGCCTACAATAAAGCCCAGATAGAGGACACAGAGGGAGTATGCCAGCTCACACCTCAGCGCTCCATATATTGCAAAAAACGATACATGTACCCAGCGCTGCCTTATCTCATTATTAAGCACCACACTGCGGCCCCCCTCTGAAAAAGCCCCCCCCCCCCCTTCCCCCCCCTGTTACTTGGAGAAGCGTGGAGGTCCCCGCAGCGTCTCTATCCCTCAGCCGCGTGTTGCAGGGAAAATGGCGCCGGTGAGCTGCGGGACGAAGCTCCGCCCCCTTCCCGGCGCGCTTCGGCCCGCCAAATTCAAAACGGCGGGGGTCTATACACGGTGCCGAGGCACCCACAATCTTTGTGCCGCCCTGAGAAACTTCAGTAACATGCCGCCCAGGGCGCCCCCCCAGCACCCTGCACCCAGTGAAATACCGTTGGTGATGTGTGTGGGAGCATGGAGCACAGCGTTACCGCTGTGCTGTACCTTCCGTCACTGAAGACTTCTGCCGTCCTGAAGTCTTCTGTACTCACCCGACTTCTGTCTTCTGTGAGGGGGGTGACGGCGCGGCTCCGGGAACAAGCAGCTAGGCGCACCAAGTGATCGAACCCTCTGGAGCTAATGGTGTCCAGTAGCAGAGAAGCAGAGCCTTGAAACTCACAGAAGTAGGTCCTGCTTCTCTCCCCTCACTCCCACGCTGCAGGGAGCCTGTAGCCAGCAGTGCTCCCTGAAAATAAAAAACAAAGTATTTTCTAGAGAAACTCAGTAGAGCTCCCCTAGTGTGCATCCAGTCACTCCTGGGCACAAAGTCTAACTGAGGTCTGGAGGAGGGGCATAGAGGGAGGAGCCAGTTCACACCCAGTCTTAAGTCTTTTTAGTTTGCCCAAGCTCCTGCGGATCCCGTCTATACCCCATGGTCCTTTTGGAGTCCTCAGCATCCTCTAGGACATAAGAGAAAATGGATTTTTATTGCCTGCTTAAAGTACTTTAAGGCTTAATTTAAATTCTCTTTTTTATTGAATATGTGTTTACAAACGAGAATTACCATTAGGTATAGTTTTGCCACCAGGGGGAAATGTTTTGATTTGTATGTATATAATATAATATAATATATCTCTCTCTCTATCTCTAGAGTAATGGACCGGCACTCACAAACTAAGGCATTTTGCCCGGTGCCCTCAACAGCTGTAATAGCAGACACATGTACAAAGGAGAAGTGGCACTCACGGCTTGTATTCCCCAATCTCTCTCTGTATACACTACCCAGGTTGCCATGGTGATGGGACGGACAGCTGGGACCAATCAGCGTGCACACCTGAACACTGTTGGTGTGGGAATATAAGGTGAGTTTTTGTACTGTCTGTTTGTATCCTGACAAAAATTCCAACGAATTGAAACGTTTCCTTGTGGTGCTGTGTGCATTTGCATCAAGGTGTGTGTGTGTGTGTGTGTGTGTGTGTGTGTGTGTGTGTGTGTGTGTGTGTGTGTGTGTGTGTGTGTGTGTGTGTGTGTGTGTGTGTGTGTGTGTGTGTGTGTGTGTGTGTGTGTGTGTGTGTGTGTGTGTGTGTGTTTAAAAGACCCTATTCGATTAGCCCCAGTAATTTGTTGCTGACAATTTTACCGCAAATTTCACTTCGCCTATCTCAGCAAGTGCAAAGTTGAGGAAAATCTCTATTTTAAAAAGAAAATAAAAAATGTTGGTATTTGGTTCAGAACCCCTGGGAAACACAGGTGGGAGTCGTTGGTCTTTTCCCACTTTTTTTGGGGGCCGGGAGTTACTCATCGCATCCCTGGGTCGCAGCAGCAGCGTGTGACATCACGCAGCCGCTGCGTCCTGCCCCCCCCTCGCACGGTCCGGCCACGCTGGCCGGACTGCACCCACAAAACGCTGTGCCACACCCTCCCGCCCAGCGACCGCCTCTGCCTGTCAATCAGGCAGAGGCGATCGCTAGGCAACGACAGCTGTCTCGCATGCGCCGGCGCACTGCGACACCGGTGCATGTGCACTTCTGACCTGATCGCTGCGATGAATGGCAGCGAGCGATTAGGTCAGAATGACCTCCATTGTGTCTTGCTGGAACAATCTATAGTGCCGTTTTATCTTGGAGTGAACTAAATCCAAACCTGTTTCCATAACAGGACGTTATCACTGCTCACCTCAAGAAGCTGGCTATGAATTTCAGCTGATGTTGTGCCCTTTAGACACATAAATCTGATTACACTGCGCACATCAATGTCTGATCATGTTTCCGCCAGCCCCGCCATCCTACAACTGTTGGGACTGACTGATATGAGGCACGGTCTAATGGCCGTGAGGGGAAGTGGTGGTCTACCTGCTATGGCCTGGCGGGAAATTAGAATGAAATAGTGAACATTACACACCTAAGTGGTCTTGTTGCCTTACTTTTTGAACCACCCTCCTATTTATATTGAAAAGCTGTTTTAACCTCATAAGAATGGCTGAAATTATTATGCATTTTTTTGTAAAAAGATACTGTAAGTGAAGTCATAAAACACATAAAATAAAGCGTACTTCTACAAAATTTCCAGAGTAAACTTCTTCCAACGTCACTTCTAGATCAATTATTATGTCACTGCCACGTGGAACGTTTCTGTCCTGTTGACGTGGATTGCCTCCAAACATGAATCCAAAGTCCCCAAAGAAACTAAGAAGAAAATAGTTTTTATGTGGCTGTTGAAAATACACGATAAAAACAAGAATGAGAAGTCGCCATGTGCGCTTTGACAAATAATCTTTTTGCCACACAGATTATAATCTTTATCATTACTTTTCAAAAGGTACAAATGATTTATGTGCATTAACAGATAAAATAAAAATGACAAGATAATCACTTTTAAAACAATATATTTAAAAGGACATTCATACTGAATTCAAACTTGTTGATGTTAGTTTTTTGATGTGGCATAGACCGAGTACTGCATACTCCAATCACCTGTACATGTAGAATGCCTCCATATTTACTATGCGTTCAGAACAATAAAGTGCCAAGTGATGTAGGGTTTAGATTGTTCAATCTTAAGAAGGGAACCAATGTTCAGGGCAGTGAAGAGTTATTGTAAAATTAAGGACAAAGAAATGCACAACATCCATAAAAATATGTATCTGTTGTACAGTGCCTACTGATAGTTCCTCATTGTTATCAGCAGTTACACAGAGGATAATGAGGAGCCACTGGCACTTTAAGAGTTTAATAGTGTGGGCTGGCTCCTCCCTCTATGCCCCTCCTACCAGACTCAGTCTAGAAACTGTGCCTGAGGAGACTATATACTTCGAGAGAAGGAAATACACAGATAGTGGCGAGATTCATACCAGCTCAAACAACAAGGCAAATCCGGCAAACATGCCAGAAAACTCAGCAACAGCTGAAACCGTAAAGAACGCAGAACTTACCTAGGAACCAGGCAGTACTGAACTAAATAACCACTGCAGGAAAACGAAGCGCTGGGCTTGGCGCCCAGCATCCTCTACGGACTACGAGAAAAGGATTTACGGGTAGGTAATTAAAATCCTATTTTCTCTTACGTCCTAGAGGATGCTGGGGTCCATATTAGTACCATGGGGATGTACCAAAGCTCCTAGAACGGGAGGGAGAGCGCGGAGGCTCCTGCAAAACTGCTTGACCAAACTTGAGGTCAACAGAAACCAAAAGTATCGAACTTGTAAAACTTAGCAAACGTGTTCGACCCAGACCAAGTAGCTGCTTGGCAAAGCTGTATAGCCGAGACACCACGGGCAGCCACCCAGGAAGAGCCAATCTTACGAGTAGAGTGGCCCTTAACAGATTTTGGACACGGCAATCCTGCCGTTGAATATGCATGCTGGATGGAGAACTTGATCCAGCGTGAAATCGACTGCTTAGAAGCAGGACACCCAATTTTCTTGGGATCATAGAGGACAAACAGAGTCAGATTTTCTATGACAAGCCATCCTCTTCACATATATCTTCAAAGCCCTCACAACATCCAAGGCCTTTGAAGCAATTGAGGAGTCAGTAGCCACTGGCACCACAATAGGTTGGTTGATATGAAAAGCTGACACAACCTTAGGAAAGAACTGCGGACGAGTCCTAAGTTCCGCCCTATCTTCATGGAAGACCAGATAGGGGCTTTTACAGGGCAAACCCCCAATTCAGACACGTGTCGAGCAGAAGCTAAGGCCAACAAAGTGACCGCCTTCCACGTGAGAAATTTGATTTCTGCCTCCTGTAGAGGCTCGAACCAATCCGATTGCAGGAACTGTAATACCACATCAAGATCCCAGGGTGCCATTGGCGCCACAAAGCGAGGATGGATGTGCAGAACACCTTTCAAGGGAGGACAGCCAATTGTTTTTGGAAGAAAATGGATAAAGCCGAGATCTGGACGTTGATGGAGCCCAATCTCAGGCCCATATCCACACCTGCTTGCAGGAAAAGGAGAAAACGTCCAAGTTGAAAATCCACAGCAGGAAATTTCTTGGATTCACACCAAGACACATTTTTTCCAAATTCGATGGTAATGTTTAGACGTTATCCCCTTCCTAGCCTGGATCAGGGTATGAATAACCTCGCTCAGAATACCCTTCCGAGCTAAGATCTAGCGCTCAACCGCCATGCCGTCAAACGTAGCCGTGGTAAGTCTTGATAAGCGAATGGCCCCTGCAGTAGAAGATCCTCTCGAAGAGGCAGGGGCCTTGGATCTTCCAGCAGAAGATCCACGTACCAAGCCCTCCTTGGCCAGTCCGAAGCAATGGGGATTGCCAGAACCTTTGTTCTTTTTAGAAGTTGAAGAAATTTGGAATCAGAGGAAGTGGATGGAACACATACACTGACGTAAACACCCACCGTGTTACCAGTGCATCCACCGCCACTGCCTGCGGGTCTTTCGACCTGGAACAGTACTTCCGCAGCTTCTTGTTGAACATGTCTATGTGAGGAACCCCCCACCAACCGGTTACCTCTTTGAACACCTCCGGGTGGATGCCCCACTCTCCTGGATGGAGATTGCGTCTGCTGAGTTAGTCTGCTTCCCAGTTGTCTACTCCCGGAATGAAGATTGCGGACATCAACACCGCGTGCCTTTCTGCCCAGAGGAGGATTCTTGTCACCTCTGACATTGCAGCCCTGCTGTTCATTCCGCCTTGACGGTTTACGTAGGCCACTGTGGTCACGTTGTCCGACTGCACCCGTACAGCCCGATCCTGCAGAAGGTGTGCTGCTTGAAGAAGATCGTTGTATATGGCTCTTAGCTCCAGGATGTTTATCGGGAGAAGGGATTCTTGATTTGACCACCTTCCTTGGAAGGTTTCCCCCTGAGCGACTGCTCCCCAACCTCTTAGACTTGCATCCGTGATTAGAAGGATCCAGTCCTGTACTCCGAACCTTCAGCCCTCCAGAAGGTATGGTAGTTGTAGCCACCAGAGGAGCGAAATCCTGGCTTTCGGTGACAGACAAATCCTCTGGTGCATATGTAGGCGAGATCCCAACCACTGGTCCAAGAGATCCAGCAGAAAGGATTAAGCATGAAACCTTCCGTACTGCAGAGCCTCGTAGGAGGCAACCATCTTCCCCAGAAGGCGGATGCACTGATGAACCGATACCCGGGCAGGCTTCAAGACATCCCGGACCATTGTTTGAATCACCAACACTTTCTCCACCAGTAGAAACACCCTATGCACCTCTGTGTTTCAAGAATCATCCCCAGGAAAGACAGCCTCTTTGTCAGCTCCAGATGAGACTTCGGAAGGTTCAGGATACAACCGTGCTCCTTGAGCAGACGAGTCGTGAGAGCAATGGATCGTAACAACTTCTCCCTGGACGACGCCTTGATCAGCAGATCGTCCAGATACGGAATTATGTTCACCCCCCACTTGCGGAGGAGAACCATCATCTTTGCCATCACCTTGGTGAAGACCCCCGGTGCCGTGGAGAGACTGAACGGCAGTGCCTGAAACTGATAATGATTGTCTAACAGTGCAAGCCTGAAATATGCCTGATGCGGTGACCAAATGGGAATGTGGAGGTACGCATCCTTGATGTCCAGGGACACCAGGAACTCCCCCTCCGTCAGTCCTGAGATGACAGCTCTCAGAGACTCCATCTTGAATTTGAAGTCCCTGAGACAAGGGTTCAAAGATTTCAAGTTCAGGATTTGCCTTACCGAACCATCCAGCTTCGGTACCACGAAAAGGTTCGAATAGTAACCTTTGTTCAACTGAGGAGGCGGAACTGGAACAATGACCTCGGACACTACCAATTTTCGGATAGCGTCCACAAGAATCGCTCTGTCTGCCTGCAAAGCTGGCAAGCCTGATTTGAAGAAACGGTGAGGTGGGAGAGTTTTAAACTCCAGCCTGTACCCCCTGGACACTATATCTTGTATCCAAGGGTCCAGGCCAAACGACACCCAGACGTGGCTGAATTGCCAGAGTCTTGCTCCCACCTAACCCTCCTCCAGGCTGTGCGATCCACCGTCATGTTGGGGACTCTGAGGCACCAGAAGCAGGCTTCTGATCTTGGGAACCTGCGGAATCAGGCTTTTTCGTAGCCGTTGCAGCCGAGGCGAGAAAAGGAGACTTACCCGCCGTAGCCGAGGCAAACCACGCATCCAATGCCTCCCCAAATAGAGCCTGACCTGTATAGGGTAGGCCCTCCACACTCTTCCTGGATTCCGCGTCCGCAGACCATTGGCGCAGCCAGAGACCACTGCAAGCAGAGACGGACATGGAGGAGATCCCCGCAGCCATGGAACCCAGATCCTTCATGTATTCTACCAGGAACTCTGCAGAATCTGGTATGTTACGCAAGAACAATACAACTTCACTTTCATCCATTGTAATCAATTTCTCAAGCAATGTGTCAGCTTTACTACAGCTTTAGAAATCCATACACGGGCAATGGTAGGTTATCGCCCCCGAAGCAGTGTCTATGGATTTGAGCACAGCATCAATCCCGCCATCAGCCGGTCCTTTCAACGCGTCATAGCCCGGGACTGGTAAAATTGACAGTCTGGACACAGAAGTCCCAATTCAATCTATCTCCCTCTCAGGATATTACAAAACAGCATCTAATACATTAGATGCAGGGAAGGTTAGCGAGGCTCTCTTATCGTCCGTGACGTAAGCCCCTCAGCAATATATAAACATATATAGCTAAAGGCATCCCACATGAACTGCACCCCCTGCATGGGGTGCCGTCCCCCTGTAATGGGAGCTGTAGACGGAAAATGGAGTTGAACTCGGCTGGGTTCGCACTGAGGAGAAACTCTGCCCACCGAAGATGGCGCGTCTTCTCGCGCAACTGCTACACACTGGCCTGAGGATTCCGTCGCTAGCCTGGGGATTCAGTCTCCGGCTAGCATCTGTGACCAGTATAGGGTATTTAGACGCTGGTTCAGCAGTGTGATTACATTTCCGTGTACATGAAATGGATTCCTCCTGAGAGGAAACCAGCTCAGTAGCATAAGTCACAGAGTCCCTAGACATGGCTATGAAAGGTATTGAACACCCACATACACACAGGGAATTGTCAGACACAGCTTCCGCCCCCCCCCCCCCCCCCACAAGTATGGCAGAGAGAGACACAGAGATTGGAGCCAACCCACACACAGCGCTATTACAGGTATAGGGAGACCCTAAACCAGTGCTGACTGTGTCCCTTAATAGGTGACACAGTCTTTACACAGCCTCCCCTCCCTTCTACAACCCCTTGGTATCGTACAGATAGCTGGAGTTGCTCTGGAGGGACTGTTCATCCACTTGCATCGTGTCGGCAGGCAGAAAAATGGCGCTGAACGCTGCTGGGTCCGCTCTGAGAAGCTCCGCCCTCTTAATGGCGCCGTCTTCCCGCTCTTCCAAGATTATACTGGCCTGAGGATTTTGTGCTGGCTGAGATCAGCAGACCCTGGACAGGCTTTCTGGTCAGTCTAATGTTAAGGTGTCTGCTCAGGGCGCCCCTCACAGTGTCGCACCCAGGTACCGCTGAGCCATTCCAGAGCGCAGTTAATACTGCGCTCCTACCCTGATGCCGTCATCTTCTTCTTGCTAGGGGGGGGGGGGGGGGGGGGCTGTGACTCACTCGCCACAACTTCAGCTCTGCAAGGGGGTGGCGGCATGCTGCTGGGATGAGCGTTCCCCTGCGGTGGGGAGCGATCTATCCCCTCTGGAGCTCAGTGTCCAGTCAGCGGAGACAGTGGCTCAGACCCCGCAGGGCGGACACTGCTTCCACCCTCAGTCCCTCTCTGCAGGGACGCTGTTGCCAGCAGCCTCACTGTAAAATAAAGAACTCTAAAATAAACTTTTACTAAGAAAGCTCTGTAGAGCTCCCCTAGCTGTAACACTAACTCATTCTGCTCCTCTTGCCTCCACCTATTTGTCAGCCTGGTGAGGGTGAAGAGAGTTACAAGCTCTCTTCACCCTCCAGTAGATTTATAATCAATGTGATTAACTCACAGAAGCTCTCATGGGTATGGACTACTAGTAACAGCTGTTAGGTATACCAACAGCTGCGCCCTCTCAATAACACAGCAGGCATATCAGCTGAAGTGAATTTAGATAGTTAAAGGAAATATACTTTTATATACATAGCTTCAGGTGTAAGTAAGCAAGCTGGCCTCAATAGGAGGTGTTATTACTGTAATGGGTCAATGGCAGGGACTGATTAGGCACTGTAATGTGTCAGGCATTGAGAACTGGCTTTCAGCAGCTCGAGTAGACCAGTTGTAAGGAGAATATCATTTACCAAAACTGAAGAGGTTGTAATCTATCCTCAATGGAATTGTGACCCACTGTTTGGAACTTGTACTTTAAGATGTTACAGAAAGTTTTGCTTCATTGAATGTCCATTTAAGAATTAAAACCCAGTTACAGAATAACATAAAAGGAAACATATTAAAGAACGCAAGGTTAGGAAAATGGATGTTTTTGTAGAACAACTTACTGTGAGAATATATCGCCATGAGAACTCTGATGTCCATCTTTAAGCCCTTCTTCACCGTAGGCATCATATTGCTTTCTCTTTTCCTCATCCGACAGCACCTAAACCATACAAATTAAAAGTCAAAATAAATTGCAAACTGTCAGAAATATACAGGTCTTGCTCTTGTGCAGTGCTAAAGATATGATTTTACTAAAATAAAATGGACCATTCTAGACGAGGGAAAATTGCAATCATGATACACTTGTACAGCAGCAATAAATATATATGAATAAATGTGAAAACATAGGAATTTAATACCTACCGGTAATTCCTTTTTTCATAGTGGATACTGGAAGGACATTAGTACCATGGGCTATAGATCGGGTCCATTGGAGCCTAGCATTTTAAGAAATCAGTGTGTGCTGGCTCCTCCCCTCTATGCCCCTCCACCAGACTCAATCTAGGAAAACTGTGCCCGAGGAGACAGACATACCATGAGAGAAAGAAATACAAGGAAATCAATGAGGTAACAAACCAACACACAACAGTAATAACATAGCAGTGCTAACCAGAACAGAGGATAGCCACGCTAACTACAACAAGGATAGCAGTGCTACCCAAACCTGGAACAGGGACAGCAACAGCAGACCCAACCAAGAACACTTACAACCAGGTAAGCAGGAACACAAAGCACTGAGGCGGGCACCCAGTATGCACTATGGACTACAAGAAAAGGAATTACCAGTAGGTATTAAATTCCTATTTTCTCTAACGTACTAGTGGATACTGGGATGACAATAGTACCAAAGCTCCCAGAACGGGTTGGAGAGTGCCGAGACCCCTGCAAAACCGCCTGACCAAACTGAAGGTCATCTCAGGAAAAGGTGTCGAACCTATAGAACTTTATGAACGTGTTCGAGCCACACTAAGTAGCTGCACGGCACAACTGTAAGGCCGAGACGCCCCAGGCAGAACCCACCGACCTTGTGGAGTGGGCCTGGATAGAACTCAGCAGCGGCAATGATGCCGAAGAATGGGCTTGTTGAATGGTTAACCTGAGCCAACGAGCAATTGACTGCTTAGAAGCAGGACGACCAATTTTGGAAGCATCACAAAAAAGGGAGTCAGATTTCCTGTGACGAGCTGTCCTCTTGACGTAAATTTTCAAAGCCCTCACAATGTCCAGGGACTTTGGGGCAACTGATGTGTCAGCCAACACTGGAACCACTAATGGCTGATTGACGTGAAAGGCCGACATCACTTTTGACAAAAACTGCGGGCGAGTCCTGAGTTCCGCCCTATCCTTGTGAAATATCAACTAGTGTTCACTCTAGGTGTCTTTCACAGGGCGCTGCGCCCTGCCCCTTTTTTAGACACCTGAATGCCGCCCTGCCAGTTTGTGTGCACCCTCCCGCCCCGCACTTTGCTGCCCGCCGGACCCTGCCACGCCGCCGGACACATTAAGCACACTGCAGTAATCACACTGTCTCCCTGCATGAGAGACAAAGACCTCCTCGTCCCGCCCTTAGCTGTCAGCCGCCGCAGCTCCCCTCCTCTGCGAGCAGACTATAGGTCTGCTCATGATCTGGTGAGACCGGAGGGCTGGGTTTGCCTCTCCCGCCGAGGCAAACCCAGCCCTCCCTCCTCTGTGTACATGGATCAGTGCGGTAGCCATTTTCAACCAGCTCCGCGGTGTGTGAGGTGGGACCAGCGCGATCAACTCCTGCAGCATCAGCCCCCAGTAAGTAAAATTGGCACACAAAAAAATAGCAGAGATCAAAAATGTGCCCTACCTGGTGCAGTGTCTCAGTGCTCTCTACCTGGTGCAATGTGTCTCAGTGCTCTCTACCTGGTGCAGTGTGTCTCAGTGCTCTCTACCTGGTGCAGTGTGTCTCAGTGCTCTCTACCTGGTGCAGTGTGTCTCAGTGCTCTCTACCTGGTGCAATGTGTCTCAGTGCTCTCTACCTGGTGCAATGTGTCTCAGTGCTCTCTACCTGGTGCAGTGTGTCTCAGTGCTCTCTACCTGGTGCAGTGTGTCTCAGTGCTCTCTACCTGGTGCAGTGTGTCTCAGTGCTCTCTACCTGGTGCAGTGTGTCTCAGTGCTCTCTACCTGGTGCAGTGTGTCTCAGTGCTCTCTACCTGGTGCAAGGTTTCTCAGTGCTATCTACCTGGTGCAAGGTTTCTCAGTGCCATCTACCTGGTGCAAGGTTTCTCAGTGCTCTCTACCTGGTGCAAAGTGTCTCAGTGCTCTCTACCTGGTGCAGTGCGTCTCAGTGCCCTCTACCTGGTGCAGTGTGTATAACGTGCTCTGCCTGGCGCAAAGTGTAGAATGTGCTCTATCTGGCGCAATATGTATAACATGCTCTACCTGTCGCAGTGTTTATAGGAGGTTCTACCTGGTGCAGTGTGTATTAGCTGCACTACTGTGTGGTGTAATGTGAATTGCCCCTATTATGTAGCCATGCCCCTTCCCCACGAAAAACAACGCCCCTAAATTTTTGCTGCGCACCTTCGGCGCACACTGTCCATTCCTTAGTATGTGGGATGGGAGGACCAAGCATTATAGTATGTACCTAATTTTACCCTTCTAATTGAAAAATGTGCCCTACCCGTGATCAGCACCCTGCCCTAAAAAAATCCTAGAGTGAACACTAATCAAATATGGGATCTTACAGGATAAGGCCACCCATTCTGACACACGTCTTGCAGAGACCAAAGCCAGCAACATGACGGTCTTCCAAGTTAGATATTTCAAGTCCACCATTTGCAAGGGTTCAAACCAGTCCGACTGGAGAAAGGTCAAGACCACATTGAGATCCCACAGAGCTGTGGGAGGGACAAAAAGGTGGCTGAATGTGAAGAACACCCTTCAGGAAGGTCTGTACTTCCGGCAGTACCGCTAGTTGTTTCTGGAAGAAGATGGAGAGAGCCGAAATTTGAACTTTAGGCCCTTAGCCACACCTGTTTGCAGGAAGAGCAGAAAACGGCCCAGTCGAAACTCCGCAGGAGAATATTTCCTACCCTCACACCAAGAAACATATCTTTTCCAAATACGGTGGTAATGTTTTGGTTTTTACTAAGGAGTTGCTTCCGTCTGGCCAATCTACCATACGGGCCTGATTGGTGGATTGCTGTAGAGATGGCGGTCCTTCTGGAAGGTTCTGCTCTCTTCACAGAGGAATGCTGTAGCTCCGACAGAGTGACCATCGGGATCTTGGTCACCTCCTTGACTAGGGCCCTTTGCCCCCAATTGCTTGGGGGAGTTTAGACGGCCGGCCAACTCTAGGAAGAGTCCTGGTGCTTCCGAACTTCTTCCATTCACGGATGATGGAGGCTACGGTGCTCATTGGGACCTTCAAAGCAGCAGATATTTTTCTGTACCCTTCCCCAGATTTGTGCCTCGAGACAATCTGGTCTCGGAGGTCTACAGACAATTCCTTTGACTTCATGCTTGGTTAGTGCTGAGACATGCACTGTCAAGTGTAGGACCTTATATAGACAGGTGTATGCCTTTCTAAATCATGTTGAATCAACTGAATTTACCACTGGTGGACTCCAATTCAGCTGTAGGAACATCTCAAGGATGACCAGTGGAAACAGGATGCACCTGAGCTCAATTTTGAGATTCATGGCAAAGGCTGTGAATACTTACGTACGTGATTTCTTCATTTTTTATTTTTAATAAATTTGCAAAAATCTCAAAAACACTTTTTTCACGTTGTCATTATTGGGTAATGTGTGCAGAATTTTGAGGGAAACAAATTAATTTATTCCAGTTTGGAATAAGGCTGTAACATAAAATGTGGAAAAAGTGAAGCGCTATGAATACTTTCCGGATGCACTGTAGATAGATATACAGGGTCAAAAGGTCAACAAATAATATTTGGGGTGCTATTTTGTGTTTTAAACCACTTTTAACACCCACATTTGTTGAAATGCTCTCTACAAGGTTAGTAATGGTAATAGTTTATGACAGAAATAGTAGATTTGTTGAAATGTGCCCGCTCGCCACAAGGTATCTAAATATAAGAGAGAGAGAGAGAGAGAGAGAGAGAGAGAGAGAGAGAGAGAGAGAGAGAGAGAGAGAGAGAGAGAGAGAGAGAGAGAGAGAGAGAGAGAGAGAGAGAGAAAATGTGTTAATGCAGCAAAAGTTGTAAGAATGTGGATTTTTTTTTTTTTTATTTGACTGTCAACCTTCTGACTATATCAGCCACCTCCTATAGACAGAATAGGGCCCAGGGCAGTGGTTCCCAAACTTTTTTGAATCATGGCACCCCTAGGCCAGAAGTTTCTTATTAAAAAAATTTGGAAAGAAATATTAAATGAAGTAAATTGCTTATATGTCATCATTAGGTTCACTTGTGTGGTGAGGAACAGGATTAGCTTCTGTTTGTCCACATATTTTAGGGCAGACAGCAACCAGCACTTGTTTTGCCTTTTACATTGACCATACATAATTTGAATTGGTCCTGGACCACCAATCCGAGGCACCCCAGGGTTTGAGAACCACTAGCCTAGGGGGAAATCCTGGAAGTATATGAACACCCATATCCTAAAAATAAAAAAAAAATAAAAAAAATCGTGGGAGGTAGGTGTATCGTACAAATGTTCACGTAACGCCCCTTTACACATCAATTTTGAGAATGGCTATGTCCAATGTATCATGCAGCTTCGCTTTCTGAAGAAATTATAATAACTTAATTGCCTGCATTGAAATAAAAAATAAACATATAATGAGGAGCGCTTGAATATTTAAATTAAATTTTGAACGCACATACCTGTAAAAAAAGGGGATGGTTAATATAATGTTACAGCTCTTTTTGTGAATAATTGGTGAAACGGAGATATTGGTAGTGTTAACCTCCCAATTTAGATCAGGTTGGACAGTCTTTGTATGCGGGTATTTGCTATCCCTACTGTCTCTGCTTGTACGGTACCTTTAGCGGCTTGATGTTACTGCACAGGCGTCTGCCGCAGATGTCACTGATGCCGTCTTTCCGTTGCTGCGGCCGCTTCGGCTGAATCTCTTCATGCGGCCACTCGTTTAAAAGCGTGTCAGCGTTTGCATGCACTGACCGAAGGTCCTCCGTTTTCTTCACCGTGATAGTCTCCAACGCGTTTCGGGTTCCAAAAACTCGCTGCTGCACTGCTACTGCTGCTGCTGCTCCTCCGGGCTGTGAGGGACGGGGGTGAATCAGGAGACTTCGGTCAGTGCATGCAAACGCTGACACGCTTTTAAATGAGTGGCCGCATGAAGAGATTCAGCCGAAGCGGCCGCAGCAACGGAAAGACGGCATCAGTGACATCTGCGGCAGACGCCTGTGCAGTAACATCAAGCCGCTAAAGGTACAAGCAGAGACAGTAGGGATAGCAAATACCCGCATACAAAGACTGTCCAACCTGATCTAAATTGGGAAGCTAACACTACCAATATCTCCGTTTCACCAACTATTCACAAAAAGAGCTGTAACATTATAGTAACCATCCCCTTTTTTTTTTTTACAGGTATGTGCGTTCAAAATTTTATTTAAATATGCAAGCGCTCCTCATTATATGTTTATTTTTCATTGCACCTGTTATATGGAGCTGCTGATATAACACACATAAGCGCGGCAATTATTTTACTATTTTATGCATTGAAATAAAAAACAAAACAAAAAAAAAACCTGCATAATCTTATTGATATTTGAACAAATAGACAGGCTCAAAGATTTGTGAGCCCATCCGAATACATTAATACCCCTTTCCCACCAAAATACCTGGGCTCAGGCCGCGGCTCCTAGGTAGGCACCGTTTACCCTGCACAAGGGTGCACTGGAATCGGTCTGCCGGCGCTTGAAGATTACCTCATGCAGCACTCCCTATGCTGTGAGTGGGACCCGGGTCGGATGACCTGGGTTTACCAGTTTACACAGCCTCTTAAACCGTTCCATCCTGGGACCAACCCTGCAGACTACCTGGGTTGGATTCAAGACTAACTGGACTCAGGTTATTATTTTGGGACCCTTTCATACTGAACCGCGACCCTGCGTTAAGTAGACAATAACCCTGTCAAAGCAGCGGTGTGAAAGGGGTATATTTTTAAACATAAATTACTGTGGCAGGATATGAACATGCGTTTAGATGGCAACAATAAAAACTATTGGATTATGAGTGTGAATGCCCGAGGGATTAATACGAATGCAAATTTGTTGAGATATTGTTTTTCCAGGTGGAACCATGGGTCGCACACGTGACGTGACAGTGGCAAAAGGGAGCCATTGTTTTTGGCTAAGTGCATGGCCATAGCCTGGAGAAGGTGGTGGTGTTTGTTGGCGTGCCCTCGAAGACCGTGAGCAGTATCCATATACAGAGGTAGAAGCACGGACACCAAGAAGCTCAGTGGCGGAACAGTCGCCGAAAGCCGATCACGACAAATCAGGACAGCAGGCATTTAGGGCGCTGAGCAACCACCAATCTGTTCAAAATGCATCAGGAACTGCTCCAACAGCACAATGCTGGACCCAGCCAAACAGTATCAGAACGAACACTTCAGCGCAAACTGCATAGGTTACAAATTTTCTGTCGTATAGCCCGGGTGTGTCCCAGGTTCACAACCAACCAAAGAAACAGTGTCTGACATGGGCCAAACAGTATCGTCACTGGACCATTGAACAGTGGAGACGCATCATATGGTCTGAGAAATCCAGATTTTGCTTATATTCCAATAACGGCTGCTCCAGAGTTATGAGAAGGGCTGGAGAAGCGTTCGGACCAGACTGTGTCCAACGAGCTGTGCAGAAAAAAGGTGGAGGTGTCATGTCTTGGAGTGTTAATTCTAGCACCCTGCACCTGTCAAAACCTATGCAGTTAGTCTTTCTTCTGCACTACTCCATGGCAGCAATTACTCTGGGATTGCATCCCATTCTCTTAGGTCTAGACAGGAAGTTTTCATAACAGGCGCCGCCAACTCGGGGTATACAAGTCCACAAACCCTATAGCCTCCTCAGTCTTTTTCCTGTCTCCTAAGGTAGGACAGAGTAGCAGTTTGTTATTTTTTCAAATATGAGGCTTACCTATGTATTGCCAGCCTAAAGCATCTCGATGTAGCTGCGGTTCTGGAAGGGGTGGCGTTCCAGGAAGAAGTGCTGCTTAACCCGCAAACGGAGGTTTAAAGTTGCTACCTAAGGCTGCATTATTAAGCCCGCCTTGCCGCTGTCACCGCTGCTCCTTACTGCTGAACGGGCATTACAGAGCTGGAGGGCGGAAGTAAGCTGGTTGGCGGTGGGTGGAATTGACGCGACCAATCCCAGGATGCTTTGTGGGACGGTCTGCGCATGCGCCGCCCGGCAAGGAGGTCAAAGGGGATAAAAATGGCGTTGTACATTGCTGGGCATGGATGTATTTCCTCCTGTTGGAGTCTGCTTTCCTGTTTGTGTCCAGGCGGCATCATGGACAAAGAGCATTCTGCCCTTAAGCCTGCTTGTGCCCAGGAGAGGTAAGTACTCATTGAGGATACGTGTTTACTATTGTAGTTAGGGTATTTAGTGATAGGTGTTCATTCATGTACAGTGCATCTAAAATAGGAGCTAGGAGCAAGAAAGAAGACATGTAAAAAGAAACATCAATCAACTTGTGATAATGTGTTTTTTAAAGATAAACATGACAAATTCTGCTCAGAATGTAATGTGTCCTCTGGACAGTCTAAACAGATTCAGGATCTTATGGACTGGATGAAAAGGTCATTTGTGACTAAAGAGGAGTTAAGGGATTTACAAGGATCTAAAAGGTCTAGGTCCCAAACAAGTCTTGAGGCTGACTGATACAGATTCACAAAATTTGGTAATGGCAGATTATGCGGACAGCATTTCCAGCGCAGAATCTGGAGAAATCCAGGAAACTGGCAGAACATTTAATCTGGAAATTATGGATAATTTATTAAAATAACAATGTACAAGACCATGAATCTTAAAGAAACTCCCCAAACTGATACCAGTCATGATTCACTGTTTGAGGATAAAATAAAGACGACTAGCTGCTTCCTGGTGCACAAAGAGTTAAAGGATGTTATGTCTTCACAATGGCAGAGTGTGGACAAGCGAATTAGTAATTTTAAAAGGATAGATCATATGTTCCCTCTAGAGAATGAAGAATTTGTTAAATGGTGTTCTCTACCAAAGATAGATGCAGCGGTTTCAGAAGTTGTCTATAAGACCACTATTTTACTGGAAGACAGCGCAGTACTTAAGGATAGCATGGATAAAAAATGGAAAGTTCTCTAAAAAAGTGCATAATTCATCAGCAGTATCATTAAAGGCTGTGGTGGCTAAGGTATCAACGGCCAGAGCACTAAGATTCTGGAGATCAACTCTTGGTAATGACATAGAAGAACAAAATCTCCACACAGTACTTACAGAAAAATCTGGCCGTCATGATGAAGGCTATAGAATACATCTGTGAGGCCTCCATTGATGTGGTGGAATATGCTGCAAAATCCATGTCAGCAGGTGTTTCTGCAAGAAGGGCATTATGGCTAAGTACCTGGACGGCAGGTGTCCACATTCAAAAAATAGATTGGTGTCTCTTCCGTATGAAGGATCTCTATTGTTCGGTAACAAATTAGAATCCATAATTGGTATAATGTCGGGTGGTAAGTCGGCGAAACTACCACAAGACAGGAAATCAAGATACAGAGCTTTTTCTCCCAAGCAACAATTTAGAGAAGCCAGATCATACAGACCGGGAAGGCAATATGGAAGATACACCTCAGGTACAACAAGGCAATCCTTTCGTCAGCCTACCAGAAGGATACCAGAGATTCTGACTATGTGGGGTCTCAGGAGATTGCGCCAGTTGGAGGTAGGTTAATGAAGTTTGTGGTTCAATGGCGAATATCGACTGAAGACAGACAATTGGGTGCTGAAGGTAATATCTCAAGGCTATTCAGAAAGAAACTAGCAAGGCACAGATTTCTAAAATCTAAATGTCTCACGTATAGAGGAAGAGATCGGGGCATTAGAAGATATTATACACGATCTTATCAGCTCAAAGGCCGTGGAACAAGTGCCGGTGTTGGAAAGGGAGAAAGGATTTTATTCCAGAATGTTTTTGGTCAAAACAAAAAAAAAAAAAAAAAGAAGAAGAAGAAGGTCTATAGGATTCAGGGAAATCCTCGATCTAAGGCGACTAAACAAATTTGTCGTGATAAAAAAGTTTCACATGGAAACATTGAAAACTATATTGCTGGGAATAAAAGAGCACGATTTCATGGCATCAATAGACCTGAAGGACGCCTACTTCTATGTGCCAGTTCACAAAAAGGACAGAAATTATCTAAGGTTTCATGTGTTAGAAAAGCACCTACAGTTCACCTGTCTTCCATTAGGCATGTCCGCGTCGCTGAGGGTCTTCAAGTTCTTCTGGCTCTAGTGCATACATAAGGATGATGGGTATAACAATATGGCCTTACCTGGATGATCTGCGGAAACTCAGAAACAGCACTGAAGGAGGCAGTAAAGGACACTTTAGGTCCTTCATTCACATGGATGGCTGGTGAATTGGAAAAAGAGCCAAACAGAACAGACAGGACATCCAGTTCTTAGGGGTTCAAATAAATACAGAAACATTTGAGATCGCGCTATCAAAGGACAGATGCAAGAAGATTAGGGAACTGTCATCACTGGTACAGGTAGAAGACAAGATATAACTCCGCCTAGGACTCAGTCTTCTGGGGATGTTATCCTTTACGATAGATATTGGGGGTCATTCCGACCCATTCGTACGCTGCTGTTTTTTGCAGCGGTGCGAACGGGTCAGTTCTGCGCATGCGCGGCGGCCGCAGTACGCAGGCGCATCGTTGCCAAACGACAAGAAGAATGAAGAAAGTGATTGCTGCTGTGATCGCAAGAAGATTGACAGGAGGAAGGCATCCCGGGGCGTCAACTGACCGTTTTCTGGGAGTGGTGCGGAAAACACAGGCGTGTCCAGGCGTTTGGAGGGCAGATGTCGGACGTCAATTCCGGGACCTGCAACGCTGGATTGATCGCACAGGGTAAGTAACTCTTACCCTGGTCTTGTTCTACACAACTTTTATTGCATAGCAGGGCTGCACAAGCGATTGCAGCCTTGCAATGCAAAAATACACTCCCCTATAGGCGGAGTCTAGTTTATCGCACGGGCTGCAAATATGTTGCAGCGTGCGATCAACTCGGAATGACCCCCATTGTACCCTGGGCAAGGTGGAGAATCCTCAAGTTCGTAAAGCTGGGTACAGCATTGAATTACAGAATAAGGCTCAGCCAGGTGACAAAAGAATCCCTGGACTGGTGGACAGACCAGGAATTGCAACAAAGAACTACATCACTGGTCCAGCATCAGTACGTGGTGTTGACAACAGATGCAAGCGCTACAGGTTGGGGAGGCCATCTATTGAGGCAAACCTGTCAAAGCATGTGGTCCAGCTGAGAGAAAGTGAGGTCTTCAAAAATGAAGGCAATGAGGGCGGTATGGAATTCGATTATATACTTCCAAGCCCAACTGAAAGAGTAACACGTGAAAGTGTTTTTCAGACAATGCGACAGTTGTAGCTTACCTAAACCGTCAGGGAGGCACCAGAAGTCTGACCCTATGGGAACAAGTGGCAAGAATCCTGAACTGGGCGGAACAAAATCTAAGTTCCATATCAACTCTTCATGTCCCAGGGGAAAACAACACGGTAGCAGACTATCTCAGCAGACACGAGGTGTTACCCGGAGAATGGGAGCTGGATTGTCAGATCTTTCAGCAAATAGTAGGAAGGTTCGGTCACCCTCAGACAGATCTAATGGGCAAGCATCAGAACACAAAGACAGAATATTTTTTCTCAAGATACCAGACTCCAGGCTCAAGCGAAGTAGATGCATTCTCGCAGAGATGGGGCTTCGATCTGAGTTATGCGTTTCCACCAATACCGATGATTGCTCTTGTCCTGAAGAAAATCAGGGAAGAAAAGACGATGATAATAGTCCTAACCTTTTGTCCGAAAACGGCATCATTCCCAACTGTGCTGAGGATGGCAGTTCAGGATCCTTGGACGTTGCTACGTCAGGGTCTGGTATGTTACCCAAACTTACAGAGTATTCATTTAACGGTGTGGAAAATGAGTGGTCTATTCTAAAAAGTAAAAGGTCTATCTGATCAGGTGATTAATTTGCTCATGAAAGCATGAAAGAGTTTCTTCGAACTCTTACTACAGGGTGTGGAAGAAGTTTAATTTGTGGTCTGGGGACGACTTCGTTATTTCAAAGGTTGATATCCCTCAAATATTACAATTCCTAAGTGACGGGTTTGAAAAAGGCCTAGCAGTTTCAACAATCAAGGTGCATATATCAGCCCTTAGCATTCTGATGGATAAGAAATTGTCGGGGGACAATCTCCGTAAAATGTTTTGTCAAGCTATTAAGAGAGAACGTCCCAAAATCATATCAACACTGCCACCATGGGACCGGAATCTAATTCTCAATGCGTTAATGGTACCTCCGTTTAAACCTCTACAGGAGATTCCATTAAAACTACTAACCTGGAAAGTGGTCTTTCTTACGGCAAAAAATAAGAATTTACTTACCGATAATTCTATTTCTCGTAGTCCGTAGTGGATGCTGGGAACTCCGTAAGGACCATGGGGAATAGCGGCTCCACAGGAGACTGGGCACAAAAGTAAAAAGCTTTAGGACTACCTGGTGTGCACTGGCTCCTCCCCCTATGACCCTCCTCCAAGCCTCAGTTAGGATACTGTGCCCGGACGAGCGTACACAATAAGGAAGGATTTTGAATCCCGGGTAAGACTCATACCAGCCACACCAATCACACCGTACAACCTGTGATCTGAACCCAGTTAACAGCATGATAACAGAGGAGCCTCTGAAAAGATGGCTCACAACAATAATAACCCGATTTTTGTAACAATAACTATGTACAAGTATTGCAGACAATCCGCACTTGGGATGGGCGCCCAGCATCCACTACGGACTATGAGAAATAGAATTATCGGTAAGTAAATTCTTATTTTCTCTGACGTCCTAGTGGATGCTGGGAACTCCGTAAGGACCATGGGGATTATACCAAAGCTCCCAAACGGGCGGGAGAGTGCGGATGACTCTGCAGCACCGAATGAAAGAACTCAAGGTCCTCCTCAGCCAGGGTATCAAATTTGTAGAATTTAGCAAACGTGTTTGCCCCTGACCAAGTAGCTGCTCGGCAAAGTTGTAAAGCCGAGACCCCTCGGGCAGCCGCCCAAGATGAGCCCACCTTCCTTGTGGAATGGGCTTTTACAGATTTTGGCTGTGGCAGGCCTGCCACAGAATGTGCAAGCTGAATTGTACTACAAATCCAACGAGCAATAGTCTGCTTAGAAGCAGGAGCACCCAGCTTGTTGGGTGCATACAGGATAAACAGCGAGTCAGATTTCCTGACTCCAGCCGTCCTGGAAACATATTTTCAGGGCCCTGACTACGTCCAGCAACTTGGAGTCCTCCAAGTCCCTAGTAGCCGCAGGTACCACAATAGGCTGGTTCAAGTGAAACGCTGAAACCACCTTAGGGAGAAATTGAGGACGAGTCCTCAATTCTGCCCTGTCCGTATGAAAAATTAGGTAAGGGCTTTTATAGGATAAAGCCGCCAATTCTGAGACACGCCTGGCTGAAGCCAGGGCTAACAGCATTACCACTTTCCAAGTGAGATATTTTAAGTCCACAGTGGAGAGTGGTTCAAACCAATGTGATTTTAGGAACCCCAAAACTACATTGAGATCCCAAGGTGCCACTGGAGGCACAAAAGGAGGCTGTATAGGCAGTACCCCCTTGACAAACGTCTGAACTTCAGGAACTGAAGCCAGTTCTTTCTGGAAGAAAATCAACAGGGCCGAAATTTGAACCTTAATGGACCCTAATTTTAGGCCCATAGACAGTCCTGTTTGCAGGAAATGCAGGAAACGACCCAGTTGAAATTCCTCTGTAGGGGCCTTCCTGGCCTCGCACCACGCAACATATTTACGCCAAATACGGTGATAATGCTGTACGGTTACATCCTTCCTGGCTTTGATCAGGGTAGGGATGACTTCATCCGGAATGCCTTTTTCCTTCAGGATCCGGCGTTCAACCGCCATGCCGTCAAACGCAGCCGCGGTAAGTCTTGGAACAGACAGGGTCCCTGCTGGAGCAGGTCCTTTCTTAGAGGTAGAGGCCACGGGTCCTCTGTGAGCATCTCTTGAAGTTCCGGGTACCAAGTCCTTCTTGGCCAATCCGGAGCCACGAGAATAGTCCTTACTCCTCTCCTTCTTATGATTCTCAGTACCTTGGGTATGAGAGGCAGAGGAGGGAACACATACACTGACTGGTACACCCACGGTGTTACCAGAGCGTCCACAGCTATTGCCTGAGGGTCCCTTGACCTGGCGCAATACCCGTCTAGTTTTGTGTTGAGGCGGGACGCCATCATGTCCACCTTTGGTTTTTCCCAACGGTTCACAATCATGTGGAAGACTTCTGGGTGAAGTCCCCACTCCCCCGGGTGGAGGTCGTGTCTGCTGAGGAAGTCTGCTTCCCAGTTGTCCACTCCCGGAATGAACACTGCTGACAGTGCTATCACATGATTTTCCGCCCAGCGAAGAATCCTTGCAACTTCTGTCATTGCCCTCCTGCTTCTTGTGCCGCCCTGTCTGTTTACGTGGGCGACTGCCGTGATGTTGTCTGACTGGATCAGCACCGGCTGACCTTGAAGCAGAGGTCTTGCTAGGCTTAGAGCATTGTAGATGGCCCTTAGCTCCAGGATATTTATGTGAAGTAATGTCTCCAGGCTTGACCACAAGCCCTGGAAATTTCTTCCCTGTGTGACTGCTCCCCAGCCTCTCAGGCTGGCATCCGTGGTCACCAGGACCCAGTCCTGAATGCCGAATCTGCGGCCCTCTAGAAGATGAGCACTCTGCAACCACCACAGGAGAGACACCCTTGTCCTTGGTGACAAGATTATCCGCCGATGCATCAGAAGATGCGACCCGGACCATTTGTCTAGCAGATCCCACTGGAAGGTTCTTGCGTGGAATCTGCCGAATGGGATTGCTTCGTAAGAAGCCACCATCTTTCCCAGGACCCTTGTGCATTGATGCACTGAGACTTGGCCTGGTTTTAGGAGATTTCTGACTAGTTCGGATAACTCCCTGGCTTTCTCCTCCGGGAGAAACACCTTTTTCTGGACTGTGTCCAGGATCATCCCTAGGAATAGAAGTCGTGTCGTCGGGATCAGCTGTGATTTTGGAATATTGAGAATCCAACCGTGCTGGCGCAGCACTATCTGAGATAGTGCTACCCCGACTTCCAACTGTTCCCTGGATCTTGCCCTTATCAGGAGATCGTCCAAGTAAGGGATAACTAAAACTCCCTTCCTTCGAAGGAGTATCATCATTTCGGCCATTACCTTGGTAAAGACCCGGGGTGCCGTGGACAATCCAAACGGCAGCGTCTGAAACTGATAGTGACAGTTCTGTACCACAAACCTGAGGTACCCTTGGTGAGAAGGGTAAATTGGGACATGTAGGTAAGCATCTTTGATGTCCAGAGACACCATATAGTCTTCCAGGTTCGCTATCACTGCTCTGAGTGACTCCATCTTGAATTTGAACCTTTGTATGTAAGTGTTCAAGGATTTTAGGTTTAAAATCGGTCTCACCGAGCCGTCCGGCTTCGGTACCACAAATAGTTTGGAATAGTACCCCTTTTCCTGTTGTAGGAGGGGTACCTTGATTATCACCTGCTGGGAATACAGCTTGTGAATGGCTTCCAATACTGCCTCCCTGTCTGAGGGAGACTTCGGTAAAGCAGACTTTAGAAAACGGCGAGGGGGAGACGTCTCGAATTCCAATTTGTACCCCTGAGATACCACTTTAAGGATCCAGGGGTCCACTTGCGAGTGGGCCCACTGAACTTCTTGAGACGGGCCCCCACCGTGCCTGAGTCTGCTTGTAAAGCCCCAGCGTCATGCTGAAGACTTTGCGGAGGCGGGAGAGGGCTTTTGTTCCTGGGAACTGGCTGTTTGTTGCAGCCTTTTTCCTCTCCCTCTGCCACGGGGCAGAAATGAGGCGCCTTTTGCCCGCTTGCCCTTATGGGGCCGAAAGGACTGCGCCTGATAATACGGCGTCTTCTTAGGTTGAGAAGCTACCTGGGGTAAAAATGTGGATTTTCCAGCAGTTGCCGTGGCTACCAGGTCTGATAGACCTACCCCAAATAACTCCTCCCCCTTATAAGGCAATACTTCCATGTGCCTTTTAGAATCCGCATCACCTGACCACTGCCGCGTCCATAAACCTCTTCTTGCAGAAATGGACAGCGCGCTAACTCTTGATGCCAGTCGGCAAATATCCCTCTGTGCATCACGCATATATAGAAATGCATCCTTCAAATGCTCTATAGTCAGTAATATACTGTCCCTATCTAGGGTATCAATATTTTCAGTCAGGGAATCCGACCACGCCAGGCCCGCACTGCACATCCAGGCCGAGGCGATTGCTGGTCGCAGTATAACCCCCGTGTGAGAGTATATACATTTTAGGATATTCTCCAGCTTTCTATCGGCAGGTTCCTTTAGGGCGCCCGTATCAGGAGAGGGTAGTGCTACCTGTTTAGACAAGCGTGTGAGCGCTTTATCCACCCTAGGGGGTGTTTCCCAACGTGCCCTATCCTCTGGCGGGAAAGGGTACGATGCCAATAACCTTTTAGGAATTATCAGGTTTTTATCGGGGGAAACCCACGCCTCATCACACACTTCATTTAATTCCTCGGATACAGGAAAAACTACAGGCAGTTTTTTTTCTCACCAAACATAATACCCTTTTTAGTGGTACTTGTATTATCAGAGATATGCAATACATTTTTCATTGCTTCAATCATGTAACGTGTGGCCCTAGTGGAAGTCACGTTTGTCTCCTCATCATCGACACTGGAGTCAGTATCCGTGTCTGTGTCTGCCATTTGAGGTAACGGGCGTTTTAAAGCCCCTGATGGCGTTTGAGACCCCTGGACAGGCACAAGCTGAGTAGCCGGCTGTCTCATGTCGTCAACTGTCTGTCGTAAAGAGCCGACACTGTCACGCAATTCCTTCCATAAGCTCATCCACTGAGGTGTCGACTCCCTAGGGGGTGACAACTGTATAATAGGCAATTGCTCCACCTCCATCTCATTTTCCTCCTCAAACATGTCGACACAATCGTACCGACACACCGCACACACACAGGGAATGCTCTGATAGAGGACAGGACCCCACTAGCCCTTTGGGGAGACAGAGGGAGAGTATGCCAGCACACACCAGAGCGCTATATATAGACAGGAATACCACTATAAAATGTGCTTTTCCCTTTATAGCTGCTGTTAGTATTAAAACTGCGCCAAATTAGTGCCCCCCTCTCTTTTTTACCCTTTTCTGTAGTGCAGGACTGCAGGGGAGAGTCAGGGAGACGTCCTTCCAGGGGAGCTGTGATGGAAAATGGCGCCCGTGTGCTGAGGAGATAGGCTCCGCCCCTTCTCGGCGGCCTTTTCTCCCGCTTTTTTGGAGAGTTCTGGCAGGGGTTAAAATACATCCATATAGCCCTGGGGGTTATATGTGGTGTATTTATGCCAGCCAAGGTGTTTTACATTGCTGCTCAGGGCGCCCCCCCCTAGCGCCCTGCACCCTCAGTGACCGGAGTGTGAAGTGTGCCTGAGTAACAATGGCGCACAGCTGCAGTGCTGTGCGCTACCTTGTTGAAGACTGATGTCTTCTGCCGCCGATTTTTCCGGACCTCTTCTTGCTTCTGGCTCTGTAAGGGGGCCGGCGGCGCGGCTCTGGGACCGAGCTCCGAGGCTGGGCCTGTGTTCGGTCCCTCTGGAGCTAATGGTGTCCAGTAGCCTAAGAAGCCCAATCCACTCTGCATGCAGGTGAGTTCGCTTCTTCTCCCCTTAGTCCCTCGATGCAGTGAGCCTGTTGCCAGCAGGTCTCACTGAAAATAAAAAAAACCTAAAACTAAACTTTCACTAAGAAGCTCAGGAGAGCCCCTAGTGTGCACCCTTCTCGGCCGGGCACAAAAATCTAACTGAGGCTTGGAGGAGGGTCATAGGGGGAGGAGCCAGTGCACACCAGGTAGTCCTAAAGCTTTTACTTTTGTGCCCAGTCTCCTGCGGAGCCGCTATTCCCCATGGTCCTTACGGAGTTCCCAGCATCCACTAGGACGTCAGAGAAACCTCTGTGAAGGGAGTTGGCGAACTACAGGCTTTATGTGCAGAAGAGCCCTATTTAAATATCATGCCAGATAAAGTGGTGCTAAGAACTAATCCAGGGTTTCCACCAAAAGTAGTTTCATCTTTTCACATGAACCAATAAATTGTTTTACCATCTTTCTTTCCACATCCCAGAAGTGATGAAGAAAAATTACATATGCTGACGTATTGTGAGCAGTTTCCATATACTTAGAGTTAAGGAAAGCCGCAAAGCAAAGAACCTATTTGTTCTGCATTCTGGTGTTAGGAAGGGCGAAGCACCGTCTAAACCAACTATCTCAAGGTGGATTAGAGTTGATTTCGTTCCTCTCTGAATAAAAGGGAGATTTATGGTAAGAACTGACCTTTGTTAAATCTCTTTCTGCGAGTTACACTGGATTCCACAGGTAATAACATCGGGGTGTAGAGTAGGATCTTGATCCGAGGCACCAACAGGCTAAAAGCTTTGACTGTTCCCAAGATGCTCAGCGCCGCCACCTCTATAACCCCGCCTCCGTGCACAGGAACTCAGTTTTGTTACCCAGTCCAATGCAGTAGCAGGCAATAGAGACAACAGCCGTTCGTAGCCACGTACACCACATTCTCATGACAGGAGAATGTATCAGCGGCTAATGCCTTACCAACCCAAAGAAGCTAAGTGCATCAGGGTGGGTGCCCTGTGGAATTCAGTGTACCTTGCAGAAAGAGATTTATCAAAAGCAAGTTCTTACCATAAATCTCCTTTTCTGCAGCGCGGTACACTGTATTCCACAGGGAATAACATCGGGGATGTCCTAAAGCAGTTCCTTATGGAAGGGGACGCACTGTAGCGGGCACAAGAACCCGGCGTCCAAAGGAAGCATCCTGGGAGGCGGAAGTATCAAAGGCATAGAACTTTATGAACGTGTTCACTGGTGACCACGTAGCCGCCTTGCACAATTGTGTGGGCCGCCTAAGAAAGTCCAACAGGCCGAGTAGAATGAGCGTTGATGGTAGCAGGAGCTGGAAGACCAGTCTGTACATATGCATGTGCAATCACCATTCTAATCCATCTGGCCAAGGTCTGCTTGTTAGCAGGCCAGCCACGTTTGTGAAAACCAGAGTACAAAGAGAATCAGACTTCCTAACAGAGGCTGTCCTCTTCACATAGATACGGAAAGCCCGTACCACATCCAAAGACCACTCCTTGGAGGATAAATCCGGAGAGACAAATGCCGGAACCACAATCTCCTGGTTAAGGTGGAAAGAAGACACCCCCCTTAGGTAGATAACCAAGGCGCGTTCAAAGAACCGCCCGGTCACGGTGAAAAATCAGATAGAGGGACCCACAAGACAAGGCACCCAAATCTGATACCCGTCTAGCAGAGGCAATAGCCAGCAGAAACAAGACCTAGAGGGAAAGCCACTTAAGGTCCGCAGATTCAAGAGGTTCAAACGGAAACTCTTGCAAAGCCTCGAGAACCACCGACAAATCCCAAGGAGCCACAGGTGGGACATAGGGAGGTTGAATCCGTAAAACACCCTGAGTGAATGTATGAACATCAGGCAGAGTCGCAAATTTTCTCTGAAACCATACAGACAAGGCAGAAATATGAACCTTGAGGCCTTCAACATAGTTTGAATGACCGCCTCAGAAAAACCTTTGGCCCATAGTACGGAAGCTTCAAGAGCCACGCCGGCAAAGCAAGTTTGGGCCAAATCCTGGTAAAACGCAAGGGCCCTGAACGAGGAGGTCTGGTCGTTGCGGAAGCAGAAGAGGACACTCTGAGAACAAATGCCTTCTGGGCCACACTGGAGCTATTATAAGGATTCCTCCTTCCTCCTCAATACTCTGGGCAGGAGTGCCACCGGAGGGAACGCGTACGGCAACCAAAAGATCCATGGAATTGCCAGTGCATCCACGAACGCCACTTGAGGATCCCTTGCTCCGAAGACCGGAACCTTGTGATTGTGTCGAGACGCCATCAGGTCTACGTCTGGTAGGCCCCACTTGTCCACTAGGAGTTGAAATACTTCTGGATGAAGACTCCACTATCCGGCGAGTACGTCCTGACGACTGAGGATGTTCACTTCCCAGTTGAGGATCCACGGAATAAACACTGCCGATATGGCTGGCAGATGGCGTTCTGCCCATTGAAGAATATTTGACACTTCCAACATCACCATGCGGCTTTGAGTGCCACCCTGATGATTTATGTACGCCACCGTGGTGGCGTTGTCGGACTGTACTTGAACAGGCCTGTTCAGTACCAGACGCAGGGCCAGATTCAGAGCATTGAACACTGCCCGCAATTCCAGAATGTTTATCGGGAGGAGAGACTCCTCCCTGGTCCACCGACCCTGAAGAGAGAGTGTTGCTCCAACACCGCGCCCCCACCCCTCAGACTGGCATCCGTTGTCAGAAGGACCCAGTTGGAGATCCAGAAGGGACGACCCCTGCTCAATCAATGGTCCTGCAGCCACCAGGTCAGTGACAGACGGACCTCCGGAGACAAGGAGATCATTTGAGACCTGATCCAGTGAGGCAAGCCGTCCCACTTGCCAAGAATCAGTTTCTGCAGAGGGCGGGAATGAAACTGAGCATACTCCACCATGTCGAAAGCCAACACCATGAGGCCTAGTACTTGCATCGCTGAGTGTATCAACACACGCGGACGAGAGAGGAAGCAACATATCTTGTCCTGAAGCTGCAGGATCTTCTCCTGTGACAAAAAGAACCTCTGGTTCTGTGTGTCCAACAGAGCACCCAGATGCACCATGCTCTGGGCAGGGACCAGGGATGATTTCTTCCAGTTGATGAGCCACCCGTGGGCTTGCAGAAACTGGACCGTCAGATCCAAATCACGGAGGAGAACTTCTAGGGAATTGACCAGAATCAGCAGATCATCCAGATTCCGGATGCCCCGACGGCGGAGGGAAGCAGTCATAACTGCCATGACCTTGGTGAAAATTTGCGGAGCCGTGGTCAGACCAATTGGTAAGGCCCGGAATTGGTAATGGAGATTGCCAATAGCAAACTGCAGGTATTGCTGATGTGATATGGCAATAGAGATATGCAGGTTAGAATCCTGTATATCCAAGAATACCATATAGTCCCCTGGTTCCAAAGCCAGGACAATAGAGCGAAGGGTCTCCATACGAAACTTGGAGACCCTCACAAACTTGTTCAAAGATTTGAGGTTGAGAATGGGCCGGGTGGAACCAGTCGGCTGGGGACTAGGAACAACGTTGAATAGTACCCCCTGCCCCTCTGAGCCAGAGGCACCGGTACTACCACTCCGTTGTCCAGGAGGGATTGTACCATTAAACGGAGAGTTGTTGCCTTCACCTGATCCGAAGGGATGTCCGTCAAGCAACAGCGAGGAGGGGGACGTGTCTTGAAGGATATAGCGTATCCGTGAGTGACGACATCCCGCAGCCAAGCGTCTGAAATGGTCTTCAACCATACCTGGGTGAACTGTAGAAGTCGGCCTCCCACCCTGGGATCCCCCGGGGGAGGCCCGCCCCGTCAGGCCGCAGGCTTGTCAGATTTGGAAGCCGGCTGACGGGCAGCCCAGGCAAGTTCAGGCTTGGGGGTTTTGGAAGTGCGAGACTGTTTCGGATACGCCTGGCCCTTTGCTTTACCCAGAGGGCGAAAGGAAGTACTCTTAGCCTTCGGGGCCGAAGGAGTAGTACTAGGTAGACATGCAGTCTTTGCGGACGCTAAGTCAGCAACAATCTTGTTGAGATCCTCACCAAAGAGGAAGGTTCCTTTAAACGGGAGGGTATCCGGACTCCAGATCGACAGCAAAAAGGTAGACGCCAATTGGTCGACATGGACAAAAGGTCGACATGGACAAAGGTCGACATGGACAAAGGTCGACATGAGTTTTTCACGATTTATTTCTTTTTTTTTTGGAACCTTTTCATACTTAACGATCCACGTGGACTACGATTGGAACGGTAATCTGTGCCGAGCGAAGTGGTAGCGGAGCGAAGGCACCATGCCCGAAGCATGGCGAGAGAAGCGAGCCATGCGAGGGGACGCGGTGCACTAATTGGGGTTCCCGGTCACTCTACGAAGAAAACGACACCCAAAAAAAAAAAAAAAAAAACACAACAACAACAACAACCTCATGTCGACCTTTTTCCATGTCGACCTTGTTCCTGACGACCTTTTGTCCATGTCGACCTAAGGTGTGTCGAGAAATTGGCGTCTAATGTTTGTCGACCTTTTTGCTGTCGATCCTGAGTCCCAGACCCAAATGGGAGCACTTCCAGGGTTTTCTTAGAGTCCAAGTCCACCGACCAGGTCCGCAACCAGAGAATACAGCGAGCCAAAATGGATGTCGTAGCAGCCTTGGCCGCCAGAACACCTGCATCTGAAGCAGCTTCTTTAATGTAATGAGAGACCTAGTCTGGCATGTTCTGAAATATTGGACGGAAACTCAGCCTCTATTTCCTGAGCCCAGGCCTCAATAGCTTCTGCGGCCCAAATAGCCGCAATGGTGGGCCTATGCGCAGCCCGTGCAAAAGGTATAGATAGCTTTTAAGCAGCCCTCCATACGCTCATTAGTCGGCTCCTTGAGAGAAGTGATGGTAGTGACAGGCAGAGCAGATGACACCACAGGCCGAGCGATTTGCAAATCCACCGGCGGTGACGTTTTCCAATTTTTACTCAATTCTGCCGCAAGGGGATAGTGGGCTAGCATCTTTTTGTGCAGCGTGAATTTCTTTCCTCGGTTCTCCCAGGATTCCTGCCGTATGTCAACCAAGTGGTCAGAATGAGGTAAAACCAATTTAGTGACCTTCTGACGTTTGAACCTGTCCGGTTTCTTAGATGTAGTAGCAGGCTCCGGATCATCATCAATCTGAAGAATGAACCCGATAGCCTCTAACAGATCAGGAACATCCACCTGTGAAACACATTCCCCATCAGAAACGTCATGGTCAGAGTCTGTGGGGTCAGTATACACGCCATCTTCATCGGAAGAGGTATCTGGAACATGCGTGGATTGAGAGGAAGTAACAGCCCGCTTAGAGGACTTCTTAGGTTTAGTCTTAGGCGGGCGAGGTTCAGGAATACGTTTATCCAAAGAGTTATTCAATTGCTGTAACTGAGTGGACAGAGCATCTGTCCATGGCGGATAAGCCGCAGGGACCATATAAAGGCACAGGAGGTCCCATAGGAGGCGCAAGTCTAGTTACCAGCATAGTGAGTAAATTAGAAAAGGCAGCCCAAGGCAGGCCCTGATGTGCCCCTGTTGTTACAAACTGACCGGGGGGGTAAAGAACCCCCAAAACCTGAACCCTCCGCAACCATGTTATCCTCAAATGCATCTGGTACATCATAACCGTGCACGGCGGAATTGGCCCCTGACCCATAGCCCCCCTGTAGCGGACATGATATGAAAGAGTAAACCACGGGCGACACAGTACAATAATCAGCAGATATAATACTGAACACAAACCCCCCATGCAGTGCGACAGCACAAACAGAGGATTTCTGAGGTAAAATGTAACTGAAAAACACAGAGAAAAATACGTATATCCTGTGAAATACCTATATTGTCTAATAACCCTGACGCACAGAGCCTCCTCAGGTTACAGAATATAGGGATAGCAGTAGGAGTGAGATACACGGAGTAGAGATCACCCAGCAGCTACACACACACACACACACACACACACACACACACACACACACACACACACACAGCAGGAATTAAGACAAACAATAAAACTGCACTGGACTAGCAATACTAATACTGAGTAAATCTATGTATATAAACAGATATATCAATGCACAGTAAAAATAGAATTTTAATACCTACCGGTAAATCCTTTTCTCTTAGTCCGTAGAGGATGCTGGGGTCACATCAAGAACCATGGGGTATAGACGGGATCCACAGGAGACATGGGCACTTTAAAGACTTTCAAAAGGGGTGTGAACTGGCTCCTCCCTCTATACCCCTCCTCCAGACTCCAGTTATAGGAACTGTGCCCAGGGAGACGGACATTTCGAGGAAAAGGACTTATTGTTAAACTAAGGTGAGATACATACCAGCTCACACCTCAAGCACGCCGTACAACAACATGGCATTTAACACAACGCAAGTCAATGGCATGAACAACATCAGCAACAGGCTAACTATAAACGTAACACAAGATGTGTGTAACCAAAACTAATAACTGCAGATACAGTCCGCACTGGGACGGGCACCCAGCATCCTCTACGGACTAAGAGAAAAGGATTTACCGGTAGGTTTTAAAATCCTATTTTCTCATACGTCCTAGAGGATGCTGGGGTCACATCAAGAACCATGGGGTTTATACCAAAGCTCTAGAACGGGCGGGAGTGCGCGTATGACTCTGCAGCACCGATTGACCAAACATGAGGTCCTCATTAGCCAGGGTATCAAACTTGTAGAACTTCGCAAAGGTGTTTGAACCCGACCAAGTAGCTGCTCGGCAAAGTTGTAATGCCGAGATCCCCTGGGCCGCCGCCCAGGACGAGCCCGCCTTCCTGGTAGAACGGGCCTTCACCGATTTCGGTAACGGCAATCCAGCCGTAGAATGAGCCTGCTGAACCGTATGAAAGATCCAGCGTGCAATAGTCTGCTTGGAATTTTATTGTGAGCATACAAGACAAACAGAGCCTCTGTTTTCCTAAACTGAGCCGTTCTGGCGACATAAATTTTCAAAGCTCTTACTACATCGAGAAGCTTCGATTCCAGCAAGGCGTCAGTAGCCACTGGCACCACAATAGGTTGGTTCAAATGGAACGATGATACAACTTTCGGCAGAAACTGCTGACGAGTCCTCAATTCTGCTCTATTTTCATGGAAGATCAAATAAGGGCTCTTGTGAGACAAGGCCGCCAATTCAGACACCCGCCTTGCGGATGCCAAGGCCAACAGCATGACCACTTTCCAAGTAAGGAATTTCAACTCTACCTCCTGTAAAAGGTTCAAACCAATGAGATTGAAGGAACTGCAACACCACGTTATGATCCCATGGTGCCACAGGGGGCACAAAAGGAGGTTGGATGTGCAATACACCTTTCACGAAGGTCTGAACTTCTTGAAGGGAGGCCAATTGTTTTTGGAAGAAAACCGATAAAGCTGAAATTTGAACTTTAATTGAGCCCAACTTTAGGTCCGCATCCACACCGGCTTGTAGAAAATGGAGAAACCGTCCTAACGGAAATTCTTCCGTAGAAGCCTTCTTGGATTCCCACCAAGTCACGTATTTTTCCCAAATACGGTGGTAATGTTTAGACGTTACTCCTTTCCTGGCCTGAATAAGAGTGGGGATGACTTCCTTGGGAATACTCTTTCGGGCTAGAATCCGGCGTTCAACCTCCAAGCCGTCAAACGAAGCCGCGGTAAGTCTTGGAACACGCACGTCCCCTGCTGTAACAGATCCTCCCTCAGGGGAAGAGGCCAAGGATCTCCTATGAGTAATTCCTGAAGCTCTGGATACCAAGCCCCTCTTGGCCAGTCTGGAACAACGAGGTTCGCTTGAACCCTTGTTCTTCTTATGATCTTTATCACTTTTGGAATGAGTGGAAGCGGAGGAAACACTTACACCGACCGAAACACCCACGGTGTCACTAGGGCGTCCACTGCTATTGCTTGAGGGTCTCTCGACCTGGAACAATATCTCTGAAGTTTCTTGTTGAGGCGGAGCACCTTTGTGGCCTCTGCCATTTCCGCTCTTTGTTCCGCCCTGGCGGTTTATGTACACTGTACGTTAGCAGGGAAAGGGATACTACTGCACTAGCATATTATAGAAAAGTTCCAAATTAGAACAAAGGAAACCCCTAGTTATATTCTATATCAGATATTTGAATTATATAGGGGGTGCTGCCACTGAATATATTGTTGCCAATATATAGTTATGCACAAAAAGAAACAGAGAAGGATTGCACTTGAAGTGGCGCACTTAAACATTAAATTGATACATAAATTATAACTTTTATTAGAGTATATTTGTTAAAAAGACCAGTAGCTGTGAAATATTAAAACCAAAAACATATAAATTGACAAAACAAAGTGTAATATGTGTGAATAAAAACACACACTGTGCTAACTGTGTAGTGCTACACATATATAATATATTATAGGTACTATGACCCTTGAATCAAATTATTTGTGTTGTTAGGCTGAGTGCCCAATGGCGCTTTGAAGTCACTGATCAGTTGTACTAGATAGGCTTACTGAGGGTACTGTAAAGTGCAATATTCCAATAGAAAGCTCCCCCTCAGTTTGGGCGCTATGACCCCTCACTTATGTGCAGTCATATGCTTGTACAGCTAGGAGTCAGTGTTTATCCTCACTAGTGATCTCAATGTAATTAGCTGTTCTCAATCAATTTACAGCAGGTAATATCTGAAGTCAGTATCACTTTAAGTGAATAATCTGTTTGGGAGCTATGACCCCTCACTTATGGGTGGTATTCATGTGACCGCCGGTCAGCTGACCGACAGTCACATGACCTCCTCCGTGAGCCTGACGGCTCACTATCCCGATGGTCGGCATGCCGACCAACAGGGACTATTTCCACTCGTGGGTGTCCACGACACCCATAGAGTGGGAATAGAACCCGTGGCGACCGCAGGTCGCCACCGAGCCCGCAAGGGGCTTGCTGCACTCGCCCCTCCCCGCCGGGATCCCGGCGTCGGTAAGGTGACCGGCGGTCAGGAGACCGCCGGTCACCAGTACTGCACCCCTCACTTATATGCATTCATATGCTTATACAGCTATGAATCCGTGTTTCTCCTCACTAGTGATCTCAATGTAATTAGCTGTTCATTAATCAATTTACAGCAGGTAATACCTGAAGTCAGTGTCACTTTAAGTGAATGATAATTGATGTTCACTTATATGCTTATACAGCTATAGATCAGTGCTTCTCCCCACTAGTGATCTCAATATAATTAGCTGTTCTCAGTCGATTTACAGCAGGTAATTAATTAAGTCAATATCACTTAAAGTGAGTAATCACAATGTTCATTAGTGATATTGTTAATGAGAGACACTGTAATGTCCAAATATGCTTATAAACTGACAGTTTTCCACAATATTCACTACTATTATAGTGGAATATAGATCATAGCTGTGAGGCACAGGGTTTAGTGAGCTGTTTGAATATTGCACTAATGCCGTACACTGGAACACTCCATCAGCTGTGAATAGCAGTATATCCTAACTAGCTGTTTTGTAATTATCAGCTGTGTGATGGAAACCTATCTCCTATATATTAGCCCTGTGACTCTGTGCCTGCATTTCTAACGCTGGGTGGAGTCACAGACCTGGGCGGACTTAGCAGCTCCTGGCCTGTCCCAGTGGTAGCAAACCACACACCATTAGCAGAAGGGACCAGCAGCCACAGATTCAACAGACCATTCCCAGGCACAAACCAGCAGCGCACTGACGCCCCACACTGCCAGGTAAGCATGGACACCCACACAGCCAAACCCCACACCACCCCTCCCCTGCAAACACCCACCACCACCTAGCACACCCACCTTCCCCACCACGGATTGACACACACCCGCTACCGAGGCCGCCGCTAACCCCCCTACCATCTGTAAGAGTGCATCCGCGCCGCGGCCACACACTCCACACCTCTGCCACACACACCGCTGCACACACTGTGGCATGGAGGCGGCCGACACCAGTCCGCCAGCCTCCCACACAACCACGCCAGCTCCCTCTGGCCTTCACCAGCCCCGTCACCCACCGTCCGACAGAGCCGTACATATCGCTCCCCCCCTCCCCACTACCGCTGCACACACTGTCATGGAGGGCACTCTCCCTCACAACTACGCCAGCTCCCTCTGCCCTTCACCAGCCCCATCACCCGCACCTGTCTTCCGCCGCCCGACACGCCTCTCGCCACTCCCGCATCACCCAGCGCAACCTTTACCCAACACCCTCCCCATGCACCCGCAGACCCCACCACCATCAGTCACACAATCATACATGGCTTACATACGAACCAGCAGCAGCGCACCCACATACACCCCTGCCCCACCTTGGGAGGAAAGCTGATCTTGGGAAGGGAGTGGAGTGAAAGAGAGAGAGAGAGAGAGAGAGAGAGAGAGAGAGAGAGAGAGAGAGAGAGAGAGAGAGAGAGAGAGAGAGAGAGAGAGAGAGAGAGAGAGAGAGAGAGAGAGAGAGAGAGAGAGAGAGAGAGAGAGAGAGAGAGAGAGAGAGAGAGAGAGAACGGGATGCCTGATATTGTGGGGGAAGGGGGAGGAGGGTGATGCCTTATAAAGGGGGGGGGGGGGGGGGGGAGATGACTGAGAATGGGCCAGCGGGATTGCTCATTTTAAGGGATGGGGGGGGCATCTATTATTGTGTGCCTTTATTCTCTCTTGGCAGGGTGGGGGTGCCCCAGGTTACTGCTGCAATGGGAGACTTTTCTTTTTACACCTGCTGCTGGGGACAGGAGTGCCAACATCCCTGTCACCCCCACCCAGGCAGCTGCGGGTGACGCTGCTGTGGACCTGCACAGGGTCCCGCCGTTTTGCTGATGGTGGCTCACGGTACAGTGTGGGACGGAGTCCCCTGTATCATACAGTTTGTGCTGGGTTAGTGGGGAGGTCTGGAACCTTCACTGTGGCCCCTGTGTTTCCACACTGTGTGCCCACGCCACTCTACCACACACACACCACAAGAACCCAGCCACCTGACCAACCCTCAGCGCACCACACAATAAAAAACCAATACAAATCTCCACCATACATACCTACCACCCATTTAACAGACATACATCACCCCCTAACACCACACACAGCTCTACACACCCTTCGCCTTTCACAAAGCCCATCCCCAACACATACCCACCAAAAACCACCCACCATCACCATGTGACACTCAAACTTCCATGACACCTTACAAAACACTCACCCATTCCCCTTCACCCCACACCCACTATTCCTACAATTCCTATGTCTTTTGTTCCCTACGACATCCATCAATGCTAGCCCCAAGCATACACACCCAACTGCACCCTTACACCATCCTGCCTAATCATCCACCACCCACACCATCTTGGCCACCCACAGGCCACCCCAATTACACCTCACAACCACAAGGGTGTGCAAAGGTTAAGGGGGCATAGCCCCTTACGACGGTGTGAAGAGCGCCCGTAGGGCGCGATGAATCACCTAGTATATCAAATAAACAGCATTTAACCCGAGTAGCACATAAACATTGCTAGATAATTGTTCTATACTTGTAAAGTAACAAGCAGTGCTATAAAGATGTCTCAGCTGCTACATTAAGCAGTGTATCTTAGTCTTGCTACAATGTTGCTAGTACATGCAGCTTGCTGAGTCATATGTGGTTAAATAATCCTCTCAGTGCAGGAAAGCTTGTGAGCTCCATCAGTGTCATGAGGCTTCACAATAGCCAGCTCAGCTTTAGTATAGATCTCGCCGACACGTGTTTCGCAGTTAAGTTTTTTCAGGGCCCTGAAAAAAACTTAACTGTGAAACACGTGTCGGCGAGTCACACTGTGCTGCTGTGTATAATAACAATGTGCTAAATGTATTGTGTTAGGAATAGAGCGAGATCTATACTAAAGATGAGCTGGCTATTGTGAAGCCTCATGACACTGATGGAGCTCACAAGCTTTCCTGCACTGAGAGGATTATTTAACCACATATGACTCAGCAAGCTGCATGTACTAGCAACATTGTAGCAAGACTAAGATACACTGCTTAATGTAGCAGCTGAGACATCTTTACAGCACTGCTTGTTACTTTACAAGTATAGAACAATTATCTAGCAATGTTTATGTGCTACTCAGGTTAAATGCTGTTTATTTGATATATAGGTTTCCATCACACAGCTGATAATTACAAAACAGCTAGTTAGGATATACTGCTATTAACAGCTGATGGAGTGTTCCAGTGTACGCATTAGTGCAATACTCAAACAGCTCACTAAACCCTGTGCCTCACAGCTATGATCTATATTCCACTATAATAGTAGTGAATATTGTGGAAAACTGTCAGTTTATATGCATTCTTGGACATTAGTGTGTCTCTCATTAACAATATCACTAATGAACATTGTGATTACTCACTTAAAGTGATATTGACTTAATTAATTACCTGCTGTAAATCGACTGAGAACAGCTAATTATATTGAGATCACTAGTGGGGAGAAGCACTGATCTATAGCTGTATAAGCATATAAGTGAACATCAATTATCATTCACTTAAAGTGACACTGACTTCAGGTATTACCTGCTGTAAATTGATTAATGAACAGCTAATTACATTGAGATCACTAGTGAGGAGAAACAACGATTCATAGCTGTACAAGCATATGACTGCACATAAGTGAGGGGTCACAGCGCCCAAACTGAGGGGGAGCTTTCTATTGGAATATTGCACTTTACAGTACCCTCAGTAAGCCTATCTAGTACAACTGATCAGTGACTTCAAAGCGCCATTGGGCACTTAGCCTAACAACACATAGAATTTGATTCAAGGGTCATAGTACCTATAATATATTATATATGTGTAGCACTACACAGTTAGCACAGTGTGTGTTTTTATTCACACATATTACACTTTGTTTTGTCAATTTATATGTTTTTGGTTTTAATATTTCACAGCTACAGGTCTTTTTAACAAATATACTCTAATAAAAGTTATAATTTATGTATCAATTTAATGTTTAAGTGCGCCACTTCAAGTGCAATCCTTCTCTCTTTCTTTTTGTGCGGTTTATGTACGCTACTGCTGTTATGTTGTCCAACTGAAATAAGACGAGCCGATTGCGAAGAAAATGTTCCGCTTGCAGAAGGCCGTTGTGAATGGCCCTCAACTCCAGCACGTTTATGTGTAGACACATTTCCTGGCTTGACCATTTTCCCTGGAAGTTTTCCCCCTCGTGACAGCTCCCCAGCCTTGGAAACTCACATCCGTGGTCACTACGATCCAGTCCTGGACCCCGAACCTGCGTCCCTCTAGGAGGTGAGAGCTGTGTAGCCACCACATGAGTGGGATTCTGGTCTTGGAGGCCAGGGTTATTCTTCGGTGCATGTGCAGATGGGACCCGGACCACTTGTCCAATAGGTCCCACTGAAACACTCTGGCATGGAATCTGCCAAACTGAATGGCCTCGTAGGCCGCCACCATCTTCCCCAGCAACCGAGTGCATTGATGGATCGGTACCCTTGCTGGTTTCAGAATTTGCTTGACCAGGTTCTGAATTTCCAGAGCCTTTTCCACTGGAAGAAAAACTCTGTAATTCTGTGTCCAGAATCATTCCCAAAAACGACAGCCATCTCGTCGGGACCAACTGCGATTTTGGCAAGTTTAGGAGCCAACCATGTTGCTGCAGAATTGTCAGGGAGAGCGTAATGTTCTGCAGTAATTGGTCCCTGGATCTCGCCTTTATCAGGAGATCGTCCAAGTACGGGATAATTGTGACTCCTTGTTTGCGCAGGAGAACCATCATTTCGGCCATTACTTTGATTAAAACCCTCGGAGCCGTGGACAGACCAAACGGCAATGTCTGAAATTGGTAATGACAATCCTGAACTGCAAACCTCAGGTAAGCCTGATGTGGAGGATAAATGGGAACATGTAAGTAGGCATCCTTTATGTCGGCCGACACCATAAAATCCCCCTCCTCCAGACTGGAGATCACAGCCCGGAGAGATTCCATCTTGAATTTTTTTTTTTTTTTTTTTTTTTTTTTTTAGGTAGAAATTGAGGGATTTGAGGTTCAGGATTGGTCTGACTGAGCCGTCTGGCTTCGGAACCACAAACAGACTCGAGTAAAAGCCTTCTCCCTGTTGTGACGGGGGAACCCTGACAATGACTTGATTGTGACACAATTTTTGTATCGCGGCGCATACCACTTCCCTGTCTGGAAGAGAAGCTGGTAAGGCTGATTTGAAAAATCGGTGAGGGGGGACGTCTTGAAACTCCAGTTTGTACCCTTGGAACACTATTTCAAGAACCCATGGGCCTAGACCCGAACGAGCCCAGAACTGACTGAAGAGCCCGAGACGTGCCCCCACCGGTGCGGACTCCCGCAGAGGAGCCCCAGCGTCATGCGGTAGACTTGGCAGAAGCCGGGGAGGATTTCTGCTCCTGGGAACCGGCCACGGCCGGTGATCGCTTACCCTTTCCCTTTCCTCTAGTAGCAAGGAAGGAAGACCCTCTGCCTTTTCTGTTTTTATAGGGCCGAAAGGACTGCATCTGATACTGGTGTGCTTTCTTTTGTGGTGCAGGCACATAAGGTAAAAATGAAGACTTACCCGCGGTAGCCGTAGATACCAACTCAGTGAGGCCGTCACCAAACAATACACCACCTTTATACGGTAGAGACTCCATAGCTTTTTTGGAGTCAGCATCAGCATTCCATAGATGAATCCACAATGCTCTCCTAGCTGTGACTGCCATGGCATTGGCCCGTGAACCCAAGAGGCCAATATCTCTCGCAGCTTCCTTTAGGTAGACTGCAGCATCCCTGATATGACCTAGCGTCAGAAGAATGTTATCCCTATCCAGGGTATCCAATTCAGAGGACAGGTTATCTGCCCATTTTTCGATAGCACTACTCACCCATGCAGATGCAATGGCTGGTCTTAGTAGCGTACCCGTGGAAATATAAATGGATTTCAATGTATTTTCCTGCCTACGACTCGCAGGATCCTTTAGGGCTGCCGTGTCAGGGGACGGAAGAGCTACTTTTTTGGACAGATGTGATAAAGCCTTGTCCACAAAAGCAGGTGGTGATGTGATACTATATTAACGTCTAATGTAAGCACTAATCCACAGCACTCACCTATTCCTAGATTTGGGGGTTCAACATGGTACGTGACCACATGGTTTAAAAAGAAATCACAGGGGCTCTGCACTCATTATATTAAACTAACAATAATAATAAACAATGGAGTTTGAGTTCATGTATCGGCTGCAGGCATTTAAGCCTGCAGCCCCTGGCAAGGGACCCCACTTTACTGCAGATCTATTTAAACAATGTGGTCACAAACCGTGTTTCAACCCAAATCTAGGAATAGGTGAGTGCCGTGGAATGGTGCTTTTTGTTTATTAGGTTAATTTTTAATTTAATTTATCTTTTTGTAATCACATTTTCTCATGCACCCGGTTTTAACTTAATTATAGCTTGTGTCAGCTGTTCTCCTAGGTGCTTTAAAACAGGCGTGTTGGAAACGGTCTCACCTATTTAAGCAAAGTTGTTGTGAGCTTTAAGCCAGTTAGCATACCTAAAGTTTAACACTAATGTAATAGCTATTTTCATGATAATTATTTTGAGCAATAGATATGGACCTGCAGTATAGTGGGGCCCTCTGCGGGGGGCTGCAGGCTTAAAGGCAGTGATCAATACATGAACTAGAACTCCACTGTTTATTAATGTTAGTTAATATAGTGAGTGCAGAGCCCCTGTGACTGCTATTTAAACAATGTGGTCACCCCAAATCTAGGAATAGGCGCGTGCCGTGGAATAGATATATTTTATTATTATTTTTTTGTTCAGCCTAATGCCTTCTGTAAGGTGCTGTGCACTTAAATACAATGTGCAGGTAAGGATAGGAATCTGAAGCGGCACCTACACTAACTAAAAGAAGATTCTTTATTTCACACTCACCTCATAAGCAGCACCTAAATCTTGAAATTTTTCTTGTGCTTGAGGATCATCTGGATTTCGATCTGGATGCAACTGCAAGGCTAGTTTACGATAGGCTTTCTTAATTTCTTTTACAGACGCTCCCCGTGACACACCCAGAATTTTATAGAAATCACGTCTAAAATAAAGTAAAACAAAATTGACACATATACAATCAAGAGGTAAGAAAGCTAAATGTTCAACATGACCTCTAATATCCCCCAAAGGAAGAGAGATTAACGGATTTGAAAAGTACTAGTTGATTTAATAGTTCATCCATTTCAGTATTTTATTTCAAATTCTGTGTTTAGCATGGGAAAACAACTTTAGACAAATAGGATACAAGAAAATTAATAACGTATTCCTGGCGCTTTCTTCTTAAAGATGTATACTTCCCATATTTGGGGTAATGAATTTTAAATGCCAAAGCATTATTATAACCACAAAAGAGGTGTTTTTCACACCCCAACTCCCGGCGCAATTAAACCAATTATATTCAATTAGACTTCAGCTGCACACATATGAAAGGATTAGCTAAATCCTCAAAAATTATTAGAGAAAAAGGGAGAGAAACAATGGTGCGCTCGAATTAAAATATATACTGTTTATAGTAAAAAAGTAGGTGTCCACTTCTATTCACTGCTGAAATCAGTAACAAGAGTCTGCTTTAATTTATATACAATTCTTTTACTCACATAAATTGACACACATACATATATAAAATGAACTTAAAATCTGTACGTTCCACACACTCTAATAGAGGACAGATAGTATTCACTAGCACTGTGAAGAATTAGCAGCAACAGTGTAGTTGTATTCTTAATAGTAACAATGTATTTCTGTGACACTAAACAGACTCGACCAATCTGTTACATCCAGTTATGTCACATCAAAATGTATCAAATCTGTAACAACTGCCCACACGCTGTATCACAAGTCTCTCAGATCCTCCTGCTACTGGCGTCCCAGTGCAGAGGAGTGCTGTAGTAATCTTACCCGAGCCTGCGGGAATGTCCAATATTGAGATGCACGCACCCAGAGAGATACGGATCCTGTACAGCTTCCAAGGGCAGCGCCTACCGCCGGTAATTGGTTGTTAATTTCAGTACTGGCGGGCACACAGATTAGTATGACTCCAAAGTGCCGCTTTTAATGTGACCGCTGGAGATAGCACACTCTCTGGTCCTAGTAGGAGCTACGGTCAGCGTCTCAGGTAGGAACGCCGCTTGCAGTGTGACCGCTGGAGATAGCACACTCTCAGGTTCTGGTAAGCGGACAACGGGAGCTCCGGTCAGCGTCTCAGATGAAAACGCAGAAAGCGGCACGTGTGGATACTTCCGTCAGTGTGTGGTCAGACAGACAGGGAGATGACGTCAACGCGTTTCGTCCCGTCACAACTCGGGACTTCCTCAAGACTATAGCTATAGTCTTGAGGAAGTCCCGAGTTGTGACGGGACGAAACGCATTGACGTCATCTCCCTGTCTGTCTGACCACACACTGACGGAAGTATCCACACGTGCCGCTTTCTGCGTTTTCATCTGAGACGCTGACCGGAGCTCCCGTTGTCCGCTTACCAGAACCTGAGAGTGTGCTATCTCCAGCGGTCACACTGCAAGCGGCGTTCCTACCCGAGACGCTGACCGGAGCTCCTACTAGGACCAGAGAGTGTGCTATCTCCAGCGGTCACATTATAAGCGGCACTTTGGAGTCATACTAATCTGTGTGCCCGCCAGTACTGAAATTAACAACCAGTTACCGGCGGTAGGCGCTGCCCTTGGAAGCTGTACAGGATCCGTATCTCTCTGGGTGCGTGCATCTCAATATTGGACATTCCCGCAGGCTCGGGTAAGATTACTACAGCACTCCTCTGCACTGGGACGCCAGTAGCAGGAGGATCTGAGAGACTTGTGATACAGCGTGTGGGCAGTTGTTACAGATTTGATACATTTTGATGTGACATAACTGGATGTAACAGATTGGTCGAGTCTGTTTAGTGTCACAGAAATACATTGTTACTATTAAGAATACAACTACACTGTTGCTGCTAATTCTTCACAGTGCTAGTGAATACTATCTGTCCTCTATTAGAGTGTGTGGAACGTACAGATTTTAAGTTCATTTTATATATGTATGTGTGTCAATTTATGCGAGTAAAAGAATTGTATATAAATTAAAGCAGACTCTTTGTTACGGATTTCAGCAGTGAATAGAAGTGGACACCTACTTTTTTACTATAAACAGTATATATATTTTAATTCGAGCGCACCATTGTTTCTCTCCCTTTTTCTCAAAGCATTATTATACACAATTTTATTAGTATGCCACAAAACATCCACATGTATTTAGTATTAACATGAATAAATAGATAAAAATAAATGAATACAAAGTGCAGTGTGCGTGTTCAGGAAACAGTGGTCCAATGCAGCTGACCACTGGTGACTTCTATCAAATATAAAATGTATCTCACCAAAGTTGGTGGTTGCGGTGGGCTAGCTTTTTTTAAAAGGTAGCAAGAGTAGTCCTAGGCTGAATAGCCTGGTACCACGGCACAGGATATATTCAGCATGAAGTCCATCAGCACCTGGCACACGCTACAATCCTCCTCCACACAGCAGCTTTTCAGCCTAGGACTACTCTTGCTACCTTTTAAAAAAAAAAAATAAAGCTAGCCCACTGCAACCACCAACTTTGGTGAGAGAACTTTTATATTTGATAGAATTCACCAGTGGTCAGCTGCATTGGACCACTGTTTCCTGAACATGCACACCGCACTTTGTATTCATTTATTTTTATCTATTTATTCATGTTAATACATGTGGATGTTTTGTGGCATACTAATAAAATTGTGTATAATAATGCTTTGGCATTTAAAAATTCATTACCCCCAAATATGGGAAGTATATTTAAGGAGAAAGCGCCAGGAATCCATTATTAATTTCCTGGTAACGTATGATTGCCATCACCTGTGGTGAGCTAGTTAATTGATAAGAAAGGTGTTTCACCACAGGTGATGGCAATCATACGTTACCAGGAAAGTCCAGGAACAGAGCATTTTCTCCCTCATGGAGAGGGTCAGGTAGGCAAGTATGCTTTAGACAAATAACCTATTGACAATACACACATTATTATAAATGAGTAATATATGACTAATTTAGCGTGGGTGCTAACCAGGGGCGGATTGGGAACAAAAAGCGGCCCTGGAAAAATTTGTACGAGTGGCCCCACATGGGCAGCACCAGAGGTGTAAGGTCTAAGCCATGGGCCATGGCAGCAGCACCCTCTCTGCGCCCCCCCCCCCCCCCCCAAGACTTTCCAGATAGTGGGGATGTCCAGCATCAAGGGGGAGTTAAAAAGGAAATAAAGTTAAATATTATGAGCACATATGATACACCTTCAGAATTTAGGAAACTAGATCATTCTTTAGAAAGATATATTTTCTTGCTTATTACACCAACCGTATCCCAATCACTATTCACTCAATCTTATATGTCAGCCAAGCAGGCAGACAGAGCATACACTAGATCATCTGCTAAGTGGCAAAGTCATTTTCATATATGCAAATTATTTTCCATCTTATTCATTATGTCTATAAAAAGGACCACATGTCCTCAAACAAAACAGGCCCCGCGGGTGCGTCGGCCCACCGGGGACTTCCCTGTAAACCCTATGGCCAATCCGCCTCTGGTGCTAACCCACTTAATGTAATTATATTTAACCTCCTCCCGCTATGGAAGACCACAGTTTCCAACATTTCCAAGGACACTAATGATCTCTCTGCACAGCAATATCATGTTTATGAAACAGTTTTATACTTTAAATACAGGTTAACTTAAAATAAGCATACAGTATAACAAAGAGAATTGCACAAAACATGCAGCATAACACAACTGATAAAATAAATTTGTAAATATTGAAAAACAGGTACATTTCCTGAAATTAGATACAACTAGCACACCATGGAATATTATATAGCAGAAGCTTCATAAATGGACGTTAGCGACTCTTATGCTTTTTGATACTTAAAAAATAATAATTTTGTTTTCTTCCAGTAGATATTAACTAGGCCAGCAGTTCCTGTATGACAGGTTCCTTACCCTGCAGTTACCATTGAAAGCACATACACGAGCAGGAAGCATATGCTACTTAAAGACAAAGGGCCGATCCTCATGGTTCCTCAGTGGATGTGGTCCCCTAGATAGCAAACACGTATGACCTGTTAGCCTTCACCGCATGGACACCCCGCAGAATTATACTTCAAGACCAGCGCCGGCAGGTCTACTACTAAAGTACAAAAATGACAATTTCCTATTCATCATAAACTGGGACCACAGCAGCTAATCACATAGTACAACGTCAGCTCCAACCTCAATCGGACAACGAATCAGCGTTTTCTCTCTGTCATTTCCGCGAGTGCTCATCCAACCGCATGCACAGACATGGCAGAGGCTGGTTTCGGCTCACACCGCTAATCCCTCCTGCTGGGAATGCTGTGCTTCCTCCTCCAAAGTGTCGCCGTCGTGATATCGCCGCCATATTGTTGGTGTATTAAACGCTGTAATAACCTGTGATGGTACTTATTTGTCCATCCATACTAGTAGCTGATAGCTCGTGTCACACAGGTGAACATTTGCTAGGTTATAACGCTGTTGAGCCTCTTACCTGTTAGTAGTAGTAGTAGTCGTAGTAGTAAGCATATAGATTGAGTTTAGCTTTTCTTTATACAGTATAACAGGAAATAGCCAAATGCGTGAGAATGAATTACAACAACGTATAACCTTTTTACCACCCAGTGGTTTAATATGATATGTACAGGTAAGTATAGGAAACAGAGAATGGTCTTATTGTTTTTCCACTGGTTGACAACATATCCAGCATTATGATTTTATGACACACAGGTATGTTAAAAATTTCGATTGCATTATTATATGATAATTTGTTTGGCTATGCAGGTTGATGGTACTCTCAACTATAGGCTGTACTTCACATTGATCTATCATACTTTCTCTGACGTCCTAGTGGATGCTGGGAACTCCGTAAGGACCATGGGGAATAGCGGCTCCGCAGGAGACTGGGCACAAAAGTAAAAGCTTTAGTACTACCCGGTGTGCACTGGCTCCTCCCCCTATGACCCTCTTCCAAGCCTCAGGTAGATTTTTGTGCCCGGCCGAGAAGGGTGCATTCTAGGAGGCTCTCCTGAGTTTCTTAGAAAAAGTTTAGTTTTAGGTTTTTTATTTTCAGTGAGACCTGCTGGCAACAGGCTCACTGCATCGAGGGACTAAGGGGAGAAGAAGCGAACCTGCCTGCTTGCAGCCAGCTTGGGCTTCTTAGGCTACTGGACACCATTAGCTCCAGAGGGACCGAACACAGGCCCAGCCTCGGAATCCGGTCCCAGAGCCACGCCGCCGGCCCCCTTACAGAGCCAGAAGCAAGAAGAGGTCCGGAAAAATCGGCGGCAGAAGACATCAGTCTTCAACAAGGTAGCGCACAGCACTGCAGCTGTGCGCCATTGCTCCTCAGGCACACTTCACACTCCGGTCACTGAGGGTGCAGGGCGCTAGGGGGGGGCGCCCTGAGCAGCAATGTAAACACCTTGGCTGGCGAAAATACACCACATATAACCCCCGGGGCTATATGGATGTATTTTAACCCCTGCCAGAATACAGCAAAAAGCGGGAGAAAAGGCCGCCGAGAAGGGGGCGGAGCCTATCTCCTCAGCACACGGGCGCCATTTTCCATCACAGCTCCGCTGGAAGGACGTCTCCCTGACTCTCCCCTGCAGTCCTGCACTACAGAAAAGGGTAAAAAAGAGAGGGGGGGGCACTAATTTGGCGCAGTTTTGATAATAACAGCAGCTATAAAGGGAAAAGCACGTTATATAGTGGTATTCCTGTCTATATATAGCGCTCTGGTGTGTGCTGGCATACTCTCCCTCTGTCTCCCCAAAGGGCTAGTGGGGTCCTGTCCTCTATTAGAGCATTCCCTGTGTGTGTGCTGTGTGTCGGTACGTTTGTGTCGACATGTATGAGGAGGAAACTGATGTGGAGGCGGAGCAATTGCCTGTAATGGTGATGTCACCCCCTAGGGGGTCGACACCTGAGTGGATGGGCTTATGGAAGGACTTACGTGACAGTGTCAGCTCTTTACAAAAGACAGTTGATGACATGAGACAGCCGGCTACTCAGCTTGGGCCTGTCGGGGTGTCTCAAAGGCCATCAGGGGCTCTAAAGCGCCCGTTACCTCAGATGGCAGATACAGATGCCGACACGGATACTGACTCCAGTGTCGACGGTGAAGAGACGAATGTGACTTCCAGTAGGGCCACACGTTACATGAAAGATGTTTTACACATTTCTGCGATTACAAGTACCACTAAAAAGGGTATTATGTTTGGTGAGAAAAAACTACCCGTAGTTTTTCCTGAATCTGATGAATTAAATGAAGTGTGTGATGAAGCGTGGGTTTCCCCCGATAAAAAACTGATAATTCCTAAAAAGTTATTGGCATCATACCCTTTCCCGCCAGAGGATAGGGCACGTTGGGAAACACCCCCTAGGGTGGATAAAGCGCTCACACGCTTGTCAAAACAGGTGGCACTACCGTCTCCTGATACGGCCGCCCTTAAGGAACCTGCTGACAGAAAGCAGGAGAATATCCTAAAATGTATATACACACATACTGGTGTTATACTGCGACCAGCAATCGCCTCAGCCTGGATGTGCAGTGCTGGGGTGGCTTGGTCGGATTCCCTGACTGAAAATATTGATACCTTGGATAGGGACAGTATATTACTGACTATATTGCATTTAAAAGATGCATTTTTATATATGCGTGATGCACAGAGGGATATTTGCCGACTGGCATCAAGAGTAAGTGCGCTGTCCATTTCTGCCAGAAGAGGGTTATGGACGAGGCAGTGGTCAGGTGATGCGGATTCCAAAAGGCATATGGAAGTATTGCCTTATAAAGGGGAGGAGTTATTTGGGGTAGGTCTATCAGACCTGGTGGCCACGGCAACGGCTGGGAAATCCACATTTTTACCCCAGGTAGCCTCTCAACATAAGAAGACGCCGTATTATCAGGCGCAGTCCTTTCGGCCCCATAAGGGCAAGCGGGCAAAAGGCTCCTCTTTTCTGCCCCGTGGCAGAGGAAGAGGAAAAAGGCTGCAACAGACAGCCAGTTCCCAGGAACAGAAGCCCTCTCCCGCTTCTGCCAAGTCCTCAGCATGACGCTGGGGCTTTACAAGCGGACTCAGGCACGGTGGGGGCCCGTCTCAAGAATTTCAGAGCGCAGTGGGCTCACTCACAAGTGGACCCCTGGATCCTTCAGGTGGTATCTCAGGGGTACAAATTGGAATTCGAGACGTCTCCCCCTCGCCGTTTCCTAAAGTCTGCTTTACCGACGTCTCCCTCCGACAGGGAGGCGGTATTGGAAGCCATTCACAAGCTGTATTCTCAGCAGGTGATAATCAAGGTACCCCTCCTGCAACAGGGAAAGGGGTATTATTCCACGCTGTTGGTATACCGAAGCCGGACGGCTCGGTGAGACCTATTTTAAATCTAAAATCTTTGAACACTTACATACAGAGGTTCAAATTCAAGATGGAGTCACTCAGAGCAGTGATCGCGAACCTGGAAGAAGGGGATTATATGGTGTCTCTGGTCATGTCCCAATTTACCCTTCTCATCAAGGGTACCTCAGGTTTGTGGTACAGAACTGCCACTATCAGTTTCAGACGCTGCCGTTTGGATTGTCCACGGCACCCCGGGTCTTTACCAAAGTAATGGCCAAAATGATGATACTCCTCCGAAGGAAAGGAGTTTTAAATTATCCCTTACTTGGACGATCTCCTGATAAGGGCGAGATCCAGGGAACAGTTGGTTGTCGGTTTGGCACTATCGCAAGTAGTGCTGCGGCAGCACGGTTGGATTCTCAATATCCCAAAATCGCAGCTGATCCCGACGACACGTCTTCTATTCCTAGGGATGATCCTGGACACAGTCCAGAAAAAGGTGTTTCTCCCGGAGGAGAAAGCCGGGGAGTTATCCGAGCTAGTCAGAAACCTCCTAAAACCAGGACAAGTCTCAGTGCATCAATGCACAAGGGTCCTGGGAAAAATGGTGGCTTCCTACGAAGCAATCCCATTTGGCAGATTCCACGCAAGAACATTCCAGTGTGACCTGCGGGACAAATGGTCCGGATCGCATCTTCAGATGCATCAGCGGATAACCCTGTCCCCAAGGACAAGGGTGTCTCTCCTGTGGTGGTTGCAGAGTGCTCATCTTCTAGAGGGCCGCAGATTCGGCATTCAGGACTGGGTCCTGGTGACCACGGATGCCAGCCTGCGAGGCTGGGGAGCAGTCACACAGGGAAGAAATTTCCAGGGCTTGGGGTCAAGCCTGGAGACATCACTTCACATAAATATTCTGGAGTTAAGGGCCATTTACAATGCTCTAAGCCAAACAAGACCTCTGCTTCAAGGTCAGCCGGTGCTGATCCACTCGGACAACATCACGGCAGTCGCCCACGTAAACAGACAGGGCGGCACAAGAAGCAGGAGGGCAATGGCAGAAGCTGCAAGGATTCTTCGCTGGGCGGAAAATCATGTAATAGCACTGTCAGCAGTGTTCATTCCGGGAGTGGACACGACCTCCACCCGGGAGAGTGGGGACTTCATCCAGAAGTCTTCCACATGATTGGGAACCGTTGGGAAAAACCAATGGTGGACATGATGGCGTCCCGCCTCAACAAAAAACTAGACAGGTATTACGCCAGGTCAAGGGACCCTCAGGCAATAGCTGTGGACGCTCTGGTAACACCGTGGGTGTACCAGTCGGTGTATGTGTTCCCTCCTCTGCCTCTCATACCCAAGGTACTGAGAATTACAAGACAGAGAGGAGTAAGAACTATACTCGTGGCTCCGGATTGGCCAAGAAGGACTTGGTACCCGGAACTTCAAGAGATGCTCACAGAGGACCCGTGGCCTCTGCCTCTAAGAAGGGACCTGCTCCAGCAAGGACCCTGTCTGTTTCAAGACTTACCGCGGCTGCGATTGACTGCATGGCGGTTGAACGCCGGATCCTAAAGGAAAAAGGCATTCCTGAGGAAGTCATCCCTACCCTGATCAAAGCCAGGAAGGATGTGACCGCAAAACATTATCACCGCATTTGGCGAAAATATGTTGCGTGGTGTGAGGCCAGGAAGGCCCCAACGGAGGAATTTCAACTGGGTCGATTCCTGCATTTCCTGCAAACAGGAGTGTGTATGGGCCTCAAATTGGGGTCCATTAAGGTTCAAATTTCGGCCCTGTAGATTTTCTTCCAGAAAGAACTGGCTTCAGTTCCTGAAGTCCAGACGTTGTCAAGGGAGTGCTGCATATACAGCCTCCTTTTGTGCCTCCAGTGGCACCTTGGGATCTCAATGTAGTTTTGGGGTTCCTCAAATCACATTGGTTTCAACCACTTAAATCTGTGGATTTAAAATATCTCACATGGAAAGTGGCCATGCTGTTGGCCCTGGCTTCGGCCAGGCGCGTGTCAGAATTGGCGGCTTTATCTTGCAAAAGCCCCTATCTGATTTTCCATTCGGACAGGGCGGAATTGAGGACTCGTCCTCAGTTTCTCCCTAAGGTGGTGTCAGCGTTTCACCTGAACCAACCTATTGTGGTGCCTGCGGCTACTAGGGACTTGGAGGACTCCAAGTTGCTAGATGTTGTCAGGGCCCTGAAAATATCCTGTATGCACCCAACAAGTTGGGTGCTCCTGCTTCTAAGCAGACTATTGCTCGTTGGATTTGTAGTACAATTCAGCTTGCACATACTGTGGCAGGCCTGCCACAGCCAAAATCAGTAAATGCCCATTCCACAAGGAAAGTGGGCTCATCTTGGGCGGCTGCCCGAGGGGTCTCGGTTTTAAAACTTTGCCGAGCAACTACTTGGTCAGGGGCAAACACGTTTGCAAAATTCTACAAATTTGATACCCTGGCTGAGGAGGACCTGGAGTTCTCTCATTCGGTGCTGCAGAGTCATCCGCACTCTCCCGCCCGTTTGGGAGCTTTGGTATAATCCCCATGGTCCTTACGGAGTTCCCAGCATCCACTAGGACGTCAGAGAAAATAAGAATTTACTTACCGATAATTCTATTTCTCGTAGTCCGTAGTGGATGCTGGGCGCCCATCCCAAGTGCGGATTGTCTGCAATACTTGTACATAGTTATTGTTAACTAAATCGGGTTATTGTTGTAGTGAGCCATCTTCCTAGAGGCTCCTCTGTTATCATACTGTTAACTGGGTTCAGATCACAAGTTGTACGGTGTGATTGGTGCGGCTGGTATGAGTCTTACCCGGGATTCAAAAATCCTTCCTTATTGTGTACGCTCGTCCGGGCACAGTATCCTAACTGAGGCTTGGAGGAGGGTCATAGGAGGAGGAGCCAGTGCACACCGGGTAGTCCTAAAGCTTTTACTTTTGTGCCCAGTCTCCTGCGGAGCCGCTATTCCCCATGGTCCTTACGGAGTTCCCAGCATCCACTACGGACTACGAGAAATAGAATTATCGGTAAGTAAATTCTTATTTTTCACATTAACAAATCTGAGAACCAAATGAGAGGTTCCCCACATCAACATCACTGTAACAGTTTGAAGTTTGTGTTTAATTTGGTTTGAAGACCTTCTAAAGATACCTTTATGTATCTAGAAAATAGGGTTTTGGTTACCTACCGGTAAATCCTTTTCTCGTCCGTAGAGGATTCTGGGGTCCACATTAGTACCATGGGGTATAGACGGGTCCACCATTGGCACTTTAAGAGTTTAATACTGTGGGCTGGCTCCTTCCTCTATGCCCCTCCTGCCACACTCAGTCTAGAAACTGTGCCCGAGGAGACGGACATCTTCGAGAGAAGGATTTAACACAGATAGTGGCGAGATTCATACCAGCTCACACATACAAGGCACACCAAGTAACAATGCAGTACTTAACTAAAAACAAAGTTGTACTGAACCAGATAACAATTGCAGGAAAACGAAGTGCTGGGTGGGTGCCCGGCATCCTCTACAGACTACGAGAAAATAAGAATTTACTCACCGGTAATTCTATTTCTCGTAGTCCGTAGTGGATGCTGGGAACTCCGTAAGGACCATTGGGGAATAGCGGGCTCCGAAGGAGGCTGGGCACTCTAGAAAGATTTATGACTACCTGGTGTGCACTGGCTCCTCCCACTATGACCCTCCTCCAAGCCTCAGTTAGGACACTGTGCCCGGACGAGCTGACATAATAAGGAAGGATTTTGAATCCCGGGTAAGACTCATACCAGCCACACCAATCACACCGTACAACTCGTGATACTATATCCAGTTTGACAGTATGAAAACAACTGAGCCTCTCAACAGATGGCTCAACAATAACCCTTTAGTTAGCAATAACTATTTACAAGTATTGCAGACAATCCGCACTTGGGATGGGCGCCCAGCATCCACTACGGACTACGAGAAATAGAATTACCGGTGAGTAAATTCTTATTTCTCTGACGTCCTAGTGGATGCTGGGGACTCTGAAAGGACCATGGGGAATAGCGGCTCCGCAGGAGACTGGGCACAAAAGTAAAAGCTTTAGGACTACCTGTGTGCACTGGCTCCTCCCCCTATGACCCTCTCCAAGCCTCAGTTAGATTTTTGTGCCCGAACGAGAAGGGTGCTCACTAGGTGGCTCTCCTGAGCTGCTTAGTATAAAAGTTTAAGTATAGATTTTTTATTTTCAGTGAATCCTGCTGGCAACAGGTTCACTGCACCGAGGGACTAAGGGGAGAAGAAGCGAACTCACCTGCGTGCAGAGTGGATTGGGCTTCTTAGGCTACTGGACATTAGCTCCAGAGGGACGATCACAGGCCCAGCCATGGATGGGTCCCAGAGCCGCGCCGCCGGCCCCCTTACAGAGCCAGAAGACTGAAGAGGTCCGGAAAATCGGCGGCAGAAGACGTCCTGTCTTCAATAAGGTAGCGCACAGCACCGCAGCTGTGCGCCATTGCTCTCAGCACACTTCACACTCCGGTCACTGAGGGTGCAGGGCGCTGGGGGGGGGCGCCCTGAGACGCAATAAAAACACCTTATATGGCAAAAAATACATCACATATAGCTCCTGGGCTATATGGATGCATTTAACCCCTGCCAATTTTTCCTTAAAAAAGCGGGAGAAAGGCCGCCGAGAAGGGGGCGGAGCCTATCTCCTCAGCACACTGGCGCCATTTTTCCTCACAGCTCCGTTGGAGGGAAGCTCCCTGACTCTCCCCTGCAGTCCTGCACTACAGAAACAGGGTAAAACAAGAGAGGGGGGCACTAATTTGGCAGATAAATCTATACAGCAGCTATATAAGGGAAAAACACTTATATAAGGTTATCCCTGTATATATATAGCGCTCTGGTGTGTGCTGGCAAACTCTCCCTCTGTCTTCCCAAAGGGCTAGTGGGGTCCTGTCCTCTATCAGAGCATTCCCTGTGTGTGTGCTGTGTGTCGGTACGTTGTGTCGACATGTATGAGGAGGAAAATGGTATGGAGGCGGAGCAATTGCCTGTAATAGTGATGTCACCCCCTAGGGAGTCGACACCTGACTGGATGGTCGTATGGAAGGAATTACGTGATAGTGTCAGCACTTTACAAAAGACTGTTGACGACATGAGACAGCCGGCAAATCAGTTATTACCTGTACAGGCGTCTCAAACACCGTCAGGGGCTCTAAAGCGCCCGTTACCTCAGATGGTCGACACAGACCCAGACACGGACACTGACTCCAGTGTCGACGGTGAGGAAACAAACGTATTTTCCAGTAGGGCCACACGTTACATGATCACGGCAATGAAGGAGGTTTTGAACATTTCTGATACTACAAGTACCACAAAAAAGGGTATTATGTGGGGTGTGAAAAAACTACCCGTAGTTTTTCCTGAATCAGATGAATTAAATGAGGTGTGTGATGAAGCGTGGGTTTCCCCCGATAAAAAACTGCTAATTTCTAAAAAATTATTGGCATTATACCCTTTCCCGCCAGAGGTTAGGGCGCGTTGGGAAACACCCCCTAGGGTAGATAAGGCGCTCACACGCTTATCAAAACAAGTGGCGTTACCGTCTCCTGATACGGCCGCCCTCAAGGAACCAGCTGATAGGAAGCTGGAAAATATCCTAAAAAGTATATACACACATACTGGTATTATACTGCGACCAGCAATCGCCTCAGCCTGGATGTGCAGTGCTGGGGTGGCTTGGTCGGATTCCCTGACTGAAAATATTGATACCCTGGACAGGGACAGTATATTATTGACTATAGAGCATTTAAAGGATGCATTTCTATATATGCGAGATGCACAGAGGGATATTTGCACTCTGGCATCAAGAGTAAGTGCGCTGTCCATTTCTGCCAGAAGAGGGTTATGGACGCGACAGTGGTCAGGTGATGCGGATTCCAAACGGCATATAGAAGTATTGCCGTATAAAGGGGAGGAGTTATTTGGGGTCGGTCTATCGGACCTGGTGGCCACGGCAACGGCTGGGAAATCCACCTTTTTACCCCAGGTCACCTCTCAGCAGAAAAAGACACCGTCTTTTCAGGCTCAGTCCTTTCGTCCCCATAAGGGCAAGCGGGCAAAAGGCCACTCATATCTGCCCCGGGGCAGAGGAAGGGGAAAAAGACTGCAGCAGGCAGCCTCTTCCCAGGAACAGAAGCCCTCCCCCGCTTCTGCCAAGTCCTCAGCATGACGCTGGGGCCTTACAAGCGGACTCAGGCACGGTGGGGGCCCGTCTCAAGAATTTCAGCGCGCAGTGGGCTCACTCGCAAGTGGACCCCTGGATCCTGCAGGTAGTATCCCAGGGGTACAAATTGGAATTCGAGACGTCTCCCCCTCGCCGGTTCCTGAAGTCTGCTTTACCAACGTCTCCCTCCGACAGGGAGGCGGTATTGGAAGCCATTCACAAGCTGTATTCCCAGCAGGTGATAATCAAGGTACCCCTCTTACAACAGGGAAAGGGGTATTATTCCACGCTGTTTGTGGTACCGAAGCCGGACGGCTCGGTGAGACCTATTTTAAATCTGAAATCCTTGAACACTTACATACAAAGGTTCAAATTCAAGATGGAGTCACTCAGAGCAGTGATAGCGAACCTGGAAGACTATATGGTGTCTCTGGACATCAAGGATGCTTACCTCCATGTCCCAATTTGCCCTTCTCACCAAGGGTACCTCAGGTTTGTGGTACAGAACTGTCACTATCAGTTTCAGACGCTGCCGTTTGGATTGTCCACGGCACCCCGGGTCTTTACCAAGGTAATGGCCGAAATGATGATTCTTCTTCGAAGAAAAGGCGTCTTAATTATCCCTTACTTGGACGATCTCCTGATAAGGGCAAGGTCCAGAGAACAGTTAGAAGTCGGAGTAGCACTATCTCAAGTAGTACTACGACAGCACGGGTGGATTCTAAATATTCCAAAATCGCAGCTGATTCCGACGACACGTCTGCTGTTCCTAGGGATGATTCTGGACACAGTCCAGAAAAAGGTGTTTCTCCCGGAGGAGAAAGCCAGGGAGTTATCCGACCTAGTCAGGAACCTCCTAAAACCAGGCCAAGTGTCAGTGCATCAATGCACAAGGGTCCTGGGAAAGATGGTGGCTTCTTACGAAGCGATTCCATTCGGCAGATTCCACGCAAGAACTTTTCAGTGGGATCTGCTGGACAAATGGTCCGGATCGCATCTTCAAATGCATCAGCGGATAACCCTGTCTCCAAGGACAAGGGTGTCTCTCCTGTGGTGGTTACAGAGTGCTCATCTTCTAGAGGGCCGCAGATTCGGCATTCAGGACTGGGTCCTGGTGACCACGGATGCCAGCCTGAGAGGCTGGGGAGCAGTCACACAGGGAAGAAATTTCCAGGGCTTGTGGTCAAGCATGGAAACGTCACTTCACATAAATATCCTGGAACTAAGGGCCATTTACAATGCCCTAAGTCAGGCAAGGCCTCTGTTTCAGGGTCAGCCGGTGTTGATCCAGTCGGACAACATCACGGCAGTCGCCCACGTAAACAGACAGGGCGGCACAAGAAGCAGGAGGGCAATGACGGAAGTTGCAAGGATTCTTCGCTGGGCGGAAAATCATGTGATAGCACTGTCAGCAGTGTTCATTCCGGGAGTGGACAACTGGGAAGCAGACTTCCTCAGCAGACACGACCTCCACCCGGGGGAGTGGGGACTTCACCCAGAAGTCTTCCACATGATTGTGAACCGTTGGGAAAAACCAAAGGTGGACATGATGGCGTCCCGCCTCAACAAAAAACTGGACAGATATTGCCCCAGGTCAAGGGACCCTCAGGCAATAGCTGTGGACGCTCTGGTAACACCGTGGGTGTACCAGTCAGTGTATGTGTTCCCTCCTCTGCCTCTCATACCCAAGGTACTGAGAATCATAAGAAGGAGAGGAGTAAGGACTATACTCGTGGCTCCGGATTGGCCAAGAAGGACTTGGTACCCGGAACTTCAAGAGATGCTCACGGAAGACCCGTGGCCTCTACCTCTAAGAAAGGACCTGCTCCAGCAGGGACCCTGTCTGTTCCAAGACTTACCGCGGCTGCGTTTGACGGCATGGCGGTTGAACGCCGGATCCTGAAGGAAAAAGGCATTCCGGATGAAGTCATCCCTACCCTGATCAAAGCCAGGAAGGATGTAACTGTGCAACATTATCACCGTATTTGGCGTAAATATGTTGCGTGGTGTGAGGCCAGGAAGGCCCCTACAGAGGAATTTCAACTGGGTCGTTTCCTGCATTTCCTGCAAACAGGACTGTCTATGGGCCTAAAATTAGGGTCCATTAAGGTTCAAATTTCGGCCCTGTCGATATTCTTCCAAAAAGAACTAGCTTCAGTTCCTGAAGTTCAGACGTTTGTCAAGGGGGTACTGCATATACAGCCTCCTTTTGTGCCTCCAGTGGCACCTTGGGATCTCAATGTAGTTTTGGGGTTCCTAAAATCACATTGGTTTGAACCACTCACCACTGTAGACTTAAAATATCTCACATGGAAAGTGGTAATGCTGTTAGCCCTGGCTTCAGCCAGGCGTGTCTCAGAATTGGCGGCTTTATCCTGTAAAAGCCCTTACCTAATTTTTCATACGGACAGGGCAGAATTGAGGACTCGTCCTCAATTTCTCCCTAAGGTGGTTTCAGCGTTTCACTTAAACCAGCCTATTGTGGTACCTGCGGCTACTAGGGACTTGGAGGATTCCAAGTTGCTGGATGTAGTCAGGGCCCTGAAAATATATGTTTCCAGGACGGCTGGAGTAAGAAAATCTGACTCGCTGTTTATCCTGTATGCACCCAACAAGCTGGGTGCTCCTGCTTCTAAGCAGACTATTGCTCGTTGGATTTGTAGTACAATTCAGCTTGCACATTCTGTGGCAGGCCTGCCACAGCCAAAATCTGTAAAAGCCCATTCCACACGGAAAGTGGGCTCATCTTGGGCGGCTGCCCGAGGGGTCTCGGCTTTACAACTTTGCCGAGCAGCTACTTGGTCAGGGGCAAACACGTTTGCTAAATTCTACAAATTTGATACCCTGGCTGAGGAGGACCTGGAGTTCTCTCATTCGGTGCTGCAGAGTCATCCGCACTCTCCCGCCCGTTTGGGAGCTTTGGTATAATCCCCATGGTCCTTTCGGAGTCCCCAGCATCCACTAGGACGTCAGAGAAAATAAGAATTTACTTACCGATAATTCTATTTCTCATAGTCCGTAGTGGATGCTGGGCGCCCATCCCAAGTGCGGATTGTCTGCAATACTTGTACATAGTTATTGTTACAAAAATCGGGTTATTATTGTTGTGAGCCATCTTTTCAGAGGCTCCTCTGTTATCATGCTGTTAACTGGGTTCAGATCACAAGTTGTACGGTGTGATTGGTGTGGCTGGTATGAGTCTTACCCGGGATTCAAAATCCTTCCTTATTGTGTACGCTCGTCCGGGCACAGTATCCTAACTGAGGCTTGGAGGAGGGTCATAGGGGGAGGAGCCAGTGCACACCAGGTAGTCCTAAAGCTTTTACTTTTGTGCCCAGTCTCCTGCGGAGCCGCTATTCCCCATGGTCCTTTCGGAGTCCCCAGCATCCACTACGGACTATGAGAAATAGAATTATCGGTAAGTAAATTCTTATTTTTCTCTGACGTCCTAGTGGATGCTGGGAACTCCGTAAGGACCATGGGGATTATACCAAAGCTCCCAAACGGGCGGGAGAGTGCGGATGACTCTGCAGCACCGAATGAGAGAACTCCAGGTCCTCCTTAGCCAGGGTATCAAATTTGTAGAATTTTGCAAACGTGTTTGCCACTGACCAAGTAGCTGCTCGGCAAAGTTGTAAAGCCGAGACCCCTCGGGCAGCCGCCCAAGATGAGCCCACCTTCCTTGTGGAGTGGGCATTTACAGATTTTGGCTGTGGCAGGCCTGCCACAGAATGTGCAAGCTGAATTGTACTACAAATCCAGCGAGCAATAGTCTGCTTAGAAGCAGGAGCACCCAACTTGTTGGGTGCATACAGGATAAACAGCGAGTCAGATTTTCTGACTCCAGCCGTCCTGGAAACATATTTTCAGGGCCCTGACAACGTCTAGCAACTTGGAGTCCTCCAAATCCCTAGTAGCCGCAGGTACCACAATAGGCTGGTTCAGGTGAAACGCTGACACCACCTTAGGGAGAAACTGGGGACGAGTCCTCAATTCTGCCCTATCCATATGGAAAATCAGATAAGGGCTTTTACATGATAAAGCCGCCAATTCTGACACTCGCCTGGCTGAAGCCAAGGCCAATAACATGACCACTTTCCACGTGAGATATTTTAGATCCACGGTTTTTAGTGGCTCAAACCAATGTGATTTTAAGAAACTCAACACCACGTTGAGATCCCAAGGTGCCACAGGAGGCACGAACGGGGGCTGAATATGCAGCACTCCTTTCACAAATGTCTGAACTTCAGATACTGAAGCTAGTTCTTTTTGAAAGAAAATCGACAGAGCCGAGATCTGTACTTTAATGGAGCCTAGTTTTAGGCCCATATTCACTCCTGCTTGCAGGAAATGCAGAAATCGACCTAGTTGAAATTCCTCTGTTGGGGCCTTTTTGGCCTCGCACCATGCAACATATTTCCGCCATATGCGGTGATAATGATTTGCCGTAACATCTTTCCTGGCTTTAATAAGCGTAGGAATGACTTCTTCCGGAATACCCTTTTCCTTCAGGATCCGGCGTTCAACCGCCATGCCGTCAAACGCAGCCGCGGTAAGTCTTGGAACAGACAGGGCCCCTGCTGTAGCAGGTCCTGTCTGAGCGGCAGAGGCCACGGGTCCTCTGAGATCATTTCTTGAAGTTCCGGGTACCACGCTCGTCTTGGCCAATCCGGAACCACGAGAATTGTGTTTACTCCTCGCTTTCTTATTATTCTCAATACCTTTGGTATGAGAGGCAGAGGAGGGAACACATAAACCGACTTGTACAACCACGGTGTCACTAGAGCGTCCACAGCTATCGCCTGAGGGTCCCTTGACCTGGCGCAATATCTTTTTAACTTTTTGTTGAGGCGGGACGCCATCATCTCCACCTGTGGTTTTTCCCAACGGTTTACCAGCATCTGGAAAACTTCTGGATGAAGTCCCCACTCTCCCGGGTGGAGGTCGTGTCTGCTGAGGAAGTCTGCTTCCCAGTTGTCCATTCCCGGAATGAACACTGTTGACAGTGCTAGTACATGATTCTCCGCCCATCGGAGAATTCTTGTGGCTTCTGCCATCGCCATCCTGCTTCTTGTGCCTCCCTGTCGATTTACATGGGCGACTGCCGTGATGTTGTCTGACTGGATCAGCACCGGCTGGTGTAGGAGCAGGGATTTTGCTTGACTTAGGGCATTGTAAATGGCCCTTAGTTCCAGAATATTTATGTGAAGGGAAGTCTCCTGACTCGACCATAGTCCTTGGAAGTTTCTTCCCCGTGTGACTGCCCCCCAGCCTCGAAGGCTGGCATCCGTGGTCACCAGGACCCAGTCCTGTATGCCGAACCTGCGGCCCTCTAGAAGATGGGCACTCTGCAGCCACCACAGTAGAGACACCCTGGTTCTTGGAGACAGGGTTATTAAGCGATGCACCTGAAGATGCGATCCGGACCATTTGTCCAATAGGTCCCACTGAAAGATTCTGGCATGGAACCTGCCGAAGGGAATTGCTTCGTAAGAAGCTACCATCTTTCCCAGGACCCGCGTGCAGTGATGCACCGATACCTGTTTTGGTATCAGGAGGTCTCTGACTAGAGGTGACAACTCCCTGGCTTTCTCCTCCGGGAGAAACACTTTTTTCTGGACTGTATCCAGAATCATACCCAGGAACAGTAGCCGTGTCGTCGGAACCAGCTGTGACTTTGGGATATTCAGAATCCAGCCGTGCTGGTGCAGCACTTCCTGAGATAGTGCTACTCCCACCAACAACTGTTCCTTGGACCTCGCCTTTATCAGGAGATCGTCCAAGTACGGGATAATTAAAACTCCCTTTTTTCGAAGGAGTATCATCATTTCCGCCATAACCTTGGTAAATACCCTCGGTGCCGTGGACAGTCCAAACGGCAGCGTCTGGAATTGGTAATGGCAATCCTGTACCACAAATCTGAGGTACTCCTGGTGAGGATGGTAAATGGGGACATGCAAGTAAGCATCCTTGATGTCCAGGGATACCATGTAATCCCCCTCGTCCAGGCTTGCAATAACCGCCCTGAGCGATTCCATCTTGAACTTGAATTTTTTTATGTATGTGTTCAAGGATTTCAAATTTAAAATGGGTCTCACCGAACCGTCCGGTTTCGGCACCACAAATAGTGTGGAATAGTAACCCCGGCCTTGTTGAAGTAGGGGTACCTTGATTATCACCTGCTGGGAATACAGCTTGTGAATTGCCGCTAGCACCGCCTCCCTGTCTGAGGGAGCAATCGGCAAGGCAGATTTTAGGAACCGGTGGGGTGGAGACGCCTCGAATTCCAGTTTGTACCCCTGAGATACTATTTGAAGGATCCAGGGATCCACCTGTGAGCGAGCCCACTGATCGCTGAAATTCTTGAGGCGGCCCCCCACCGTACCTGGCTCCGCCTGTGGAGCCCCACCTACCTCTGCCTCTGGACAGAAAAGACCCGCCTTTTCCACGCTTGTTTTTCTGGGTCCGAAAGGACTGAACCTGATAAAACGGCGCCTTCTTAGGCTGTGAGGGGACATGGGGTAAAAATGCTGACTTCCCAGACGTTGCTGTGGAAACTAGGTCCGAGAGACCATCCCCAAATAATTCCTCACCCTTATAAGGCAAAACTTCCATGTGCCTTTTAGAATCTGCATCTCCTGTCCACTGGCGAGTCCATAAGCCTCTCCTAGCAGAAATGGACAATGCACTTACTTTAGATGCCAGCCGGCAGATTTCCCTCTGTGCATCTCTCATATATAAGACTGAGTCTTTGATATGGTCTATGGTTAGCAGGATCGTGTCTCTGTCTAGTGTGTCAATATTTTCTGACAGTTTATCTGACCACGCAGCGGCAGCACTGCACATCCATGCTGACGCAATAGCTGGCCTAAGTATAATGCCTGAGTGTGTGTATACAGACTTCAGGATCGCCTCCTGCTTTCTATCAGCAGGTTCCTTGAGGGCGGCCGTATCCGGAGACGGTAGTGCCACCTTTTTAGACAAACGTGTGAGCGCTTTATCCACCCTAGGAGGTGTTTCCCAACGTGACCTATCCTCTGGCGGGAAAGGGAACGCCATTAGTACCTTCTTAGGAATTACCAATTTTTTATCAGGGAAAGCCCACGCTTCTTCACACACTTCATTTAATTCATCTGATGGGGGAAAAACTACGGGTAGTTTTTTCTCCCCAAACATAATACCCTTTTTAGTGGTACCTGTATTTATATCAGAAATGTGTAACACCTCTTTCATTGCCTCAATCATGCAGTGAATGGCCTTAGTGGGCATCAGGTTAGACTCATCGTCGTCGACACTGGTGTCAGTATCAGTGTCGACATCTGGGTCTGCGGTCTGAGGTAGCGGGCGTTTTAGAGCCCCTGATGACCTGTGAGACGCCTGGACAGGCACGAGCTGAGAAGTCGGCTGTCCCACATTTGGCATGTCGTCAAATTTCTTATGTAAGGAGTCTAAATTTAGTGCCCCCCCTCTCTTTTTTACCCTTTTCTGTAGTGTAGACTGCAGGGGAGAGCCAGGGAGCTTCCTTCCAGCGGAGCTGTGAGGGAAAAATGGCGCCAGTGTGCTGAAGGAGATAGCTCCGCCCCTTTTCCGCGGACTATTCTCCCGCTTTTTCCTATATTCTGGCAGGGGTATTTTCCACATATATAGCCTCTGGGGCTATATATTGTGGTATTTTTGCCAGCCAAGGTGTTATTATTGCTTCTCAGGGCGCCCCCCCCCCCAGCGCCCTGCACCCTCAGTGACTGGAGTGTGAAGTGTGTGTGAGGAGCAATGGCGCACAGCTGCAGTGCTGTGCGCTACATTGGTGAAGACTGATGTCTTCTGCCGCCGATTTTCCGGACCTCTTCTTGCTTCTGGCTCTGTAAGGGGGACGGCGGCGCGGCTCCGGGACCGAACACCAAGGCTGGGCCTGCGGTCGATCCCTCTGGAGCTAATGGTGTCCAGTAGCCTAAGAAGCCCAAGCTGGCTGCAAGCAGGCAGGTTCGCTTCTTCTCCCCTTAGTCCCTCGCTGCAGTGAGCCTGTTGCCAGCAGGTCTCACTGAAAATAAAAAACCTAATTTCTATACTTTCTTTCTAAAGGCTCAGGAGAGCCCCTAGTGTGCATCCAACCTCGGCCGGGCACAAAATCTAACTGAGGCTTGGAGGAGGGTCATAGTGGGAGGAGCCAGTGCACACCAGGTAGTCATAAATCTTTCTAGAGTGCCCAGCCTCCTTCGGAGCCCGCTATTCCCCATGGTCCTTACGGAGTTCCCAGCATCCACTAGGACGTCAGAGAAAAGGATTTACCGGTAGGTAACCAAAATCCTATTTTCTCTCTACGTCCTAGAGCAGGGATGGGGAACTTTTGGCCCTCCAGCTGCTGTTGAACTACACATCCCAGCATGCCCTGCAACAGTTTTAGCATGGCCAAATAGCAAAACTGTAGCAAGGCATGCTGGTATGTGTAGTTCAACAACAGCTGGAGGGCCAAAGATTCCCCACCCCTGTCCTAGAGGATGCTGGGGTCCACATTAGTACCATGGGGATATACCAAAGCTCCCAGAACGGGAGGGAGAGCGCGGAGGCTCCTGCAGAACTGATTGACTGAACTTCAGATCATGAGAGGCCAAAGTATCGAACTTGTAGAACTTTGCAAACGTGTTCGACCCAGACCAAGTTGCAGCTCGGCAAAGTTGTAACGCCGAGACACCCCGGGCAGCCGCACAGGAAGACCCCACCTTACGAGTAGAGTGGGCCTTGACAGACATAGGACACGGCAAGCCTGCCGTAGAATACGTATGCTGGATAGTGAACCTGATCCAGCAACAGATCTTCTGCTTAGAAGCAGGACACACAATTTTATTGGGATCATACAGGTCAAACAGGGGTGTAGTACGGGTGACCGGCGGTCTCCTGACCGCCGGTCACCTTACCGACGCCGGGATCCCGGCAGCATACCGACGCCGGGATCCCGGCGGGGAGGGGCGAGTGCAGCAAACCCCTTGCGGGCTCGCTGCGCTCGCCACGCTGCGGGCTCGGTGGCGACCTGCGGTCGCCACGGGTTCTATTCCCACTCTATGGGTGTCGTGGACACCCACGAGTGGAAATAGTCCCTGTTGGTCGGCATGCCGACCATCGGGATAGTGAGCCGTCGGGCTCACGGAGGAGGTCATGTGACTGTCGGTCAGCCGACCGGCGCTCACATGACTACCACCCGTCAAACAGAGAGTCCAATTTCCTGTGACGAGCAGACCTCTTCACATAGATTTTCAGAGCCCGTACAACATCCAAGGACTTTGATGAAATTGAGGAGTCAGTAGCCACTGGCACCACAATAGGTTGGTTGATATGAAATGCCGACACAACCTTCGGAAGAAACTGCTATGTGTCTGGAGTTCAGCTCTATCTTCGTGGAAGATCAAGTATGGGCTTTTACAGGACAAAGCCCCAACTCCGACACATGTCTAGCAGAAGCTAAAGCCAACAACGTGACAGCCTTCCACATAAGAAATTTGACCACAACCTGCTATAGAAGCTCAAACCAGTCCAATTGGAGGAACTGCAACACCACGTTAAGGTCCCAAGGCGCTGTAGGCGGTACAAAGGGAGGTTGGATGTGCAGAACTCCCTTCAAAAAAGTCTGAACCTCACGGAGGGCAGCCAATTGTTTTTGGAAGAAAATGGATAGGGCCGAAATCTGGACAGATCCCAACCTCAGGCCCATATCCACACCAGCTTGTAAGAAGAGGAGAAACCGTCCCAGTTGAAACTCCACCGCAGGAAATTTCTTGAACTCACACCAAGATACATATTATTTCCAAATTCAATGGTAATGTTTAGACGTTACTCCTTTCCTAGCCTGTATCAGGGTAGGAATAACCTTGTTTGGAATGCCCTTCCGAGCTAGTATCAGGCGTTCAACCTCCATGCCGTCAAACGTAGCCGCGGTAAGTCTTGATAGGCGAATGGCCCCTGCTGCAGCAGGTACTCCCGAAGAGGAAGAGGCCTCAGCTCTTCTTGCAGTAGATCCAGAAGATCCGCGTACCAAGCCCTTCTTGACCAGTCTGGAGCAATGAGGATCGCTTGAACCCTTGTTCTCCTTATGAGCTTTAGAACTCTTGGAATGACTGAAAGTGGAGAAAACACATACACCGACTGGAACACCCACGGAGTCACTAGGGCGTCCACCGCCACTTCTTGCGGGTCCCTCGACCTGGAACAATACCACCGAAGCTTCTTGTTGAGACGAGAGGCCATCATGTCGATCTGGGGTATGCCCCAGAGATCTGTTACCCACTCCCCTGGATGGAGATCGTGTTTGCTGAGGAAGTCCGCTTCCCAGTTTTTTACTCCCGGAATGAAGATCGCTGACAGCGCCAATGCGTGCTTTTCTGCCCAGAGAATGATTCTTGTTACCTCTGCCATTGCAGCTCTGCTCTTCGTTCCGCCCTGTCGGTTTATGTAAGTTGTCATATTGTCTGACTGCACTTGAATGGCCCGATTTCTCAGAAGATGGCCCGCTTGGAGAAGACCGTTGTAGACGGCTCATAGTTCCAGAATGTTTATCAACAGGCGGCTTCCAGACTTGACCACCTTCCTTGGAAGGTTTCCCCTTGAGTGACTGCGCCCCAGCCCCGGAGACTTGCATCTGTGGTTAGAAGGATCCAGTCCTGAATCCCGAACCTGCGCCCCCCAAAAGGTGAGGTAATTGCAGCCACTAAAGGAGTGAAATCCTGGCCTTTGGCGACAGACGTATTATCTGGTACATGTGTAGATGGGATCCCGACCACTTGTCCAGGAGATCCAGTTGGAAGGACCGAGCGTGAAACCTCCTGTACTGCAGAGCCTCGTAAGAGGACACCATCTTCCCCAGAAGGCGAATGCACTGATGAACTAACACCCGGGCTTGCTTCAGGACATCCCGGACCATCGTTTGAATCACCAACGCTTTTTCCTCTGGGAGAAACACCCTCTGCACCTCCATGTCGAGGATCATTCCCAGAAAGGACAACCTCCTGGTTGAACTTAAACTCCCTCAGAAAGGGGTTTAGTGATTTTAAGTTCAGAATGGGCCTGACCGAACCATCCGGTTTCGGTACCACGAAAAGGTTCGAATAGTAACCTTTGTTTTGCATATGAGGTACTGGTACAATAACTTGTGCCTCTACCAACTGCTGGACGGCTTCTTGCAGGACAGTCCTGTCTGCCAGCATTGCCGGCAAGCCTGATCTGAAAAATCGGTGAGGAGGGAGATTTTGAAATTCCAGCCTGTACCCCTGGGACACAATATCTCCACCGAGGGGTCCACGACGGAGGACACCCAGACATGACTGAAATGTTTGAGTCTCGCTCCCACCAGCCCCAGCTCCGGGGCGGGCAGTCCACCGTCATGCGGAGGACTTTGGTGTACCTGAAGCAGGTTTCTGTTCCTTGGAACCTGAAGCTGCAGGTTTCTTGAACTTGGGCCGACCTCCCCAAAAGAAGGTGTTGGACGGCTTGGCCTTGTTAGACCGAAAGGGCTGTGATGTAACTGAAGAAAAGGGTTTATTCGGAGCAGGTGTAGCTGAGAGAAGAAAGGCTGACTGACCAGCCGTAGCCGTGGAGATCCACGCATCTAACACTTCCTCACAGAGAGCCTGACTTGTGTAGGGTAGGGTCTCCACATTTATCCTGGATTCCGCGTCGGCAGACCACTGGCGCAACCACAGTCCGTGATGAGCTGAGACTGACATGGAAGAAATCCCGCAGCCACGGAACCCAGGTCTTTCATGGATTCTAACAGAAATCCTGCAGAATCCTGAATGTTACGTAAAAACAATTCAACATCACATTCCTCCATAGTATCCAAGTCCTCAAGTAACGTGCCTGACCACTTTACTATAGCTTTGGCAATCCAAGCACTAGCAATAGTGGGACGTAGGATTGCCCCAGAAGCCGTGTACATGAATTTGAACGTATTATCAATTTCTCTAATGTCCTAGTGGATGCTGGGGACTCCGTAAGGACCATGGGGAATAGACGGGCTCCGCAGGAGACAGGGCACTTTAAGAAAGAATTTGGATACTGGTGTGCTCTGGCTCCTCCCTCTATGTCCCTCCTCCAGACCTCAGTTTGAATCTGTGCCCGGACGAGCTGGGTGCTACTTAGTGAGCTCTCCTGAGCTTGCTATAAGAAAGTATTTTGTTAGGTTTTTTTATTTTCAGAGATCTGCTGGCAACAGACTCTCTGCAGCGTGGGACTGAGGGGAGAGAAGCAGCCCTACTCACTGAAGATAGGTCCTGCTTCTTAGGCTACTGGACACCATTAGCTCCAGAGGGATCGTACACAGGATCTCACCCTTTGTCGTCCGATCCTGGAGCCGCGCCGCCGTCCCCCTCGCAGAGCTGGAAGACAGAAGCCGGTGACAGAAGCAAGAAGACTTCAAAATCGGCGGCAGAAGACTCCAGTCTTCAGACTGAGGTAGCGCACACCACTGCAGCTGTGCGCCATTGCTCCCACATTAAACCCACATACTCCGGTCACTGTAGGGTGCAGGGCGCAGGGGGGGGCGCCCTGGGCAGCAATTAGGAACCTCTTGGCAAAAAGTGAGCATATATACAGTTGGGCACTGTATATATGCATGAGCCCCCGCCATTATTTTACACAGAAACGCGGGACAGAAGCCCGCCGCTGAGGGGGCGGGCTTCTTCCTCAGCACTCACCAGCGCCATTTTCTCTCCACAGCTCCGCTGAGAGGAAGCTCCCCAGGCTCTCCCCTGCAGAAACACGGTAGAAGAGGGTAAAAAGAGAGGGGGGGGGCACATAAATTAGGCGCAAAAGCTTTATATACAGCAGCTACTGGGTTAACACTAAGTTACTGTGTGATTCCTGGGACATATAGCGCTGGGGTGTGTGCTGGCATACTCTCTCTCTGTCTCTCCAAAGGGCCTTGTGGAGGAACTGTCTTCAAAAAGAGCATCCCCTGTATGTGTGTGGTGTCGGTACGCTTGTGTCGACATGTTTGACGAGGAAGGCTATGTGGAAGCAGAGCGGGAGCAAATGAATGTGGGGTCGCCGCCGATGGCGCCGACACCCGATTGGATGGATATGTGGAAGGTTTTAAATCATAATGTTAATTCCTTGCATAAAAGATTGGATAAAGCTGAAACCTTAGGACAGTCGGGGTCTCAGCCCATGCCTGATCCTATGTCGCAAAGGCCGTCAGGGTCTCAGAAGCGCCCACTATCCCTAATTGTTGACACAGATATCGACACGGATTCTGACTCCAGTGTCGATGGCGATGATGCAAAGTTACAGCCTAAATTGGCTAAAGCCATCCGTTATATGATTATAGCAATAAAGGATGTGTTGCACATCACAGAGGAAACCCCAGTCCCTGACAAGAGGGTTCATATGTATGGGGAGAAAAGGCAGGAGGTGACCTTTCCCCCTTCACATGAGCTAAATGAGTTATGTGAAAAGGCTTGGGAATCTTTAGATAAAAGACTACAGATTTCCAAGAGGATGCTTATGGCGTATCTCTTCCCGCCATCGGACAGGTTACGCTGGGAATCCTCCCCTAGGGTGGACAAAGCTCTAACACGCTTATCCAAGAGGGTAGCCCTGCCGTCACAGGATACGGCCACCTTAAAGATGCTGCGGATAGAAAGCAGGAGAGTACCCTGAAGTCCATTTATACACATTCAGGTACCTTACTAAGGCCGGCAATTGCGTCGGCCTGGGTGTGTAGTGCTGTAGCAGCATGAACGGATACCTTATCTGAGGAACTTGATACCTTGGACAAGGATACTATATTAATGACCCTGGGGCATATAAAAGACGCTGTCCTATATATGAGAGATGCTCAAAGAGACATTAGCCTTCTGGGCTCCAGAATACATGCAATGTCGATTTCTGCCAGAAGGGTCCTGTGGACTCGGCAATGGACAGGCGATGCCGACTCAAAAAGGCACATGGAGGTTTTACCTTACAAGGGTGAGGAGTTGTTTGGGGAAGGTCTCTCGGACCTGGTCTCCACAGCTACTGCTGGAAAGGCAAAATGTTTGCCGTATGTTCCCTCACAATCTAAGAAAGCACCGTATTACCAAATGCAGTCCTTTCGATCACAAAAAAGCAAGAAAGTCCAAGGTGCGTCCTTTCTTGCCAGAGGCAGGGGCAAAGGAAAGAAGCTGCATAACACAGCTAGTTCCCAGGAACAGAAGTCCTCCCCGGCTTCCACTAAATCCACCGCATGACGCTGGGGCTCCTCAGGCGGAGCTAGGCCCGGTGGGGGCGCGTCTCCGAAATTACAGCCACAAGTGGGTTCACTCCCAGGTGGATCCCTGGGCGATAGAGATTGTGTCTCAGGGATACAAGCTGGAATTCGAAGAGATGCCCCCTCACCGATACCTCAAATCGGCCCTGCCAGCTTCCCCCTTAGAGAGGGAAATAGTGTTAGCTGCAATTCACAAATTGTATCTTCAGCAGGTGGTAGTCAAGGTTCCACTCCTTCAACAAGGAAAGGGTTATTATTCGACCATGTTTGTGGTACCGAAACCGGACGGTTCGGTCAGACCCATATTGAATTTAAAATCCCTGAACATATACCTGAAAAGGTTCAAGTTCAAGATGGAATCGCTCAGAGCGGTCATCACAAGCTTGGAAGGGGGGGATTTTATGGTGTCTCTGGACATAAAGGATGCATACCTTCATGTCCCCATTTATCCACCTCATCAGGCGTACCTCAGATTTGTAGTACAGGATTGTCATTACCAATTCCAGACGTTGCCGTTCGGTCTGTCCACGGCACCGAGAATATTTACCAAGGTAATGGCGGAAATGATTGTGATCCTGCGAAAGCAAGGGGTCACAATTATCCCATACTTGGACGATCTCCTCATAAAGGCGAGGTCCAGAGAGCAGTTGCTGATCATCGTAGCGCGCTCTCGGGAAGTGTTACAATAGCACGGCTGGATTCTAAATATTCCAAAGTCGCAGTTGATTCCTACGATTCGCCTGCTCTTCCTGGGCATGATTCTGGATACAGACCAGAAGAGGGTTTATCTCCCGATGGAGAAGGCTCAGGAGCTCATGACACTGGTCAGAGACCTATTAAAACCAAAACAGGTGTCGGTGCATCACTGCACGCGAGTCCTGGGAAAGATGGTGGCATCATACGAGGCCATTCCCTTCGGCAGGTTCCATGCGAGGACCTTTCAATGGGATCTGTTGGACAAGTGGTCCGGATCACATCTACAGATGCATCGGCTGATCACCCTATCCCCCAGGGCCAGGGTGTCTCTTCTGTGGTGGCTGCAGAGTGCTCACCTTCTCGAGGGCCGCAGATTCGGCATTCAGGACTGGGTCCTGGTGACCACGGATGCAAGCCTCCGAGGGTGGGGGGCAGTCACACAGGGAAGACATTTCCAAGTTCTGTGGTCAAGTCAGGAGACTTGCCTTCACATCAACATCCTGGAACTAAGGGCCATATACAACGCCCTAAGTCAAGCGGAGACCCTGCTTCGCGACCAATCGGTGCTGATTCAGTCAGACAACATCACCGCAGTGGCTCATGTAAACCGCCAAGGCGGCACAAGGAGCAGGGTGGCGATGGCGGAAGCCACCAGAATTCTTCGCTGGTCGGAGAATCACGTAAGAGCACTGTCAGCAGTGTTCATTCCGGGAGTGGACAACTGGGAAGCAGACTTCCTCAGCAGGCACGACCTCCACCCGGGAGAGTGGGGACTTCATCAAGAAGTCTTCGCGCAGATTGCAAGTCGGTGGGAACTACCACAGGTGGACATGATGGCGTCCCGCCTCAACAAAAAGCTACAGAGGTATTGCGCCAGGTCAAGAGACCCTCAGGCGATAGCTGTAGACGCACTAGTGACACCGTGGGTGTTCCAGTCGGTTTATGTATTTCCTCCTCTTCCTCTCATACCCAAGGTGCTGAGAAACATAAGAAAAAGAGGAGTGAGAACAATACTCATTGTTCCGGATTGGCCAAGAAGGACTTGGTATCCAGAGCTGCAAGAACTGCTCACAGAGGACCCATGGCCTCTGCCTCAAAGACAGGACCTGTTGCAACAGGTCTGTTCCAAGACTTACCGCGGCTGCGTTTGACGGCATGGCGGTTGAACGCCGGATCCTAGCAGAAAAAGGCATTCCGGATGAGGTCATTCCTACGCTGATAAAGGCTAGGAAGGACGTGACGGCTAAACATTATCACCGTATATGGCGAAAATATGTTGCTTGGTGTGAGGCCCGGAATGCTCCTACGGAGGAATTCCAGCTGGGCCGTTTCCTTCACTTCCTACAGTCGGGAGTGACTTTGGGCCTAAAATTGGGTTCCATTAAGGTCCAGATTTCGGCCCTATCCATTTTCTTTCAAAAAGAACTGGCTTCTCTTCCGGAAGTCCAGGCGTTTGTAAAGGGAGTGCTGCATATTCAGCCTCCTTTTGTGCCTCCGGTGGCACCTTGGGATCTTAACGTGGTGTTGAGTTTCCTGAAGTCACACTGGTTTGAGCCACTCAAAACCGTGGAGTTAAAATTTCTCACGTGGAAGGTGGTCATGCTATTAGCCTTGGCTTCAGCTAGGCGTGTGTCAGAATTAGCGGCTTTGTCACATAAAAGCCCCTATCTGGTTTTCCATATGGACAGGGCAGAACAAGCTGGGTGCTCCTGCTTCAAAGCAAACTATTGCTCTCTGGATCTGTAACACGATTCAGCAGGCTCATTCTGCGGCTGGATTGCTGCTACCTAAATCAGTAAAAGCCCACTACACAAGGAAGGTGGGCTCTTCTTGGGCAGCTGTCCGAGGGGTCTCGGCATTACAGCTTTGCCGAGCGGCTACTTGGTCAGGTTCAAACACTTTTGCAAAGTTTTACAAGTTTGATACCCTGGCTGAGGAGGACCTTGTGTTTGCTCATTCGGTGCTGCAGAGTCATTCGCACTCTCCCGCCCGTTTGGGAGCTTTGGTATAATCCCCATGGTCCTTACGGAGTCCCCAGCATCCACTAGGACGTTAGAGAAAATAAGATTTTACTTACCGGTAAATCTATTTCTCGTAGTCCGTAGTGGATGCTGGGCGCCCGTCCCAAGTGCGGACTTCTTCTGCAATACTTGTATATAGTTATTGCTTAAATAAGGGTTATGTTTGGTTGTATCAGGGTTGATCTGATGTTCCGTTGTTGTTCATACTGTTAACTGGGTAAGTTTATCACAAGTTATACGGTGTGATTGGTGTGACTGGTATGAGTCTTGCCCTGGATTCCAAAATCCTTTCCTTGTACTGTCAGCTCTTCCGGGCACAGTTTCTCTAACTGAGGTCTGGAGGAGGGACATAGAGGGAGGAGCCAGAGCACACCAGTATCCAAATTCTTTCTTAGAGTGCCATGTCTCCTGCGGAGCCCGTCTATTCCCCATGGTCCTTACGGAGTCCCCAGCATCCACTACGGACTACGAGAAATAGATTTACCGGTAAGTAAAATCTTATTTCTCTGACGTCCTAGTGGATGCTGGGTACTCCGTAAGGACCATGGGGTATAGACGGGCTCCGCAGGAGACTGGGCACTCTTAAAAGAAAGATTAGGTACTGTATCTGGTGTGCACTGGCTCCTCCCTCTATGCCCCTCCTCCAGACCTCAGTTAGTATCTGTGCCCGGCCAGAGCTGGATGCACCCTAGGGGCTCTCCTGAGTTTCCTAGAAAAGAAAGTATTTGTTAGGTTTTTTATTTTCAGTGAGATCTGCTGGCAACAGACTCACTGCTTCGTGGGACTGAGGGGAGAGTGGCGAACCTACCTGCTTGCAGCTAGCTTGGGCTTCTAAGGCTACTGGACACCATTAGCTCCAGAGGGATCGAACACAGGCCCAGTCCTCGGTCGTCCGGTCCCGGAGCCGCGCCGCGGCTGAAGACTCCGGTCTTCATTAAGGTAGCGCACAGCACTGCAGCTGTGCGCCATTGCTCCCTTAGCACATCACACACTCCGGTCACTGATAGGTGCAGGGCGCTAGGGGGGGGCGCCCTGGGCAGCAATTAGATTACCTTACTTGGCAAAAAGCACATAATACAGTCTAATAAACTGTATATGTGCATTAACCCCCGCCATTATACATTTAAAAATGCGGGAGAAGCCCGCCGATGAAGGGGCGGGGCTATCTTCCTCAGCACACCAGCGCCATTTTCTCTGCACAGCTCCGCTGGAAGGACGCTCCCCAGGCTCTCCCCTGCAGTTCCAGACTTCTAGGGTAAAAAAGAGAGGGGGGGAACATAAATTTAGGCGCAAAACTATGTATATAAGCTGCTATAGGGGAAAAATCACTCTGTATAGTGTACATCCCTGCATTATATAGCGCTGTGGTGTGTGCTGGCATACTCTCTCTCTGTCTCCCCAAGGAACTTGGTGGGGTCCTGTCCTCAGTCAGAGCATTCCCTGTGTGTGTGCGGTGTGTCGGTACGGCTGTGTCGACATGTTTGATGAGGAAGCTTATGTGCGGCGGAGCAGGTGCCGATAAGTGTGATGTAACCACCTGCGGGGCCGACACCAGAGTGGGTGGATATGTGGAAGGTATTAACCGACAGTGTCAACTCCTTACATAAAAGGTTAGATGACGTAACAGCAGTGGGACAGCCGGCTTCTCAGCCCGTGCCTGCCCAGGCGTCTCAAAGGCCATCAGGGGCTCAAAAACGCCCGATACCTCAGATGGCAGACACAGATGTCGACACGGAGTCTGACTCCAGTGTAGACGAGGATGATTCAAATGTACAATCCACAAGGGCCATCCGTTGCATGATTACACCAATGAAAAATGTGTTGCACATTTCTGACATTAACCCGGTTACCACAAAAAAGGGTATTATGTTTGGGGAGAAAAAGCAACCAGTGGTTTTTCTCCCATCGGATGAATTGAATGAAGTGTGTGAAGAAGCGTGGGGTTCCCCCGATAAGAAACTAGTGATTTCTAAAAAGTTACTGATGGCGTACCCTTTCCCGCAAGAGGACAGGTTACGTTGGGAGACATCCCCTAGGGTGGATAAGGCGCTCACACGCTTGTCAAAAAAGGTGGCACTGCCGTCTCAGGATACGGCCGCCTTAACGGAGCCTGCTGATAGAAAGCAGGAGGCTATCCTGAAGTCTGTATATACACACTCAGGAACTATACTGAGACCTGCAATTGCTTCAGCATGGATGTGTAGTGCTGCAGCAGCTTGGTCCGATACCCTGTCAGATAATATTGATATCCTCGACAGGGATACTATTTTGCTAACCATAGAGCATATTAAAGACGTTGTCTTATATATGAGGGATGCACAGAGGGATATTTGCCGGCTGGCATCTAGAATTAATGCAATGTCCATTTCTGCCAGAAGAGTATTATGGACTCGGCAGTGGACAGGTGATGCTGATTCTAAAAGGCACATGGAGGTTTTGCCTTATAAGGGTGAGGAATTGTTTGGGGATGGTCTCTCGAACCTCGTATCCACAGCAACAGCTGGGAAGTCGACATTTGGATCTCTGGGTTCTGCAAGTGGTATCTCAGGGATACAAGCTGGAGTTCGAGGCCACTCCCCCTCGCCGTTACCTCAAATCAGCCTTGCCAGCTGCTCCCAAAGAAAGGGAGGTAGTACTGGCAGCTATTCACAAGCTGTACCTCCAGCAGGTGATAATCAAGGTACCCCCCCCTTCAACAGGGACGGGGTTCATATTTTACAATGTTTGTGGTACCGAAACCGGACGGTTCGGTGAGACCCATCCTAAATTTAAAATCCTTGAACACTTATATAAGGAAGTTCAAGTTCAAGATGGAATCGCTCAGGGTGGTTATTGCAAGCCTGGATGAGGGGGATTTTATGGTGTCATTGGACATCAAGGATGCGTACCTGCATGTCCCCATTTACCCACCTCACCAGCAGTACCTCAGGTTTGTGGTACAGGACTATCATTACCAATTCCAGACGTTGCCGTTTGGTCTGTCCACGGCACCGAGGGTATTTACCAAGGTAATGGCCGAAATGATGATAGTCCTCCGAAAGAAGGGTGTTATAATTATCCCGTACTTGGACGATCTCCTGATAAAGGCGAGGTCCAAAGAGCAGTTGCTAGTCGGCGTAGCACTATCTCAGGAAGTGCTGCATCAGCACGGCTGGATTCTGAATATCCCAAAGTCACAGCTGATTCCTGCGATGCGTCTGCTGTTCCTGGGCATGATTCTGGACACAGAACAGAAGAAGGTGTTTCTCCCGGAGGAGAAGGCCCAGGAATTATCATCTCTGGTCAGGAACCTCCTAAAACCAAAACAGGTGTCGGTGCATCACTGCACGCGAATCCTGGGAAAGATGGTAGCTTCTTACGAAAGCGATTCCCTTCGGCAGGTTCCATGCAAGGATCTTCCAGTGGGATCTATTGGACAAGTGGTCCGGATCGCATCTTCAGATGCATCGGTTGATCACCCTGTCCCCGAGGGCCAGGGTGTCTCTGCTGTGGTGGCTGCAGAGTGCTCATCTTCTCGAAGGCCGCAGATTCGGCATACAGGACTGGGTCCTGGTGACCACGGATGCAAGCCTCCGAGGTTGGGGGGCAGTCACTCGGGGAAGAAACTTCCAAGGACAATGGTCGAGTCAGGAAACTTCCCTACACATAAATATTCTGGAACTAAGGGCCATTTACAATGCCCTGAGTCAAGCAGAATCCCTGCTTCAAAACCTTCAGTCAGACAACATCACGGCGGTCGCCCATGTAAACCGACAGGGCGGCACAAGAAGCAGGATGGCAATGGCAGAAGCCACAAGGATTCTTCAATGGGCGGAGAATCACGTGCTAGCACTGTCAGCAGTGTTCATTCCGGGAGTGGACAACTGGGAAGCAGACTTCCTCAGCAGACACGACCTCCACCCGGAAGAGTGGGGACTTCATCCAGAAGTCTTCAAGCTGATTGTAAACCAGAGGTGGACATGATGGCGTCCCGCCTCAACAAAAAGCTAAAAAGATATTGCGCCAGGTCAAGGGACCCTCAGGCGATAGCTGTGGACGCTCTAGTGACACCGTGGGTGTACCAGTCGGTTTATGTGTTCCCTCCTCTTCCTCTCATACCAAGGTACTGAGGATAATAAGAAAGAGAGGAGTAAGGACTATACTCATCGTTCCGGACTGGCCAAGAAGAACTTGGTACCCGGAACTTCAAGAAATGATCTCAGAGGACCCATGGCCTCTGCCGCTCCGACAGGACCTGCTGCAGCAGGAGCCCTGTCTGTTCCAAGACTTACCGCGACTGCGTTTGACGGCATGGCGGTTGAACGCCGGATCCTAATGGAAAAGGGCATTCCGGATGAAGTCATTCCTACGCTGATAAAAGCTAGGAAGGATGTGACAGCACAACATTATCACCGCATATGGCGAAAATATGTTGCTTGGTGTGAGGCCAGGAAGGCCCCAACAGAGGAATTTCAGCTGGGTCGTTTTCTGCACTTCCTACAGTCAGGAGTGACTATGGGCCTAAAATTGGGATCCATAAAAGTCCAGATTTCGGCCCTGTCTATTTTCTTTCAAAAAGAACTGGCTTCACTGCCTGAAGTTCAGACGTTTGTTAAGGGAGTGCTGCATATTCAGCCCCCTTTTGTTCCTCCAGTGGCACCTTGGGATCTCAACGTTGTGTTGGATTTCCTAAAATCACATTGGTTTGAGCCACTTAAGACCGTGGAGTTAAAATATCTCACGTGGAAGGTGGTCATGCTGTTGGCCTTGGCTTCGGCCAGGCGGGTGTCAGAATTGGCGGCTTTGTCGTGTAAAAGCCCATATCTGATTTTCCATATGGACAGGGCAGAATTGAGGACTCGTCCCCAATTTCTTCCTAAGGTGGTATCAGCGTTTCATTTGAACCAACCTATTGTGGTGCCTGCGGCTACTCGGGACTTGGAGGATTCCAAGTTGCTGGACGTAGTCCGGGCCCTGAAAACATATGTTTCCAGGACGGCTGGAGTCAGAAAAACTGACTCGCTATTTATCCTGCATGCACCCAACAAGCTGGGTGCTCCTGCTTCAAAGCAGACTATTGCTCGCTGGATCTGTAGCACGATTCAACTTGCACATTCTGCGGCTGGACTGCCGCATCCTAAATCGGTAAAAGCCCATTCCACGAGAAAGGTGGGCTCTTCTTGGGCGGCTGCCCGAGGGGTCTCGGCTTTACAACTTTGCCGAGCTGCTACTTGGTCGGGTTCAAACACGTTTGCAAAATTCTACAAGTTTGATACCCTGGCTGAGGAGGACCTTGAGTTTGCTCTTTCGGTGCTGCAGAGTCATCCGCACTCTCCCGCCCGTTTGGGAGCTTTGGTATAATCCCCATGGTCCTTACGGAGTACCCAGCATCCACTAGGACGTCGGAGAAAATAAGAATTTACTCACCGGTAATTCTATTTCTCGTAGTCCGTAGTGGATGCTGGGCGCCCGTCCCAAGTGCGAACTCTCTGCAATACTTGTATATAGTTATTGCGTAACTAAAGGGTTATTGTTATGAGCCATCTGTTAATGAGGCTCATTATTGTTTTCATACTGTTAACTGGGTATAGTTATCACAAGTTGTACGGTGTGATTGGTGTGGCTGGTATGAGTCTTACCCTGGATTCCAAATCCTTTCCTAGTAATGTCAGCTCTTCCGGGCACAGTTTCCCTAACTGAGGTCTGGAGGAGGGGCATAGAGGGAGGAGCCAGTGCACACCAGATATAGTACCTAATCTTTCTTTTAAGAGTGCCCAGTCTCCTGCGGAGCCCGTCTATACCCCCATGGTCCTTACAGAGTACCCAGCATCCACTACGGACTACGAGAAATAGAATTACCGGTGAGTAAATTCTTATTTTTTAAACCACGGAGAGGTTTTTTTTTTTTTTTTGCCAGATTGCTGCTGGATTATACAGTGGATATACTAAGCAAAAAGCTGTTCAAGTTGATATATAGGGCCATCATTTTTTTTTTCTTGTTTATAATTAACGTCGTTGAACCAGTTAACAGGAAACCGGAAGACTTTAAAAACTTTAGAGAAAGCTGCAAACTTAGTTCTCCATTTCTATGGGATTGAAATCATAGCTACAAGATTATTCTCAATTATGGGATTTAGAGACGCATAGTACTCTATTCAACTCAGTTGTCTCTTTTTACCAATTAGTGTTACTTTCAGTGCCGTAACTAGACATTTTAGCGCTGTGTGCAAGAAACGGCATTGGCGCCCCCACCACTCCTTATGTAAAATAGGGGCAGTGCGTGACGTAGGCGCACGTCCAAAATATAGAGCGTGGCTTCATGGGGAAGGGGTGTGGCCACAAAATAATAGCAATTCAAATGACAAAGCACAGTAGAGCCACTACACCAGGTAGAGACCCCTTTTTACACATTGCGGCAGACAGCGTCCCCTTTTTACACATTACGGCAGACAGCGTCCCCTTTTTACACATTACGGCGGACAATGTCCCTTTTTTACACATTACGACAGATAGGATAGATAGACAGACCGACAGAGAGATAGAAAGAATAGATGATACTTACTCTCTCCCCGCTGACTCAGGCAGTCAGGCTCCTCGGTGCAACTGCTCAGCTGATGGCAGATCCCGGGCAGGGGAGGAGGAGGAGGAGGAGGGAGGGGGACTCAGGAGCCGCAGTAGCGCACTGTAATTGGTGTTGGCGCCACTGCAGCTATCCCTCTCCTTTCACATTGGCTGGCTGCTGCTGCTGTGAATGCTGGGATGAGGGAAGCGCACCCCAGCATTCACGTCGGTGGTGGCCAGTCTATGTGGAAGGAGAGGGACAGCTGCAGTAGCGCCGCCACCAATTACAGTGCGCTGCTGCGGCTCCCAAGACCTCCTCCTCCTTCTCCCCTGCTCCTGGAGCTGCTGCATCTCACCTCGGCTCGCACACAAAGGCAGCTTGTAATGAGTCAGTTTGACTCATTACAATGCGGGCAGTTGTGCCCTCAGGATGACTGCGCTGTGTGCCAGGCAGCGAGTCGCCGGCGGGCTGACTGCACTGTGTCAGGCAGCGGGTGACCCGGTTAGCGGGTCGCCTGTGGGTATGGAGGTACAAGGGTGGGAGCACAGCTCTGACAGGCTGCGCTCCAGGAAGGCTCAGCAACACTTCGTGTAGGTGCTTAGAGAGGCGTCCTGGGCCAGCGCAGTCACCCTAAACTGGTCACAGACGCTAACAGGGGCTAATCCCACTGTTAGCATAGATACCTCCAGCCAGTATAATCAAATTTGTGCAGGAAGCTCCATGCCATTACAGGGGGCGGGGCTTCTCCTCAGAGCAGATCCAGCATTCACCAGCGCCATTTTCCTACCTGCAGACATACAAGAGGATGCTGACAGGGAGCGCTGACCCTCCAGATAACTCCAGTTACTGCGGTACCAGGGTGTTTATAGACCAGGGAGAGTGCATTGTTAGTAATTATCAACCTATTAAGGTTGGTTACTCAGCACCTGGCTTTTTTCATAACAACTGCTCACAGGGGAGCTGTGTGGCTGGCTCCTTAGACTCTGTGACTCTCTGAAGGTACTCTGGGGGAAACTGTATCTGACATTTTCATGTGTGTGTGTGTGTGTGTGTGTGTGTGTGTGTGTGTGTGTGTGTGTGTGTGTGTGTGTGTGTGTATCCCACATTACCATGTCTAAGGACTCTGTGTCCTGTGCTGCAGAGTGTTTATCTTCTCCTGAGGAGTCTATCCCATGTACTCAGGACTGCAACATATTGTCTCAGCCTTAGGAATCCGAACCCACATGGGTAGATTCTTTAAGGGAAATGATATCCCAGATTTCAGCAAGGATGTCACATACTGAGAAAGAGACACAGTTTTTGAGGAAAACCCCCCCTCTACTTCATCAAAAACTCCACCTACATGCCCACAAAAGCGTACACTTGCCCAAATATTGCAAGCTGACTCTGATACAGGGGACGGTGATGGGGATATGCAGGCGGGGGATGCATCCCTTGCTAAAGGGGTGCAACTAATGACTGAAGCCATTAGGGATGTTTTGCACATCTCTGAGAACGTACCTGAACAGGTGGAGGAATCTTATTTTACAGAAAGTAAGAAATCCTTGCTTACCTTTCTGGCTTCCAAGGAGTTAAACTCTTTGAAAAATTCTGGGAAAACCCAGAGAAAAAATTCCAGATCCCAAAAATGGTTTTCATTGGTTTTCCTTTTCCCGAAGAGGATAGGAAAAAGTGGGAAAACCTACCTATAGTTGACACTTCTGTATCTAGGTTGTCAAAAAAGGTGGTTTTACCTGTTCCTGGGTCAATCGCTTTAAAGGAACTGGCTGACCGCAAGATTGAGACTACACCCAAATCATTATACACAGCTAATGGCGTCGCTTTACGGACCACTATTGCTTGTGCATGGATTTCAAATGCCATAGTAAAGTGGTCAGACACATTGCTAGCGGACTTAGATACTATGGATAGGTGTCACATTGATTTGTTCTTACGTCACATACAGGATTCTGCAGAGTTCATGGTGGAGGCCATGAAAGACGTTGGTATGCTGAATGCACGGGCTACTTCTCTGGCAGTCTCGGCACGCAGAGGACTCTGGCTACGCCAATGGACTGCGGATGCGGAATCCAAGAGAAGTGTGGAGAACCTACCCTTCACAGGTCAGGCTCTGTTTGGGGATACTTTGGATGCGTGGATCTCCTCGGCAACTGCGGGTAAGTCAACCTTTCTTTCCTCAGCAGCACCAATGCCTAGGAAATCTTATCCTTCGCCTACACTGCAGTCCTTTCGGACCGCAAAATTTAAGAAATCCAAAACCCCTCCCACCTTCTTTAGAGGAGGTCGGGGAAAGTCCAGAAAACCTGCACCATCAGTTTCCCAGGAACAGAAACCAGGTTCTGCTCCCTTAAAATCTTCAGCATGACGGTGGACCTCCCAGCCTGGAGGTCGGGCAGGTGGGAGCGAGACAAAAAGATTTCAGTCACGTTTGGGCGTCATCATGCCTAGACCCCTGGGTAAAGGATATTGTGACCCAGGGATACAGACTGGAGTTTCAAGAACTCCCACCTCACAGATTCTTCAAATCAGGATTACCAGTGTCGCTGACAGACAGCGCTATTCTACAGGAAGCCATTAAAAAATTGGTTCAAACAAATGTCATTGTTCCTGTTCCACTCCACCTACAACACAAGGGTTATTACTCAAACCTGTTTGTGGTACCGAAACCAGACGGATCAGTAAGGCCGATATTAAATCTAAAGTCATTGAACCCCTAATTGAGGGAATTCAAATTCAAGATGGAGTCTCTGAGAGCCGTGATCTCAGGTCTGGAGGAGGGGGAATTCCTGGTATCCCTGGATATCAAGGATGTGTACCTTCACATTTCCGATCTGACAGCTTCACCAGGCTTATCTCAGATTTGCGCTGCTGGACTGTCACTATCGGTTCCAGGCACTACCATTTGGCCTCTCCACAGCACCGAGGGTATTCACCAAGGTCATGGCGGAGACGATGTTACTCCTCCGAAAACAGGGTGTGAGCATAATTCCATATTTGGACGATCTGCTGATAAAAGCATCTTCCAAGGAGAAGTTGTTGCAGAGTATTGCTCTCTCAACTCGACTGCTCCAGGACCATGGGTGGATCCTAAACCTTCCAAAGTCACATTTGGATCCAACAAGGAGACTGCCCTTCCTGGGGATGATACTCGACACGGAAGTGTAGAGGGTGTTTCTACCGGTGGAGAAAGCGTGGGTGATCCAATCAATGGTCCGGGATTTCCTGAAGCCAGCCCGGGTATCGGTTCATCAGTGCATTCATCTTCTGGGGAAGATGGTTGCCTCTTACGAGGCTCTACAGTACGGAAGATTCCATGCGACGTTCTTCCATCTGGATCTCCTAGACAAATGGTCGGGATCACATCTTCACATGCACCAGCAGATACGCCTGTCGCCGAAAGCCAGAATTTCACTCCTCTGGTGGCTGCAAACTTCTCACCTACTTGAGGGCCGCAGGTTCGGGATTCAGAATTGGATCTTTCTAACCAGGATGCAAGTCTCGGAAGTTGGGGAGCAGTCACCCAAGGGGAAAACTTCCAAGGAAAGTGTTCAAGTCTGGAATCCATCGTTCCAATAAACATTCTGGAACTAAGGGCCATATACAACGGCTTTCTACAAGCAGCTCATCTTCTGCAAGATCAGGCCATTCAAGTTCAGTCGGACAATGTAACGGCAGTGTCTTACATAAACTTACAGGGCGGAACAAAGAGCAGAGCAGCAATGTCAGAGGTGACAAGATTCTTCCTCTGGGCAGAAAGGCATGCGGTGGTGCTGTCGGCAATCTTCATTCTGGGAGTGGACAACTGGGAAGCGGACTTCCTCAGCAGACATGATCTCCATCCAGGAGAATGGGGTCTCCACCCAGAGGTATTTGCAGAGGTAACAAGCCGATGGGCTGTACCTCAGATAGACATGATGGCCTCTCGCCTCAACAAGAAGATTCGGAGGTACTGTTCCAGGTCAAGGGACCCACAAGCAGTGGCGGTGGATAAAGGGCCGGCTCCAGGCCTACTAGCACCCTGAGCGAGAAAATATGAAAGCGCCCCCTCCCATACTCTATGCTCGCGCTCCTGCAAAAGTGGCCGTGGCCTCCTGGAAAAGTGGGTGGGCCTCACAACTTCATATTATCAAACTATAAATAAATATATTTTCACACCCCCTCTACGCACACAATTAGCACCATTACACATAACAGCTACAGTAGTGTTGCTTACACGCAATGTCTCCAGTATAGTGCCAGCTACACATAAAATCTACAGTAGTGCAGTGCCAGATACACATGATATACACCCCAGCAGTGCCACATAGACATGATATGCACCCCAGCAGTGCCAGCTACACATGACATGCCCCCCAGCAGTGCCAGATACACATGATAGTGTTCACTCTAGGATTTTTTTAGGGCAGGGTGCTGATCATGGGGAGGGCACATTTTTAAGTTAGAAGGGTAAAATTATGTACATACCGTAATGCTTGGTGCTTCGCAGGCGAAATCACGGACAGTGCGCGCCGAAGGCGTGCATAAAAAATGTAGGGACGTTGCTTCGTGGGGAAGGGGCGTGGCCACATAATAGTGGCAATTCGCATTACACCATACAGTAGTGCAGCTAATACACATTGCACCAGGTAGAACCTCCTATACACACTGCGACAGGTAGAGCACATTATACACTTGCGCCAGGCAGAGCACGTTATACACTTTGCGCCAAGCAGAGCACTGCGACACATTGCACCAGGTATTGCACTGAGACACGGGAAACTACATGATATGCCCTCCAGCAGTGCCAGATGCACATGACATGCCCCCCAGCAGTGCCAGATGCACATGACATGCCCCCCAGCAGTGCCAGATGCACATGACATGCCCCCCAGCAGTGCCAGATGCACATGACATGCCCCCCAGCAGTGCCAGATACATAAATGCCCCCACAGTGCCAGATACATTAATGCCCCCCACAGTGCCAGATATGCCCCCACAGTGCCAGATACATAAATGCCCCCCACAGTGCCAGAAATGCCCCCACAGTGCCAGATACATGAATGCCCCCCACAGTGCCAGAAATGCCCCCACAGTGCCAGATACATTAGTGCCCCCCACAGTGCCAGAAATGCCCCACAGTGCCAGATACATTAATGCTCCCCACAGTGCCAGATACATTAATGTCCCCCCACAGTGTCAGATATGCCCCCACAATGCCAGAAATGCCCCCACAGTGCCAGATACATTAGTGCCCCCCACAGTGCCAAATAAATGCCCCGACAGTGCCAGATAAATTAATGCCCCCCACAGTGCCAGATAAATTATGCCCCCCACAGTGCCAGATACATTAATGATCCCCCACAGTGCCAGATAAATGCCCCCAGTGCCAGAAATGCCCCCACAGTGCCAGATACATTAACGCCTCCCCACAGTGCCAGAAATGCCCCCCACAGTGCCAGAAATGCCCCCCACAGTGCCAGATACATTAATGACCCCCACAGTGCCAGAAATGCCCCCACAGTGCCAGAAATGCCCCCACAGTGCCAGATACATTAATGCCCCCACAGTGCCAGATTAATGCCCCCACAGTGCCAGAATAATGCCCCCACAGTGCCAGATAAATGCTCCCCACAGTGCAACATATGCCCCCAGTACCTGCTGTGCCGACGAGGGAGGAGGAGGAGTGCTACTGTGCGATCCGAAGCCTGAAACAGAACATGTGCGCGCTGTGCGGCGCCGGTGTCTGACATCAGATGCCGGCGCTGCATAGCGCACACATCTCACTGACAGGAGGCGGCAGCGGCACGGGTGAACAGCCGCTGCAGGCTTCCAGGACAGGGCCGGCTCCAGGCACCGACATGGCGGCGCCAGCGTGCGGCGCCTTTTAAGGGTGGCGCCCTGCGCGGACGCTCGAGTCGAACATGCCTCGAGCCGGCCCTAGGTGGATGCCCTGGTAACTCCGTGGGTGTTCCAGTCAGCGTATGTGTTCCCTCCACTTCCACTCATCCCAAGGATTCTCAAACTAATAAAAAGAACAAGGGTTCAGGTGATCCTCATTGCTCTGGACTGGCCAAGAAGGGCTTGGTACGCGGATCTTCTGGAATTACTGCTGGAGGATCCGAGGCCTCTTCCTCTTCACGAGGACCTTCTCTAACAGGGGCCGTTCACCTATCAAGACTTACCGTTGCTACGTTTGACGGCATGGAGGTTGAACGCCAGATCTTAGCTTGGAAAGGCATTCTGAAAAAGGTCATTGCTACCCTGATACAGGCTAGGAAGGTAGTAACGTCTAAACATTACCATCGGATTTGGAAAAAGTATGTGTCTTGGTGTGAATCCAAGAAGTTTCCTGCGGTGGAGTTTCATCTTGGACGGTTTCTCCTCTTTCTGCAAGCAGGTTTGGATATAGGCTTACGCTTGGGCTCCATCAAGGTACAGATTTCGGCCTTGTCTATTTTCTTCCAGAAACAATTGAAAACTCTTCCTGAGGTTCAGACGTTCTTGAAAGGGGTTCTGCATATTCAACTACCCTTTGTGCCTCCTACGGCACCATGGGATCTTAATGTGGTGCTGCAGTTCCTGCAATCGGATTGGTTCGAGCCTTTACAGGATGTGGACGTCAAGTTTCTTACTTGGGAGGTGGTCACTCTGTTGGCATTGGCGTCTGCTCAACAGGTGCGGAATTGGGTCCCTACTTGGTTTTCCATGAGCATAGAGCTGAGCTCAGAACGTGTCAGCAATTTCTTCCAAAGATTGTGTCGGCTTTTCATATCAACCAACCTTTTGTGGTGCCAGTGGCTACTGACTCCTCAATTACCTGAAAGTCCTTGGATGTTGTGAGGGCTTTGAAAATATATGTGAAGAGAACTTTTCGTCACAGGAAGTCGGACGCACTGTTTGTCCTTTATGATCCCAACAAGTTTGGGTGTCCTGCTTCTAAGCAGACAATTTCTCACTGGATTAGGTTCACTATCCAGCATGCTTTTCTATGGCAGGCTTGCTGTGTCCAAGATCTGTTAAGGCCCACTCTACTAAAGTGGATTCTTCCTGGGCGGCTGCCCGGGGTGTCTCGGCTTTACTGCTTTACCAAGCAGCTACTTGGTCAGGGTCGAACACGTTTGCTAAGTTCTACAAGTTCGATACTTTGGCCTCTGAGACCCTTCAGTTTGGTCAATCAGTTCTGCAGGACCTCAGCACTCTCCCTCATGTACTGGGAGCTTTGGTACATCCCCATGGTACTAATGTGGGCCCCAGCATCCTCTAGGACGTAAGAGAAAATAGTATTTTAATTACCTACCGGTAAATCCTTTTCTCGTAGTCCGGGTGCCCGCCCAGTGCTTCATATTCCTGCATTGTTACTTGGTTCAGTTTGTTAATTCAGCCGTTGCTGATTCGTTCCAAGTTGGTTAGTTTGGCTTTCCTTTTGTTGTATGTGTGAGCTGGTGTGAATCTCGCCACTATCTGTGTATTTAATTCTCTCTAAGTATGTCTTTCTCCTGGGGCACAGTTTCTAGACTAACTCTGGTAGGAGGGGCATAGAGGAAGGAGCCAGCCCACACTATTAATCTCTTAATGTGCCCATGGCTCCTAGTGGACCCGTCTATACCCCATGGTACTAATGTGGACCCCAGCATCCTCTACGGACTACGAGAAAAGGATTTACCGGTAGGTAATTCAAATCCTATTTTTCCTCACACACACTTAACCTGTAATTTCCCATTGTGTTGCCATTTCCCTGGTAACATTAGTATAATCCTCACAAAAATATTGTAGCATCTGTAATGGAACTTGATCTTTGAATTTGCCTTGCAATTTTATCTTCTTCCTATGCATAATTTCTCTGAGCTGAGTGCCGAATGTTTGCACGTAAATGCATATGCAGCTGCATTTTTCTAGGTAGCAGAACTGTTAATCATTGCAAGTAAATCTGCCACCCAGGAAAGAAGATAGACGCACACGAGCCATCGCAAAGTCCTCCGCAACTGGGTAGTCGTACATGGCACTGACTCAATAATGAGGAGCTCATAGTGTCGGCCTATGGCTACGCAGACTAGCTGCGGCAGTAGCGCCATGTTTTCTACATACATGATTGCAGTTGAAGGCAGATACATGCCTGGATAACGGCCAGACAACAGTCTGCTGATAATTGCTCCATTGTGAAAACATCAGCATTGCGCACAAACATGAATTATGTCCTGAGGGATAAATGTATTAACTACCCTGGCACTGATCGTGCCGGTATATCTCTTCCTGCTTCGCATCTTTACTTAGGCAAATAAGAAAACACTAGTGCCGAGATAAGAATATCTTGGCTGCCAGAGTAGGGGAGTGAATACTCCCCCCTGTGGTGGTCCCTGTCTGTGCCTGCAGTGCATCATCCTGGTACTCATGTGCTGTGTCTCTCCCCCCGGCCGGCAGAGTGGGCATTTGCAAGAGATCTCACTGCTATCACAATATCTCCCGCGCGCAGCCTGGAGCCGACAGCCGCAGCAGCCACTACACTGGATGTCATTGGTTCAACGACATCTGCAGCTGTTGAAATCATTAGCTGCAGGTGTTGCAACGGTCAGTGCCACTGACCATTCTTACATTGCCCCGCACCATCTGCGCTCTATCTTATAGATAGCAGTGTGTACCGTGACATATGGGCAAATGTATAAAGCAGTAGTAGCCCCTTTTTTTGCCTTTTAACAGAAAAGGGGATTTCTCCAAAATGAAAATGCAGAATTCTCCAGCAGCACCTTTTGCTTTAATACAGCTGTTATATCATTATAAGCATTTGCTCAGCAACAAAAAGCTAAGCTTTTAATCGTTTGTCATCTAACACGTACTGTAGCACTATCAGAAATACATTATGATGTTGACAATAAGGAATTGTTGGCAACAAATGTATGTTTGAGGAATGGAGGCAGTGGCTGGATGGTGGACTCCTTTCTATTGTGATGTATACAGACCACTAAAACTTACAGTACATAGGGTGAGATGTATCAAACATTGGAGAGCAATACAATTAACTGAAAACATATCAACCAACAAGCTACTAACTGCCATTTTATGTTTGGAAAATGACAGGAGCTGATTGGTTGGTAATTTATATCTCCACTTCAACCAGATGAGTGAAAACCATACAGGCTCAGTTTTTTTTTTTTTTTTTTTTGCTTTGTGCAATCTTAAATGTTTGTATTATTTCCACCCAAAATAAAAGAAGGTATCCCCTTGCCTTCTTAGAAATTTCGCTTGGTTTTGTTTTATACCTTTGGATAAAAGCCATGACCATAATGAACATATCGTGCTAAAAATAAGATTTTACTTACCGGTAAATCTATTTCTCGTAGTCCGTAGTGGAGGCTGGGGACTCCGTAAGGACCATGGGGAATAGACGGGCTCCGCAGGAGACAGGGCACTCTAAGAAAGAATTAGGAATACTGGTGTGCACTGGCTCCTCCCTCTATGTCCCTCCTCCAGACCCCAGTTAAGGAAACTGCCCGGAAGAGCTGACAGTACAAGGAAAGGGTAAAAAATGGAGTTAGAGAAAATCCCTGCGCTCTAGGAGCAGCTATAGTAAGTGTGGACAAGAGTATATCCCCAAATACACTCCAGAGGGTTAGACATACAGAAAAAGATTTTTGGTACACACTTTCAGTAGCGCTACATACATCAACAATACCGTAAATTATAAATAATAAGTTCTTATATGACTCAGGGTGGTTTTCCAGAAGCTTTCTACTGAGGAAAGACTCTCCAGCCGTCTCCGTTGGTTCAAATCATGAGAGGGGAAAAAAGAGAATAGAGGAAGATCTCAGTTCTTATATCCTAGTCCGGTTGGGTGTGTCTATATCATAGGGTATATCCTCAATCTTCCTCCATATGGGTAGTGCTCGTTTCCTAAAGTTCTTATGGGATCACCCTTGTGGTAAACAGTCAATTATGTGCTCACAATGTTCTTACATAAAGCCTTAGAGAAAATTCTCATAAAGGTTTCTTTTCCCGTCACTTTTATCATCAGGTCGAAACGCGTTGGTGAGGAGCTGAAAGGGTACAGGGATTGACCTTTGGGACTGATACCCCGCTGTCCAGTAGTGGTGAGGAACCCGGGTTTATTTTTTCTTCCCATGGTTGGTGATTCCATCTGGTATCTAACCCAGAGGTCTTTCGATTTTTAGTGTGTAATTTGTGTTTTTTTTATTGGAATAAATTGAAAGAACTGCTTTTACCACAAGGATTTTATTACACTTTTTGGTACCGTTTGAACCTATTTGGCTCTGGGAAAAGAAACCATTACGAGCTTTGAACCACTCGTGCTGATGTAAGCAGACAAGTGACCATTTCAGATTATCCAATGTGATGTTTCTAAACGTGAGATTTGAGCATTTGGGATAAAGATACCTTTATGTGTGATTTCATAATTGTTTACATGTAAGCTTTCATGTGAGCAACTTTCTTCTATCTGGTTTCACGGAACAGGTGGTCCCTTAAAACTACTCCCTTGCACCTTTCCCAGACATAAAAGGGTGCCCCCAATAGGTGGAAACCTATTTTTAGGTATTCTTAAATTAACCACTTCCTTCTGCTTTACTTTCTGTGGCTCCATTCCGGAAATCACGAGGAGAGATCTGAAGGAACCTGGGAGGATCGGTGAAAGATACCTTGATGTGTTTATTTACACTTCCCCTGATGTAAGCACACATGTGAGCATCCCCCTATTTCTGGTATTGATAAAAGTGACGGGAAAAGAAACCTTTATGAGAATTTTCTCTAAGGCTTTATGTAAGAACATTGTGAGCACATAATTGACTGTTTACCACAAGGGTGATCCCATAAGAACTTTAGGAAACGAGCACTACCCATATGGAGGAAGATTGAGGATATACCCTATGATATAGACACACCCAACCGGACTAGGATATAAGAACTGAGATCTTCCTCTCTTCTCTTTTTTCCCCTCTCATGATTTGAACCGACGGAGACGGCTGGAGAGTCTTTCCTCAGTAGAAAGCTTCTGGAAAACCACCCGGAGTCATATAAGAACTTATTATTTATAATTTACGGTATTGTTGATGTATGTAGCGCTACTGAAAGTGTGTACCAAAAATCTTTTTCAGTACAAGGAAAGGATTTTGGAATCCAGGGTAAGACTCATACCAGCCCCACCAATCACACTGTATAACTTGTGATAAACTTACCCAGTTAACAGTATGAACAACAACAGAGCATCAGATAACCCGATGCAACCATAACATAACCCTTATTTAAACAATAACTATATACAAGCATTGCAGAAGAAGTCCGCACTTGGGACGGGCGCCCAGCATCCACTACGGACTACGAGAAATAGATTTACCGGTAAGTAAAATCTTATTTTCTCTAACGTCCTAAGTGGATGCTGGGGACTCCGTAGGGACCATGGGGGATAGCGGCTCCGCAGGAGACTGGGCACATCTAAAGAAAGCTTTAGGACTATCTGGTGTGCACTGGCTCCTCCCCCTATAACCCTCCTCCAAGCCTCAGTTAGATCTCTGTGCCCGAACGAGAAGGGTGCACACTAGGGGCTCTCCTGAGCTTCTTAGTGAAAGTTTTAGTTTAGGTTTGTTATTTTCAGTGAGACCTGCTGGCAACAGGCTCACTGCATCGAGGGACTAAGGGGAGAAGAAGCGAACTCACCTGCGTGCAGAGTGGATTGGGCTTCTTAGGCTACTGGACATTAGCTCCAGAGGGACGATCACAGGCCCAGCTTGGATGGGTCCCAGAGCCGCGCCGCCGGCCCCCTTACAGAGCCAGAAGGCAGAAGAGGTCCGGAAAATCGGCGGCAGAAGACGTCCTGTCTTCAACAAGGTAGCGCACAGCACTGCAGCTGTGCGCCATTGCTCTCAGCACACTTCACACTTCGGTCACTGAGGGTGCAGGGCGCTGGGGGGGGGGGGCGCCCTGAGACGCAATAAAAACACCTTGGATGGCAAAAAATGCATCACATATAGCTCCTGGGCTATATGGATGCATTTAACCCCTGCCAGAATCCATAAAAAAGCAGGAGAAAAGTCCGCGAAAAAGGGGCGGAGCCTATCTCCTCAGCACACTGGCGCCATTTTCCCTCACAGCTCCGTTGGAGGGAAGCTCCCTGGCTCTCCCCTGCAGTCACTACACTACAGAAAGGGTTAAAAAAAGAGAGGGGGGCACTAATTAGGCGCAGTATTAACTATACAGCAGCTATAAGGGGAAAAACACTTATATAAGGTTATCCCTGTATTTATATAGCGCTCTGGTGTGTGCTGGCAAACTCTCCCTCTGTCTCCCCAAAGGGCTAGTGGGGTCCTGTCCTCTATCAGAGCATTCCCTGTGTGTGTGCTGTATGTCGGTACTTTTGTGTCGACATGTATGAGGAGAAAAATGATGTGGAGACGGAGCAGATTGCCTGTAATAGTGATGTCACCCCCTAGGGGGTCGACACCTGAGTGGATGAACTGTTGGAAGGAATTACGTGACAGTGTCAGCTCTGTATAAAAGACAGTGGTTGACATGAGACAGCCGGCTACTCAGCTTGTGCCTGTCCAGACGTCTCATAGGCCGTCAGGGGCTCTAAAGCGCCCGTTACCTCAGATGGCAGATATAGACGCCGACACGTATACTGACTCCAGTGTCGACGGTGAAGAGACAAATGTGACTTCCAGTAGGGCCACACGTTACATGATTGAGGCAATGAAAAATGTTTTACACATTTCTGATAATACGAGTACCACCAAAAAGGGGTATTATGTTCGGTGAGGAAAAACTACCTTTAGTTTTCCTGAATCTGAGAAATTAAATGAGGTGTGTGATGATGCGTGGGTTTCCCCCGATAACAACTAATAATTTCTAAAATGTTATTGGCATTATATCCTTTCCCGCCAGAGGTTAGGGTGCGTTGGGAAACACCCCCTAGGGTGGATAAAGCGCTCACACGCTTGTAAGGGCTCTACCTTCGCCTGAGATGGCCGCCCTTAAGGATCCTGCTGATAGAAAGCAGGAGGGTATCCTAAAAGGTATTTACACACATACTGGTGTTATACTGCGACCAGCAATCGCCTCAGCCTGGATGTGCAGTGCTGGGTTGGCGTGGTCGGATTCCCTGACTGAAAATATTGATACCCTAGATAGGGACAGTATATTTTTGCCTATAGAGCATTTAAAAGATGCATTTCTATATATGCGTGATGCACAGCGGAATATTTGCCGACTGGCATCAAGTCTAAGCGCGTTGTCCATTTCTACCAGTAGAGGGTTATGGACACGTCAGTGGTCAGGTGATGCGTATTCCAAACGGCATTTGGAAGTATTGCTTTATTAAGGGAGGAGTTATTTGGGGTCGGTCTTTCAGACCTGGTGGCCACGGCAACAGCTGGGAATTCCACGTTTGTACCCCAGGTCGCCTCTCAACATGAGAAGACGCCGTATTATCAGGCGCAGTCTTTTCGTGGACAAGCGGGCAAAAGGTTCCTCATTTCTGCCCCGTGACAGAGGGAGAGGAAAAAGGCTGCAGAAATCAGCCAGTTCCCAGGAACAGAAACCCTCTCCCGCCTCTGCCAAGCCCTCAGTATACGCTGGGGCTTTACAAGCAGAATCAGGCACGGTGGGGGGCCCGTCTCAATGAATTTCAGCGCGCAGTGGGCTCACTCGCAAGTAGACCCCTGGATCCTTCAGGTGATATCTCAGGGGTACAAATTATAATTCGAGACGTCTCCCCCTCGCCGTTTCCTAAAGTCGGCTTTACCGATGTCTCCTTCTGACAGGGAGACAGTTTTGGAAGCCATTCACAAGCTGTATTCCCAGCAGGTGATAATCAAGATACCCCTCCTGCAAGGAACGGGGTATTATTCCACACTGTTGTGGTACCGAAGCCGGACGGCTCGGTGAGACCGATTCTAAATCTAAAATCTTTGAACACTTACGTACAGAGGTTCAAATTCAAGATTGAGTCACTCAGAGCAGTGATTGCGAACCTGGAAGAAGGGGACTACATGATGTCTCGGGACATCAAGGATGTTTACCTTCATGTCAAAATTTACCCTTCTCACCAAGGGTACCTCAGGTTTATGGTACAGAACTGTCACTATCAGTTCAGACGCTGCCGTATGGATGGTACACGGCACCCCGGGTCTTTACCAAGGTAATGGCCGAAATGATGATATTCCTTCGAAGGAAGTGAATTTTAGTTATCCCTTACTTGGACAATTCCCTGATAAGGGTAAGATCCAGGGAACAGTTGGAGGTCGGTGTAGCACTATCTCAGGTAGTGTGGCGGCAGCACGATTGGATTCTCAATATTCCAAAATCGCACCTGGTTCCGACGACGTGTCTTCTGTTCCTAGGGATGATCCTGGACACAGTCCAGAAAAAGGTGTTTCTCCCGGAGGAGAAAGCCAGGGAGTTATCCGAGCTAGTCAGGAACCTCCTAAAACCGAGCCAAGTCTCAGTGCATCAATGCACAAGGGTTCTGGGTAAAATGGTGGCTTCCTACGAAGCAATCCCATTCGGCAGATTCCACGCAAGAACTTTCCAGTGGGACCTGCTGGACAAATGGTCCGGGTCGCATCTTCAGATGCATCAGCGGATAACCCTGTCACCAAGGACAAGGGTGTCCCTCCTGTGGTGGTTGCAGAGTGCTCATCTTCTAGAGGGCCGCAGATTAGGCATTCAGGACTGGGTCCGGGTGACCACGGATGCCAGCCTGCGAGGCTGGGGAGCAGTCACACAGGGAAGGAATATCCAGGGCTTATGGTCAAGCCTGGAGACATCACTTCACATAAATATCCTGAAGCTAAGGGACATTTACAATGCTCTAAGCTTAGCAAGACCTCTGCTTCAAGGTCAGCCGGTGTTGATCCAGTCGGACAACATCACGGCAGTCACCCACGTAAACAGACAGGGTGGCACAAGAAGCAGGAGGGCAATGGCAGAAGCTGCAAGGATTCTTCGCTGGGCGGAAAATCATGTGATAGCACTGTCAGCAGTATTAATTCCGGGAGTGGACAACTGGGAAGCAGACTTCCTCAGCACGACCTCCACCCGGGAGAGTGGGGACTTCACCCAGAAGTCTTCCACATGATTAAAAACTCGACAGGTATTGCGCCAGGTCCAGGGACCCTCAGGCAATAAGCTGTAGACGCTCTGGTAACACCGTGGGTGTACCAGTCAGGGTATGTGTTCCCTCCTCTGCCTCTCATACCCAAGGTACTGAGATTGATAAGATGGAGAGGAGTAAGCACTATATTCGTGGTTCCGGATTGGCCAAGAAGGACTTGGTAACCGGAACTTCAAGAGATGCTCACGGAGGATCCGTGGCCTCTACCTCTAAGAAGGGACCTGCTCCAGCAAGGACCCTGTCTGTTCCAAGACTTACCGCGGCTGCGTTTGACGGCATGGCGGTTGAACGCCGGATCCTGAAGGAAAAAAGGCATTCCGGATGAAGTCATCCCTATCCTGATCAAAGCCAGGAAGGATGTAACCGCAAAAACATTATCACCGCAATTGGCGAAAATATGTTGCGTGGTGCGAGGCCAGTAAGGCCCGACGGAGGGAATTCAACTGGGTCGATTCCTACATTTCCTGCAAACAGGAGTGTCTATGGGCCTGAAATTGGGGTCCATTAAGGTTCAAATTTCGGCCCTGTCAATTTTCTTCCAAAAAGAACTAGCTTCAGTCCCTGAAGTTCAGACGTTTGTAAAAGGGGTACTGCATATACAGCCTCCTTTTGTGCCTCCAGTGGCACTTTGGGATCTCAATGTAGTTTTGGGTTCCAAAAGTCACATTGGTTTGAACCACTTAAATCTGTGGAATTAAAATATCTCACATGGAAAGTGGTCATGCTGTTGGCCCTGGCCTGGGCCAGGCGCGTGTCAGAATTGGCGGCTTTATCCTGAAAAAGCCCTTATCTGATTTTCCATTCGGACAGGGCGGAATTGAGGACTCGTCCTCAGTTTCTCCCCAAGGTGTTTTCAGCGTTTCACCTGAACCAACCTATTGGTGGTGCCTGCGGCTACTAGGGACTTGGAGGCCTCCAAGTTGCTAGACGTTGTCAGTGCCCTGAAAATATATGTTTCCAGGACGGCTGGAGTCCGGAAATCTGACTCGCTGTTTATCCTGTATGCACCCAACAAGCTGGGTGCTCCTGCTTCTAAGCAGACTATTGCTTGTTGGATTTGTAGTACAATTCAGCTTGCACATTCTGTGGCAGGCCTGCCACAGCCAAAAATCTGTAAATGCCCACTCCACAAGGAAGGTGGGCTCATCTTGGGCGGCTGCCCGAGGGGTCTCGGCTTTACAACTTTGCCGAGCAGCTACTTGGTCAGGAGCAAATACGTTTGTAAAATTCTACAAAATTGATATCCTGGCTGAGGAGGACCTGGAGTTCTCTCATTTGGTGCTGCAGAGTCATCCGCACTCTCCCGCCCGTTTGGGAGCTTTGGTATAATCCCCATGGTCCTTACGGAGTCCCCAGCATCCACTTAGGACGTTAGAGAAAATAAGAATTTACTTACCGATAATTCTATTTCTCATAGTCCGTAGTGGATGCTGGGCGCCCATCCCAAGTGCGGATTGTCTGCAATACTTGTACATAGTTATTGTTACAAAAATCGGGTTATTATTGTTGTGAGCCATCTTTCAGAGGCTCCTCTGTTATCATGCTGTTAACTGGGTTCAGATCACAGGTTATACGGTGTGATTGGTGTGGCTGGTATGAGTCTTACCCGGGATTCAAAATCCTTCCTTATTGTGTACGCTCGTCCGGGCACAGTATCCTAACTGAGGCTTGGAGGAGGGTTATAGGGGGAGGAGCCAGTGCACACCAGATAGTCCTAAAGCTTTCTTTAGATGTGCCCAGTCTCCTGCGGAGCCGCTATCCCCCATGGTCCTTACGGAGTCCCCAGCATCCACTACGGACTATGAGAAATAGAATTATCGGTAAGTAAATTCTTATTTTCTCTAACGTCCTAGTGGATGCTGGGGACTCCGTAAGGACCATGGGGATTATACCAAAGCTCCCAAACGGGCGGGAGAGTGCGGATGACTCTGCAGCACCGAATGAGCAAACACAAGGTCCTCCTCAGCCAGGGTATAAAACTTGTAGAACTTTGCAAAAGTGTTTGAACCCGACCAAGTAGCTGCTCTGCAAAGCTGTAATGCCGGGACCCCTTGGGCAGCCGCCCAAGAAGAGCCCACCTTCCTTGTGGAATGGGCTTTTACTGATTTTGGAGGCGGCAATCCAGCCACAGAATGAGCCTGCTGAATCGTGTTACAGATCCAGCGAGTAATAGTTTGCTTTGAAGCAGGAGCACCCAGCTTGTTGGATGCATACAGGATAAACAGCGACTCAGTTTTCCTGACTCCAGCTGTTCTGGCTACATAAATCTTCAAAGCCCTGACTACATCTAGTAACTTGGCAACCTCCAAGTCACGAGTAGCCGCAGGCACCACAATAGGTTGGTTCAAATGAAAAGATGACACCACTTTTGGCAGAAATTGCGGACGAGTCCGTAATTCTGCCCTGTCCATATGGAAAACCAGATAGGGGCTTTTATGTGACAAAGCCGCCAATTCTGACACGCGTCTAGCCGAAGCTAAGGCCAATAGCATGACCACCTTCCACGAGAGATATTTTAACTCCACGGTTTTAAGTGGCTCAAACCAGTGTGATTTCAGGAAACTCAACACCACGTTAAGATCCCAAGGTGCCACTGGGGGCACAAAAGGGGGCTGAATATGCAGCACTCCCTTTACAAACGTCTGAACTTCAGGAAGAGAAGCCAGTTCCTTTTGAAAGAAAATGGATAGGGCTGAAATCTGGACCTTAATGGACCCCAATTTTAAGCCCAAAGTCACTCCCGACTGTAGGAAGTGAAGGAAAAGGCCCAGCTGGAATTCCTCTGTAGGGGCATTCCTGCCCTCACACCAAGCAACATACTTTCGCCATATACGGTGATTATGTTTAGCCGTCATGTCCTTCCTAGCCTTTATTAGCGTAGGAATAACCTCATCCGGAATGCCTTTTTCTGCTAGGATCCGGCGTTCAACCGCCATGCCGTCAAACGCAGCCGCGGTAAGTCTTGGAACAGACAGGGCCCCTGTTGCAACAGATCCTGTCTGAGAGGCAGAGGCCATGGGTCCTCTGTGAGCATTTCTTGCAGTTCCTTCTTGGCCAATCCGGAACAATGAGTATTGTTCTCACTCCTCTTTTTCTTACGATTCTCAGCACCTTGGGTATGAGAGGAAGAGGAGGAAACACATAAACCGACTGGAACACCCACGGTGTCACTAGTGCGTCCACAGCTATCGCCTGAGGGTCTCTTGACCTGGCGCAATATCTCTGCCGCTTTTTGTTGAGGCGGGATGCCATCATGTCCACCTGTGGCAGTTCCCACCGACTTGCAATCTGCATGAAGACTTCTTGATGAAGTCCCCATTCTCCCGGGTGGAGGTCGTGCCTACTGAGGAAGTCTGCTTCCCAGTTGTCCACTCCCGGAATGAACACTGCTGACAGTGCGCTTACGTGATTCTCCGCCCAGCGAAGAATTCTGGTGGCTTTTATCATCGCCACCCTGCTCCTTGTGCCGCCTTGGCGGTTTACATGAGCCACTGCAGTGATATTGTCTGACTAAATCAGAACCGGTTGGTCGCGAAGCAGGGTCTCCGCTTGACCCAGGGCGTTGTATATGGCCCTTAGTTCCAGGATATTTATGTGAAGGCAAGTCTCCTGCCTTGACCACAGCCCTTGGAAATTTCTTCTCTGTGTGACTGCCCCCCACCCTCGGAGGCTTGCATCCGTGGTCACCAGTACCCAGTCCTGAATGCCGAATCTGCGACCTTCGAGAAGGTGAGCACTCTGCAGCCACCACAGGAGAGACACCCTGGCCCTGGGGATAGGGTGATTAATCTGAA